>NC_057818.1:27250000-27875000 GCF_910594005.1 Cervus elaphus
GGAAAGTAACATTTCACTTATATGTTAAATATGCTGCTGTGGATACAAACCAGAGAAGCCAAGTCTAGGTCCCTATAGCGCTTCGGGCTTTCATCTACCCCACATGTCAAGTAGCAACCCACGGACATCAGGTATTTCCTTCCAGAAGAACACCTCAAAAATCATTAGAAACAAAGAAATTCCATTTGACTTATAGTGCATGCTCGTCCATCTTTCCAGTTGAGTTCAGAATATCCAGCTGATGTCCCATTAGTGCCCCTCACATCTACCAAGACTCTGCAGCAGGGACAGAAGGTCATGAACCCAGCTTCTATCCCGCTGGCCATGGAACCCCGAGCAAACTGCAGGTTCTCCTGGGTCTTGCTTTATCTGTAAAAACAGGTTTGGGTTCTAATAGTATCTATGCTCCCCTGTTGTGATTCTGTTTCACAGGTTGACCACACTCTCAAATCTCCAACCCCACAACCACAGCATTGGATACAGCATCAACTCGTTCACAATTTTCAAAATTTGTATTATTTTTAATACTTTAACAATCCTCTTTTTATACCAAGAGACGTATTAGCATTAATGTCTTGTTTCATGTAGTGGATGTCTTGGTACACTTGCCTAATAAAGCAAACGGAGGGCAAAAAACCTACCAGCTGAGAAAGTACAAATAGAGAAAAACATCAGTTTCATAAAAGCTCCATAGCCACCGACTCACTGTGAAGTAACTAAGAAGGATCCGGGACCAATCACCTTTAACACTACCTCCTGACAGTAGAGTTACACTTGTGTTGCTACCACTCTTTGTTTGAAGCTTGATAATTAATTTCGGTGGGGGGAGGGCGCAGGGAATGGATAAACTCTATATGAAGTAATACCAACAAGAAGCCTAAGATGAGGATTTCCAGTACTTGCAGCACGGGTCCAAAAACCTGCACTTTTGTTTTTTAAAATCTGGTATTGCTTTTAACTTCTATTTAGAAAATAGTTGAATTTGCAGCCTCCCAAGGACTTCAAGAAGAGATGAAATCCACACACAGAGGTAATGCTCACAAAGTGCTAAAAGTTGTCCAAAGTGGCCAGATGCTTTTATTTCTGTGTACACTCTCCTAAAAGGTACTACAAAGGAACTGAAAATTTGATTTTTCAAAATCAAAAGATGAAACTTTAGACATGAAAGTGGCTTTCTGCCCTGCTATATTAATCCTTACCATCCTCCCCACTCCTCAAAACAATTTCTGTCAAAAAAAGACACAACCTCCCTATTGATTGGGAAGTGTTCTTTGAAGATTTCGGTTTCAGAATCTCAATTCAGGCCAGAGAGAACATTCTGCTCACCAATTGCTAAATTCCTAAAAACCTCTTATTAATATTTAGACATCTATGGATGTAAATGAAGAGATAAGAAATTCCTCTGCGGTCGTTCATCATCCAGCCATTCTCATATGTTGGAAAGCACTGGGTGGAAACATTCACCAAAGAAGCAGGCTGTTCCTGTCCTCAAGGAACGTACTCTGTCTCAGTCACCACGTGCACATCAACACAGAAGTTCCTTCCTGCAGCTGAAATCCAGTAGGCCAAGATGAAGAGCAAGCTTTTTCTGGAGTCCTTCAAATTATGAGCAACTGGCATTCTGTTAAGGAACTAATTTCCTGTGGCTAAACATGACAATAGTAGTATTAGTCATAACTCTGACTTATCTGAATAGGGGCACATAACTTTGGATAAAGGCCCTATTCTTTTTCAAAAAAAAAAAAAAACAACAGTACTTTTAATCTATTTTAATTCAGCCTATCGGAAAGAGAAAAGCCAACAATACCATCAGTAGTTTCTTACCCCATCCTTCAGACAGAACAAAATCTGGATAGAAATGTCACAGTGCTTGGAAAAACAAAAGTGAGTGTACTTTTCATCAGCAGAAACAAGGTGGTGTGGGCTGCACCCTGAGAAGGACTTGTGTGTAAAAGATACAAGAAACAACACTGAGCCAGCTGGAACATCAGAGGGGCCTCCCAAGTCTTATTTCAGAACAGTGGAACTTACTTTGTGCTCAAAGTTAAGATCTTACAACCCAATGCCAAAATGAGCAGTAAGAGACAGGGAGAAATAGGAAACAAGAGCCCTGGCTGAGGGTTACTTCAACACAGTAATGTCAGATATGTTTCTCTGGGCCTACATTTCTTGTGGGTTAAATATAACCTTCAGCTTCCATACAGGATTCCCTAAACACATCCTGTGAATCTTCAGAGCAGGGAAAAAAACCATCTAGTAACTGAGGCTACAAAGTTCTCTACAAGGATGACCAAAGAGCAACGTGATGCTTTTCTAATTGAACATATCATTACTTCCATGTACACCTGAATGTTGTTCCTTTTCAAAAAAGACACCATAGGAAGTTGCACGCTTACTCTAAAAATGCTGCCATCACATGAAAGTTTAGACATTTTTCTGAAATTGCTTTAGCGTCAGCAATTCATTCTTCCAAATGCACAGCAATAGAATGTGGATATTCCTAACTTCAATTTATGCCTTGCTTACTTCCTAGAGAGATTTTAAGCAGCTTATAGTAAAAACATTTATGCTAATATATCAAGAAAAAAGCTGTATGGCTTTCCAGGTGACTTCTCTGAAGAAAGTATCTTTTTAAATATTTATGTTTATGAAGAAAAACAATAACAAAAAAGATGACATGATTCTGTAGGTGCAATTCATATTTAGGGAAGAGGAGAGTCAAAAACTCCACATTTTTCAATAACAGTTCCTCACTTCTTACCTCCAGCGTTTCTGACAGCACAAGTAAGTAACTTGCCTATTTCTCTCAACCGTAATCCTGTCTCTTCATCACTAGGCTAGGCTGGTACTGAATAATAAGAGTCGCTCATTTTTCTGAAAAGCCATTTTCAGACAGTCCAAGCCTGCCTCTTTTTAAATATGGACACAGCTGCCCTAACTCTACTTAAGATCACAAAAACAGCTTTTCGATCCTACATTCTTATCCACAGAGCCTCTCCAAAATGGCCATACTGGACTCTTGTTTGTGTAAAAGTGCTTATATTAATTAGCTTTTTGGTCATCTCAAGATTCTACTAAATGACATGCACACAAGTGAAATGATCTGGCAGTGATGAATACCCTTCACAGATTCTAAGAACTATTTTTCAGTCCACCCTGTAAAACATTATCAAAGTCCACCCTGTAAAACATTATCAATCAGTTACCTGGAAGAGAATTTAGCCAACTCTTCATACTTAGCCAACTTTTGGCCATACTTTAGCCAATTCTTCATACTTCATACATACTTCATACTTGGATGGATCATGCCTCCATCCAAGAGATGACAAAGTGTGTATCTGTTACAAACTTAGGCTGCTAAACCAGATTCAGGCTGTTTTGTTCCAATCATTATTTTAGTGATTGTAAGTGTACTCTCTACTGCTCCCAACTTCACTTTTACTGACTGATAAACAACTGAACCTTCCTGGCCCTGCTGGCTCACTGCATGTACCCCATCTGAAACTTTCATCACCAAAGGAGAAAAAACAAGCAATTATTCACTGAGGTGTTTCCTTCCACTCAGGCTTCAAACTGTCTTTGAAGCTACTCTGTTTCCATCTTTCATTCTGGAATAACAAATTCAGTGCTCAAGGAGCCTTTGAATCAACTGGGCTCTTCATGAAGAGGCTCTTCTTGCATGTGAATTCCTATCTAGTTTGTAACAAATGGAAGGCTCTTTGGAATATTCACTTTGGGAGCCCATAATTACATTTCAGAACAAGGATGTTCCTTAACTACCATGCTTAGATTTGAAAAAGGTCTGTGTGAAAAAAAGTTCAAACAGGCAGCATGGGAGGAGTAGCAGAGGCACATGGGGCAGAAGGTTTGTAAAATGAGTTTGTCCTGCTCATTCTAGAATGTAGTTGGCGTAGTTTGTATCCTTCTGACCTGTGAAAAAAGAAATTTTAATGCCACTCATAAGACACTCACCTTGAGAATTTTTACCACCACTCTCTCATTGTTGGTGATGTTAATAGCCTCAAATACTTCACTATACTTTCCTCGACCAAGTTTCCGAACCAGCTGGTAATCATCTTGATTACTGGGAAAGAACAAGAAGGACACATAAATGTCAGGACTTGGGATTAACCAAGCCTATGCCCAGTACACATCCCCATCCAGGCGCTTCCATTGATCAAGCACTTGCAAGTGTCTATATACCTAATGCCATAACTCATTCCCTAAATGAAAGCCACAACATAAACTTGGCTCCTTTCACTGGACGCAGCTCCTAACCTAACTGATCCCTCATAACTCGGCGGAGACAAGGTGGGAAGGCAGGGGTCTGAGCATGGCAGAGCATCCATCCTGGAGGCTCACAGGTGCCCCTCTGCCCACAGCACCTGCCTTATTACTTCACTCCCGCAAGGCAGACAGCGCCCGCTTTGAGAATCTGGACGTCTTTTAAAAATTTCCTCCCACCCAGTCTCATTTCAAAACCTCAAAAAGGCAGAGAATTTTAATAGCTCAAGAGGACAGCTGCTGACTTCCCACCCCAACAGAAACCCCAACGCGTGAGAAGGAAGGGCTGCTCCTTCACTTCCACCAGGCTCTGGTCCCTGGATCCCTACACTTGTCAGTAACAGAGCATTCCCCGGGGTAAGAGGGGTGCGCACGGCTGAGAGGAAGGGACGAGAAGCGGGGAGAGGGAGACGAGAATATGGTGGGGAGGGTCTGCTTCCCACCCCAGATCCGAAGAGGCGCGGGCCCAGAGGGGAGACAGACCGCGGGGGGCGAGTGCGATTTGCGGCGGGGGGCGGCCGGGCGGAGGTGGGGGTGCGAGGGCCCGGCGGGGGGCTGCGGCGGCTTTACCCCCAGCTCGGGACGTGAGCCTCATAGTCCCAGTACTCGCGGCTCCTCAGGCTGTTCACCTCCGCGTAGACCCGGGCCCTGCTGCCCGCGGCCGGGCCGGGCATGGCGGGCGGGAGCGGGGGGCGCCGCGGGGCGCCGAGGGTGGCGGCGCGGCGAGGGGCGCGGGGCGACGGGCAGAGAAGGCGGCGGGCCGCGGGCCGCCGGAGGAGGAGGAGGAGGAGCGCCGCGGCGGGCGGCCGCGCCAGGCCGGGCCCGCGGGGGCGGGCGGGCTGGGGGGCGCGGGGGGCGCCGGCCGAGCCGGCCCGGCCCTGGAGCGGCCGGCGGGGCGGCGGGGCGGGCAGCGCTCGCGCTCCGCGGCGGCCTCCGCTCGGCTCGCGGCTCCGAGGCGGCGGCGCTGTCGGCGGCACCAGCAGCGGCAGCCGCCGGCCGGGAAAGGGGCAGCGACGGCGGCGGCGGCGAAGAAGGAGGAGGAGGAGGAGGAAACCCGGAAAAGGGGCCGCGCTCACTAGGAGCGGCCGCCGCCCGGCTCGGGTCCGCCCAGACTCACAGCGCCCCCTGCAGCGCGGGGGGACCCGCCCGGGCCCGGCCCCGCCCCTGCCCCTGCCCCGCCTCTGCCCCGCCCCTCAAGGCCCGCTTCCAAATCTCCCCATCCTGGGTCTGGCCTGCCGCGCTCACCACGAGGTCAACCCCTCCTGCAGGCTGCGGCCCTAGAGGCTTATGCCTCGTATACCGTTTTAGGACTCCCCTAGAGACCCCTGCCCCAAACGCTCTGCCCTCTGGTCATCCAGAGTTTACCCACCCCAACCTCCCGGACGGACCCTGTTGTGACCTTTTTGTCACCCAAACTTTTCCCATCAAGTCCCTTCCTAATGACTTGCTCTTAGCTCTCAGAACCGCTCCGTCATAAGATTTCCCCTTCCTTCCCAGGGACACGCCGTCTTTCCCCCAATGGACCCTGACCTGTCACCCATAGATCCTTGAACCTCAAGACTTGCCCTTCTCTCTCATCCAGCGCCTTCCTCATAACACCCTTCTCATACACTATCCCCAAAATTTCCTTCCAGAACCTTCCCTCAAGACCCCTCTGTATAGTTCACATCGGACACTTGGGTAAGCTGGAGTCAGCCAAGTTGCTCGCTGTAAAGCTCCTATTTTTCCCTCCATAGTTAATAAGCGATACTTTGAGATCATATAAGTACTCTGGTTTTGTTTGGGACCGCAGCAGCAGGGGATTTGTGAGAGGCCTGCCTGTAGAGTTGGGCATGGACTGAGGGTGGGGTGGCCAACCAACCTTGGCCTATTTTATTTTGTTACTTTCTAGCCCTGAACATTCTTCTCTCTTTGATCTTCTGGGCCTTTCTTTTGTCTCGCTTTCCAATCCCACATTTTTTTTTTTAAATCAACACAACTTCCTGGCACAGCCCAGTTTGCTCTGGTTCTAATCTTTTTTTCATATTCTATTCTCTAGATGAGACTCTGTTTCCTCTTTTTTTGATATAGTTAAGAGCACAGACTGTGGAGTCAGATCCATCCCAGGTTTGAATCCCAGTCCTGCTATTTACAAGCTCTGTGACTTTGGGCCAACCACTTAATCTCTCTGTGCTGTAGATTTTATAG
Organism: Cervus elaphus; assembly: GCF_910594005.1. Lineage (NCBI taxonomy): Eukaryota > Metazoa > Chordata > Mammalia > Artiodactyla > Cervidae > Cervus > Cervus elaphus. The sequence continues at coordinate 27,256,472 of NC_057818.1, forward strand.
CATAAAAACAGTCATGGCGCCTACTTCATAGGGCTGTGGGGAAAATTAGACAAGTTAAACTGTGTTAAAGGGGCTTCCCTAGTGGCCCAGTGGTAAAGAATACTCCTGCCAATGTGAGAGACATGGGTTCGATCCCTGAGTCGGGAAGATTCCCCTGGAGAAGGAAATGGTGACCCACTCCAGTATTCTTGCCTGGGAAATCCCATGGACAGAGGACCCTGGCGGGCTACAGTCTGTGGGGTCACGAAAGAATTGGATATGACTTAGCGACTCAACAACGACAAACCACGTAAAACTCTTATAATCTGAGTGTCTAGCACAAGCTACATGCTCAATATTATTAGGATCAGATCAGGACTTTCTCCTATGACTTTTCCCTCCTTGAGATCACCACATACCCATCTTTCAGTTCTTTCTAGCCTCCAAGCTTGACTCCCTTTTTCCTCTTCAAGTCTCACATTTCAGTTCATTTTAAATGTTGGAGTTGATACTGCTCTTCTCAGCATCCACCCACATTCTTCAGAAAACTGTATATTTTGTAGCTAGTTTCCTAGGACATTGTCCTCTTTAAAAACAGCTTGAGAACAAAGACTGAGTAGATACTTACCACTGGCTCACCGAGCATTTGCCAAAGCTCAAGGTTTTCACTGAGTACAGTGTTACCCTACTGGATTCATTGAAAACAAAGCACACATTAATTACAAAGGAGAACGTGAAGATCATCACTCTAATCATGAATCAAACTTAAATCACCAATAAGGGACCAGCTGACCCTCTGATACGATGCACCAAGAAGGGACACAACATTTGCCCCAAAACTTTAACTTGAATACAAACTGGGGAGCATTCTGCAAAACAGCACCTGCACTGTTCAAGAAGGTCACTGTCACAAGAGAAAACAAGAAAACAAAACTCTGGAATTTGGCCTCTCAATCAAAGGCGCCTGAGAGAGATAACTAAATGAAGTGTATCATCCTGGATTAAATCCTGAATTAAAAAAGAAAGATAGGAAAGATGAGGGGAAGGAGGAAGGGAAGGAAAAAGAATACAGCTAAAAGGTCAGTACTTACTGGGACTACTGGGGAAATTTGAATATAGGATGTAAATTATATAAAGTATTGTATCCATGTTAAATTTTATGAGTGTGAGGATTGCCTTGTGTTTTGGTAGGGTTACTCTCCTGATCTTAGGAGTTACAAGCCAAGTGTTTAGAGATGTGGTAACGGAACTTCTGCAATTTACTCTCAGATGATTCTCCAGAAAAAACATAGGTTCCTGAGTGCACACGCATACATAGGGCGAGGAGAGTGAATAGGGGAACATGTTGACCACATGTTGACAATTAAAGAGTGTGATTGAAGATTGCATGAGCTTGTGATTTTTTGGTACTTTGAAAATTTTCAAAATAAAAACTGGAAGAAAATGATTTATGGATTAAGTGGGCTTTGGAATTTAATTCCCAAACCTGCAAGCCTCTGTTACAGAAGAAGACACAAACGGTCTCAGATTCTTAGTGTAGCCCTAGGGTTTCTTTCTGACAAGTCCCTATGAGCTAGTCTAGACAGAGGTTTTTAATCCTGAGTCTTTGGCTGAAGTTCCTAGGCTTTCGGAAACCTGACGCTGTATGCAAATTTGTGGAACAATGTGTGTGTGTGTGTGTGTGTGTGTGTGTGTGTGTGTATGCATTTGGGTGTGTGTGCATTCTTTCCTTAGCATCCGTAGAATTCTCAAAGGAAGCTATGACCCAAAAATGGTTCTAAGCTACAGGTCTAACTACTAGGTCCAACCCCAGCTGCGGCCCGATTCCTCACCTCCACCCTTGCCCACCTCTGACCCCACCCACTGTCTCTGCACCTTCCTTTCAACCCTCACCGCCTAACGCACACCCATCTCACGTAACCTGCTCCCACACCTGCGGGATGCCTGAAGACTCACCCACACAACAGTCTGGTGCAACATGCCCTTGGATTTGGCTGACACTTCACTAACTCAGCCCTGAAACCTGCAGTCAGCCCTCCCACGGCCAAATGGAATATGCATTTGTGGTTTCTTGTAGGTAGTTTGGGAACCCAGTGGACTTGGTAGAGAGACCCATCTCCTGTCTTTCCTGCTGGTTTGCTATGTAGCATGCTTGGTGTCAGTTAAGATGGGCAACTGGAGATGGTACCAGTGCAGCTCTTACTGAAGGAATAAGACTCGCTTGGGTATGGAGAAGGACAGGCTAGTGGCTTTTCGAGGGTGGCCAACAGGGAAGGGACATTCCGTGAACCTAAATTGACTTCTCCTAATTACTCTGTGTGTGGAGGCTTGGGGATGAGTCTGATTCAGGGTTACACAAGGGAGAATGAAAGATAGCATCTTGAATCAATGAGCCCAAGAATTTTGTACCAGCATCTGTGCCCCTAAATTCTATCCAATACGAAAAAATAACCCCCAACCCCCCAAATTAAAAAACTGTCATAAGAACACTTTCTGTCTTCATAAAGCTTATTTCCAAAATATTTGAGAGGTTTACAGGCATTTATGCTATATTGCTGGTTCTAAGAACCTAGCCCAAGAAAATGATGAAAATTATGAGCAGAGAATTAGTATTGAAAATTTGTGTGTTCAATATCATTGAATCCTGCAAAAATCTCGAGGCTAAAAACCATTGAATTTACCCCTTAACTGACAGGATTGTATGGTATGTGAATGATATCTCAAGAAAGCTGTTTAAAACTCCAGTGAGATCAGGGCTATAGTAAGGATCTCCTTTTTTGCAATTGTGGAAACCGCAACTCCAATGACATGGATAACTGAAGCAGAGCCTGGATTTGAACTCTGGTCTTTCTAACCACCAAGTCCATTTCCTTAACTCATTTCAGATTCAGTATATCTCCCCAAAGACCTAAAGATGTTTATCATGAAAATCATCATCTTTACGGACTTTCCTGGTGGTCCAGGGGTTAAGACTCTGTATTTCCAAAGGAGTGGGTACAGGTTTGATCCCTGGTTGGGGAGCTAAAATCTCACATGCCTTGGGTCCAAAAAAACAAAACATGAAACAGGAGCAATATTGTAACAAATCCAATAGACACTTTAAAAAATGTTATGTAAAAAAAAAAAATGTTATGTGTGTGTTAGTCACTCAGCTGTGTCCGACACTTTGGGACCCTACGGACTGTAGCCCACCAGGCTTCTCTGTACATGGACTTCTCCGTACATGGACTTCTCCAGGCAAGAATACTGGAGTGGATTGCCATTCCCTTCTCCAGAGGAACTTCCCCACCCAGGGATCAAAACGTGGTCTCCTGCATTTCAGGCCGATTCTTTACCATTTAAGCTACAGTAAAGTACTAAACTCGAGTGAAGGTAAGTATAGTGTTACTCGCTTAGTCGTATCCGACTCTAGGCTGTAGGCTGACTGCAATCATTGCCTCGTGGACCCCTCCACCTTTCAAGCCAGCAACTGCATCATCCTGACCTCTGCTTCCATCTTCGCATCTACCTGACTGACTCGCCTGCTTCTCTTTTTCATTTATCAGGACCCTTGTGATACTTGACCCCATGAACTGTAGCTCTCCAGGCTTCTCTGTCTATGGGATTCTCCAATCAAGAATACCGGAGTAGATTGCCATTCCCTTCTCCAGAGGATCTTCCCGACCCAGGGATCAAACTCAGGTCTCCTGCATTGCAAGCAGATTCTTTACCGTTTGAACTTCAGGGAAGTACCATTTAAAAAATGGCCCACATTAAAAAAAAAATCTTAAAGAGAATTATCATATTTAAAATCATGAAAATGTAGAACAGCCTAAAGATCCCCAATTGGGGCCACCAATTAAACAAACAGTGGTGTATCCCTACGGTAAAATATAGGCATCATTAGAAATTAATGATTGTCAGGGATTTTTAGTGATGAGAAAAATTTTATTATATAAGGTTTTTTAAAAATTACACAAGTAATTGTGATAGCAGAATAATACCACCATCCCCGCCTTGTTCCCCAAAGATATCTACTTTCTAATCTCTGTGACCTGTGAACATATGACTATGTTACTTTACATGGAAAAAGTCTTTGCAGATGCAATTAAATAAAGGACTCTGAGATGGGGAGATTATCCAGGATTAGCCAGGTGAGCTTAATGTAATCACAAGGGTCCTGATAAATGAAAAAGAGAAGCAGGCGAGTCAGTCAGGTAGATGCGAAGATGGAGGCAGAGGTCAGGATGATGCAGTTGCTGGCTTGAAAGGTGGAGGGGTCCACGAGGCAATGATTGCAGGTAGCCTACAGACTGGAAAAGGCAAGGAAACGGATGCTCACCTAGCACCTCCAGAAGAAAGGCAGCCTTGATTTTAGTCCAATGACTCCCATTTTGAACTTCTGACCTCTTGAACTATAATAGACCTGTGTTGTTTTAAACCACCAGGTTTGTGGTAATTTGTTGTAACAGCAACAAGAAGCTCATAACTCAACAAGAAACTCTACAAGAAACAGTAGAATATAGTTACTAAATATTCCTCAAGAAACTCACTCAGCAAAGTCAAAAGTGAACAGTGTCTTCTTTCTCTTCCACACTCGCACAGTTTGATGTGTTTCCTTCCCGGCCTTTTTATCTTCAGTAAGAACATGGAATACAGCATATACTTTTCTGCTTTGCTTTGCACCAAAGTGTATGTACATATTTTGCAGGTAAATTCCCAGTCTTGTAACAACTGCATAGAAAAGGGACTGCAAGGAGATACATTAAGTGCCTTTGAGTCTTGTGATCATTTATTTATATAATTGAAGAAATAACTAATGTTTAGTGGCTGTTGACTTATCTTGGCCTTTCTCCCAACACCTATGGGTTAATGGGAGCTTTTCACCAGTTGGGAGGTTGTAAAGAGGTGGGGAGGCTTCCTGGTGGCTTAGACAGTAAAGAATCTGCCTGTGATGCAGGAGATGCAAGAGACGAGGGTTCCATCCCTGGGTCAGGAAGATCCCCTGGAGAAAGAAATGGCAACCCACTCCAGTATTCTTGTCTAGGAAATCCCATGGACAAAGTAGCCTGGCAGGTTGCGGCTCATAGGGTCGCAGACAGTGAGACCCTGACTGACTAACTTAACATGCATGCACGGGCTGAACTGTGGTAATAGCCACCACACCCCCTGGCAAGACCACTGTACTTCACAAACATTTATCCTCGTCTAGACAAACCAACTGCTCTTCCAAACTGTCCAGAATTAACCATCAACTCCTACCTCTCATCCTTCACCAAGTCCAACTGGCAGCTCACTTCCACCATCCTGTCTTGATTTAAGCCTGAATCATTTCCTTCTTAGCTTTTCTGTGGGTCCTTTTCTGCGGCCATTTCTTGGTTGTCAGGCTTACCATGTACTAACCAGTGTGTGTGTGTGTGTGTGTGTGTGTGTGTCTGTGTGTGTGTGTTTGTGTCTGTGTGTGTGTGTGGAGGAGGGTCCTTAACCTGGGTCAGTGTGCTAGAATTCAGTGGCTTCATAACCCTGGGTAAAAAATAATTACATCTTTATCCATTAACATCTAAATAAAATTTAGCATTTCCTTCCATTATGGATGTAGTAAGAAAAACAAAAGTAAAAACAAACACAGCACAGTAGTATTAGCAGTCCCTGCAAGTTTGTCACCTGTGGAAATCCCAGATATGTGTCTGTCACTTTACAGTTGGTATTATTTCAAATGAGAAAAGTTTGCGCTCCAGAAGGACCAGCTGCTCTGAGTGTTGGAGGCAAAAGGATCTGATAGAATCCTCCTGATTTTGGGCTTTTCCCCTTGGATTCCAGTCCCTACTCTGCCACCCTGAGGCCTCTGTTTAGAAGATTCTGAACCTGAACTGAGATTTGATACTTTTTATTTCCCCCAATAGATTCTAGGGGATATACCCTGAGAAATAAGAAAAACACACATGCACATAAACCAATAAAGAAGCAACTAAACGAAAAGATGATGTACTTGCAAGCTTTACTTTTGTTTTAGAAAGGACATCATTTTCTGGATGCTTGAGGAAGCCTTCCTCTGTTTGACTGGAAGATGACACAGAAAGCCCAAATGCTAGTATTGGGCCGACCCTGTGAATGGAGGGGCTGCCACCTCTGCTGCTCACAAGAGCACAACGTACAACAGAGGCTCCTGAGGATGAACCTCCAGCCCCCAAAAGTGCAATCCAAGCCCAAGAGGAAAATCACAACTCCACACCCCTAACTGGGGACCAGTCTGTTCACTGCAAAAGTGGAAGAGGGGACCCAGATCACAGTGAGAGAGACGGAAGGGAGAAGATGGCCCTGGTGGCAAGCGCAGTAGACGCCAGTGGCATTGCTGGAACCATCGAGGAGTCAGGCAGGCACTCACCCTAATTAGCTCAAGAATTGCTTCTTTCTGCCGACACCAAAATCCTTAGACCCTCATCCTAATTTTCCATTTGCCCCACTAATATCCTGTGGGCCAAAAGGATCCCCTCCAGGACCCCTCTTCCAACAACACAAGAGAAGACTCTATACATGGACATCACCAGATGGTCAACACCGAAATCAGATTGATTATATTCTTTGCAGCCAATGATGGAGAAGCTCTAAACAGTCAACTAAAACAAGACCGGGAGCTGACTGTGGCTCAGGTCATGAACTCCTTATTGCCAAATTCAGACTTAAATTGAAGAAAGTAGGGAAAACCACTAGACCATTCAGGTATGACCTAAATCAAATCCCTTATGACTATACAGTGGAAGTGAGAAATAAATTTAAGGGACTAGATCTGATAGACAGAGTGCCTGATGAACTATGGACGGAGGTTCGTGACATTGTACAGGAGACAGGGATCAAGACCATCCCCATGGAAAAGAAATGCAAAAAAAGCAAAATGGCTGTCTGAGAGGCCTTACAAATAGCTGTGAAAAGAAAAGAAGCGAAAAGTAAAGGAGAAAAGGAAAGATATTCCCATTTGAATGCAGAGTTCCAAAGAATAGCAAAGAGAGATAAGAAAGCCTTCCTCAGTGATCAATGCAAAGAAATAGAGGAAAATAACAGAATGGGAAAGACTAGAGATCTCTTCAAGAAAATTAGAGATACCAAAGGAACATTTCATGCAAAGATGGGCTCGATAAAGGACAGAAACGGTATGGACCTAACAGAAGCAGAAGATATTAAGAAGAGGTGGCAAGAATACACAGAAGAACTGTACAAAAAAGATCTTCATGACCCAGATAATCACGATGGTGTGATCACTCACCTAGAGCCAGACATCCTGGAACGTGAAGTCAAGTGGGCCTTAGAAAGCATCACTACAAACAAAGCTAGTGGAGGTGATGGAATTCCAGTTGAGTTATTTCAAACCCTGAAAGATGATGCTGTGAAAGTGCTGCACTCAATATGCCAACAAATTTGGAAAACTCAGCAGTGGCCACAGGACTGGAAAAGGTCAGTTTTCATTTCAATCCCAAAGAAAGACAATGCCAAAGAATGCTCAAATTACTACACAATTGCACTCATCTCACATGCTAGTAAAGTACTGCTCAAAATTCTCCAAGGCAGGCTTCAGCAATACATGAACCGTGAACTTCCAGATGTTCAAGCTGGTTTTAGAAAAGGCAGAGGAACCAGAGATCAAATTGCCAACATCTACTGAATCATCGAAAAAGCAAGAGATTTCCAGAAAAACATATACTTCTGCTTTATTGACTACGCCAAAGCCTTTGACTGTGTGGATCAGAATAAACTGTGGGAAATTCTGAAAGAGATGGGAATACCAGACCACCTGACCTGCCTCTTGAGAAACCTATATGCAGGTCAGGAAGCAACAGTTAGAACTGGACATGGAACAACAGACTGGTTCCAAATGGGAAAAGGAGTACATCAAGGCTGTATATTGTCACCCCGCTTATTTAACTTATATGCAGAGTACATCATGAGAAACGCTGGGCTGGAAGAAGCACAAGCTGGAATCAAGATTGCCGGGAGAAATATCAATAACCTCAGACATGCAGATGACACCACCCTTATGGCAGAAAGTGAAGAGGAACTAAAAAGCCTCTTGATGAAAGTGAAAGAGGAGAGTGAAAAAGTTGGCTTCAAGCTCAACATTCAGAAAACTAAGATCATGGCATCTGGTCCCATCACTTTATGGGAAATAGATGGGGAAACAGTGGAAACAGTGGCAGATTTTATTTTTGGGGGCTCCAAAATCACTGCAGATGGTGACTGCAGCCATGAAATTAAAAGACGCTTACTCCTTGGAAGGAAAGTTATGACCAACCTAGACAGCATATTAAAAAGCAGAGACATTACTTTGCCAACAAAGGTCTGTCTAGTCAAGGCTGTGGTTTCTCCAGTAGTCATGCATGGATGTGAGAGTTGGACTGTGAAGAAAGCTGAGTGCCGAAGAATTGATGCTTTTGAACTGTGGTGTTGGAGAAGACTCTTGAGAGTCCCTTGGACTGCAAGGAGATCCAACCAGTCCATCCTAACGGAGATCAGTCCTGGGTGTTCATTGGAAGGACTGATGCTAAGGTGAAACTCCAATACTTTAGCTACCTCATGTGAAGACTTGACTCATTGGAAAAGACTGAACTGAACTGAACCAGGAACCCATGTGGCATTTCTGTTCAGTTCAGTCGCTCAGTCATGTCTGACTCTTTGTGAACCCATGGACCGCAGCACACCAGGCTTCCCTGTCCATCACCAACTCCCAGAGTTTACTCAAACTCACATCCATTGAGTTGGTGATGCCATCCAACCATCTCATCCTGTGTCGTCCCCTTCTCCTCCCGCCTTCAGTCTTTCCCAGCATTAGGGTCTTTTCCAATGAGTCGGCTCGTTTTTCCAAGCTGAGACAAAGGACATTTACTGAGCCTTGATGACATCCATTGCCATACAGTAACCATTGTCATGGTTCTTCAGTCTCTCTCAGTTAAGGACAGGTCCTCAATTCCTGCTAGAAAATTATAGGCCAGTACTTTTGTAGCTTGATCCTCATTTGGGGGTTATCTGATATTTTTTCATGATTTGACTCAGATTGTATAGCCTTGACAGAAATATTATAGAAATAATGCCATATTCTTGTAGCATCCAGTCAGGTGATATATCATTTCTATTGTCCTGTTTGCTGTTGCTGTTTAGTCGTTAAATCATGGCTAACTCTTTTGCTGCCCCATGAACTATAGCCCACCAGGCTCCTCTGTCCATGGGATTTCCCAAGCAAGAATACTGGAGTGGGTTGCCATTTACTTCTCCAGGGGACATTCCTGACCCAAAGATCAAACCTGAGTCTCTCTCTGCATTGTCAGGCAGGTTCCTTAGCACTGAGCCACCAGAGAAGCCTATCGTCCCCTTAACCTGAGGTTCTAACTTCAATCACTTGTTTATCATGGTGTGTATGCTCAGTTGCTAAGTTGTGTCCGACTCTGCAATCCCATGGACTGTAGCCTGCCAGACTCCTCTGTCCATGGAATTTTCCAGGCCAGAACACTAGAGTGGGTTGTCATTTCCTTCTCCAGAAGATCTTCCCAACCCAGAGATCGCAACAGAGTCTCCTGAGTCTTCTGAATTGGAAAGTGGATTCTTTACCAGTGCACCAACTGGGAAGCGATTATCATGGTAGTGTCTCCCAAATTTCTCCACTGTAAAGTCACTCTTTTTACCTTTTTTTTTTTTCTCTTTTTACCTTTTTAAGGGATACATATTCTATAGGGAAGTGTTTTGAAAACTGTAATTATCCTGGTCCTCATCAGACTTTCCGTTTGTTTCTTTATTTTGATATAAGGAAATGGCAACCCACACCAGTATTCTTACCTGGAGAATCCCATGGACTGTAGCCTGTCAGGCTCCTCTGTCCATGGGGTCGCAAGAGTTGGACACAACTTAGTGACTAAACCACCACCGTTGGTAAGAATTCATAACCAATAGATCCCTGTTTTATTCTATGAGTTATAATCAGTTCTTGTCATTAGTTATTTTGGTGTTCAGACTGTCCCTTTTCTGGCTAGTGGGAGTTCCTTGAAGCTGGTGCCTGTATCCTTTCAATGTTCCATCATCCTTTGAGCACTTTCTTATTTTTTGGCACCAAAAAAAATGTTCCAAGTGCATCTTGTACTTTCCCCATCCCAGGCCAGGACACCTGGAATTTCTCCAAGGTGTCCTGATTCCTTTTAGTGGAGAAGAACATTTAGAAACCAAGATCTGGGTGCAATGTATGCTCATTCTTTTTGGAATGAGCCTTCTCAGGTGGACTGGGCTATAGAATGTATATATGCTATATTTATGTAGAATACATGTGTATATGTGAGTGTAGGTATGTGTGTGTGTACGTACATGAGTGCACTCACATCCACAGACCTCATTTCCTTCTATATTTATTTCTCTCTATATCTGTGTATATTGGAAACCATGAGTTAGGACTCCCCGCCTCCATTGCAGGGGGCGTGGGTTGGATTTCTGATCAGGGGAACTGAGATCTGGAAAGCATAAAACAAACAAACAAAAAGAATAAAGTAGAACATTTACAAATGTGCTAAGTGCTTTGCACTTAGCACAATGTGGATTTCTCCATATCTCCAATTCCAGTCTAACACCATAGAATTCATCCTAGTTTTCTCCCTCTCTCCATTTGTAACCCTCTTTTCTGACAGTGGGCAATCTGGTACATGCAGGCTATTTTAGATGGAGGAGGGAGTGGTAAGAAAGGTCTCTCTGAGGAGGCAACATTTACGCTGAGACATGAAGATGCTGGGGGTGTTGTAGGCAGAAGGCTGCAGTCCTTGTTGTGAGCAGAAGCCCACGGGTGTGTCTGAGGAGCAGCTGGGGTCCTGTAGGTAAGTCAGTAAGCAGATGACATCCGCCAGGTAAGAGGGGCTAGTTCAGGTAGCAGCACCCTGCATGGTAAAGACTTCGATTTTTATAGTAACTGAGATAGGAAGCCATTGGAGCATTTTGAATGCAGGAGAGGAATCTTTTTAAAAGGGTTGCTGTGACTGAAAATATGGAAGCCGGGAGACCAGTGGGAGACTCCTGCAATAAACCAGTGGGTGAGCTATGGGGCTAGGAAGGTGGTGAGGAAGGGTCAGATTCCAGAATCACTTTTCAGGGGGAGCCAACGGACTCTGTAATAAATTAGATGTAGCGTGTGGGGTGTGAGAGATTGGTGGTGGCAAATGGTGCTCCGTAAGTGCTTGTTAGTCAGTAGGAACCTCTTTTGGTGGCCCAGTGGTTAGGACTCCCACCTCCACTGCAGGGGTCATGGGTTGGATTCCTGGTCAGGGGAATTGAGATCCCGAAAGCATAAACCAACCAAACAAAAAAAGAATAAAGTAGAACATTTGTATGCAAAGCGCTTAGCACAATGTGGAACACCTAATAAACTAATCAGATCACTGTTTATCAGTTGATGAATGGAGGTGAAAACTTACCCAGGAGGCTTCTTATTCCAACTCTGGCCCCATCCTAGCCTCCGGCAACCTTACCCCTTGAACAGAGCTACCCCTTTAAACCTGTCCCTCCCCCACCCTTCCCAGTGAGTCAAAACTCCCACTTCCTCTGAGCCCTGTCTCTGCAGGATGTGGGTGAGCATCTGATAAACTAATTCACAATAAGGTATTGACATCTAGTGAGATGCATACTCCTCCCAGAAGCATTCATATTTTCTAAAAGGTGACAATTTATTTACTTAGCACTGGGTAAGGGTGGAGTCTCTGACAGTGTGGCAGGGTGTTGAAGGAGGTCATTTTGTTCTGGCCAGTACTCAAAGGAGAGCTTATAGAAATATGGGATTTCTTTGAAAGGGTCCAGCCCAGGGCCAGACTGCATTCCTCCCCTCTTTTGCCTCCCACAACAACCTGGGTATTTCCTGCCTCCATTTACCACAAGAACACCATCCACACTTGGCTAGAAGACCACGAGTTCTAGGTGCTTTCCCCAAGATGGTCAGGGCTTGGTTTAGCTGCCCTGGCCCTTCAGGAGCCCCCAACTGTGGGATGGTTCAGGAGAGCAGTCTTCACTCATCCATCAGGCTCCTCTCCCCAAGAGAGACTTAAACCTTGAGGCCACTGGGCTGAAGTCCTGATTGTTTGCAAAATCTGTTTTTCAGCAATGCTGGTTTAAGAGGCCAAACCACAAAAGCACAAGGAGGTGCCATTTCAGACCCATTGGTGGAACTATGAATAATCAGAGTTCAATCCATTACGCCTGTAACTTGCCTTCACCAATCAAGGTAATTTATTGCTACAGAATCCCTTGCATGTCATTCAAGTTGCACGTAGCCCAAACAATAAGATGTTTGCTGGAGTTGTTTCCCTGGAACTTGGAGTCAGCTGTATCTAGTTAGAGCTGAGCACGTTAAGACTGGATGGGACTGTTTGGGGAAGCACACTGGTTGAAACCACCCACCCTGGCCAGGCACCATAGTAATCATTTGCATGAGTTGTTTTATGACAGGAGGTCCTGGTAAGGAACACGGAACTAATAAGCCTCCGCCAACTGGAAGAGTTCAGGAAAGGTCAAAAGGAGACACCACGTGTCCGACCACCTCCCAGAATCCTTCTCTCTGGCATCCATCTTGGCTGAACAAGGCATGCACCACCAGGAAGGACTCTGAGTCAGAATGATTGACTAAGGACAACCCGGAAACTAATCCCATCACCATAAAACCCAGACTGCGAGCCATGTAGCAGAGCAGTTCTCCAGGGTTCCCTTACCCTCCTGCTCTCCACCCAGGTGCCCTTTCCCAATAAAATCTCTTGCTTTGTCAGCACATGTGTCTCCTCAGACAGTTCATTTCCGAGTGTTAGACAAGAGTCCAGTTTCGGGCCCTGGAAGGGTCCCCCTTCCTGCAACAGGACCACTGATCCTCCAACTGAGCACGCGCAAGTGTCTGCTCAGTGACCTTTTGATGTCGGATGGCCGAAAACTCCACCCTTAGATCATGTTAAGTGCCTCCATTTTTTTTTTTCCTTTTTATTTATCTTTTCTTTTCCATTATGGTTTATTACAGGATATTGAATATAGTTTCCTGGGCTATACAATAGGATCTTGTTGTTTATGCATTCTAAATATAATAGTTTGCATCTGCTCATCCCAAACTCCCAATCCAATCCTCCTCGTACCCTCTAAACACCTCTATCTTTGAACATGCATCCCACAAAGAAGCATATAGCTCAGATATATCTGCATGGAACACCGATTACTTCACCTTTTCCCTTCCTCTTTTCCCTGTTCCTAAGACCGACCTGCTTCTTTATCGCGTAAATATCCCAAGCCCGTCGCCGATGAGGAGGCAGATCTGACACTTGTTCTCCCATCTCCTTGCTTGGCTACCTCGTAAATAAATCCTTTCTTTGTGGTAAAACTCGGTATCTCAGTGTTTGGCTTATTGCATGCTGGGCAAATGAACCTGGCTAGGTAATACTAGGATGGCTTTAATCAAAAAGACTGATAATAACAAGTGTTGACAAGGATGTGGAGAAATCAGAACCCTCCTACACTGCTGGTGGGAATATAAACTGGTGCAGCCACTTGGGAAAACAGCTTGGAAGCTCCTAAAAATGTCAGGTATAAAGTTACCGTATGCTCCAGAAATCATACCTCCTGGCACATGCCCAAGGGAAATGGAAACATATGTCCACAAAAAAACTTGTAACTAAATTTTGTGGCAGCATTTTTCATAAGACCCAAAAATTGGAAAAAAATTTATGTTCATCAACTGATTAAAATGTGATCTACCTCTCCAATGGAATACAATTTGGCAATGAAAAGGAATGAAGCTCTGACACAGGGTGTGACATGGATGGACCTTGGAAATACAACGCCGAATGAAAGAAACCAGACACAAAAAACTCACAGGTTGTATGATTCCATTTACAGAAAATGTCCAAAACAGGTAACTACATAGATACAGAATGTAGACTACCGTGTGCCAGGAGCTGGGAGGTCATGGGGAGTGATTGCTAATAGGTATAGGGTTTCTTTGTGGGGTGACAAAAATGTTTTGAAACAGTGCACAATTCTGTGACTAAACCAAAAAACATAGAATTGTACACTTAAAAAAATTTTTTTTGCCACACCATTTTTTTGGGGTTGTAGAATCTTAGTTCCCTGACTGGAGATCGAAACTATGCCCTCTTCAGTGGAAACATGAAGTCTTAACCACTGGACCAGGAGGGAAGTCCCTGGAATTGTACACTTTAAATGAGTGTATAGTAAGTAAGTTATATCTCAGTAAAGCAGTTTTATATATGTATATTTATCTCTTCCTTTTTTATTTTTTATATTATGAAAGTATAACACATTTACAGAAGACTTGGAAAATACAGAGCAAAGTTTAGTTCCACTATACATTACAATTATTTTTTTAAAGTAGATAAATTAAGAGTTTTAGTTGGAGTTTCAATATCAAACTCTCAACAATTAATGGAATGAATATACAGAATCATAGAAGGATATGGTAGACCTTAAAAGCACTATGAACCAATTCGACATAATTAAGATCTATACAATTTTCACACAATAGGCTACAAATTCTATTCAAGCTCCTGTAGACCATAGACTAGGAGACACTGAAACATATCCGGGGACATAAAACAAGGGGCAAAAATTTCATGGTCTAAAGGCATTGGAATCATACAGAGTCTGTTCTCATATAACTGTGGAATTATGTTAGAAATCAATGTCAAAAGATATTTGAAAATAGCATCTCTCTCTATATTTGTTTAATGAAAGTAAGAAAGGAAGAAGAAGGAATTCCCTGGCAATTCAGTGGATAGGATTCTGTGCTTTTCACTAGCAGGGTCCAGGTTCCATCCTTGATCAGAAAAAACTAAGATCCCACAAGTCCCACAGGGTGGCCTAAAAAAAATGAAAAAAAAAAGCAGCATATTAAATCAAAGTATAGGATGACATGTTAAAGAAAAAGAAAGGAAGAAAGAAGAGAGAGAGAGAGAGAAAGAAAAGAAGGCGCAAGCCATATTGGCTAGGAAATCTTGCCATATACAGCAGCTCATTGGAAATACCCAGGTCCCTGGGGACTGGTCTTACCTTTCTAGAATGTGGATGAATAGAAGAAAGATAAGAGATTCCAAGGGGACCAAAGAATCCGTGGCCACTTTCCCTTAGGGAAATACTGTGCAGGATTTGCTTGGGGAACCAGGTAAAGAATAGGGATATTAAGAAAAATTGGGGAAAAAAAAAAAGAAAAGAAAAATTGCCCCAAACTCAGAAATCAAGCAAAAGGAAGACTACATCTCCTTTCAACTCATGCTGGAGCATTATCTAACTGACCATCTCTGAATTATTTCTCTGTCTGGGAGATGTATCTTTGTTGGATTTAAACTTTCCTGTTGCTTGGAGCCCATGTTCTATAAAGTTGTTTGTTAACTTGTAGAATTTGGTAAAGATGCAAATAATTTTTGCCTGGTAGAAAAGATAACCCCAAAGGTCATAGTTTTATTGCCCTGTAGAATAGTGATTAATGTTGTCTTTAACCAGTAAACTGATTTTAGCATGTCTTTTCTGATGGACTAGATAACCCCTTTTACTCTGATTCCTCTTTGAACCATCTTTCCCCATGCTGCTGTTTCCCTCACTAACAAATTCAACATATCTTGCGTGCAGCTCATTTGTATGAGTCATGTTTTGAATGTTCTTAAAGTTATACTTTAACAGGGAACAGAGGTCATTTTCTGTATTTAAAAAATGATATGGACAAGTGGTCACCTTAATCAGTATAAACCCATCAGAACTTGAATAGTAAGGAGTACCTCTCTGGATGTAGGAGCAGAGACTGATTGCAAAGCACTTTAAAAAAATTATTTATCAATATTTGGCTGTGCTGGGTCTTAATTGCAGCACATGAGATCTAGTTCCCTGACCAGGAGAAGGGTGTGAGGATAACCACCAAAATTATGCTATCAGAGTATCTGAGGGAACCTAAAGGGAAAATTTTAATTTTCTTTCCTGGGTTTTTCTGTATCTTTCAACTTTCAGTCATAAATATGTATTACATTTGAAAGTTTATCAAAGTTATTTAAAAGAAAACCCGCAAAATAAACTTGATAGAAAAAAATCTGGGAATAAATGAAGAGAAATTCACCCTTTATCTGGGCACCCAGGAGAATGGCAGGCTGAGAATATACATCCTCTCCTTGAAAAAACTCCAATACTTTGGCCATCTGATGTGAAGAGCCTGATGCTGGGAAAGATTGAAGGCAGGAGAAGAAGGGGGCAACATGGACAAGATGGTTGGATGGCATCACCGACTCAGTGGTCATGAGTTTGAGCAAACTCCAGGAGATGGTGAAGGACAGGGAAGCCTGGCGTGCTGCAGTCCATGGGGTCGCAAACAGTTGGACATGACTGAGCAACTGAACAACCACCTCAAAAATCATAAATAACTGGTTTTACCAGAAACAAAGGAAGCAGAAACAGCTAGATGGGTCACTTGTTGCTAAGAGAACTTCAGATCGGTTTTGAGCTGAGGGTGATTTTGCCCCAGGGAACATTAGGCAAAGTGTGAAGACATTTCTGTTTGTCATAACTGGGGGGGTGGGGTGGAGTGGGGGTGGAGAAATGCTGCTGGCACAGTGGGCAGGGGCCAAGGATGCTGTGAAATATCCTCCAACTCCCAGACCTGCCCACAACTAAGAATTCTCTGATTACAACTGGAATTGTGCCAAAGTTGAGAAATCCTGGTTTTTAACAAAAAACCCGGGGGGAGGGAAAAACCAAACAAAACAGGATCTGGGGACTTCTCTGGTGGTCGAGTGGTTAAGAATCTTCCTGCCAATTCAGGGGATGCAGGTTTAATCCCTGATCCAGGAGGATCCCACATGCCACGGAGCAACTAAGCCTGAGTGCCACAATGCTGAGCCCACGCACTCCAGAGTCCACACTCCGCAACGAGAGAAGCCACTGCGATGAGAAGCCCTCACACCAAAACAGGGGAGTAGTCCCCGCTCTCCGTAACTAGAGAAAGCCCACGTTCAGCAGCAAAGACCCAGCACAGCGCCCCCACCCCCCGCCCCGCCACCGCCCAAAAAAACCCTCCCTGGGTGCAGTGAGCATTGAGAACCATTGCTTGGCAAGAAATATACTTCCACAGTCACAGTAAACAGAGAGTACTGATTTAACCAGAAAGTTGTCATGTAACTATATGGGGAGGACAGGGAGAGGGGAGGTAAGTAGTTAGGTCGGGTGCATATAAAGCAAGAAATCTGCAACTACTGCCACAGGAAAGCACCAGATCATGTTGATAAATCAGGAAATAGAACATAAGCATCTTGTTTAGGAATATGCAGGTAAACACCAGAGAAACAGCTGAAGGAGTAAGTCATTTTCTCAGGAGCGGAGGACTCCGTAACAGCAGGTTTGTGTATATATGTGGAGGTGGGGGGGCAGTGGGGTAGGGAATGCTTACTGACTTTTGCTAAAAGGTGGCACTTCTGGTAAAGAATCCACCTGCCAATGCAGGGGCAGACGCAAGGGACATGGGTTTGATCTCCGGGTTGAGAAGATCCTCTGGAGGAGGAAACTGCGCCCACTTCAGTATTCTTGCCTGAAAAATTCCACGGACAGCGGAGCCTGGTGGGTTACAGTCCATGGAGTCGCAAAGAGTTGGACATGACTGATCATAGCACAGATAAACATTGTTTCATGGTTCAGTCGCTAAGTCGTGACTGACTCTGCAATCCCATGGCCTGCAAATCCCAGGCGTCTCTGTCCTTCACTATCTCCCGGAGTTTGCTCACTCACGTGCGTTGAGTTGGTAATGCCACCCAACCATCTCATCCTTTGTTATTTAATTTTTGATAACATTAACATGCATGAATGATCAAATTTTTTTTTGATCAAAATTTTTAAAAATAACTTTTATAAAGGGACAGAAGAAAAAACTGGGAGCCACCCAAGTATCCATGTATAAGAAGAGGCTGAATGGATTGTGATTTATCATTGAATGGACTACAAGAACGAGATAGCTGGGTAGGTCCTGACATGGCTGGATCTTCAAGACTCAGCATGACTGTGACTAGCAAAGACTAAGTATGATATGCCAGCATTTATGTAAAACACATGCACACAAAATAGAACTATGTATTTCCCATAAGAATAGAAATAGGTACAAATAAAAGGGCAAAGAGAAAAGCAGGGAAAAATACACTTGGAAGAGGTAACAGGCATAACACATGGGCCATGTGGAGTGGACTCAGATGGGGTTAAGGCAGATTTTGTTCTGTTTCTTCTTTTTTTCTCAAAGAAGGTAAAATTTTATGTTACTTGTAACATTAAATTTTAAAAGTTGAATGTACATTAAGAGAATAAGAAAATAAACCACAGGTTGGGAGAAACTATTTACAAAAGACACATCTGATAAAGCAATGTTATCCAAAATTTATAGAGATTCCTATCTACTGCAGCATTATTTACAACAGCCAAGACAGAAACAATCTAAGTATCCATCAACAGACTAATGGATAAAGAAAATGTGATACATATATGTATGTGTGTGTATTAGTCACTCAGTCGTGTCTAACTCTTTGTGACCCCTTGGACTGTAGCCCACCAGGCTCCTCTGTCCATGGGATTCTCCAGGCAAGAATACTGGAGAGGGTTGCCATTTTCTTCTCCACATACATGTATATATATACAGATGAATACTGTTTTACTCTTGTTCAAAAAAACAACAACACAAGATATACAAAGAATTCTTAACACTCTCAATAAGAAATCAAACAATGTAATTTAAAAAATGGGCTAGGACTTCCTTGGTGGCTCAGTGGTAAAGAATCTGCCTGCCAATGCAGGATACATGGGTTCAACTTCTGCTCCCAGAGGATCCCACATGCTGTGGGGCAACTAAAGACATTCGCCACACCTATTGAGCCTATGTTCTAGAGCCTGAACTACTGAAGCCCATGTGCCCTAGAACCCGTGTTCTCCAATGGGAGAAGCCACCCTAATGAAAAGCATGCGAACTGCAACCAGAGAGTAGCCCCTGCTTGTCACAACTAGAGAAAAGCCTGTATAGCAACAAAAACCCAGCATAGCCAAAAATAAGTAAATAAATAAAATTATAAAAAGAAAAATGGGCCAAAGACCTTAACAGGCATCTCACCAAAGAAGACATACAGATGACAAACATATGAAAAGATACTCTACACATATGTCATCAGGGCAATGCAAATTAAAACTCTGAGATATCATTACACACCTATTGGAATGGCCCACATCTGGAACACTGATAGCATCAAGAGCTGGAGACAATGTGGGGTAACAGGAAACTCTCATTCACTGCTAATGGGATTGCAAAATGGTACAACTACTTTGGAAAAGAATTTAGTGGTCTCTTACAAAACTAAATATACTCTTGTCGTATGATTCAGCAAGCACACTCCAAAACCTGCACACAGATGTTTATAGCAGCCTTATTCATTATTGCCGAAACATGGAACCAACCAAGATGTCCTTCAGTGGGTGAATGGTGAAACAAACTGTGGTACGTCCAAATGACAGAATGTTATTCGGTGTTAAAAACCTTGAGCAGGAAAAAAAAAAAAAAACAAAAACCTTGAGCAATCTAGTGCTCAACATCACTCATTATCAGAGAAATGCAAATCAAAACCACAATGAGGTACCACTTCACGCCAGTCAGAATGACTGCTATCCAAAAGTCTACAAGCAATAAATGCTGGAGAGGGTGTGGAGAAAAGGGAACCCTCTTACACTGTTGGTGGGAATGCAAACTAGTACAGCCACTATGGAGAACAGTGTGGAGATTCCTTAAAAAACTGGAAATAGAACTGCCATATGACCCAGCAATCCCACTGCTGGGCATACACACCGAGGAAACCAGAACTGAAAGAGACATGTGCACCCCAATGTTCATCGCAGCACTGTTTATAATAGCCAGGACATGGAAGCAACCTAGATGTCCATCAGCAGATGAATGGATAAGAAAGCTGTGGTACATATACACCATGGAATATTACTCAGCCATTAAAAAGAATACATTTGAATCAGTTCTAATGAGGCGGATGAAACTGGAGCCCATTATACAGAGTGAAGTAAGCCAGAAAGATAAACACCAATACAGTATACTAACGCATATATATGGAATTTAGAAAGATGGTAATGATAACCCTGTATGCAAGACAGCAAAAGAGACACTGATATATTGAACAGTCTTTTGGACTCTGTGGGACAGGGCAAGGGTGGGATGATATGGGAGAATGGCATTGAAACATGTAAATTGTCATATGTGAAACGAATCGCCAGTCCAGGTTTGATACATGATACAGGGTGTTCAGGGCTGGTACACTGGGATGACCCAGAGGGATGGG
Source organism: Cervus elaphus (assembly GCF_910594005.1). Classification (NCBI taxonomy): domain Eukaryota; kingdom Metazoa; phylum Chordata; class Mammalia; order Artiodactyla; family Cervidae; genus Cervus; species Cervus elaphus. The sequence continues at coordinate 27,276,778 of NC_057818.1, forward strand.
ATGGGGAGGGAGGTGGGAGGGGGGTTCAGGATGGGGAACACATGTACACCCATGGAGGATTCAAGTCAGTGTATGGCAAAACCAATACAATATTGTAAAGTAAAATAAATAAATTAATAAATTAAAAAAAAACCTTGAGCAATCTAGGCATGAAAATATATGAAAGAACTTTAAATGAATATTACTAAGTGAAAGAAACCAATCTGAAAGGGCTATATACTATAGGATTCTACCTATAAGACATTCTGGAAGAGGCAAAACTATGCAGACAGTAAAGGGAGTGGTTGCCAGGGGTTGGAGAGAAGGGTGAATAGGCAGAGTACAGAGGACTTTTAAATTTTTATTTATTTATTTTTAAATATTTATTTATCCATTGACTGGGCCTGTTCCCAGGCAAGGCAGGCAGGTATCTTTGATCTTCATTGCAGCCTGCAGGAACTTTACTTGTGGCATGTGGGATCTAGTTCCCCGACCAGGGATCCAGCTCCAGCCTCCTGCATTGGGAGTGTGGAGTCTTAGCCGCTAGACCAGCAAGGAAGTCCCCAACATTGTAAATTTTTTTAAATGTTGTAATGAATAAAATTGCATATGTATTATATAGCATCCGGAATGTCCCACACCAAGCTGTTAATAATGGTTTCCTTTGGAGCCTGGCTTGAGAAGGAGGGCAGGGGAGGAGAGGAAACTTCCTCTGTTTCCTCTGTGTCATTCAGTAATAATAGTTTGTGATCGTCTGAATGACTTCTAAGTAGAGTGGGGTTCTGGGGTCCTGGCAGTCCTGGCTGGCCTGTGTCTCTGGCTTTTGATACTGAAGGGCGGTGAGGGTTCCAGCTTGGCCGGGGTGGGGCGGGCTCCAGGGGGATCTGGTAGAACCAGCTGCGACTTCAGATGGGCATGTTGACAGAGTGACTGACTCACTGTTCGGGACGGGTGGAGGTGGCTCCCTCTCTGTGAGCCGCCCCTGGGGCTGCAGCCTACAGAGCGCCCTGTTTCAGCCATCCTAAAGGCGGAGTCCTTTACAAATCAATAGAAACAAGGGACCATTTTAATCTGGGCCTTTGCACAAAGCTCTCTTGAGTCAGCCCGGAATGGGGTGGGGGGTAGGGGTTGGGCAAGGTTCATTGATTAAAGCAAAGGATGTAGAGGAGAATTAGAGGGGTGCTGGGAAAGAGCCTTAAAATAGGGATCTGGGGACTCCCTTGGACCTCTGGCGGGGGGCGAGTTTGGGCTAATGAAAGGATTTTGTCATCCATTGAGCTTCATTAGTGACTAAAAAAAATTTTTTTTTGACCATGTGACATGTGGAATCTTAGTTTCCTGACCAGGGATTGAACCCATGTCCCCTGCACTGAAAGCACAGAGTTAATCACTGGACCACCGGGGAGATCCCTGGTGACCTTTTATATAAAAGAGCTTGTAAGTATAGTTATTTTCTTATTTGGCTTCAGGGCCACCTGTGAGGTAGAAGGAACTGGTATGCTATTGCTGCTGCTAAGTCACTTCAGTCGTGTCCGACTCTGCGCGACCCCATAGACGGCAGCCCACCAGGCTCCCCCGTCCCTGGGATTCTCCAGGCAAGAGTACCGGAGTGGGGTGCCATTGCCTTCTCTGAGGAACTGGTACAAATATGTTCATTTCTTAGATGAGGAAACCGAGGTCTGGCGAGATCAGACCATTTATCTGAGAGGCAGGTTAGTAGCTGAGGGCAGTGTCCTCTCAGCCCGGTCCATCACCTCTCCTTGCCTCCTGGTGCAGGAGGTTACCTCTGAGGTCATGCAGAGAGTGGCTGGCAGAGGACTGAGGTCATTTGTGGGCAAAAGGGAAACAAACAGAACCGCATGGAAGAAGGAAGGAGGTGCCTGTGGGTAGCCTGGATGTGTGGGTTCCCAATACACAGCGTAGAGAACTCCAGACATCAGCAGTCCCTCCCTACAGCCATCAGTTCTGCTAGCAACCTTTGGGGGAGGCAGGCAAGGTCTCTTCACTTCAAGGGAGGCTCAGCAAGACTGAGTAACTTGTTCAGGTCACACGGCTAGTGGGAGCTAGAAGAGGGAGGGGGGTGGTTGGCTTTGGACTCCAAATCCAGTCCCCCTCCTCATCCTGTCATTCAGTGGAACTCAGAGGATAGAGGCTGAAACCAAGGCTGAGAGAAATCCTGACTTACAGACTGACACCCCCCAAGTTACTCTGAGGCTTTGAGGTTTACGAAGCATGATGACACTCACATCTTTATCACACCATCTGTCCCTTCTTTTGTGGTTGATTAGGACAGACTTCACGCATGCATCGGCAGGATACAGGTGACACATTCAACTGGGTCACTGAGGAGAGGGTAATCAAAGTTCTCTTTATTAAGGTGAAGGCAGGATGTAGGGAAACCAGCAAGAACTGGTGCTGGACCTGGCAGGGAGCTGTTGTCTCCCGTAGCCTGAGGGGCGAGGAGAGGGAGTGATGACTAGACCCAGGAGGAATGGTGCTATATGAAGAAGGGACAGGGAACCTTCAGTGCAGACACACAGACAGCCCACGCTGACCTGGAAGGGAAGGAGCTGGAAAATACACATCCTGACTCTACCCACTCTGTGCCCTGCAGTCTCCTGCCTGTGCCTTCGATTTGCTGAGCCCAACCCCAGAAGGCAGGAGAGCCTGATCCTATAGGCTACATGGGTCAGTCCCCCAGGGCACAGAGAGGGATGGAAAGGGTGGGGAGTGGCTTTGGTGGCGGGGTTGGGGGGGGGTACGGGTGGGGGGGAGCAGGGTAGGGAGTAAATAGAAGAGATTTAGCACAGCATGTGATGCAAGCAGATCAATAGTCATCAGCCCCAGGGCCTTTGTTGGAGTTACTGGGTAAAAGTTCACTCTCTCTCTTTGCTGGAGTTGCTCAGCTGGTAGGATTTAAACCTGGTGCTACTGATGATCTTGCGGCCACATAAGAAGAATGAAGATTCAGAACAAAGCCAACACAGAGGAAAAGTAAGGCCAGAAGAAATGGAGGAGGTTGGTATCTTGATGGCATAATTGTGTCCCTGGATCCAGCCATGCCTGAAGGTGGGAGGCACCCTTAGGGCCAATGGATTTTGTTTTATGTGAGCAGATTGGAGTTGGGATTCTTTCACTTGTACCAAAAGGGTTCTGACTGATACACAGCTGCCTGAAGGCACTCAGGGATGAAGGCAGCTCAGAGTGGAGATCTTCCTGGGCCATGGGGGATAGTTTATGAGCAACACTCACTGGGGACAGGGAATAAAAGATTGAGAAGTTGTCTCTAAGGGCAGCAGCCTCTGTGTGAAGTCATGACAACCACCACCATCTTTCTCTGTGCTTGACAGACATCAAATGGTGCCACCCTCTCCAAAATCCTCTGGGGGTGGTACATGCCCACTTTGCAGATGAGAAAACTGAGGCATAGAGATATTAAGTCACTTGCAGAGCCAGGATTTGAAACCAGGATATCTGACTTTTCCTTTTTTTTTTTTTTGTAGCCACACCGTGTGACTTGTGGGATATTAGTTTCCTGACCAGGGATGGAACCCATGCCACCTGCAGTGGAAGTGTGGAGTGCTAACCACTGGACCAGCCCGGCTCTTCTTAGCCACCTTCCCCACCCCACTGTCCTAAAACTTCCCCAGATAAAACAGAGTAAAATCCCAATATATCAAGATATAAGACAGATATTAGCAAAGTTTCTCTGAGAGTGGGGGTCAAGATCTGGGTTCAGAGAAGACAGAGCTGCACTCTCTGAGACTCACCATCACTGTGGAATTCTCTTTTCCTCTTCATTTGAGCACCATAGTAGAGGGCTACCAGGGGGTTCACTGGGGAGGTAGAGAAGTAATTTAGATCCCCATTCAGGAAAAACCTCAGCTGTAGACTTTTGGTGTAATGGTCTGGTGTGGAGTACAATTATATTTGCATCATATCCTTTTTAAAAAAAACTATTGATTTGTTAGGTGTAAACACTTAAATACCCACTGCAATGTGTACAACCCCCATCCCCCACTTTTTGGACATTTTTCTCCTCCTTTTACTTGTTCTTCTTCCTCTTCCCTTTAAAAAATGAAGGATGAATTGTCTTCTAAAAGAAACTAGGACTGTTTGGAGAAACGGCTGATTCTAGATTTGGGTAAGGGAAATGTAGATGAACATCTAGTTTGCCTGAAACTAAGCAACCACACAGAAAATAATGCAGATATGTCAAAAGGATGAAGGAACCAGCTTGAAGGGGCTCCCACTGGCCAAATTTGGGGTAATTTGAGCATTAAATTAAATAATGATAGTAAGGGATTATAAATCATAGAATAAAATAAAATAAGAATTCATAGGTCCATACAGATATAAATAAATAAAGTACAATCTTGACTAGTAAATGTAAAAGATTCCTAAGATTAGAAAAATCTCCATTTGGCATCTGTCACTGTAACAATTTATTCAGGCGAGAATTACCGATGATGGTGGGTGAGAGCATGATGAGAAATAGAGTATTTACAGACATAAAGTGTCTCTCCACAAAACGCTTATAAAGGACAGAGAAATCCAGTAACCTTAAAGCAGAGAAACCTGGCAGGCACCACCTTAGTCAAGTGATCAAAGTTGAAATCACACACTATCAGATGCCTCCTGACACAGTGTACTGAGAACGGCATATCCTTGCTGTGGTTTTCCTGCCCAAGACATAGAACCTGAATCTAATCATGGCGAGACACCAGACAAGCCCAAATCGAGGAGCACAGATCAAAATAACTGGCCTTGACTCTTTATAAATGTCAAGGTCACAAAGGACAAAGACCAAGGCGCTGTTCCTGATCAGAGGAAACTGAAGACACATGACCACTAAATGCAGTTCTGGACTGGAAGAATTCACGTGTCCATTTTACTAAAAAGACATCAGTGAGGCAACTGACAAAAATTTAAATAAGATCTCTGTATTAGATAACAGTATGAAATCAATGTCAATGTTTTGATTAACATTATCCTATAAGATAATATCCTTGCTTTCAGGAAACACACCCTGAACTATTTAGGGATAAAGAAGCATATGGGGTCTGTAACTACTCTCAAACATTTTAAGAAAAATGTTTTGGTAAGGAAAATATAGATGAACGTCTACTTTGTTTTATATATATATATTTATATGGAGAGAAGGACTTCCCTGATAGCTCAGTTGGTAAAGAATCCTCCTGCAATGCAGGAGACCCTAGTTCGATTCCTGGGTTGGGAAGATTTCCCTGGAGAAGGGATAGGCTACCCACTCCAGTATTCTTGGGTTTCCCTTGTGGCTCGGATGGTAAAGAATCCGCCTGCAATTCAGGTCACTTGGGTTCGATCCCTGAGACGGGAAGATCCCCTGGAGAAGGGAAAGGCTGCCCACTCCAGTATTCTGTCCTGGAGAATTCCATGGACTGTATAGTCCATGGGGTCACAAAGAGTTGGACACAACTGAGAGACTTTCACTTTCACATGGAGAGAGATGTGAATGATGAAGAAAATGTAGTGAAATGTTAATATTTGGAGAAGGTAGAAAATCTGGGCAAAAGGTGTATGATAATTTTTTATTATGTTTTGCAGCTGAATTTATTTCAAAATCACAATTTAAAAATAGTGCAATATTAGGATTTCCCTGGTAATCCAGTGGTTAAAACTCTGTGCTTCCACTGTAGGGGGCACAAGTTTGATCCTTGGTGGGGGAACTAAGGTCCCAAATGCCTTGAAGTGTGACCAAATATAATAACAATAGTGCTGTATTAAAAATATAGCTTAAAAAAAAATATAGCTTAGAGTGGGATTATTATTGTGATCCCCAGATGGGTAACTTATGATCTGAGGCTAGCGTCTGGGATAAAATAGGCAAATTCATCAAAAATACTATTTTATTAGATAAAATAAGTTCATTGTTGGTTTGTTATTTCTGAAGGTTTTAATTTGTTTTCAGTCCATTACTCATCATAAATTTAAAAGTACATAATTGAAAAAACTTGAAAGGTAGTGTACATGCAATAAAGTACAATTTTACACTGTGCTATGTGTGTGCTAAGTCACTTCAGTTGTGTCTGACACTGTGGCCCTGTGGACCCATAGCCCATGAGGCTCCTCTGTCCACAGGATTCTCCAGGCAAGAATACTGGAGTGGGTTGCTATGTCCTCCTCCAGGGGATCTTCCTGACCCAGGGACAGAACTCACATCTCTTGTCTCTTGTTTAAGCAGGCAGGTTCTCTGCCACTGGTGCCACCTGGGAAGCCCACAATTTTATATTATACATATGTAAATTTTGCAAGCTCGACCACCACTGATATTCACCCATTATTTAATCCTCTAAGGACCCTGACCAGGTGGGCATGATTATCTTAATTTTACAGGGAAGGAATCTGAGGAAGGTCACACATTAGCAAAGGGTAGGATCCAGATTCAAAGCACTGTCTTTTGAATTCCAAAGCCAGTGTTTTTAAACGTTCTGCTAAAAAATAAATAAATAAATAAATAAACATTCTGCTATGCAAATTATTGAGGCTATTGTCATCAACAGACATCAGTTGAGTACCAGCTACTTTAGCTCCTCATGCCTCAGTTTCCTCATCTGTAAAATGGGATCATAGTAACACTTTTATTAAGACACTTCAGATGCTCAGAATAGTTCCTGTACACTCATGCGTGAATAATTATTAGTAAGTACTGTGCCTAAGGCACTGGGATCACCATGAGATCTAAGATGCTAATCTCCACTCCCAGGCTACTCCCCACAAAAGTAAACAGCCACTGGAAGCATCTCACATTGAGGACCAGCCTGTGGATATCTGGTCCAGGGAACCAGATAGAGGGACACCTTGGAGGGAGTGGCCTCTGCCGGCAGGACCCTGAGATAGGCCTGCGAATATCACTCCTCAGTCTGGAGGAAGCAACTGCCTTTGTTTGCAGTAGTCCTCATGGTGACTGACTCCGAAGGCCTATGTCTAACAGAACCCTTGTCCTAACCCACAACAGGTCTCATCTGTCACCATCAGTGCCATGGCCTTGGTGAATGAGACTTGTCCTTCTGCCTGGAGATCTCCCCACTGGCCTCGCAGGCCCCTGCAAGGATCAGTCAGGATCCAACCAGAAGAGAAACCACTTCTAGCATCTGAAAAGCACATGACTGCAGGGACTTAGATACACTCAAGTTGAAAGAGCGGAGGGGAGCCAAAGAGCCGCTGAGAGTAGGAAGTTACGGCCTCCTCACAGCTGGAGGGGCAAGGGGCAGGTGATGTCACTGGAGACCAGGGCCACGGTCACCCGCAGAAGCTGCAACCACAACTGGCCGGTCCCCTGGGGGCTGCGGAAGAGATGTGGCCACAACTTGGAAAAAACCCTGGTGCTGGGGAAGATTGAGGGCATGAGGAGAAGGGGGCGACAGAGGATGAGATGATTGGATGGCATCCCTGACTCAGTAGACCTGAGTTTGAGCAAGCTCCGGGAGACAGAGAAGGGCAGGGAAGCCTGGTGTGCTGCAGTCCACGAGGTCACAAAGAGTCAGACACAACTTAGTGACTGAACAACAAATGCAGAGAAAGAGGAGAACTCCATCCTCCCACCTCCACCCCCCACCCCTGTGCCCCAAGCTTCTTCTTTCACCTGTCCACTGGGCTCCAGACAGGGCCCTCCAGCTGCCCTGGGAGCCTAGGAAATGCAGAATGAATGGCTCATTGTCACCCCCTGCCCCACCCCACCCCCACATGGAAGATGAAGGGGAAGGAATAGATCTCAGGGCACAGGGGCCAAGACTAGCCCATGGCTTTTCCACCTCGGCATTCCAACAGATTTTCCAGTGCCTGGCACACACCCAGGCTTCACAAACATGTGAACAAATGACCGACCGTTGTGGGAGGAAGGCACAGTGCCCCATGTCACTGAATGTTCTAAAAAGTGAACAACTGGTATAATCACTCGGAAAATTGGCAGTTATCAACTAATATCGACTAATGCTTAACAGACTACGACCCAGCAACTGTACTCCTAAGTGTGTACTTAACATAAATGTGTACACACATTCCCAGAAGACTTTTACTAGTGGTAAATATTCCTAGCGGTGCTTATGACAATAGCCTCGTACTGGAAACCCCTCCAAAACTCATGGACAGTGGTGTGGATAAACACAATGGAACACCGTGCAGCTGCGGTAATGAGTGATCTATAACTACCCACATCGATGCTGTTGGGTCTCATCAACAGGATGGCAAGGGAAAGAAGCCAGACACAGAGGCGTATGTGCTACACAATTGCATTTGTATAAATAGAAAAACAGGCAACACTAATGTCTGCTTCTGAAGTCAGAGTCCTGGTTGAAGCTTAATCCTTCGGATGGATCTGATCCTATGATTCTGAAGTCAAAATGCAGAGGCTACAAAAATGCCAGGCAGGGGGCAGCATCCACATGGAAATGCTGAAGTCTGTAGGAAGAAGTGGTCCCTGGAAAACGAAGGGCGAGGGTGACCTCTGGACTTTGAGCCTCTCTGAGACCTTTTCTGTTTGTAGCTACCTAGATTAGCAGATACATTCTCCTTTCTTCCCCGAGAAGAAACGCCTCTCTCTGAATCAGGTTTCCCAACCTCAACACTATTGATATTTTGATATAAATATTTGCTAGGGGAGCTTGTCCTGTGCCTTGAAGAGTAGTTGAACAGAGTTCAGCAAGTCCCCCATGTACAACCTTCAAGTTGCGAAATTTCATGTCCAATCATGTAAGTTAGTTCACGTGTCTGACATACACCGTCACGTACATGCGGCCTCTACAAGTGTGGTTGTGCTTTGGCATACTTGACTGTCCTGTGCTTGTCTGTATTTTACACATTACTCAGATGCTCAGTCATGTCCGACTCTTTGGCGACCCCTCGGACTGTAGCCCTCCACTTTATCCCTGAGATTCTCCTGGCAAGAATCCTGGAGTGGGGTGTTATTTCCTCCTCCAGGGGATCGTCCCGACCCAGGAATCAAACTCTCATCTCCTGCATTGGCAGGTAGTTTCTTCACCACTAACGCCACCTGTGAAGCCCCTTTTTATGTATTACTTGTGTATAAAGTATTAATATTATAAATCCATTACAGTACTGTATAGCCGATTGTGTTAGTTGAGTACCTAGGCTAACTTTGTTGGACTTATGAATGCCCTCTCAGAATGGAACTCGTTCATATGTAGGGGAATTACTGTAGTGGGTGGAAAAGCATCCTTAAAAATTTATGTCCATCTGGAATCTCAGATTTTGAAATAATGATCCTTGCATGTCCTTATACAAAGAGGAAAGGCCACACAACACACAAGGAAGAAGGCCATGTGAAGATGCAGGAAGAGATTGGAGTGACAGAGTTACAGGGCAAGGAATGCCAAGGATTGCTGGGAAACATCAAAAGCTAGATAAAATTCTTCCCTAGAGCATTCTGAGGGAGCCTGGCCTTGACAACTCCTTAAGTTTGGACTCCTAGCCTCCAGTATTGTGCGACAACAAATTTCTGTTTGTGGCAATTTGTTATGGCAGCCTTGGGAAATTAAATACAAGCAATATCTCTGACTTCTAAACTTTGGAAGTCAAAGGTACCCTTTTCAGTTGTAACAAACAAAAATTTCTCCAGATACTGCAAAATGTCTCCTAGTGGGTGCGGGAGATGCAAAATAGTCCCCCCTCAGCCCCTCGTTAAGAACTGCTAAGCTAATGGGGCAAAAATGGTAAAAGGACCAAGCAGAGTGGTCCTGGTGAAAGTCTAATGGTGAATGGTGAAAGTCATTCAGTCGTGGCCAAGTCTTTGTGACCCCATGGACTATACAGTCCATGGAATTCTCCAGGCCAGAATACTGGAGTGGGTAGCCTTTCCCTTCTCCAGGGGATCTTCCCAACCCAGGGATGGAACCCAGGTCTCCCACATTTCGGGTGGATTCTTTACCAACTGAGCTATCAGGGAAGCCCAGGCAACTCATCTAAGCTACTATATTTCTCAGTTTCCGGATCTGTAAGAGGAAGAGAAAAATACCAACTTCATAAGACTGTTTTGAGGATGAAATGAGTTAATGACTATAAAGTGGTGTGAACCACAAGACTGTCACCACCGTCACTCCAGGTTGCAACATTTAGTTTAGGAGCTATCTCCTCATTTAACCAGGAGCTCCTTGACGGACTGAATGGTCTGCTCCATACATTCCCCCCAGGATACTCAAGATCATATACTAGTATGATCAATGCCTATTTAGAAATGTCTTGAGTTTATACCCATTTAATAACCAGCCAAGTTTTTCCCTTCCAGGAATGCAGATTATTGGTATCCAAGAGAAACTGCAGTATGTATGAAGCTCCAGATGGTGAACAGAGGAGAGGCCTCACAGTGAGGTGGAAGAAGGAAGACACTCCTGCCAATTCAATGAACTTTCTGGGTCTCGATTTCTCCATTTGGAAATCAAGAATAGATACTGTTACAAGGTTGTTGCAAGGATTTTCATAAACTATGCTCAACATGGTGCCAAGGGCATTAGTAACTGCTGAGCAAACAGCTGTTATTATCATCGTTTTAAGAATACTGTTGAAAAGGTAAACAGCGAATGCGCCTAGGTATCTAGTCCAAGGCCAGCGATCTCCCATTGGTCGGCGCTGGGCTGGCCAGAGCGCCGGACTGGGCCTCCGGAAGCCCCGCCCCGCCACTACCGCGTCAGGTCGCCCTGGCAACGCACTGCTGGGTCGCAGCCCGAGTGACGCGGTCGCCGGTCCCCGGCGCTCTTGCCACACTCGGTATTGACCAGGGTAGCTTCGGCAGTGATGACGGACGACGACTCTGAGACTTCTGCCTCGGAGACACAGGCCCAGGACGAGAGCGATCTGCCTGTTTTCCAGCTGTGCGGGCTGGTGGAAGAGCTCAGGTACCCGCCCGCCGGATTCTGAGGGTGGTCCCTACTCAGCGTGTGGGCTCCGAGGCTGGTCCAGCACGGAGATACTCCAAGTGCAAGCTGAACGCTGAGGAAACTGAGACCCGCCACCTCCGCCCCCCCCCCCCCCCCCAAAAAAAAAGGTGGGAAAGGCGCCTACCTTTGCTTTTTATTCCCGTGTCTCCACCTTCAGGGCACTAACAAGCCACTGATGGAGACAGAGATGCGAAGCCTAGAGGGTAATTGGTGAAGCTAGAGCTTCAGCCTGGTGGGTCTGTCTGGTGCCACGCTGTGTGCTTGGCCACTTCTCTATTGGGCGATGACAGCTTGGACCAGGTAAACTCTAAGTCCCTTTCCAATGCTAAGATTCTATAATAAAATTAAGGTGGAAGCAGATAGAAGGGAGGCTATTGAGATACTTTTAGTGTGAAGCAATATACCTAAGCCGGAGTATAAGCATAGAAGTGGACAGCAAAGAAGGGCTAGCCCAATTTTCTATATTTTTAGCAGTCTGTTTTAATATCTGCTATAGCAAGTAAATTGGATATCAAGATTCTGTGAGGTAATTGAGGTTAGTTGTACAACTGACTGGTTTCACATAGAACATCCTGGCCTGGCAGCTGAATAGCTGTTACTGCACAATGTTTATAAATAGTTAGGTCAGAATTGAGGTATTATTACTAAAATAGCTGCAATCTTGAGTGCTTATTATGTGCCAAGTATTTTGCACATATGACCTAATATAATGACAAAATAACCCTAGTAAGTTGGTGAGGAAACAGACACAGAAGTTAAGTCACTTTTGTACAGTCACACAGCTAGTCAGTGGTAGAGCCAAGATTAAGACTCAGATCACACTATTATATATAAACTTCATAACTAATAAGAAGCTACTGTATAGCACAGAGAAATCTATTCAATGCTCTGTAATGACCTATATGAGAATAGAATTAAAAAGAATGGATATATGTATATGTGAAACTGACTGCTGTAAGCAGAAACTAACACAACTTTGTAAAGCAACTATATTCCAATAAAAAATTAATTAAAACAAAGACTCTGGTGCAACTCCACAGCCTACACTGGGAACATGACATCTGCTGAAAAAGAAAGATGCTTTGATGTATCAGGCTTTTCTGTTGAATCTTTCCCACTAATATTAAAATTCAGCCAAACAGGATTTTCAGCGCAGTAAACAGATGTTCAGCTCAATAACATATGAAAATATCAAAGCTGTTCTCTCTCTTATATATACACGTACATACATACATGTGTATTATATTGTTGCTGTTCAGTCGATAAGTTGTGTCCGACTTCTTTTGTGACCCCATGGAACAGGAGCCTGGAGGGCTATAGTCCATGAGTGCATACTAAGTCGCTTCAGTGGTGTCCGACTCTTTGTGACCCTACAGTCCATAAGGAATTTCCCAGGCAAGACTACTAGAGAGAGTTGCCATTCCCTTCCCCAGAGGATCTTCTCCACCCAGGAATTGAGCTCGCATTTCCTGCACTGGCATATGGGTTCTTTACCGTTGATGTATTACATGAAAGTGAAAGTTGCTCAGGCATGTCCAACTCCTTGCGACCCCATGGACTATATAGACCCCATGGGCTATATTCTCCAGGCCAGAATACTGGAGTGGGTAGCCTTTTCCTTCTCCAGGGCATCTTCCCAACCCAGGGATCGAACCCAGGTCTCCCACATTGCAGGCAAATTCTTTACCAGCTGAGCCATCAGGGAAACCCTATACACTCATATGTAACATATGGGTATGTTATATAAGTTGAAAGGGTCACAATCTTGGCATATACAGGATAAACTAGGTTTGTCATCTCTAATGTTTAAAGACCATCTGTTCAAAGCTTTCCCACCTTTTATAGTAGACATCTAGTGAATACTTCATCCATTGAGTGGCTGGAAATAAAAGAACTGAGAAACATAAACCAAAGTAAACCTCTAAAGATTGTGGATGTGTGTAACTTCAAGAATTCTGTAGTGGACTTCCCTGGCCGTCCAGTGGTTAAGAATATGCCTGCCAATGCAGGGGACACAGTTTTGATCCCTGGTCTGGGAAGATTCTGCATGCCACGGAGCAATTAAGCCATGCGCCACAACTACTGAGCCTGTGCTCAAGAGCCCAAGAGCCACAACTACTGAAGTCTGTGTGCCTAGAGCCTGTGCTTTGCAACAGGAGAAGCCACCGCAGTGAGAAGCCCAGGCACAACTGGAGAGAAACCCCTCACTGCAACTAGGGAAAGCCTGTTTGCAGCAACAAAGACCCAGTGCAGCCAAGAATAAATAAAATTTTAAGATAAAAAATCCGGTATTAATTCAGAAGGAATTTCACAGGTGGGTTAGAAGATATTTGAAGATGAAACTTGTACCAATTTTCAGTATATAGGCATATCTCATTTTATTGCAGTTTGCTTTATTGTACCTTGCAGACATTGTGGTTTTTACAAAACAAAGGTTTTAGGCAACTCTGCATTGAGCAAGCATATTGATGCCATTTTTTTCCAACAACATTTGCTCATTTTGTGTCTCTGTCACATTTCCATGATTTTTGAGCTATTTCAAGCTTTTTCTTTATATTATTATATTTGTTATGGTGATTTGTGGTCACTGGTTTTTGATGCTACTATTGCAAAGATTATGACCTGCTGAAGGCTCAGATGATGGTTAGCGTTTTTTAGCAATAAAGCATTGTTAATTAAAGTATGTACTTTTTTAGACATAATGGCATGCACACTTAGTAGACTACAAAATAATGTAAACATAATTCTAATGCACCAAAAAACCAAAAAACTCATGTGACTCACTTTATTGCACTATTTGCTTGATCGAAGTTGTTTGGAACTGAATCCATTATATCCCCAATGTGTGCCTGTAATCCTAGTGCTCTGAACTTTATGGCTCATTAGATGTATATTAAAAATATATATAGAATACTTAAATAGCATTTACTGTGTGCCAGGCACTGTCCCAAAGTCTTTGCTTTCCTTATCACAACCCTCAAAGATAGGTGCTATTATTATTCCCATTTTACAGAGGAAAGCGAGGCACCAAAAGGTTAAGTATCTTACAAGGTCATACAAAGCTAGTAAGTGTTAAATACTAGGTACTTGGGATTTAAACTCCTTTTGGTGGAACTTGCTCAAGGGCACCCTCTGTTTTGCAGCTATGGAAACTCTGCTCTCAAAACTGAGACGGAGATGTTTGAAAAATATTACAATAAACTGGAGCCCAGGGACCAGCGACCTCCACGATTATCAGAAGTCAAAATAACAGGAGCAGAAATTGCACAGGTATGCAAGGGAGATCTAAGAATTCTTTAAAGCTCTTTGCCCCTTTAGATGCACGTTAACGTTTGTTATCTGCCTTTGCTGTGCCCTTCTTGGCCAAGTGGCATATGACTTTTCCCCTGTTATAAGTTTGGCTCTTTTCCCTCCAAGGTTTCTCTTTAGATTAGGAGTGACATATATATACTACCATGTGTGAAATAGGTTGCCAGCAGGAATCTGCTTATAGCACAGGGACTCAGCCCAGTGCTCTGTGGTGAACTGGAGGGGTGGGGTGGAAAGGGTGAGAGGGAAGCCCGAGAGGGAGGGGATATATGTATACACATAGCTGATTCACTTCATTGTACAGCAGAAATTAACACAACATTATAAACAATTATACTCCATTAAAAAAAAAAAAAGGGGGAAGCTGACTCAAAAAAATAGTATGGGGGGGGTCTACCTTTTGAGGATCAAACAATGCCGTCTTCAGGTCCACACGTTTCCTGGGTCACCTGCTTCTGACCTTAGGCTTCAGTGTCCCGTTGTCGCTGTTCAGTCAATTAGTCATGTCTGACTCTGCAACCCCATGGAATACAGCACGCCAGGCTTCCCTGTCCTTCACTGTCTCCCAGAGTTTGCTCAAAATCATGTCCGTTGAGTTGATGATGCCATCCAACCATGTCAGTGCCTAGGAAATCCAACATTTTTGTCTGTTTTTTGCTGAAAACAATGGCCCCCAGTGCATTTTCTCTTTTACGTTCGGCTCGGGAAGCACTGAGCTCCAGGCTTTCCCTGACACTGATTTGATTGCTAGTCCATAGCAGTTTACTATAGTTCAGGGTTTCCCCGTGCTCAAGACACTTTCCCTTACTTATTTTCAGTTCATTGTCAAGCATAGACCTTTGAAGTATTTGGCACAGTGCCTTAGGTTGACTTGTAAAATGAACATCACCTCGGGCCCAGTGTCCAGCATCATTTATCATGGAGCTGGTTCACTCTGGCCATCATTCAGAGTGATTTCCAGCATGTTCGAGTGGTCGTTTTGATACCCACCTTGGGTTGCTTTCTTACCAGTTCCTACTTGACAATGGCTTTGTACTGCTTGTGTTACAGTTACGGAGCAGGCGTAAATCCAAGTCCCGCATGGGCATGGAGCGTGTGATGGGCCTCAGTGTGGACCAAAAATTCGAACTTGTGCAAAAGGAGCTGGAAGACGCAAAGGATGAGATCAGGCACATGAGAGCGAACGCTGAGCGCGACCTACAGCATCACGAGGTAGGCCTTCCAGTGGGCCATCCTCCCTGGGATCCCTGCTTCTGCCTCGGCGAGAAGTATCTTTAGTACGTTCATATGACTGTTGGTGCTTTGAGAGAAACACGACTCGGATAAAATAAACTGAGGACCTACCTTTAAGGAACTTACCACTTGCTTGACGGGATATCAAATTTTAAACTTTCTGGTCTTCCCTGGTATTCCAGTGGTTAAGAATCTGCTTTCCAATGCAGGGGACACAGGTTTGATCCCTAGTCTGGGAAGATTCCATGGGCCACAGGGCAGCTAAGCCCCTGTGTCACAACTACTGAAGTCCTAGGGCCCCAGAGCCTCTGCTCCACAACAAGAGCAGCCAGAGAGAAGAATCTGCTCACTGCAACTAGGGAGAGCCCTCATGTAGCAACAAAGACCCAGCACAACTAAAAATAAATAAATAAATAAAATAAAAAAAATTTTTAAGCTCTTTAAGTGAAAAATTTCAAAATACACAAATGTAGAGAAGCTAGCACAGTGAGCCCTTATTCATTCAATACCCACACATAGCAGTCATCAACATGTGGCTGCTCTTATTCCCTCCATATCCCTACCAACTTCCCACTCGTAATTGGCCAGTGGGCTATTATGAAGGGAATCTTACAGGTACTGTTTATCTGTAAATATTTCAATATATGTCTCTAAGATATAGATTCTTTAAAAAAAACCCATAATCAATAACCATCAGTTCAATTCAGTTCAGTTGCTCAGTCGTGTCTGACTCTTTGTGACCCCATGAACCGCAGGACTCCAGGCCTCCCTGTCCATAACCAACTCCCAGAGTCTACCCAAACTCATGTCCATTGAGTCAGTGATGCCATCCAACCATAAATGCTCTTAAAAATTCAAAATAATTCCTTAATGATATATGGGGCTTGAGGTTTAAGTCAGTGAGTTGGGTGAAAAATCCCTTGTCACCCTCCATGGGCTACATCCATGACCATAGTTCACTCCATATGGGAGACCAAGGTGGTCAGTTTTCCAACAGGGAAGAAACATCACTGTTCATTTGGTTGCCAATAGGATGAAGTTGCTGGCTTGCATTTGATAGCCATCTTGTATGAAAAAAATAGATGTTTCTATTCTATTTCTGAATTTTTTCCATTTCTAATAGAGGCATCATATTCATTTCCTCGAAAGGGACAGATAGTAAACTCATGTCTCCATTGATAGAACCATCTCAATGGCATAAACCTCTCCTGCCTTTCCCCCTCTCTCCTCCTTTCTCTTTCCCAACATGCTGCATTGAATTCTAACCTGTTAAAAGAGCTCAGGATGTGGTATCACTGTCCTCACATGCTGGACTGTGTGATTAAACATCACGGTGTGGGTTAGAGTGGTCAGAGAAGACATGTTGAGGAGGTAGGCCTGGACATAGGACCTGACGTGTGAAGAATGACGGCACTTGTTTAAGGAACAGGAAAACAAGGGCACCCTGAGTAAGGTGAATGACATGAACAAGGAAGTGGAGGTGGGAATGTTCACAGTAAGTTCATAACCCTGAGGAGGTGGGTGTGGTTAGAGAAGAAGGTGCTTTGGGGGCTGTATTAGGAAATCAGGTTAAGTAGGCAGAGGGGTTTCTCTCTGATGTCTTAGGAAGCAGGACCCCAGTGAGGATAACTGAGCAGGAGAGTGATGTATCAGTTCATTTCAGGTGCTCAGTCATGTCTGACTCTTTGTGACCCCATGGACTGCAGCAAGCCAGGTTTCCTGTCCATCAACAACTACCAGAGCTTACTCAAACTCACGTCCATCACATCGGTGACACCATCCAGCCATCTCATCCTCTGTCATCCCCTTCTCCTCTCGCCTTCAATCTTTCCCAGGATTAGGGTCTTTTCCACTAAGTCAGTTCTTCACATCAGGTGGCCAAAGTATTGGAGTTTCAGCTTCAACATCAGTCCTTCCAGTGAATATTCAGGATTGATTTCCTTTAGGATTGACTGGTTGGATCTCCTTGCACTCCAAAGAACTCTCAAGAGTCTTCTCCAACACCACAGTTCAAAAGCATCAATTATTCAGTCCTCAGCTTTCTTTATAGTCCAACTCTCACATCCATACATGACTATTGGAAAAACCATACCTTTGACTAGACAGACCTTTGTTGGCAAAGTAATGTCTCTGCTTTTTATATGCTGTCTAGGGTGGTCATAACTTTTCTTCCAAGGAGTAAGCATCTTTTAATTTCATGGCTGCAGTCACCATCTGCAGTGATTTTGGAGCCCCCCAAAATAAAGTCTGCCACTGTTTCCACTGTTTCCCCATCTATTTGCCATGAAGTGATGGGACTGGATGCCATGATCTTTGTTTTCTGAATGTTGAGCCTTAAGCCAACTTTTTTCACTCTCCTCTTTCACTTTCATCAAGAGGCTCTTTAGTTCTTCTTTGCTTTCTGCCTAAGGAAGGTGTCATCTACATATCTGAGGTTATTGATATTTCTCCTAGCAATCTTGATTCCAGCCTGTGCTTCATCTAGCCCAACATTTCTCATGATGTACTCTGCATATCAGTTAAATAAGCAGGGTGACAATATACAGCCTTGACGTACTCCTTTCCTGATTTGGAACCAGTCTGTTGTTCCATGTCCAGTTCTAAGTGTTGCTTCCTGACCAGCATACAGATTTCTCAGGAGGCAGGTCAGGTGGTCTGGTATTCCCATCTCTTTCAGAATTTTCCACAGTTTATTCTGATCCACACAGTCAAAGGCTTTGGCATAGTCAATAAAGCAAAAACTTTATTGGAACTCTCTTGCTTTTTCAGTGATCCAGTGGATGTTGGCAATTTGATCTCTGGTTCCTCTGCCTTTTCTAAAACCAGCTTGAACATCTGGAAGTTTGTGGTTCATGTCCTGTTGAAGACTGCCTTGGAGAATTTTGAGCATTACTTTACTAGCATGTGAGATGAGTGCAATTATGCGGTAGTTTGAGCATTCTTTGGCATTGCCTTTCTTTAGGATTGGAATGAAAACTGACCTTTTCCAATCTTGTGACGACTGCTGAGTTTTCCAAATTTGCTGGCATATTGAGTGCAGCACTTTCACAGCATCAACTTATAGGATTTGAAATAGCTCAACTGAAATTCCGTCACCTCCATTAGCTTTGTTTGTAGTAATGCTTCCTAAGGCCCACTTGATTTCGCATTCTAGGATGTCTGTCTCTAGGTGAGTGATCACACCATTGTGGTTATCTGGGTCATGAAGATCTTTTTTGTACAGTTCTTCTGTGTATTCTTAATATCTTCTGCTTCTGTTAGGCGTCCCATTTCTGTCCTTTATTGTGCCCATCTTTGCATGAAATATTCCCTTGGTATCTCTGATTCTCTTGAAGAGATCTCTATTTTTTACCATTCTATTGTTTTCCTCTATTTCTTTGCATTGATTACTGAAGAAGGCTTTCTTATCTCTTCTTGCTATTCTTTGGAACTCTGCATTCAAATGGGTATATCTTTCCTTTTCTCCTTTGCCTTTTGCCTCTGTTCTTTTCTCAGCTATTTGTAAGGCCTCCTCAGACAACCATTTTGCCTTTTTGCATTTCTTTTTCTTGGGGATGGTCTTGATCACTGCCTCCTATACAATATCACAAACCCCATCCATAGTTCTTCAGGCACTCTGTCTATCAGATCTAATCCCTTGAATCTAGTCACTTCTACTGTATAGTCATAAGGGATTTGATTTAGGTCATATCTGAATAGTTTAATGGTTTTCCCCACTTTCTTCAATTTAAGCCTGAATTTGGCAATAAGGAGTTTGTGATCTGAGCCGCAGTCAGTTCCTGGTCTTGTTTTTGCTGACTGTATAGAGCTTCTCCATCTTTGGCTGCAAAGAATATGATCAATCCGATTTCAGAATTGACCATCTGGTGATGTCCATGTGTTGAGTCTTCTCTTGTGTTGTTGGAAGAGGGTGTTTGCCATGACCAGTGAATTCTCTTGGCAAAACTCTGTTAGCCTTTGTCCTGCTTCATTCTATACTCCAAGGCCAAATTTGCCTGTTACTCCAGATATCTCTTGACTTCCTACTTTTGCATTCCAGTAATGTATAGAAAGTAGCGTTTAAGGTGGATGGATGCCCTGGCCTGTGAAGTTGATACAGAGGGAGGAGGCTATGGCTAGATGCTGGCCAGCGAAGGAAGATGCTTTTGTTCCTTGGAGCCCAGTGAAAGAGCCTGAACAAAGATGATTTGTTCTGTGGCTACTCATTTTATTCTTTAAAATAATGTATGTGTGTTTGCATTTTTAAATTTAAAGATAATCTCTGTTGTAGCAAAATTTAAAATGCAGGTAAGCTAAAAGAGAAACATTTGAAAACATCCACCTAGAGGTAATTACTGTTGGTTCCTATGTTTATCTCCTAGAGTTTAGATTTCCTATGTATGTATGAATGTCTTTATAAAAAGGTATCATATTATTTTGTGAATTGTATTTTTCACTTAATAATGTCTTTCTGTATCAATTTATAGATTTGTTATAACATTTTTTTTCAAATTATAAAAGTATATAGTAAGAATACTTCTCTTCCTCCCTCTTAGTCCATCTTTCCAGATACAGCTGTGGTTATTGTTTTGGCATATAACCTTCCAGATATTTTATATATATATATATATATATATACACACACACACACATATATATATGATATGGTATATATATGATATATACATATATGTGTGACATATACATATATATATGATATGGTGATATATGATAGATATTAGTGTTATAATTTTAATGATAAATAATATTTCAGATATGGAAATACATATTTCTGGAGATACTTGAGGCCCTTTTTTGTTTGTTCTTCCCCTTTATATATAATAGACACTGTAACTTTTTTGAGGCATGCTTTTTAATAACAATATTCATATGGTCCCATTCGTATCTTCAGGATATCTTTCTAAGACTAAGAAGAAACATTAGGCATTGGGACCCAAATAGGCCTGAGACCTTAGGTTTCTTTAGATGGAAATCTTCTTGAAAAGTTTTGAAAACTGTCTTCTCTTTGCACTGACTCCCCCAGGCCATCATCGAGGAAGCTGAAATTCGATGGACAGAAGTCCAGAGAGAAGTGCATGAGTTTGAAAAAGATATTCTAAAGACCATATCCAAGAAGAAAGGGAGTATTTTGGCCACTCAGAAAGTGATGAAGTACATTGAGGACATGAATCGCCGGAGGGTGAGTTGGCAGGTGGTTAGAGCTTAGAGAGGGGAATACTTTCATAGAACGATGACACAGAAGTGGTCCACATGAGGCTGCCCCACTCCATTTTTTCCACCATAACTGTTGCCCACATATGAACATTTTTTTGTGTCCCTCAAAGCTTGTGGGTCTTAAAATGCAAGTTTATCAAAGCCAAAATCAAACAGGCAGAATGGACATTCATAGTTATCTCAGATCAGCTTCTCCCTTTTAATTTTCTTGTTCGTTTCAAGATTGGCAGTTTTCTTGAGAAAAGTGTGAACCTGTTTAGTCAGGTGACTACATAGTGTAGGACAAGTAAACCTTAATTTCTTTGAGTTCCATTAGTGTAAGAATGAGACAAAATATTCCTTTACGTTCAAAGATTTTGTAGCGTATCAAGCTTTGGATCCTGCAGATAGGTAGTGGTACTAACCCTAACATGTTATATGTAATAAAAAATTATGTAAATTACCAAGAGGATAATAGATCAAGGAATCATAAGATCATTTTGTCAGGAAAGGCCCCTATGTCCAACAATATACTCAAGTTATCTTGAATTTAAAACTAATATAAATTTTGTATAGAGCAGACCCAGTTTCCCCTGCTGCTTGCTCACGAGCAAGGATAATGTAGCAACACTAGCTTGAGTAGACATCAAAGAGTTGAAAATAAGTGACTGTATGTTAGGGCTCAAAGTTTAGTTTTGCAGTTGCACACTGCCGATAGGGAAGAAGGACAATGGATTAAACTTTGCTTTTATTTTTTAGGATAATATGAAGGATAAATTACGTTTGAAAAATGTTTCACTCAAAGTCCAAAGGAAAAAGTTGCTTTTACAGTTGAGACAGGTATGTGGATTTGTTTTTCTTTCTTTCTTTTTTTTTTCAAGGTTACTGTAGTGGGTAGAACAACATCCTCCCAAAAATGTCCATGACCCCAAATTCCAAAGATGTCCATGTCCTAATTCCTGGAGTCTGTGACTATGTTACTTTATGTGGCATAAAGATTATGCAGGTGTGATAAAATCAAGGATGTTGAGATGGGGATAATATCTTGGAGTATCTGAGTGGGTCCAATGTAATCACAAGAGTCCTTAGGAGAGGGAGGCAGGAGAGTAAGAGAGAAGATGTGGGAATAGAAGCAGACATCAGAGTGAAGGAAGGGATCATGAATGAAGGATGCAGACTACCTGTAGAAGCTGGTAATGGCAAGGAAACAGATTCACCTCTAGAGCCTCCAGAAGGAATGCCACCCTGCCAACTCCTTGGTTTTAATCCAAAGAACTGTTTCGGACTTCTGACCTCATGAGCTGTAAGTGTAATGAGCTCATAAGTGTAATACACTTCTGTTGTTTTAAACCCCTGCAGTTGTGGTCATTTGTTATGGTAGCAATAGGAAACTAATACAGTTTCCATGCTGATAAATCTGTAATGGAGCTGGCTTGAATTTAAAAAACCTTCATGGGGCTTCCCTGGTGGCTCGGTGGTAAAGAATCCATCTGCCAATGCAAGAGACATAGGTTCGATCCCTGGTCCTGTAACTAAGCTTCCATATGCCGCAAAACAACTACGTCACAACTATTAAGCCTGTGCTCTAGAGCCCGGGAACCACAGCTGCTGAGCCCAGGCGCCACAACTACTGAAGCCCGTGTGCAAGCCCACTCTCCACAATAAGAGAAGCTTCTGCAATGAGAAGCCCACAAACTGCAACTAGAGAGTAGCCCCGCTCACCTCAACTAGAGAAAAGCCCCCACAACAAAGACCCAGCACAGCCAAAAAAAGTAAAGAAAATTATATATTGAAAAAACCCCTCATGACATACTTGTTGACCCTTTTGGGGAGTGTGGCTTTGCTGAGTCTTTGAACAGCTGATCCAAAAGGCTCCTGATTAAAGGCAGACACGGCACAGGGCCTCTCGAATGTGGTTACATGGTTCCCTCCTCTCTGGGCTCAGTATTTCTGTCATTAACTCCAATGCAGGCACTGATGGCGTGTGCATCAGAGGTGGCTGCTGACAGTGACAGAGTCAGGCAGGAGAATTAATGTCTGGGGCCTGTGGGTTGATTGACTTGGGATCCCAAAGGCTCAACAGGTTGGGGGCAACTTTAACATGTGAGGTAACTAAGGACAAATGTGAAATCCTTCACTTTGATTCCCCCCAAATACCTGCACAGGTCCTGGGTGGCTTAGTCATGGAGCAGCTGATACATTCAGTTCAGCTGGGGGCCATGCTGTGGCCTACGGTGCACTCCACAGTGCCCACCCCCAAAGGGGTGGTCTCTCTGCCCTCTGTTCTGATGTTCTGAGTAACCCCACCTGCAGCATCGTGTCTCACGGAGAGCTCCACAGTTGAGGGAATCTGCAAACTAGAGTCCCATAGGAGAGGTAACCGAGGACACATCAGGGGACCTGGGGCTCATGGGGCCAAGGAGCAGGCGCCCACGAGGCCTGTGGCTGCTGCCTCCAAGTGCTCTGGCTGCTGTGGGAAAGGAACACACCGCTTGGGGGCGTCCCCAGGGTGGAGCCAGGGTGGAGATGTCAGAGAAGGAGAGTTGAGCTCAGCGGAAGAAGGAATGTGGCCCCAGCACGTTTTCGAGAACGTGCCTCCTGATACCGAGTTCCTGGTTCTCTGGGCTTCCTGCAAGCTCAGGCATCCAGAAGCATGAGAGGGGACGCAGTTGGCTGACCTTGAACCTAAAAGCCATTGCTACCCAGAGATGACACCGCTGGGGTCCTGTCCTCACAGGCTCACAGGGAGAGGTGATGGTGAGAAAAGGCGTAGATGCGTAACTGCTAGATGGAGACCACAGAAGCCACGACCAGGAGCCACAGAATCCAGAGACGGACTGGAGGGAGGGGTTGCCTTCTGGTGTGGAAGATGGAAACAGCTTGAGCTGGAGGATGGGTTAAGTCAGGGCTTAAGGAAATTGTTGTGTTATTCTGGGGGAAGGGAAGAAGTTGTCTTTTAGGAGGTATACAGCTTGAACAGCAAGTGGGTGTGGGGAGCAGTCCCAAGTTTGGCTTTTGTGACCACAGACGTGAGATGCCGTAGAGCTGGTGGGACAGGTAAGTGGGGTGAAGGCTAGGGAGGCAACCCAACGCGCTGATGCAGCCCGAGTGCAGAAACGTCATGTGAGCAAAGGAAAGGCATTTATGAGCTGCTTATTCTGAGTTTTCCAGGTTAGAAACAACTTATAATGGCCTCTTCCTTCACAGTCCTGTTTAGGCACCACCTCCTCGGGGAAGCCTCCCCTGACCTCGCCTTCCATACTCTCCTGGCCTGACTGAGGGGCTTCTGTTTGCCTGCTGCCCCTGTGTGTCCCACGACACCACGCTGTGACCTGCCTGTGAACTGTCACTGAGCATGGGAGTATTGTATTTACTCAGATCTCTATCCCAAGGGCCTAACACCATGCCTGGCACCAAGCAGATTCCCCAGTCCAAGTTTGTAGAATGACTGAATGGTGACTGACTTCCAAAAGCTCACCTGAAATTGAATGTATGGCTATACAGAAGTCACAACCTCACATCATTTCTTTTTCGTTTTTGGCCATGTTCTATTCTTTATTATAATTTTTTTACTGGCGTATATTTGCTTTATATGGCTGTGTTCGTTTCTGCTGTACAATGAAGTGAATGAGCTATACGTACACATACATCCCTCGGCCCCCCTCACCCCGTCCCACCCCTCTGGGTCATCACGGAGCGCCGAGCTGAGCCCCCTGAGCTGTACTGGAGTTTCCCACTGGCTTTCTCTTTTACACATTGTCGCTCCCAGTCTCCCAGCTCATCCCTTCCCCCGCTGTGTCCCCGAGTCCATTCTCTACATCTGCATCTCTATTCCTGCCCTGCAAGTAGGTTCCTCTGTGTCATTTTTTTAAGATTTCACACTTACACGTTAATATATGTTTGTTTTTGTCTTTCTGACTTGTGTCA
This sequence comes from Cervus elaphus, assembly GCF_910594005.1. NCBI lineage: Eukaryota > Metazoa > Chordata > Mammalia > Artiodactyla > Cervidae > Cervus > Cervus elaphus. The sequence continues at coordinate 27,301,350 of NC_057818.1, forward strand.
CTCTCCTTTCTGAGCTGTAGAAGGAAGAGGTAGGCGAGGCCCTCCACGATGTTGACTTCCAGCAGCTGAAGATCGAGAATGCTCAGTTTTTAGAGACGATTGAAGCAAGGAATCAAGAGCTGATCCAGATGAAGCTGGCATCTGGAAACACCCTGCAGATCCTTAACGCGTACAAAGTAAGGTCCAAGCTCATGCCCCGGTGCCTGGGGTTTCCCATGCCACAGCGAGGTTCTGGGACATCACTGTGGCTTCACTGAGAGCCTAGATATCCCCCATTGCTCTCTGATTTCTCCCGACAAAGCCATATCTCCTAAAATCCCCCAAATGTCTCTATAACCCTGACTATGTGTTAAAACCAGTTGAGGAGCCTTTATTTTTTTTTAAAAGATAGACACTCTAGTTCAACCCTGACCAATTGAATTAGGAGGTGAGAGCCATACATTTTTTTAACTCCCCAGATGATTTTTATGCACTGTGAGTTTTAAGAACCAGCCACAATTAGGGCTCTATTTAATTTAGTCTGTAATAAGCACTTCCCTGGGGCTTCCCTGGTGGCTCAGTAGTAAAGAACCTGCCTGCCAATGCAGGAGACTTGGGCTCGATCCCTGTCTTAACAGGGAAGATGCCCTGGGGAAGGAAATGCCAAACCACTCCAGTATTCTTGCCTGGGAAATCCCATGGACAGAGGAGCCTGGTGGGCTACAGTCCGTGGAATTGTAAGAGAGTCAGACACAACCGAGCAACTGAACAACAGTAAGCACTTCCCTGCTTAAAACTCTGCAGAGGAAATCATCTTAGCTATAAAAAAAAAAAAAAAAAAAAAAAACTACTAAATAATTCCTTACCTACACAGAACTGTTTTTGGCGAGAAAGAGGCAATATTGATAATTAAGCAGGGATTATGGGCATGAGCATGGCCTGTCCCCGGCAGACCAGGCGGTCTGGTCACTCTGCTGGCAACTGTCTGATGCAGTGGCCCATCTACCCTACCCACTGGCCTAGGAGACAAGGATGGTTTTTACAGAGGAGTATTTGCAACTGATTTTGATAGAGAACATTCCCTTTGACACCCAGTTAAGTAAAATTGATTTCTCCCCTAGAAATTTCATTCTTCTCATTTGTAGACCGGTATCCCAAAATATTATACTTAATTATTTAATTTTGAATTTATCAATAAAACAATTGTGGCAGTTTGTTTTTTTCTCTTGTTAATATAGTTTACATGTAAATTTTTTTTCATTTATTTTTATTAGTTGGAGGCTAATTACTTTACAATATTGTAGTGGTTTTTGCCATACATTGACATGAATCAGCCATGGATTTACATGTGTTCCCCATCCCGATCCCCACTCCCGCCTCCCTCCCCATCCCATCCCTCTGGGTCTTCCCAGTGCACCAGCCCTGAGCACTTGTCTCATGCATCCAGCCTGGGCTGGTGATCTGTTTCACCCTTGATAGTATACTTATTTCAATGCTATTCTCTCAGAACATCCCACCCTGGCCTTCTCCCACTGAGTCTAAAGTCTGTTCTCTACATCTGTGTCTCTTTTTCTGTTTTGCATATAGGGTTATTGTTACCATTTTTTAAAATTTCTTATATATGTGTTAGTATACTGTATTGGTCTTTATCTTTCTGACTTACTTCACTCTGTATAATGAGCTCCAGTTTCATCCATCTCATTAGAACTGATTCAAATGAATTCTTTTTAATGGCTGAGTAATATTCCATTGTGTATATGTACCATAGCTTCCTTATCCATTCGTCTGCTGATGGGCATCTAGGTTGCTTCCATGTCCTGGCTATTATAAACAGTGCTGCGATGAACATTGGGGTGCACGTGTCTCTTTCAGATCTGGTTTCCTCGGTGTGTATGCCCAGGAGTGGGACTTCTGGGTCATATGGCAGTTCTATTTCCAGTTTTTTAAAGAAAAATATGAAACACTTCACGAATTTGCGTGTCATCCTTGCGCAGGGGCCATGCTAATCTTCTCTGTATCGTTCCAATTTTAGTATATGTGCTGCCGAAGTGAGCACTCTTGTTAATATACAATATCCTCAATTTTGCCTCTTGGCCTGCAAAACCTGAAATAGTTCCCATCTAACCTTTTACAGAACAAGGTTGCTGACCCTTGGCCTAGTGCCTCGGTGGCAACAGCAACGATGGACTTAGGTAGCTCACAAGTAAACTTCATTTGGCCCACATGGTGTCATTTAAAACTGTGAATTCGAATGTGTTTATATTAGGCTTATGTTTGTTCAATGTTTTCCTTTTACAAATAAAAAACCTGAGGCTTAAAGAGGGAGAGTAATTGCTGGACTCAAGCCACATGCTGTGACGGAGCTGGGGCTCCTAGTCCGGTGTGTATCCCACTGCCTTCCTCTGGCAAAATGTGTGTAGACAAGGTTGTGCTCACATTCTGAAATTCTTGTGTCCAGCTGGAGAGCTGCAAGGTATGTGGTTACATCACACTGGACCTTGATCTGATCCTGAGGAATCAACTAAGGGGCCCAGGGCCAGTCTGGTCTTGTGGGGAAAAGCCAGGGCTTTGGAGTGGAGCTACTGGCTATAAAATATTAATATGACAGCCAGGCCCAGGTCTCGAGCTCCAGAACGCACAGCGCAGATTGATGGTGATGCCCAAGCATCTGGAACACAGGCTGTGGTGGGCAGGACGGGAGCCATTCTGGTCAGAATCCCAGGGGCTAGGGTACCTGTCGGCCTGTTGAGAATAACAGCAAACAGATGGTGAAGCTGGGAGTAGACGCCTACAGGAGACCTAAGGTGACACAGCAAGAAGCTGAGAGAAACACGGTTTCACTTTTCTGTATCTCAGTTCTCAGGTCTCCTGCGGAAAGCAGGGCCCAGCACTGGTGAGCTGTCGAGTCAGGCCTCACTTGGGTTTGAATGGTGACTCCACTGGGAACCATGGGCCGATGCTTCCCCTCTCAGAAGCAGGTTTTTGTGACTACCCATCAGGACAGAGCTTGACTGGTCTGTGATGTGTTCCTAGCATTGAAGACAGTACCAAAGCAGGTGCTCAGTCAGAATTGTCAAAAAACTGCTAAAAATTCAGGTGTATGTTTACGGATGGATGGGCAGCAGGTTGGATCATTTTCATTTTAATGTCAAGCACCCAAGTGGGAGATGTCATTAAAAATATGTAGAATGGAACTTCCCTGGTGGTCTAGTAGCTAAGACTCCTTGCTCCCAATGCAGGGCCCTGGGATCAAGCCCTGGTCAGAGAACTAGATTCCACATGCCGCCACAGCTAAAGATGAAAGATCCTGCACACCACGTCTAAGACTCAGCACAACCAAACAAATGCATATTTTTAAAATAATAAAAAAAATATGCAGAGTAATTTGCCTCTATTACTAAATATATGAGAACCTATGGCATACTAGGCACAGGGCTAAGTGCTGGGGGTTTAGCCATGAAGGAGGCAGAAACAGTGTCTTCTCTTCTGTGAGCTGTATGAGTGAGTCTCAGTCAAGGGAGCCCCTTGGGGCATCCCTGGTGGCCCCATGGTAGAGAGTCTGCCTGCCATTGCAGGAGACATGGGCTCGATCCCTGGTCTGGGGAGATCTCACATATGCGGTCTCACATGCTCGCAGTAGCATCCACCTCTTTGTCCAAATGATGGTGGTCACATGCCATGTGATCTCCGTGTGTCAGGCGCTGTGCTCAACACTTCACCAGGATTTGTCTCTGTTAAGCCTTTGCTGGTGGCTCAAACAGTAAAGGATTCGTCTGCAATGCAGGAACCCCAGGTTTGATCCCTGGGTTGAGAAGATCCCCTAGAGAAGGAAATGGGAACACACTCCAGTTTTCTTGCCTGGAGAATTCCATGGACAGAGGAGCCTGGAGGGCTATAGTCCATGGGATCACAAAGAGTCAGATACGACTGAGTGACTCAGCACCACAGCCCTACAAAGCAGTCAGCCAAGTCTAGAGAGGTTCTCTTAGTAAACGGTGGGGTGGGGTTTGGGTCCAGGTGTGTCTAGGTACTTTGCAGGTGAGCAGCCTCCTGAGGACCTCTCCTCCCCTGACTCTTAGGCACCAGGATTCGGAAAATCTGGAGTCATAAGAAGGACAGACCCAAGTTCCTGGATGGTCCTGCTATTCTGCTGAATAAAGAGTTGTCTGTCTCTTTTTCCTATAGCGATCATCTTTGCTCAAGATTTCCCGTGTTGTTATATTGCAGAGCAAGCTACACCACGCCATGGAAATGTCCCTCACTCTGACCAAGGAGTTCTTGCTGAGAAAAGAGTTACTTGAAAAAATTGAAAAAGAAACCCTACAAGCAGAGGAGGTAGGCGAGGGTAAAACACGCTCTTTCTGGTGTTTTTCTCCTTCTGTCGACAAGGACTCTGAGTCAGCCACCTTGGTTTTTGTCTAGAAAAGCCTAGATCAGAAAAATCAAAATAGTTCTCGGCCATCAGAGGAGAAGGCTCCCAGTTCATGGTGTTGGTGTTTTAATTACTGCTGGGTTAGAACCTAGAGTCAGAAATCATCTAGAAACCACAGAGTCCAAATCACCCTCGAGAATTCCTTAAGTGATTCATAAGGTACCAAATTCAAAGTATAGTGTATTCAACCTGGCAAAAAAATGTACGATGCATATAATAATGTAACCAATATGAGAAAAAGAACACACAGCAAATTATAATGTTCTCTGCAAAGGAGAGGAACCTTCTTAAACATGGAGCTCTCCCTTGGTATGATCGTTGCTCGGATGGTAGACTTGTGACCTCTGTCCCAGTGCGCTCCAGGGCCCGTGGTCACCATGCGAACATCTGAGCTCCCTCCGTTTGCATGGGGGTTGAGTTTCTCAGTATTTTGCTGAGCACCTAGAGTTGAATTCCAGCAACCTAAATGCACCTGGGATCCTCAAAAGGGACTTTGAGGGGAAGACGGGGGACAATGAGCCCTGGACTTGTATTCAGAAGGCCTGGCATCAGGTTTGATGTTGCGTCTTTAGCCTTGAGTAAGCCTTTGAAGTAGACAGAACTCAGTTTCCTCACCCAGGCAAAAGACGTCACAGCCTTTGTTGCGGTGATCAGACAGGGTGCTTTGTCAACCTCTTAAAACCATCCACCTGTTCAGTTATTATTGTCATTGTCTCAAATGAGTCTGAAGTGTCCCCGACTCTGCCTACAACAGTCCTGAAGCCACGGGATTACTACATGTGACTCAGTTTTGCCATGGTGTCTGCATCATATTCTTGGTGGAGAGCCCGAATCCTTTACAAAAAAAAAAAAAAAAAGCCACTCTCAGTACAGAGGCCTGTAACAAAGTCAAAGCAAAGATCTGTGTGTTCTCTCTATGCAGAATTCCTGTGGTCCTTCTTTATTTGGGTTGATACTTCTTAGATGACAAGTAAAATGTGAGATCAACCTTTAAAAGCCTGGCATTAACTACTTAGTATATTTTCATTTTCTTAACTTTTAAAAAAACAGCTCAATTGGGATATAATTCATTTATCAAATAATGTATCAATTTAAAGTATAGCTTCAAGTGGTTTATAGTATACTTCCAGAGTTGTGTAACCATCAGCTTGAGTATTTTAGAACATTTTCATCACCTCAGAAAGAAACCCTGGATCCACTAGAAGTCCTTCATTTTACCTCACCTCATTCCCACCCACCAAGTGCTCACTCACTCACGTTAGTCGCTAGTCATGTCCGACTCTTCATGACTCCATGGACTGCAGCACGCTAGGCCTCCCTCTCCATCACCAACTCCCAGAGTCTATCCAAACTCATGTCCATTGAGTCAGTGGTACCATCCAACCATCTCATCTTCTGTCATCCCCTTCTCCTCCTGCCCTCAATCTTTCCCAGCATCGGGGTTTTTTCAAATGAGTCAGCTCTTTGCATCAGGTGGCCAAAGTATTGAATAGAGCTTCAGCTTCAACATCAGTCCTTCCAATGAATACCCAGGACTGATCTCCTTTAGGATGGACTGGTTGGATCTCCTTGCAGTCCAAGGGAATCTCAAGAGTCTTCTCCAATACCACAGTTCAGAAGCATCAATTCTTTGATGCTCAGCTTTATTTACAGTCCAACTCTCACATCCATACATGACTACTGGAGAAACCATAGCCTTGACTAGACGGACCTCTGTTGGCAAAGTAATGTCTCTGCTTTTTAATATGCTGTCTAGGTTGGTCATAACTTTCCTTCCAAGGAGTAAGCGTCTTTTAATTTCATGGCTGCAGTCACCATCTGCAATGATTTTGGAGCCCCCCAAAATAAAGTCAGCCACTGTTTCCCCATCTATTTGCCATGAATTGATGGGACCGGATGCCATGATCTTAGTTTTCTGAATGTTGAGCTTTAAGTCAACTTTTTCACTCTCCTCTTTCACTTTTATCAAGAGGCTTTTTAGTTCCTCTTCGCTTTCTGCCATAAGGGTGGTGTCATCTGCACATCCAAGGTTATTGATATTTCCCCTGGCAATCTTGATTCCAGCTTGTGCTTCATCCAGTCCAACATTTCTCATGATGTACTCTGCATATAAGTTAAATAATCAGGGTGACAATATACAGCCTGACGTACTCCTTTCTTGATTTGGAACTAGTCTGTTGTTCCATGTCCAGTTCTAACTGTTGCTTCCTGACCTGCATATAGATTTCTCAAGAGGTGGGTCAACTGGTCTGGTATTCCCATCTCTTTCAGAATTTTCCACAGTTTATTGTGATCCACACAGTCAAAGGCTTTGGCATAGTCAATAAAGCAGAAATAGATGTTTTTCTGGAACTCTCTTGCTTTTTCGATGATCCAGCGGATGTTGGCAATTTGATCTCTGGTTCCCCTGCCTTTTCTAAAACCAGCTTGAACATCTGGAAGTTCACGGTTCACGTATTGCTGAAGCCTGGCTTGGAGAATTTTGAGCATTACTTTGCTAGCGTGTGCTGCTGCTGCTGCTGCTGCTAAGTCGCTTCAGTCGTGTCCGACTCTGTGCGACCCCATAGACAGCAGCCCACCAGGCTCCTCCATCCCTGGGATTCTCCAGGCGAGAATACTGGATTGGGTTGCCATTTCCTTCTCCAGCTAGCGTGTGAGATGATTGCAATTGTGTGATAGTTTGAGCATTCTTTGTCATTGCCTTTCTTTGGGATTGGAATGAAAACTGACCTTTTCCAGTCCCATGGCCACTGTTGAGTTTTCAGATTTCCTGGCATATTGAGTGCAGCACTTTCACAGCTTCATCTTTTAGGATTTGAAATAGCTCAACTGGAATTCCATCACCTCCACTAGCTTTTTTTGTAGTGATGCTTCCTAAGGCCCACCTGACTTCACATTCCAGGATGTCTTGCTCTAGGTGAGTGATCACACCATCATGATTATCTGGGTTGTGAAGATCTTTTTTGTTCAGTTCTGTGTATTCTTGCCACCTCTTCTTAATATCTTCTGCCTCTGTTAGGTAACCACAGGTGACTACTAATCAGCTTCGTGTCTCTGTGAATTGGCCTTTTCTCATAGGGTCTTCCCAGGCGGCTCTAGTGGTAAACAACCTGCTTGCCAATACAGGAGACGGAAGAGACGTGGATTTGGTCCTTGGGTTGGGAAGGTCCCTTGGTGGAGGGCATGGCAACCCACTTCAGTCTTCTTGCCTGGAGAATCCCATGGACAGAGGAGCCTGGTGGGCTACAGTCCATTATGTCACAATGAGTCGGACACAATTGGAGAGACTTAGCAGGCCGTCTATGGGGTCGCACAGAGTCAGACACGACTGAAGTGACTCAGCAGCAGCAGCATACCTGCATGCTGCATTGCAGACATGTTCTTTACCCCTGAGCCACCAGGGAAGCCCTGTATATATAGTACCTCTATGTTTAACATTTACAGAAGCTGCCAAGCTGTTTTGCAAACCGGCTGCACCATTTTACATTCCCATCAAAAAGGTATGTGTGAAGGTTCCAATTTCTGTACATCTTCACCAACACTTGTTATTTTCAGGTGCTTTCTTCAATGCTTTGCAATAGGTGGGAAGTGGTATTGATTTGAATTTCTTTATGACTAACGACATTGAGCATCTTTTCATACGCTTTCTGGCTACATGTCTGTCTGTCTTGGAAAAATGTCTATTCAAGCCCTTTGCCCAGTTTTTTTTTTTTTTTTTTAGATTTATTTATTTAATTTATTTTTGGCTGTGCTGGATCTTTGTTGCCGCCTGGGCTTTCTCTGGTTGTGGCGAGCGTGGGTTACTCTTCAAGGATTTCTAGTTGCAATGGCTTCTCTTGTTACAGATCACAGGCTCTAGGTGCACGGGCTTCAGACGCTTCAGCGTGTGGGCTCGGCAGTTGCTGCTTACAGACTCTAGAGCACAGGCTCAGTAGTTGTGGTCCATGAGCTTAGGTGTCCCTTAGCAGATGGAATCTTCCCAGACCAGGGATCAACCCCCTGTCCCCTGCATTGTCAGGCGGATTCTTATCCACTGTACCACCAGGGAAGTTCCCTCCTTGAGTTTCTTTATCATCTTCATGATAGGTGCTTTGAAGACTTTGCCAAGCCCTTCTTCTGGATTCTCTGAAAAGCAGTTTATGTTGCCTCTTTTTATCCCTGTGTGGATCACACTTCCTTGTTTCTTCCTATCTCATAATTTTTCTTGCAAACTGGACATTTTAGATAATATATTTTAGCAACAGTATCTTGGTCTTGTTATTGGTTTTGCTTGTTGTTTACTGGTTTGGCTGCACTATTCAGTAAGGTCTCCCTCTCCTGCTGTTAGTCGCCTCTGATGTGGCTCCTCAGAGGGTACAGCCTTGCTCATGGATTCTATCTCCCTGACAACCAGGGCGGTTTCAGCTGAGTTCTCTTTGACTCCTCCATCTTCCAGCTAAACCTCTCGCCTGTCTGCCTCTATTGGTACCACACCTAGCTGTTAGTCTCCATTCATTACTAGCTGATGGCGCTACTGCCTTAACACCCTGAGACGTTAATTGCTCCACATTCTTGATCTAATTAAAATCAGACTCGATCACAGGGGCAAAGCATTGTCAGTCACTAAGGCTTGTTCTAACCCCGTATTTGTTGTTTCGACTCTTTGCGACCCCATGGGCTGCAGCACGCCAAGCTTCCCTGTCCTTTACTATCTCCTGGAGTTTGCTCAAACTCATGTCCATTGAGTCAGTGATGCCATCCAACCAACTCATCCTCTGTCACCCCCTTCTCCTCCTGCTCTCAATCTTTCTCAGCATCAGGGTCTTTTCCAATGAGTCAGCTCTTTGTATCAGGTGGCCAAAGTATTGGAGCTTCAGCATCAGTCCTTCCAATGAATATTCAGGGTTGATTCCTCTAGGAATGACAGACTTGATCTCCTTGAGTCTAAGAGACTCTCAGGAAGGCTCTTCTTAATTGTCTCTTTCTCTAGTTATGTTAAAGATCTAACTGATCTACTTTTTGCTTGTTGCTACTACTATGAAACTATCAGATTGATCTTAACCGCTCACCCCAAAGATCTCCACTGTTTCCCACCAAGTCCTTAGGTATGATATCCCCACTGTTCCAAGTCAAGTTCATTTCTTAGGCCGCGTTCCCGAGCTCTGTTTCACAGCCTCGCCCCTGCACCATTGCTCTGGAGCTGGGCGTGGGAACGGTGGCCTGCCTTTCCTGTGGTTTTACTCTGCTCTTCAAGCGGGGTTCTGGGTAGGATTGCAGTCCCTGCTCTTCTGAACATTTCCCTCATAGCTAGTACTTAATGCTTTAGTTCTTACTTCATTATATTTCATCTCAGGTATTCTCTAATCATCATTCTCACAGGAGTGTCCACTGATGGTTCTGAATATATTTTTAGGTCTCCCTACAGTTGTGTGACATGCTGGACAGATAGTAGGTATGCACTGTACCCCTCCCGACAAATTTTTACTGTATTCTGAAAACAAGTTAATAGAAAATTAATTTTATTAGGTTGCCTTAAACTGAATTAAAATAGCACTTCTCAAACCAGAAGGAGACAATCAATGACTGGGTATCTTGTTACAAGCAGCTTCTGATTGGATAGATGGCCTGAGACTCTGCATTTTCACCCAGTTCCCAGGTGATGCCAGTGTCACAAGATGGTGATTCTTTTGTGAAGCAAGGAATCAAAATAACATACTAGGTTAGGAAGAGTCAACATCATAAGAATGTTAGTTCTATTTAAGTTGATCTGTGAAATAACAATATTCCAATTAAAATAGCAAAAATTTTTGAAAGGCTTAAATAAACTGACTCAAAAATTTTTTGGAAAAATAAGAAAATTAAAATTCTTAATAAGGAGGAGACTAGCCCTACTAGAAACTGAAACATGCCATGAGGTTACAGTATTTAAAACAGGACCATAAAAAAAAAAAGACCATGAATAGACTAGAAGATCAAAGAAAAACTATAAGCCAATTGATATAAGTATCCATCAATATTGATACATTTAGTTTATGATAAAAGTGACATTGTAATAAAAGACAACAGATTATTCAGTTAGTAACAATTAACTTGGAACTTATATGTAATAGTGAAATTAATCCAGTTGTATCATAAATTTAAATGTAAATAATAAAGCCATTAAAGTCCTAAATTTATATAGTGGGAACATTTTTATTATGATCTTGGAATGGGGAAGACATTTAAAATGTAAAGCCCATAAACCATGAAATCAATAAAGTCAACTATATAAAAATAAAAATTTTTCTGCATGACAAAAACCATCATAAGTAAGGCCAACAGATAAGTTGCTGGGAAAATGTTGTATCTAACATCACAAGGAGTTAATTTTCTTATAACATAAATGCATTTTAGAAATTAATAGGAAAAATCTAACAAAAAGTCAGAAAAGTAGGCTAAAGACTTAAACAGTTTACAAAAAAGCTAAAAAATCTCAAACATATGAAAAATGTTCCTCTTCACCCATAAGAGTCAGAAAAAAGTAAAACTATAATGAGGTACCCTTTTCCTCCATTAAACTAACAAAGATGAAATAGTACGATTGTGTTGAGAGAATAGGGAAAACAGGCAGTCTCAAACATTGCTGCAGAAGTATATTGGCTTGATCATTATAATAGAAGGCAAGTTAGCACCATAAATTGTGTACACTCACATGCTTAGGGCAGAGTTTCTCAACCTAGACACTACTGACGTTTTGGGTCAGATAATGCTTTGTTGTGGGGTCTGTCCTGTGCCTGGTAGGGTATTCAGTAGCATCCCTGACCTCAGCCTACTTATTAGATGTCAGTAGCACTCCCCTAACTGTGACAAACAAAAATGTCTCCCGGCATTGCCAAATGTCTCCTGCAGGCCAATAGCTTCTGGTTGAGAACCACTGCCTTAGAATAAGCAATTTCACTTTCAGTAGCTTATTCTACTGATATATTTGCATTTTTACAAAATGATGTATACCCAGAAGATTTGTAATCACAGCACTGTTTGTTGTAACAAGAGATGAAGAAGCTAAGTGACTGTGGGTAAGGACTTGTTAAATTATGGTATATCCATACAATGGAAAATTATGCAGCTGTTTAAAAAGAGTAAATTCTTCATGTGCTGATACAGAAGATTCTTCAAGATGTATTGAGGGGGAGAAAAACGTTGGATAAATAAAAGTGAATAGAGATCCCCATAAAGCAGCCTGTCGGGAGCGGTGTGCTCTGGAGTGGGTACTCCTAGATCTCACTTGTTTAATCAAAGAAGAAAACCTTCCTTTGCTTTTGAAGTGAATGCGTTCTCATTCTATTGGCTCCAACAACCCCTGGCAGGAGGACCCTTGTTGGGGCCCTGCCCTACTCGGAAAGCTCAGCAAAGGTGTCTAAGATAAGGAGCTCTCAGAACTGGAAGATCCAGTCCTCTTTCTTCCTGTCTTACAAAACCACCACTAAGGTTTGGGATTTTGGAATGGGTGATGGTGACTTCGCGGCTTCTTGCAGCTTCTCAAGTGTGTCGGTGTCGGAGATTATGTTGTACAGAGATTGTACCTCCCAGCTTCCCTACTTGGAGAGAAACAAGTGTGGAAATGGAGCAGCAGAAGTGCCTCTTCTAGAATCTAGAACAGATCTAAGCTGATGCTTCTGGAGAAAACTCTCAGAGATAGAAGCCGGCAGAGTTGAGACTGTATGCCCAGCTGGAGACCATCTTCATGCTAGATGAACTTCTTCACTGCAGTGTCTCCCCTGGAATGTTGCTATTCATGGGGAGCAAACTTGAATCTATTTACCAACTACCTGGACATTTGCTTGAGAAGCTTCTGAGTCTCAGTTTTAAGATGGAGGAGAAAAGAAAAGGAGCGATCTTTAAGGGAGTCTGATCAACAAGCCCTAGTATATCATTGCTGTGCTGTGCTTAGTCGCTCAGTTGTGTCTGACTCTTTGCAAGCCTCCTCTGTCCATGTGATTCTCCAGGCAAGAATACTGGAGTGGGTTGTTATGCCCTCCTCCAGGGGATTTTTCCATCCCAGGGGTCGAACCCAGGTCTCCCTCATTGCAGGCGGATTCTTTACCGTCTGAGCCATCAGGGAAGCCCAAGGATACTGGAGTGGGTAGCCTATCCCTTCTCCCAGAGAACTTCCTGACACAGGAATCGAACCAGAATCTCCTGCATTGCAGATGGGTTCTTTTACCAGTTGAACTACTGGGGAAGCCTAGTATATTATTGAGGCCAATAAATGCCTCCTTGGTCCCTAGGGCAGGTGAAACCGCGCCATCCACTGGCCGCTTCCCCACACCACGAGATGTCTCCAGTGGGCACATTTGCTGAGTTTATTATTTCAAAGTATCCCAGAGGCAGTGATCCCAGATTTAATATGAGGCTCACCCAGAGATGCCAATTCCTTTTAGGAGAATTTTGTATATTCTAATTTTGTTTTCCCCCAGATTTCTACTTATTGTACTAAAGCCAAATTAATTCCAAAAAGGGAAGGGGTTCTTTGGCTCTTGCCTTACCCATGCAGCATACATTTTCATTATTCCTTCCTCTTTCTGGTCCTCATCAGCTTGCAGACATGTTTATATTGCTGAAGGTGTATCGAATTGATACAACTTTGTATGATCATTCTTAAAATTTACTGAGTGCTACTGTGTACCCTACCCTGTGCTAAGAGCTGACAGCCACTTAAGAGTTTCATTGGATTTGCATAACCACTATGTAGGTTATCTGATTAGTCTTGCTTTCTAGATGAGGAAACTGAGGCTCAAAGCAGATATTCACAACCATCTACTTTAACATTGAGAAAGTCTGGAATTTGGTAGCAGGTGTTTGAAAGTGATACAATTTGTGAGATTTCTGTGCAAATCACTTAATGTTTCTGAGTCTCGGATAGTGATTCCTTCCTACCTCCTGGAATCATTGAGAGCTGAAAGGAGTTGTGTATGTAAGGTGCTTGATAAACTGTAGGCTTTATTATAGTTCTAAACAATGATTTATACCCCTTCATTAATGATCTTCCTGTTATTGTAGTTAAAAAAAGTGAATAAAATTGGCTACTCTTTGGGTCAAAAAAGGTAAATATAGAGATTTCTATCCATTCAAACATATCAAGATTGTCAGGAGAAATATCAACAACCTCAGATATGCAGCTGACACCACGCTTATGGCAGAAAGCAAAGAAAAACTAGAGAGCCTCTTGATGAAAGTGAAAGAGGAGAGTGAAAAAGCTGACTTAAAACTCAACGTTCATAAAACTAAGATCATGGCATCCGGTCCCATCACTTCATGGCAAATAGATGGGGAAACAATGGAAACAGTGACAGACTTTTTTGGGTGGGGGGGCTCCAAAATCACTGTAGATGGTGACTGTAGCCATGAAATTAAAAGATGCTTGCTCCTTGGAAGAAAAGTTATGACCAACCTAGACAGCATATTAAAAAGCAGAGACATTACTTTGCCGATAAAGATCTGTCTAGTCAAGGCTATGGTTTTCCCAGTGGTCATTTATGGATGTGAGAGTTGGACTAAAAAGAAAGCTGAGCGCCGAAGAATTGATGCTTTTGAACTGTGGTGTTGGAGAAGACTCTTGAGAGTCCCTTGGACTGCAAGGAGATCCAACCAGTCCATCCTAAAGGAGATCAGTCCTGGGTGTTCATTGGAAGGACTGATGTTGAAGCTGAAACTCCAATACTTTGGCCATCTGATGCAAAGAGCTGACTCATTGGAAAAGACCCTGATGCTGGGAAAGACTGAATGCGGGAGGAGAAGGGGATGACAGAGGATGAGATGGTTGGATGGCATCACTGACTCAATGGGCATGAGTTTGAGCAAGCTCTGGGAGTTGGTGATGGACGGGGAAGCCTGGTGTACTGCAGTCCATGGGGTCGCAGAGATTCGGGCACGACTGAGCGACTGAATGGAACTGAGAGATTTCTAGAAGGATGAAGGAAACCTAAGAGCAGTATACGCTTCTCGGAAGGTGGACCCGTGTGGCTGGAGATGGGGGTGGGATGGGAGCTTGTCATGTGCACTTTTATACCGTTCGGATGGAATGTGTTGCCTATTCAAAACAATTGTTAAAAGGACAATGCTAATTCCAAATCCACTCAAGAAAAAGACTAGTTAATTTTACTGTATAATAATTTAAAAAAATAAAAATTTAAAAGACAGATTCCTCAAAAAAACTGAATAACCGTATGATCCAGCAAGTTGTCTTCCAGGTATATACCCCAAATAATTTGGAAGCAGGAACTTGAACAACAGATATTTGTACACCCAGGTTTGCAGTAGCATTATTTACAATAGCTGAAATGTAGAAGCAATTCAAGTGTCCATTGACAGATGGATGAATAACCAAAATGAGCTGTACATACATGTAACAGAATTTTATTCATCCTTAGAAAGGAAAAAATTTTGACATGCTACTAAATGGATGAACTCTGAAGACATTTACTAAGTGAATATTAGATAGTCATGCAAGAGCAACTATTATATGATTCCACTCATATCTAGAGTAGTCAGATTCATAGAGAGTGGAGGAATGAATCCCCTAGCAGTCCAAGGAACTAAGCTCATTTAAGCCACACGGTGAGACCAAAAAAAATTTTTTTTTAATTCATAGAGACATAAAATAGAATGGTAGTTGCAGGGCCTGTTGGGGATGGGTATGGGAAGTTAAGTGTTTAATAGATACCGAGATTCAGTTGGGGAAAATGAAAAATTTCTGCAGACAGATGGTGATGAAGGCTGCAAAACAATTCAAGTATACTGAATGCCACAGAGCTGTACATTTAAAAACGGTTAAAATGGGCAATTTCATGTTATGTATATTTTGCACACACACACACACACACAAACCCTAAGCAATCAAAAGTAAAGCACATTCCTTAATAAAGGAAGGAAAGGAAGAAGGAAGAAAGGAAGGGAGGAAGAAAGACTGTAGACTGCCCTTAGTGTTTCTGAACTGGACAAACATGTCAGGATCTGTAAAGAGTCAGAATCTTGTGATTTCACCCACTCCTTTGAAAATGTAAATGTTATTTTTAGAACGACATTGAAAGTAGGGGGAGTTACCAGGGCCAGTAAGTCCCAGGAGGCTGGAACTGCCTTGGGAGCCCCACGGTCTAATTGGTCCCTTCCCCCACCCAGGACCGGGCCAAGGCCCTGGCTCTGAACAGGCAGCTCCGGAAGCAGCTGTCTGAGTTCCGAGCTCCACAGGTGATGATGTATGTCCGGGAGAAGATCCGCAACGGGGACCTGGAGAAGACCATCAGGGCGTGGGAGAGGAAAGTGGAGATCGCAGAGGTGAGTCCCAAGACCCCAGTGTCTTATGCACTGCCCCCATCCCCATCTTTTGTTTAGGATTTTGTTTTCTGAGCTAAGAATGCAGGCGTTTGGATGTGTAATGTCTGTGAGAAGTCTCAGTCATTGCTTCAAGGCTTACACCAAAATAAAAGATGGCTTTTTGAAAAAGTTTTTCCCTTAAAGCTCCTTTTTCTTGTTAGAGACAGGGCCTTTTCAGGTTATCAGGAAGACACTCTGTAGCAATTGTGTGTTTTTAGTTGCTTATTTTCTTACTGAATTCTGGAAGCTTCTGAGTCCCTCTCCCCACCATGGATAATTAAGTGATTGCTATTTAATACATGGATAAGCCAGGTTTTTAAAAAATGAGATAATAATGGATTTTAATACCACTCAGAGCCTGATTCCATGCATTTACACAGTTGACATGGGTCTTTCCGCTAAGTCCGCAGCCTTTTCATACGGTACAGTGTGCCCGGAAGCCCCCTTGCCCATTGTGAGCTGTGGAGAAGAAAAAGGAAAAGTGCAAATGAAACGCTGCGGTCTAAAAAAAGATAAAAGGGAAGCACTGAGACTGCCACAGGCCAGGTTGCACACACAGGACACTAGAGACAGCCTTAGAGCAGCGCAAAAACCCAGTCAGGTCACTTGGGAAGCTTAGCGTTCTGGCATGTAAACCCCAGGTCCATTTTCCAGGGTGCTTCCTTCTGCCTTTCCCGTGGTCACTTGGCAGCAGGATAATAAACTAGGGTCCAAACATGGGCCCATCATATTTGGGGCCAAGAAGTAGCAGAGAATCACACCAGGAGCCTGCAACTTCTCATTTCACAGAACAGAAACAAGCTCTTTAGGAGAATCTTCCGATGCCCCAAGGTGGCCGGTGGCCACCGCCTGCACGCAGACACTGCGCCTAACACAAGGTCATCCGCGCCATCACAGGGCTGGATGCGGGTGCGATTAGCACAATCCGTTTGTCTCAAATGACTATCTCCCCCCACCCCCTTTCTCCTTTTGTAGATGTCCTTGAAAGGCTACCGCAAAGCTTGGAATAAGATGAAAACCACCAATGAGCAGTTGCAGGCAACTTCCGGCCCTGGGAAATAGCCAGAAGGAAGCTACGGCTGCCAACCAAAAAGTGATCCATTAAAGTCATCAGCTCCTGTCTAAGTCATGGAGTCGGCTCACTGTTCTCTGTGCTGGCTGGGGTCCCCAACTCTCCAGCCAGGATGCCGGTCACCTCCCAGGCCACCTCAGCCCCCTGGGGAAGTGTTTTCACAGCCTGGCCCCGGGAACCCGGGAACACTGAAAGAAACACAGGGCACTCTAATGGTTTGACACTTGTTAGCCCACGTTTAGTTCACAAGCACACACGAAAGCGACCTTCCTGCTCGCGGGAGTGGGGCTAGAGGAGAGGGAGCCGGCCCAAGTCTGAGCCGCGGGCCTATCCGCGGCAGCCCAGCTGCGCGACTCTCAAAAAGAGACACCGAAACACAGCATGGTGAATGCCTGGCACTCAGCCTTCTGAGCTTCCTCCTCGGTCTGGAGGGCTAGCTCCTAGACGAAGATCCCATTACCAAAGAAAACGAGCGCAAAGGAAAAATAAGGTAATTTCTTGGGGCTGATGTAACCTGGTCTGGCCTGAAGGGGGCGCAGGCGCCATGAACTCCCCACCGTAGTAGTCATAGTACGTGGGCTGGATGGCCATCTCAGACCCGCCTGGCTCCCTCCGCCCCTTTTCCCGGAAGTCTAGACTCATTTGAGTGCCATTGTCTGGCAGTGAACGCGTGGAATGCACTGTGGACCTTTCTTGTCCTTGGAAGGATAGTCGGGGCCACGCAAGCTGGCTCAGCCCAGCCTGTTTTCTGTGTGTGATGAGATCCCGTGATGAGTAGCTGGGTAAAGGACTGGGGTTCTCCCAGTGATGGAAGGAAGACAGGGGGGAGCTGGTCCTCCTGGTTTTGGACGTGATCCAGTCGCTGTAGTCTTCCACCCTGATGTACAGAAACAGGCCCGGGCATTTCTCCCCTCCTTGGGACAGGATTCCTCTCAGCACCCACAGACTCATTTCCTTCAGCTGGCACATCATTGGGTTTCCCGGGTCCCCCTGTGATAAAGGACAGAAGGCTTCAGGTCTTAGGAAAAAAACGCGTTCTCTCTTTTTAAAAAATATGTCCTAGTGCTATTTACTCCCTGTTCTAGAAAAGTTTTACACTATTCTGGCCTGTTCTCGCTGGTTCTCACTAGAAATGAGGTAAATTATAAGATACTGTTTCTAATCTAGGCCACTGTCCCCACAAATTCCAACAAGATGCCCTTTTCTTTTATCATACAAATTATTTGAAGGCTCCTGCAGTTTGCCTGTAGCTTCCTGGTTCCCATTTCATTTTCTTGCCCCTTTCCAGGCCTTTGAATAAACCCTACCTCTCTTCTGGTTTCTCACTTCTCAAATGTTATTTTGTTCCTTTCTGGCCTGGAATGGGCCGGTTTTTCCCTTCTCTTCTCTGTTTTGTTTCGATTTAAGCTGCTCACACCCACCCACAGTCCAGCTAGGGTCAGAGTCGGGCTTCTGGGGGAGCATATGCCACCAGGCTGGACTCACAGATGAATCAGCCTGGCAGCTGTCAGCCAGGCACCCTGCCCCCGCAATCCCCGTCCAAGACTCTAGAGAGCTGTCCTCCGGGCCTCGGGAGCTCTGCCATACAGACTTGATCTCCCTTCAGGTGAGTGGGCAGGAGCCTGACACAGCTGGCTGGACATGTAACCCTGGCGGGTTACCTAATTCTCTGAGCTAAACTGGGACTCAGTTCACCTCTGTGACACCGGCCGAGGTCCTAGCACAGTGCCTGACCTACAGGATGCACTCAGTAAACAATTAGCTGCTATTACCCTGGTGTCGAGAAAAGGCCATCGTTTTTACATGAAAAACTGAGAAATGTGGAAGAAGAAATAAGGCAGCAACTAGGAATAATTTATCTTAACAGTCCTCTCCCGCCCCCATCCCCCAGGCCTCCTCTTAAAGGAATACCTGCTCCCCAGCCCTGGCCTGTGGTCCTCTTGGTCCAGGCAGGGGTGGGTTTATCATCGAAGGCTGGGCGATTACACTTCACTCTCACTGTCTGGACTGAGGCATGGGGGAGGAGGCTTACAGTTGACAATAGCAAACAGTCTGAACAAATTCAACCATGAGAATCAGAGAGGCGCAAAAGTGGTCACATCAGTCCCTGCCGGTTGCCAGGCCTCGGTGCCCGAGCCTTCCTGGGTGTCTATGCACTTGCAGCCTCTTTCACTGAACCCTCCTTTTTCTGAGGAAGCCGTGCCAGAACAGAAATGAACGGAAGAAGACAAGAGCCACTCCGCAAGCAGGGCCAGGGGAGGCGTGCTCGGCAAGGCTGCCGTAATTCCCTGGTTGTCTCACGGCCACACACACACATGAGGATAACATTCTGGATTTCGTTCTGTGCCTCTCATCAGATGGAAGGGGATGCTTGAGTATGGAACTCTTCATTTTTCAGCTTTTCACACTCTACTGTTTTCATCCCTTGCTGCCAAACAGCAGAAGGTAGAAACTTCATCCCAGAGCACTGGCCAGTCCTCCTGGGACTGGTGAACAGGCTCTTTCATCTGCACCCTGTTGTGTCTGCCTGGGGCACAGAGGGTTTCTGGCCAAGCGTGGAGTAATCTCCACTGTGTTCACCAGACCCACTCCCAGTTTGTTTTAACTGTGTTTTTACAGCTTGAGGGAGAAAAGGAATGCAGTTCAGGATAAATGGTTTGACAAATGATTGTGTGGTTGCCATCCCTGGCTCTCGGGTGGTTTTGCAAGCTGCTGTTCCACTCAGATGTAGAATATGCTGCTTTTTCTCTTCTCCATAACCTGTAAGGCTGAGACCTCTGCAGCATAAGCAATGGAGACAAAAAGTACCAGCTGCTCCTCTGGAGCAGTCTCAGTTCATCTCCTGGGGGAGCGACCCTTTCATTGGGCGATCCTCAACCTCAACATTCAGCAAAAGCCCTAACAGTTTGGGAAGAAGGAGGAGTGAATTCAGAGTGATTCGGCTTCTGTTGGGTCTCTGGGGACTCATTAGAGCAGACACGTGAAAGTGAAAGTCGCTCAGTCGTGTCCGACTCTTTGAGACCCCATGGACTGTACAGTCCATGGAGTTCTCCAGGCCAGAATAACGAGTGGGTAGCTTTTCCCTTCTCCAGCAGATCGTCCCGACCCAGGAATCGAAGCAGGGTCTCCTGCATTGCAGGTGGATTCTTCACCAACTGAGCTATCTGGGAAACCCAGAGCATACACTGAACCCAGGTGAATTATTCTACATGTGAGAAGTGTGGCTTTGAGGACTCCTGGACACTAGAACACAATTCCTGGGACTCTAGCTAGTTTCTAGTTTCTTTTAATGGTCTGAGACAGTTTGTAAGCATAATTCTCTTAAAAAGCAAAGGACTGTCTACAGGTGTGCTGCAGTTAAAAACCCATCTGAATTTTGTGGGTGGTTTAAAGAAGTGATCATTTAGACTGTAAGCAGTTTGTGTGTGCTGTGTGCCAAGTCATTTCAGTTGTGTCTGACTCTTTGCGACCTCATGGACTGTAGCCCGCCAGGTTTCTCTGTCCTTGGGGATTCTCCAGGCAAGAATACTGGAGTGGGTTGCCATGTCCTCCTCTAGGGGGTCTTCTCAACCCAGGGATCAAACTGGAGTTTCCTGCATTACAGCAGATTCTTTACCCCTGAACCACTGGGGAAGCCTGCAAGGAGTTTACCATATTCCTATGCATCTAAGATTCTCTTAAAACTTTCTATCTTTGAAATGGGATGTGTCTTTTAATCAGTTGATTCCAGAATTTCCATGCACTTTTCTTCCAGCATTTTTCCCTTCTCAATATTACATAAAATAATGGTGTGCTCTACAACTGATAGTATCTGGATCTGATGAAGTGTGCTCTAGATTGACGTAGTGGCTGATGACAGGATTTTGCTAAGTAGCTACATCTTCTTCTGTATTTTAACACATTCTCTAAGAAGTTGCTACAATCCCGCATCTGACAGAGCTCAGTACAATGTCGGTTCAGTCGCTCAGTCGGGTCCAACTCTTTGTGACCCCATGGACTACATTGCAGTACAATGTAGAACACTCAATAAATGTTAAACCGGCTTTGGGAGAGCAAACTTATTGTCTGATGAAAGGCAGTCCTTCATGCTTTTGCAGTGAAATGACTTTGAGAAAGAATTGTCCATATCTAAGTATTTTTTCCCTTTCTCTTAAAAAAACTTTCCCTTAGCCCTCTGAAAAAATTTTCCCACTGGGGAATCCTGAAGACTATTCTGAGAAAAGTGGTTGATGGAGTAGAGGAGGGAAACTTTGGAAGTCTGGCAGACCTGGGTTCTCGTCTTTAATGTTTATTAACTATGTGGCCCTGGTAAGCCACGCTTTTTCCAGGTATAAATACAAGGGCCATGGACAGGTGTTTGTGAATTCTGTGCATTTTCCTGAGGCAGTAGGACAGCCCACATCCAGGTAGAGGGCAGGGTTTCTTATCGGAAAAAAGAAACCCAGTAACTGATGAGCAATAGCATCAGTCTAGGTTCCAAAGAAGCCAATTATAGTGAGTCTGTGCTGTAAGCACACTCAACAGATATCCCCATGTGTGGCTGGGACTCATTCTTTCAGACTTTTAGCTCATGAAAAAACATGTTACTTAGCCATGCTTAGTTATGTCACACTGACAACGGTGACTGGTTAGTCCATTCAGCATATTATTATTATTTTTATTATGTATTAGTATTATTGAGTTATTGAGCTTATTTGCCAAGTGCTGCTCATCCTAGAGATATCTATGAATCCCAAGTGATAGTCCCTGACCACACGCAGCTCACCATCCAGCCAGGGGGAGTCCCCAAGCCCCCCGTGAAGTAACCTCTGCTTACTCTCAGCTTCTATTCCACCGTGTTCTTACCAAGCAGACAGCGTTGGTCTCCATCTCTAGGTGGTTGCCACATCCTGTTTTCTGCACTCTGTCTAAGGGACACGAGTCAATGTCTTTCACGGAGATTTTCCTCAGGATACTCATTGTCATGTGATTTCCTGTCTGGACCATGCAACAGAGAGCCCAAGAATTATTAACAGGAAGACATTCCCCCAAGTCAACTCAACTACAACTCATATATCAGATGGGAGTCAGTAAGAAATGTTTAATAAACCCCCTTTTCCTCATAGAAATCACAACTTGTGTCTGGCTTTTTTACTGAAGACTACCTTTGTGAAAGCCAAGAAGCTGAATGTGAAAGCAGGCAGAGAATGTTTACCCTTTCTTTTCTTTTTCTTGTTTGCTTCCCAAGAATCAGAGAAAATAAGGATGGGTCAGAGAAGAGGACTGAAAGCTCTGGTTCAGGGAATGATGTCCCCTCGCCCCTCAGTAACCTTGCAGTCATTTCAGGCATTCGCTACCCATGTATGTCCAATTTTGGTGTAAGGATAAAAGAAAAAGGACCAAATGTAAAAGTGACCTCAAAGAGGGCAAGCGCTGGGAATCCTGACCGGTTCAGTGGGGGTCCCAGCCCAACTGCAGAACCTCAGGCCACCTGAATTATTGAGCTAAGCCCTGGAATGGTTCACCCTGGTCACCCCCACCACTGGCACACACACAGCCTCCTCTAGGAGAAGGAAGCCATTAACTGCAGATGTGGGGTTCCATCCTGCCACCCAGCAATTCAGCAGGAGTGGCGGCCTGTTCAGCTTTCGGCCGAGGAAGCAGATGGGCTGGACCAGGCTGTTGAACTGCATCGCCGTGTCTGTCTTCAGGAGGGCTATGTTATTTCTCATCGTCTTATTGTCGAAGTCCTCATGGATGATGATGGTGTTGATAGGATACTCTTCATGAGCGATCAGTTTTGCATCCATCTTAGCTATACCGATTATAGCCACAGCATCCTTCCTGGAGAGAGAGAACAGGGAGGTCTTGAGAAGCCGAGGCACCGAGGAAGCTTCACACGTCCCTGTTTTCGTGTGTATTGATTTTTCTGCTCTATCCAACTCATCTTCCTGGGGCTACTTTTTACTCAGCTTTTTGAACCCTGTCCCCAGGAATTTTTTTTTTTTTTCATTTTATTGAAGTGTAGTTGATTTACAATGTTGTATTAGTTTCTGGTATACAGAAAAGTGATTCAGTTTATATATTCAGCTCATATATATTATATATGAAATACATGAAACATTCATATATTTTATATGAAATATATTTCATACATATAAATGTATTCCATATATTATATACAATATATTACAATAATATATTTTATTTTTCACATTCTTTTCCATTATGACTTATCACAAGATATTGAATATAATTCCCTATGCTACAGTAAGACTTTGTCATTTATAGATTTTATAGTACTTTGTCAGGAAATCTTTTCTGAACCCCTACACTTGTGTCATCATCCTTTAAAGATTCTTCTATCTTAGAAGCATATAGCCTACCACCTAAAGATAATCTGGTATGTTATGGCTGATTATCTTTCTTCTATGCTTATTTATTTGTGGGTCTAAAGTTAAAATGAAAGAAAAACTTTTAAAGCCATAGATTGGAGTAATAATGTAAACCCTGGCAATAATCAAATGGTGTAACAAAAACTGAAAAGAAAGCAGAGGTGGGTTGCATACACCAATTTTCTCATCTTTCATGGGAGTCTAAACTGTTATTTATTTACAGCTAATATATGAAATAACAAGAGTGTGCAGACATTAAAGTACATAAGTAACCTATTAACATTGAGTGGTCATGAGGAGAGAAGGAAAGAGTGAAACGATAGGAATTCTGGCATCAGCCATGGGAGAGTCTTGAGAGGATGATCCAGAGAGAAACAGAAGACTTGGGTATTTTCCATGAAATTATAACTCTAAGATGAACACATTTGTAAGAAAACAAATTCAAGCTTTCCATATCTGTTAGAAGAGACCTATGAAACAAAGCCATATAACGAAAAGGAAAACTGGAAGCAAGAAAAACAGAAGACATAATCTAAAAACAAAAAGCAGGAGTTTTATTCTGAATATCAGAGCAGAAAAGCATGCAACAAAGAAAGGCTTCTCATGGTGATAAGGAATTTGATCTACAATGAAGAATTCATTGCAACAAGTGACACAATGTTCATGAATTAAATTCCAGGAAATGAAAAAAAAGCCAGGAGTTTGTAATTTGCCTTGGTCAGCCCAGGAAAGATCAAGTAGACTCCATGCTCCAATTTTATATATTAAATTATATTCCAAGGACAGAGGTGAACTTTTTAATTTACCTATGAAAATAGTCACACGGACCATGTAGCAGACCCCAAAGACAACATGAACGAATTCCTTAGTAGATCACCTTGCCGTCTAACTCAAAATTAAATCATGTTAGAAAACAAAGCAAAGCATCCTATCAACTGGATATTTTTAAATGGTCTTTAATAAAACCCGGAGTCAAAAAGGAAATCAACCAAACCAGCAGATCAGATAGAAAATAGCAGAAATGAAATCGCTAAGAAGAAAACAACCTCTCTGGCGGGCTGGTGGGCAATATATGTAGCACATATGGTGTTTTTTTTTTTTTTTTTCTTAAATCTCGTTTAAAAGAATGTCCCTTTACAGTAAACCATTTGGAGAATACAGAGAAGTTCAAAGAAGAAAACAGGAATCATGGGTGCTCTGAGCATCCAGAGATGGGCTCTCTTCAAGTGTTCGTGTATTTCCTTCAAGCCTTTTCTCTATGTGCGTATATTTGTGGCAGTCTCATGGTTAAAGTCTGAGGTTTAAGTGTTTTATTTATTTATTTATTTTATTAGTTGGAGGCTTATTACTTCACAACATTTCGGTGGGTTTTGTCATACATTGATATGAATCAGCCATAGAGTTACACGTATTCCCCATCCCGATCCCCCCTCCCACCTCCCTCTCCACCCGATTCCTCTGTGTCTTCCCAGTGCACCAGGCCCGAGCACTTGTCTCATGCATCCCACCTGGGCTGGTGATCTGTTTCACCATAGATAATATACATGCTGTTCTCAATTCCCTTAACAAGACTCCTTGTTAGGAGTCTTATCAGTTCCCTTAACAAGATAAACAGTAAGGACCTCTAAGTGTCAAGAGTCCATGCCTTTGTGATTGTAGTACATAAAATGGGAGCCAATATCCTTCCTACAGAGGATGGCGAGCGCATCCTTTCACTCCACAGTGGTGCAGCTCTTAGTCCTTACTGCAGAGAAGACTGCAGTCTTCTGCACTGCAGTGCCGACCTTGGCAGCTGGTGATTTTAGGACCCCCAAGCTCACGGCAAGCCCTGAGCTGGTAAAAAAAAAAAAAAAAAGCCGTGTTGCCCTGACACCACGAATCCACCTTCCAGGCTTCCCCAAGCTGAGCAGGAAGCAGAGTCCCCGGAGCCCACCCGCCTCAGTGGGCTGTGTCGGCTCCAAAGCAGGGGTACTGGCCTGTTCTGAAAGGTGGACGCGATGCTGAGGATCCAGAAGTCACTGAGGATGGTGCCGAAAGTCAGGTGGGTGTACTGGGAATCCTGCAGCGACACCACCCACGGGAACTCCTTCTCTTCCACCAAACCCTCCTCGGAAGTGACCGCAATGTTGCTTTTCTGGATGCCGCAACCTGGAGGGGGTGTGCAGGCGCCTGACTGCCGGGCAAGCAGCTGGAGGCCTGTGGCCGCAACCACCACCGCCACATCAGACCTCAGGACCCGCTCGCTCTCCTGCCGTTTCCCCAACTTCTTCTGGCTTGCCATAACCATACCACCCTCGTTTATTTTCCTAGGAGGTCTTCTTCCCCATCAAAGACCCTTGGTGACATCTTTGAATCTGAAAATGTTAGGCTAACAATGATCACTCTCGTCTATTGCACGCTTAGCTCTTAGCAGATTTGCCATTTGTTTAGTCGCTAAGTCGGGTCCAACTCTTTGTGACCCCATGGACTGTAGCCCGCCAGGCTCCTCTGTCCAGGGGATTTTTCCAGGCAAGAATACTAGAATGGGTTGCCATAGTCATAGTCCTTCTCCAAAGGATCTTCCTGACCCACGGATTGAACCCACATCTCCTGCATTAGCAGGCGGATTCTTTACCACTGGGGGCTTCCAGGTGGCTCAGTGAAAAAGGATTCCCTGCCAATGAAGGAGACCAGGGAAGTCCCACTCAGCTTATACTAAGCTGTTTATCTGAAATCTTTCATATATATCAGCAATTCTTAAAGTGTAGTCCGGGACCTTCGGGAGTCCTCAAGACCCTTTCTGGGGTCTGCCAGGTTAAAACTATTATCTGGACACCGGGTCCCAAGTCCAGTTGGCCCCTTATGCGTTGGGACTTGGGGAGAGCCACTCACCTCTCTGGGCTTCAGTTTCCTTTTATGAGAGGTGGGGTAATGCACACCTCTCACAAGAGGAGAGGTGTGTCCCCATGACTGATAATGCTGAGCCCAGTGGATGATGGCATTACCCACCCCCGCTGCTCTGGCAGCCACTGCCTGAGTACCCAGCGTGTGTGTCTAAGTTGGCGCTGTGTGTCACGTGGTGGGTAGCCCCGGCTGACAAGGTCAGGTCATCGGTGGCTTCTTTTTCATTCATTCATCTAACTACACACACAGCGCTGCTGAGTTAGGGGCTGGGCTAACGGGACACATTTCAGGGTCCTGTCCCCACCCCAGGGGAGGTCACAGTGCATGGGGGAGACAGACACACTGAAGAGTGACAGTGTACAGAGAGACCTGTGACACAAGAGAATGTCCCCAGAGTACCCAGAAGAGGGGACATGGGTTTTGCCCAGAACATGAAGTCTGGGAGGGCTTCCCCCAGGATGTGACCTCTGAGGTGAGCACCAATGGCAGAGCATTTCCAAACGATGATGCTGGAGTTGACTGAATATTCAGCGCAGTCATCAAAGGACCACTCCGTGCCAGGGTACCATGTGATCAGATTCACATCTCTGTGAATTGACACTTGGAGACTTTGCTGGAACAGTGACAGAGCTGGTTGTTAGCAGGATGATGGCTGCAAGGCCGTCAAGTGCTTCAGGGTCACCAGAGATGGGAATTCTGGTTTGTTTGTTTTTTTTCCACAGGATATTGGCCATCTGTGGTGAACAAGGCACTAACCAACCCTTCCTCATGCAGCAAGAATCTATAAGTGTGTGATGACTTTTACCTTTTCAAAGTTCTTGTTGGCTGATTCATTCATTCATGACCTTTTAAAATCCTTGAAAGGCCAGGATATAATGAGGAAATCTGTCCCAGAGATGAAATGTTGGCCCCCGGTCATTTGCCTGAGGCTTTTTTAGAGGGGAGGAGAGGCCTTTCCTGTGTTTTGTCTCCTTGGCCTGCAAGGAGGTGGAGGAGGCCAGGAAGGTGGGTTGGTCCCCTTGGTGTGTGTGCACGTGTGTGGGGAGCTCTCTCGTGTCTCCTGTTTAACTCCAGGAAGACAGGAGAGAGCCAGCTGGGGTGGCAGGAGCTGGCACAGAGGCTGCTTTCATCAGGTGCCCCACCATCTGCCCCCTTCCAGGCTGGAATCTATAACCTGGGGATCGGGGAGGTGACTGCAGTTGCCACTTCTGCCGACTGAGGCCAGGCAGCCTCTAAGGCACCTCTCCCAGCCCCTGGGCCCAGCCCTGCAGCTGGGAATCAGTTTAGAGGTAATGTTAAAAGTTTAAGGATAAAGGCTTTCATCCAAAGCTGAAATAGAAACACTTGAAAGGCCTGGTTCCCAAATGCATAAGACTCATCTTGCCCTCCGCTTACTCACCCCTGCACTCCAGCTCAGGAAGGATGGAGCCTGGAGGATATGTCCTGGGGAGAGCAGGGGCAGGGGCTGGGAGTGGAGAGCCAGGAGCTCATGCCAAACCCCTCTGACCCCCTCGCCCCAGGGGGGCCCTCTCTGTAGCCTAAGCTTTATTTTCCTAAGCAGACTCTCTCCGAGGACTAGTCCTGACACCAGACTGCTCAAGCCCAGTGTCCTACATCCACCCCCGACGTTCCACTTCTTCCCCTGGTTCCCTCCACCAACTCATGCTGCCCGGAGCAAGGCGTCGTGAGTCACCCGCCCCCGAGTCCCTCTCTGGACATTAAAAGGACAGTTTCCTTTTCTGGGATGATTCCCCCTGCCACGTCGCACGGTCAGCTGAAGTCGTGACGGGAGAGCAGAGAGGGAAGCTCACTCACTGGCAGACGCGTGGGAGACGCAGAGCAGCATCAGGAGCGCCCCTGTCATCGCTGCCATCCCCAGAGAAGGCCGCAGCAGACACCATGGGCAGCTGTGAACACAGAAGTGCCGGGCGCCTGGCCTTCTCCTCTCCTCCCCGAGCTGGTGACATCCCTCACCCCCACCCCCGTATCGGAGTCCCTGTCCCTTGCCTTTCCACCCACAAAACTTCCGAGACACGGGAATCAGACCTGTTAGGTCCCTGTTCTTTGGTTCCGAGCAGTAAGGAGGCCAGGACCAGCTGCCCAGCCCTGATGTTCAGCCAGTGACTCGTAAGACGGCCCAAGGAGAGGAGGTAGCCACGCTGGTTGGTCTTCTGCACAACCCCGCCAGGGTCCCTGGGTTTCCCCACAGCGTCAGGTCTCAGAGAAAGGTTATTTTTTGACTCGTGGAATTCAACTCTCGCCTTAACTCTGTAGCCATAGGATGCCGCTGAAAAGCACAGTGTGGGGGTTCTGTAAAAGCCCACCCTGGTTTTGCCCCTCTTATGGGTTTCCCTGGTGGCTCAGACGGTAAAGAATCCGCCTGCAACGCAGGAGACCTGAGTTCGATCCCTGGGTTGGGAAGATCCCCTGAAGAAGGGAAAGGCTACCCACTCCAGTATTCCTGCCTGGAGAATTCCATGGACAGAGGAGCCCGGTGGGTTACAGACCATGGGGTCTCAAAGAGTCGGACGCAACTGAGCAACTGAACACATTAAACTCTGCTGGCTTAAGTAATGCTGGGTTTCTTTTCACTGATGACAGCTCAGATTTTTACATGGTAACTGCCCCAGCATTTCGCTCAGTTCATTCATACAGTAACCCTGTGAAGTGGACAGCCATCATCATCCCCATCGTGTGTGTGTGTGTGTATGTGTGTGTGTGTAAAGTCGCTGAGTTGTGTCTGACTCTTTGCAATCCCATGGACTGTGGCCCGCCAGTTTCCTCTGTCTGTGGGATTTTTTCCAGGCAAGAATATTTCAATGGTTTGCCATTTCCTTCTCCGGGGGATCTTCCCAACCCAGGGATTGAAGCCCTCATCCCCATTTTACAGATTCAGAAACTGATACTCAGAGACCATAAGAATCCCACCCAAGGTCAGCCAAGGCTGCCCGGTCATGGAGCTGGAGTTCAAAGCCCAGGCGTGCTCCTCCATCCTCTGCACCACCAGGCCTACCCTCGCCTCAGACAATGCACAAGGGCCCTGGGAACCCGCGTGGGCTGTTCTCAGTCACCATGTTCTGCTCATGATGCCAGACGTTTCTTGCCGTCAGGATGGTTCTCAGAGTTCTTCCGTGAACTGCTCCTGCAAAAGGAGAAGTGAACTCACTCTGACCTTATACCACAGAGCTCAACCTAGGGATTCCTTCTAGCACCTTGGGAAGAATATTCCATTGTGGCATCACGGTTACCATGGAGCCACGAAGCAAACGTCTGGACATGGGGACACGGGAGGAGCGGGGATGAAAAGCCGGCCTGTTTCATAAACTTGGCAGGGCTATTCTGGAAGCCTGCCTCTCCCCAAGTCTGGCTGAGACAACTTCCCTTTCGCCAGGTCACAGCACCCTGTCCAGTCACGGCCGTGGTCTGTCTGCCTCCTCGGCACCCGCCCTGTGTCTACATGAGTCTGTCCGACTGGAGGGAGGAAGCCCACGACTTGGAAGGGTTTGGTTTTTCCAACCCCGACAGCATTCTTATACTCCCAGTGTGGTTTCCTGGAGGCTCAGCCGTTTTCTTTAGCTCCCCAGCTTGTGGGTCCACGTGGAGCTACCAGAAGTGCCTTGCCAGACCACAATTGCTAGGTGGATCTGCATCCAGCAGCTACAAACAGCCCAGGCTTCAGCACAAGGGCCAGGACTTCAGAAAAGTGTTGACAACGTTGTGGTCAGATGTAATTCCCCAGACACAGAGGGCTGCTGGCATTGACTGGACAGATGAATGACTGATAGGTAAAGGATGGCTGGATAGAAAGCAAAACCTGACGAGAGAGAAACCACGGCCTCCTTCCCTTCTTGGTTTCCTTAACATCCATGCTGTGTGCCTCGCCAGCCTGCATCACCTCCAACCCCAAGGAGGGAGAATGGAATGGGAAAGATTTTTGGCAGTGGGAGAAACCAGAGTTGCTGATCCTTCAATATGCTCTGCATATTGCAGGTCTCAAAGAGTTTTCACAATTTCTCATTCAGGACTCACAATCACCCTTGCCAGGATGAGGGAATTACCCAAGCTTTCCAGGTGGAAACACCATGCCTCAGGGTGGGAAAGTCACTTCCTAGAGCCGAACACCTGGGAAACATGGGCAGTATTCCAACCTTTCAACTCCAGGGTGGTCAACCAGCTCCAAGTCGGCATTTCTCAGCCTGGACCACATGCTTGATGGAGGATGGAAGTAGAAACAGTGATTGGGGCAAAGTCGGGGGCTGCTCTTGAAGAATGGGGATGCTGACGTTGGTACCCAAGATGTTGACTCTCTCCAGATTCCTTCTTAAATTTCTGCAGAAAAGAAGCCATGTGCAAGCTGCCAGAAACACTCTGTCTCCTCACAGGAGGGAGCTAGCATAACCCACAGTAAGAAAGACTTAGAAACCTACAGGTGTCCAGCAGACCTTAGAGACATGTGTACATGCATGCCCTAAGTCGTGCCCTACTCTTTTGCAACCCCACGGACTGTAGCCCGCCAGGCTCCTCTGTCCATGGGATTTCTCAGGCAAGAATACTGGAGCAGGTTGCCATTTCCTTCTCCAGGGGACCTTCCTGACTTAGGGATCAAACCTACGTCTCCTGCATTGGCAGGTGGATTCTTTACCACTGAGCCTCCAGGGAAGCCCAACCTTACAGACAGTGGGCCTCGAATTTCCATCCTCTCTGGGCCACTTAATACAGACTGTCAACTTTAGATAAATTTTTTAAAAATTCATCACAACATTTAAAATAATTACTTGATTCCATAAGGTTAATAATAAAATTTTTATTTTATATCTTTGAGAGGAAATTCATTTGCAGTCTTACACCAAGGGCTTCATGTTCAGGACAGTGACAGCATGAAACATTCAATTTTTCAACCTGTCATTTTTCACTTGTTTTCTTTATTTTCATTAAGTTAGAAAATCTTACCTCTCAACTAAAGGACATCCGAAATCACAGTGTGTTCTAGAGTTTCCATCAGATATTCAGTTCAGTGTATTCAGATTAAACGTGGACTCCAAAACTACAGAGAGTTTTTTCAGTGATGGCTGTTCTCGCATGCTCAGGGGTCAGCCCGTCAAGCTCAAAACCTGGGCTGACATTTTCTTCTGGGAAACTGAAAGTTTCATCCTGGGAGATAGTGACGATTGGATTACTAGTCCACTTGGTTGCTTTTCCCTCTGGAAAATATTTCTTCATGTCCCATTCGCGCTTTGTTAAAAATTTTTTAAACATGCCAATAAGAGCTTTACTATACTTCAAAAATCTCTTGTGGAATTAACAGAATTAAAAAATCGAGCACTTCTTCATTTTGTTGTTGTTCAGTCGCTAAGTCATGTCCGACTCTTTGTGACCCATCGACTGCAGCAAGCCAGGCTCCTCTGTCCTCCACCGTTTCCAGGAGTTTGCTGAAATTCCTGTTCATTGAGTCCGTGATGCTATCTAACCATTCTCAAACTCTGTGGTCCCCTTCTCCTTTTGCCCTCATTCTTTCCCAGCATAAGGGTCTTCCCCAATGAGTCAACTCTTTCCATCTGGTGGCCAAAGTATAGGTGCTTCAGCTTCAGCATCAGTCCTTCTACTGAATATTCAGGGTTGATTTCCTTTAGGATTGACTGCTTTGATCTCCTTGCAGCCTAACGGACTCTCAAGAGTCTTCTCCAGCACCACAATTCAAAAGCATCAATTCTTCAGTGTTCAGCCTTCTTTATGGTCCAGCTCTCACATCCGTACATGACTCCTTATGTATGTACCACCTGTTTCCCTAGCGTTGCTTCCTACTCATCCCTGGTTTGTTAAATTGTTAAAGCAAAATATCTACTCGCCCAAATATGTCATAGTCATTGCTCACTTGCATGGGGAGACTTTTCTACTGTCCTACAACATCTCTTGGACAGGAATTTTTTTGATAGTTCACACTGCCTTCTCTTTGAGTTATTTTTCATTAATGTTCATGTTCACTGAAGGCTTCCCAGTCATGGCATGATGTCTGCTATGAAGAGCAAAACTTTGAAACAGACTTTTGCCATTTAGATATCTTTTCTGCTTAGGAAAAAAAAAGCAAGAGTTTTAAATTCAAGAAAGCATTATAATGCCCACATTCTGGAAAAAAAACTTATGTATCAAAGAGGTCATCGTGCTTGTTTGAAAATGACAAAATGTTTTAATGATGTCATGCCATAATGTGGAAACTTTATTTTCAGATATCTATGTTGGATTGCAGGTTTTTCATGAAAGAGATTATCCATAGAATGTTTTAAATCTTCCTAGAAGGGTTTAACGTAGACTATCAGGTTCATAACATAGAATATTCCTATGTTCCTAACCCTTAAAGAAGGAACTTGTATGCAAGAGTTTTTCAATTTTTATCAAAATAAAGTGGGTTTTATTAACCACTAGCCAGCTTCCCAGTGGGCTTAGTGGTAAAGAATCCACCTGCCAATGCAGGAGATGAGGGTTCAATCCTTGGGTCAAGAAGATCCCCTGGAGAAGGAAATGGCAGCCCACTCCAGTATTCTTGCCTGGAAAATCCCATGGACAGGGGAGCCTGGGGGGCTACAGTTCATGGGGTCACCAAGACTCAGCCATGACTGAGTGACTGAGAGATCACAGACACACAGACACAGACACACACAAACCTGAAAGTCAAAGTACCCCATCAATCTTTGAGGCTGGCTGATAGTGAATATTTGTACCACATATAGCTGTGTCAATGTAAATTCCCCTAATGAAAACTTTCAATTTTAAGGTAATTAAAAAGGAACATTTCACAAATATATTTAAGTCAGACCTACCATACAAGAGCTAGGACATTACTATTATCTTGTATCTGTCTATGTATTCCACCCTCTATCTTTTCTCTTACTCTTTGTTTAACATTTTTAATATGTTTAATAATTTAATGTTTAATCTCTTACTATTTGTTTAATATTAAGCATCCATATTATGCATGCTTTAACTACAAACTACATATTGAGTACATGGGCAAGAGTTTCTCTAGGGTGTATATACTAGAAGTAGGGTTCCTAGGTCAGAGGATCTGTTCAGTTCAGTTCAGTTCAGTTCAGTTGCGTCTGACTCTTTGCAACCCCATGAACTGTAGCATGCCAGGCTTCCCTGTCCATTACCAGCTCCCGGAGCTTGCTCAAACTCCCGTCCATCGTGTCGGTGATGCCATCCAACTATCTCATCCTCTGTCCCCTTCTCCTGCCTTCAATCTTTTCCAGCATCAGGGTTTTTTCCAATGAGTCAGTTCTTTGCATCAGTTCTTCCAATGAATATTCAGGACTAATTTCCTTTAGGGTTGACTGGTTTGATCTCCTTGCAGTCCAGGGACTCTCAAGAGTCTTCTCCAACACCACAGTTCAAAAGATCAGTTTTTTGGCTTTCAGCTTTCTTTATGATCCAGCTCTCACATCCATACATGACAACTGGAAAAACCATCAGTTCAGTTCAGTTGCTCAGTCGTGTCCGACTCTTTGCGACCCCATGGACTACACCTCGCCAGGCTTCCCTGTCCATCACCCACTCTGTGGAAAACCATAGCCTTGACTAGATGGACCTTTGTCGGCAAAGTAATGTCTCTGCTTTTTAATATGCTGCCTAGGTTGGTCATGGTTTTTCTTCCAAGGAGCAAGCATCTTTTAATTTCATGGCTGCAGTCACCATCTGCAGTGATTTTGGAGTCCAAGAAAATAGTCTGTCACTGTTTCCATTGTTTCCGAACCATTTATTTGCCATCAAGTGATAGGACTGGATGCCATGATCTTAGTTTTTTGAATGTTGAGTTTTAAGCCAGCTTTTTCACTCTCCTCTTTCACTTTCATCAAGAGGCTTTTGGTTCCTCTTTGCTTTCTGCCATAAGGGTGGTGTCATCTGCATATCTGAGGTTATTGATACTTCTCCCAGCCGTCTTGATTCCAGCTTGTGCTTCATCCAGTCCGGCATTTCACATGATGTACCCTGCATATAAGTTAAATAAGTAAGATGACAATATACAGCCTTGATGTACTCTTTTCCC
Organism: Cervus elaphus; assembly: GCF_910594005.1. Lineage (NCBI taxonomy): Eukaryota > Metazoa > Chordata > Mammalia > Artiodactyla > Cervidae > Cervus > Cervus elaphus. Next base: position 27,335,462 of record NC_057818.1, read on the forward strand.
GATCTGTCAGGATATATCTGTCTTTAGGAGATAAGGCTATATTGTTTTCCAAGGAGGTTGTAACAATTTGAACTCATACCAGCAGCATATATGGGTCCTGCTGATCCATGCTCTTTCTAACCCTTGCTACTGTCAGCCTTAATTTTTGGCCAATCCAACAGTGATAAATGATATCTCATTGCTAGTTTTCATTTCTCTTAATTATTAATAAGGTCAAGGTTATTTCCCCACATGTTTATTCCCTCCAGAGTTAATGCTTGGGTCTTTTGCCCTTTTTTTCTGGTTGAGTTCTTATTGCTATGTGAGAATTCTTGATACATTCTGAATATGGTCCACTGTACATATTGTGAATATCTTCAACTAGTTGTGGCCTATGTTTTCACTTTTGATTTCTTTATGGTGTTTGATTAGAGAGGATTGAATTTTGTCAAATAATTTTTTTGGTATCAGTGAAGATAATCATTGGAAGAGGAAATGGCAACCCACTCCAGTATTCTTGTCCAGGAAACATGGAGAGAAGAGCCTGGCGGGGTACAGTCCATGGGGTCACAAAGAGTCAGACACGGCTGAACAACTACACAAGATAATCATATGGTTATTCTTGAAATTGTTAGTGTGATTAATAAAATGTACAGAATTTCTCAAGCCACTTGAATTTCAGGGATTAATATTTTATCTTTTTGTACACTATTTGCCAATGCTTTATATAGCATTTTTGGCATCTGTGTTTGTGAGTTAGATTGGCTTGTAACTTTCCTTTCTTGTTTTATCAGTTTTAAGGTCCTGTGGAATTAGTTGCGAGATAGAAATGATATGTTCTCTGAAATTTTGCAGAATTCAATTGAAAACTGTCTAGGTCTGCTGTTTGTGGGTAAATTTCTAAAGGCTGTTTAATTTTTTTAGTGCCTCTAGGACTACGCTGACTGTTCATCTTGAGGCACTTCAGTTAGTTATGTTTTTCTAGGAACTTTTCCGTTTTGTTTGCTTTTAAATTAAAGGTATTACGGACTATCACTCACTATCATTTAAAATCTGTATTATGAAAGTTAACATCCTTTTTCATTCCTAGTATTGTTTATTCATGCCTCTGTCTACTCTTTACCAGTTTCTCCAGAGTTTCAGTTTACCTGTGCTTTCAGAATAAAATTTTGTCTTTGTTGGTCTTTATGTTTTTGGTTTGGGGTTTGTTTTTTTTTTTAAGGATTTTTTGGGTATCTTTGCACATTTGTTTTCTATCTTATTACTAGTATCTGTTTTTAAAAGTACTAGTTCAGGTCAGGTCGGCTCAGTTCAGTTCGGTTGCTCAGTTGTGTCCGACTCTTTGCAACCCCATGAATCGCAGCACGCCAGGCCTCCCTGTCCATCACCAACTCCCAGGGTTTACTCAAACCCATCTCCATCGAGTCGGTGATGCCATCCAACCATCTCATCCTCTGTCGTCATCTTCTCCTGCCCCCAACCCCTCCCAGCATCAGGGTCTTTTCCAATGAGTCAACTCTTTGCATGAGGTGGCCAAAGTACTGGAGTTTCAGCTTCAGCATCAGTCCTTCCAATGAACACCCAGGACTGATCTCCTTTAGGATGGACTGGTTGGATCTCCTTGCAGTCCAAGGGACTCTCAAGAGTCTTCTCCAACACCACAGTTCAAAGCATGAATTTTTCGGCGCTCAGCTTTCTTCACAGTCCAACTCTCACATCCATACATGACCACTGGAAAAACCATAGCCTTGACCAGACGGACCTTTGTTGGCAAAGTAATGTCTCTGCTTTTTAATAGTTTATCTAGGTTGGTCATAACTTTCCTTCCAAGGAGTAAGCGTCATTTAATTTCATGGCTGCAGTCACCATCTGCAGTGATTTTGGAGCCCCCCAAAATAAAGTCTGCCACTGTTTCCACTGTTTCCCCATCTATTTCCCATGAGGTGATGAGACGAGATGCCATGATCTTAGTTTTTTGAATGTTGAGTTTTAAGCCAACTTTTTCACTCTCCTCTTTCACTTTCATCAAGAGGTTTTTTAGTTGTTCTTCACTTTCTGCCATAAGAGTGGTGTCATCTGCATATCTGAGGTTATTGATATTTCTCCCGGCAATCTTGATTCCAGCTTGTGCTTCTTCCAGCCCAGTGTTTCTCATGATGTACTCTGCATATAAGTTAAATAAGCAGGGTGACAACATATAGCCTTGACATACTCCTTTTCCTATTTGGAACCAGTCTGTTGTTCCATGTCCAGTTCTAACTGTTGCTTCCTGACCTGCATACAGGTTTCTCAAGAGGCAGGTCAGGTGGTCTGGTATTCCCACCTCTTTCAGAATTTTCCACAGTTTATTGTGATCCACACAGTCGAAGGCTTTGGCGTAGTCAATAAAGCATAAATAGATGTTTTTCTGGAACTCTCTTGCTTTTTTGATGATCCAGCAGATGTTGGCAATTTGATCTCTGGTTCCTCTGCCTTTTCTAAAACCAGCTTGAACATCTGGAAGTTCACGGTTCACGTAATAGTACTGGCTTATTATTTCTGGTTTATTATTCTCTGCATTTAGATGTATTATCTGTTTTCTTCTACCTTCATTGGGTTTATTTTGTGTTCTTTTTCTAAAATTTTAGGTTGGACATTCAGCTCACGGATTTTCTTGCCCTTTCCTAAAATAAGCATTTAAGACTTTGTCTTTCCCTTTAAGTCCTACTTTCCTGGCATCTTTTAGGTTTGATACACTGTGCTTTCCTTATCATTCATTTGTAATATTTTAATGTTTTCATTATGATTATTTTTGACTCTTGAACTACTTAGAAGTGTGTTTTTAAATTTCCAACTGTATGACTAGTTCTATTACACTGTCTCTACCCATCAGTTCACCTTCCGTTTGTTGACTGTTCTCTTCAAATCTTCTGCATCTCTGATTTTCTGTCTGTTTGGCCTATCAATAATTAAGAAAGGTGCTTCCTATTATGGTGACTTTATCAATTTCTTCCTAGTGTCATAGCCAGTTTTGCTTTGTGTTTTGAAGCTATTTTATTAGTTACACAAATTTTAAATTGTCATATTTTCCTGATGAATTGAACTATAGTTCTCTGTCATTATTCTCTACAGCTGTGTTCTGTGAAGTTGTGATAAACACTGAATTAATAAATACTGAACCATTGCTCCTTGGGGAAATATTAGGCCAGGTTCGCACAAGCCTCTCATTATAAAGTTTTCATCAACTAATCAATATGTAATCTTGTTGTATGTGTGTTTCTGTCTCAAGGCACCTTATTTAGTACATACTGTTTATTCATTAACATCGAACATGTGGCCAACAGCACTGTAACTCATGCCTGAATGAACAGTAAGCCTTCGTGTGCATAGGGACGCTAGACACCAGCGCTACGCTTGGGGACCATTTTAAACAGCAAAATCACCAACGGAAAACACAGAAATACAAAATCTACAGCACTAAATAGGCAGCCAAAAGGATGGTTGTTTCTAGTATGAGCGAAAACAGGAAGCTGTTCAACCTCAGCTGGGAGCATGCTTGTTGAGTGACTCAAAATTTCGTCACCCTGTGTCTGCTTGAGAATGACTGCAAAGCACTGCAAGTGTTTATTTTAGGGTTAAAGTTCAATGAGTAGGCAAACTTGCAAATAGACAATTAATGAATAATGTGCATTGACTATACTTATGATTTCTATCCCTAATAATATCCTTAATCTTAAAAGTTTACTTTGTCTGACATGAGTATAACTATGCCTACTTTGTATTTGTTGATGTTTCTTTTTCCATGCTTTTACTTTTATTTTTTCAGCTCAGGCAGATGCCGCCTCTTTTTTTTTTTTTAATTTTATGTATTATTTATTTATTTTCGGCTACACTGGGTCTTTGCCGCTGCACACAGGCTTTCTCTAGTTGTGGGAGCAGGGGCTACTATCTGGTTGCAGCGTGTGGGCTTCTTGCGGTGGCTTCTCTTGTTGTGGAGCATGGGCCCTAGGACGCACAGGCTTCAGTAGTTGCATCACTCAGGCTCAGTAGCTGCAGCTCATGGGCTTTAGAGCCGGCCTCATTATTTGTGGCACACAGACTTTGTTGCCTTGCAGCATGTGGGACCTTTCTGGACCAGAGATCGAACCTGAGTCCCCTGCATTGGCAGGTGAATTTTTAACCACTGGACCACCAGGGAAGTCCATCCATGCTTTTACTTTTTTACTGTCAACCTTTCTGTAATTTTATGTATTCAGATGTATCCCTTATGAATAGTATGTTGTTGGATTTTTTTTAAAAAGGAACTCCAGTCTGGCAATTTCTGTCTTTTTAACTAGCATGTATACTCTTTTTATATTGATTGGGATTATTGGTATATTTGGAATTGTTTTACTATCTTCCTTTAAAAAAAAATCTGTTTGTTCTGCTTTTTCTGAACTTTCTCTCCTTTCTTGCCTTTTTGGCTTATGTTTTGTTTTGCCTAGTCCACATTTTCTTGCTACTGGTTTAAAATTTTTACAGTCTATTTCTATTCTTGTAGAGGGTACCACTCAATTTATCTCCCCATGCACAATTTAACTTCATCACCTCTAATATTAATTTTTATATTAACTCCCCCATGATAATACTACCACCTTAGAAGTCTTCCATTTTAATCTCCCCTCATGATTTATACACTATTCTCATTCTATATTTTAGCTCTTTCTTTAACTCTATACATTATAGTTTTTAAATTACTATGATTACAATTGTGATTTTATTCAGTGATTGTCTGCATATAAACAATACTTACTATGTTTTTTGCTCACTATATTTTGTATCTTAGACTTTATATCTACACCTGTATCTCTTCCCCAATGAACCTCTTTTAGAAGTTTCTTTAGTACAGGTTTCTTTTATTTTTATTTTTTTAGTGCAGATTTCTTAACGATAAAAATGTATCATGATTTGCTAGTCTTTAAATGTCTCTGTGCACTCCTTCTCTTGAAAAACAGTTTTGGTGGTACACAGTTCTAGGTTAAGAGATATTTCATTCAATCCTCAGAAGGTGTTTTTCCCCTTGTTTTCTGGATTCCACTGCTTTGAGAAGGATCCTGTCAACCTAACTGTTGTTTCTTTATAAATTATCTGTCCTTTCTCTCTGGCCCTTTTTACGATCTTCTTGTTTTGGGTGTACTACGCTTTCATTAAGGGGAGTTGAAGCATGAATTTCTTTTTATTCGTGTTTTTTGGGGTATGCTGTACTTTCTGGATTTGTGTTTTTATGTTTTTTTTATAGATTCTGGAATGATCTCAGCTCTTTTCAAATATTGCCTCCTCTTCAGGCTTTCTATTCTTCATATACTTTTCATATTTGTATCTTTTGGTCACTGGGCTGCATTCTGGGTGATCACTATGGATATACATCTTAGTTTACTTAATTCTCTCTTTCTTACTTAACTCTCTCTCTGACTAATTTACTATCCAACCATCCTCTGGAAGTGTTTTCAACTCAACAAAGAAACATTTTTATTTCCCGAATATCTATTTGCAAGGTCTCTCTGTGTCTGATTGTATCTTTTTGGTCCTCACCTTTGTCACTACCTCCTTTATTTCTTTAACCCTTTATTTACTTATTTATTTAACATCCCTTATTTCTTTAATGGTATATATATATACATTTTATATATATCTGTTTTATATTTGGTATCTGACAGTTCCAAGATCTGCTAGTTAAGAAGTGGAGGAACTTTAAATATGTTTTTATATTATCTGTTAACTCTCAGACAAAATGGCTTGCCTTCCCAAGTCCCTTCCTAATAATGATTGCAAGTGAGTTTCTTCTTCAACTAGGAAGTCCTCTGGATCTAAACTGGGAACATGTTTTTCCAGAGAGTTTGCTTCTGCCTCTGGTCACTAGGCTTCCCTAGTAACTCAGATGGTAAAGTACCTGCCCGCAATGCAGGAGACCGGGGTTCGATACCTGGGTTGGGAAGGTCCCCTAGAGAAGGAAATGGCAACCGACTCCAGTATTCTTGCCTGGAGAATTTCATGGACAGAGGAGTCTGGTGGGCTACAGTCCATGTGGTCGTAACGAGTTGGAGACAACTGAACGACTAACACCCTGGTCACCAGAGAGCATCACTACCAGGGGCTTGGCTTTCCATCCTCCCTGAGTCTTAAGTATTTTAACATTTGTGCCCATTAGAGCACTTACCTCTAAAGCCATTGTGTTAACAGCTCAGGTCTCAGCTCATTTTTCTTAAAACCTTTTCCTAAAGCTTGTGGGAACAAAGATCATCCCAGGGTGTGTCCTCTGCACTGTTTTGCAACAAGAGGGCTCCTCAGACCACCCAGTCTGCAGTGATGCTCAAAACTGAAAAGGCTTAAGCTTTTCTGCAGACTACAGGTTAGACCCTGGACTCACGGGCTCCCAGTAGAGCAAAATGTAATTTCCAGGTAGTCATTGTGGTACTTCCTATTTCACTTTTTGGTTTCTTTGTTGCTGTTGTTTGGTTCCCCTCACCTAGATTTTTGGCTGCTTTCTCAAAGTCATCATGCTCTCAGATTCATTTACCCCAGAAGAAGTGAATCACGCTTGGGTTCCAGCCACTCCTTTTCTGAATTACAGTATTCACACTTCTATTTTTTGTTTTTCCATGCTTCTATTTTTATCACTATTTTTAAACTTCATGGAAACTCTTTTGGCCATCCCCTCATTTTTGTGAAGTGGGCCTATAACACGGCATAGGCCTGATATTCCCACAGGCCCTGGAGTGGACCTGTGACCCGAGGCAGGCCCATTAGATCCTCCCCTCCCTGGAATTCGAGTCTTGAGCCAAAGGGCAGAAAGACTGAAATAGCTGGAGCCACTGGGCCAGACCAACAGCAGACCCTGCTAGCTCCGCTGCCTCGCTGGGGGTTCTCTCTGACACTTGGATCTGCCATAAACAAGCTCAGATCCCACCAACAAGCTTCTATATAGAAGGACAGAAAAGTCCAAGTCAGGCATGGGTTTGTGTGCACAGAGGCATTACAGATTTGTAGAGCAGAGGGAATTAGGAGGTTTGAACTTCATCTTTGAATTTTGGACCTATGGACTTCCCAGACCAGGGTCTCAGATGCAGCTTTGAGGGTCCAAGAGCAGAGGTATTGACCCAGGTCCCATACAGCGAATGCATCGGCAGCCGCTGAGGACTGGAGGGATGAAAACTGAATGTTCCAGGGCAACCAGCTCTTCTCTCACTGCTTAGGCCTGGAGATGCCTGTAAAGTGCACATGTACATGCATACAGATGTGTGCACATGTGCATGTACACATGCAGACCTGCACATCTGTACACACATGAAGAGCTCCCATTCCTTCTGTGCACCCAACCCCAACATGCACATGGCCCCTTTGTCACTCAGAGATGACCAGCTGGTGTTCTGTAGGTTGGAACTGGCCCATTTGAAAATTCAGTTTGGACCTCATTGTAGTGAATAAAACTGGATTTCCAACAATTAAAAAAATCCAGGGCTTCCCGGATGGCTCAGTGGTAAAGAATCTGCCTGCCAATGCAGGAGACACAGGTTCCATCCCTGATCCGGAAAGACCGCACATGCCGTGGAGGGACTAAGCCCGGGCACCACACCTACTGAGCCTGTGCTCTAGAGCTGGGGAGCCACAGCTAGGAAGCCTGAGCACCCTAGAGCCGGTGCTCCTCAACAAGAAAAGCCACCGCAGTGAGAAGCCCACACACTGTAACGAGAGAGTAGCCCCCTCTCGCCACAACTAGAGAGAGAAAAGCCCATGCAGCAACAAAGACCCGGCACAGCCAAAAATAAAGTTATTTTGTAAAAATCTAAGTATTTTCCATAAAATAATGGGTTTCCGACTTCTCTCAAAAGGAAGAAAGAAAACCAACCCAAAATACCTGATAACATTGGGCCCACATTCCAGTATGGCAACTTGGAGCTCAGAGGTAGCCGCATACCAGCAGTGTTCTCAGACTGCCACAGACCCCACCATTCCCTATTAGCTTACACCAGCCCGCCTGTGGGCGGAGCTTGGAGCTTGGAGTAATCGGAGAACAGGAAGAGAAGAGGGGGGCAGGGGCTGGAAGCAGGAGAGGAATAGGAGAGAAGAAGAGTGAAACAGGATGCATACTTCAGTCTTACAGGAGGGTACAAAGTGACTTAAAACTTCTTCCATCTGCCAGCCGTCATCGTGACTGATGAAATCATGATCCCCATTTATTGGACAGCAGGGCTATACATATTTTCTGAGAGTTACCTATATTATTTTACTTCTTGCAGTACTCCTGCCAGGTGAATTTTATGATCTTCATTTGATACATGAGGAAACAGACTCAGGAGATAAGTACGTTGAGCCCAAACTTTAACCCAGACCTTCAAGACTTCCCACCACCTTTTTTCACTTAAAAAAATATTGAAAATAAAAGCACAAAGGATAATACAGCAAACACTCATGAGCAAAAGTTCATTTTTTTTAATATTTCTTTTTAAAAAATTAATGTACAATCAACAGTGAAAAAGCAACTTATGGAAGGGGAGAAAATGTTAGCGAATCATATACCTTATAAGGAGTTAATGTCCAAAGCATACAAAGAGCTCCTACAACTCAACAACAAAAAAATCAAATAACCTTATTTTAAAATGGACAAAAACTGCATAGACACTTCTGCAGAAATGATATACAAATTACCAACAAGCACATGAAAAGATGTTAATATTACTAACAATTAGGGAAAGGCAAATGAAAATCACAATGAGGTATCATGTCATGGTCACTATAAAAAACAGAAACTAAATGTTGGCGAAGATGTGGAAAAATTGGAACCCTTGTGCACTCTTGCTGGGAAGGTAAAATGATACAGCTGTTTTGGAAAACAGTATGGATGTTCCTCAAAAAAAAAAAAAAAAATGGAACTATGATCTAGCAGTTCCTTTTCTGAGTAAATATCCCAAAGAATTGAAAGCAAGGCCTCAGAGAGATATTTGCATACCCAGGTTCACAGAAGCATGATTCACAATATCCAAGAGGTAGAAACAACCCAAATGCCCATTAACAGACAAATGGAAAAAGAAAATACAGTGTATATCCAGGATATGTATCCAGAATCCACAATGGAATATTCTTCAGACATAAAAAGAAATCCTGTCAAATGCTACCACATGGATAAAACTTGAGTACATCATATTAAGTGAAATAAGCCAGTCACAGAAACACAAAATTAACTGTGTGATTCTACTCATATGAGATACCTAGAGTAATCACATTATTCTAAGCAGAAAGGAGAGTCGTGACTGCCAAGAGCTGCAGATGGGGAGTCTCAGTCTTGCAAAAGGAAAAAGTTCTGGAGGTCTGTGTTACACCGTTGGGCATATACCTAACACTGCTGAGCTGTATAGTTAGATATGGTGAAGATGGTAAACTTCATTTTTTTTTTCTACAATAAAAAAGGAAGACATTAACATTACAGGGACCAGGGATGTGGCCCAAGTGAGTAGTGTCTTCCCCTCCTTTCCAAGGCCATCACTGACCTTGGGATGACTCCCTTTCCAAGGTCATCATTGTCACGTTACTACCAATCACACAGGTATCCGTAAACACGATGCAGCTTCTGTGTGTGTTTTAAACAGTCTCACACCACATACCCTGCTGCTCGCTGTTTTACTCCACGTTATTTTAAGATCTACTCCACTCATTTTAATGTCTGTCAAGTATTCCAACTATAAATATAGTTCAGTGTATATATTCATTCTCATGCTGACGGGCATTTCCAATTTTTAAAATATTAACAATTCTGCAGAAATTTTTTTTGTACAGGTCTCCATATGGAAGCATACAGGATTTTGTATGTAACCCTGTTACACTGAAGACACATCGTTGCTTGACTGTGCTGAGTCAATGTAAAATTTAGTTTTCCTGGAAGGAACTTTTCCTGGACAGATTATAAAATGCATCAACTTGTCACTGTATTTCTCAGTGTCAATGACTAATGCCCTGAAGGAAATGGAAAATGTGACCTATGTATGTTTTGCTGGGGCTCTGGATCCCCTATGGCAAGAATCTGATCTAGCAGCATACCCCATGCATCTTGCCTCCTCCTTCTGCTCACTGTAGGGCTTATGATTGCCCGGTTCCATCTGGGACCTTCTTGCTGTCCTGAAGGTTTGGAGTTTCTGAGGCCATGACATCCAGCCACAGTCTGCCACTATTCAAAGGACAAAAGCTGCTCATTTCCCAAGGATCCTCTTGCAGATTGCATCGGAGTCCTCGAGATCTTTTCCTAGTTAAGATGGCCTTGCTTGAGGTTACCAGTACCTTTAAGAACAAAGCCTGCGCAGACAGGGCTCTTCAGTACATAGAAGGAGGTGCCGCTCTAAGCTAGGACCTCCAGAAGGCCTAGATCATCTGTTATTGAAGGAGAAAAGCAAGCTGTAAAACAGGATATGGACTGTGAGTTCATCTCTGGCTTTTTTTTTTTTTTCGAGTATAATGAAAAGATAGACATTGAAAACATCTGACAGACCACATTCATACCCCTGAGAAATTGATTAAGACTGTGGCGGGGGTGGTGGGGGTTGGTGGGGGGAGGTAGGGATCTTTTGGCCTTCATGTCTCTGTGTACCTCCTCTTGATTAAGTACCCACTACTATTTCATAGGAAAGAATGTTTACCAGATGCAGGCTGAAATCCTGCTACTTCTATGGAGATCAAAGGAACAGAATTAATTTTAAGAATATTCCATTATAGGGACTTCCCTATGGTTAAGACTCCATGCTTCCAATGCAGGGGGCTTGGGTTCAATCCTTGGTCAAGGAACTAAGGTCCCACATGCTATGTGGCTGGGCCAAAAGATTTTTTTTTTTAAAGCATTTTGTTATAAATAATTATTGGGGCTTCCCTGGTGGCTCTGACAGTAAAGGATCTGTCTGCAATGCAGGAGATCTGGGTTTGGTCAGGAAGATCCCCTGGAGAAGGGAATGGCTACCCACTCCAGTCTTCTTGCCTGGAGAATTCTATGGACAGAGGAGTCTGGTGGGCTACTGTCCATGAGGTTGCAAAGAGTCAGATAGCACTGAGTGACTCACACTTTCACTTTCACAAGTAATTAGCAAAGATTATCGTACTTCAAAAAATACATCATATCTCTAACATTTATCAGTCGAGAAACAGTTGCTGAGCAAGTGATAGAATGAGAAGATCTTTTTTTGGAATAAAATGTGATGTGTCTAAACCAGCCGGCTAATTAAGGAAGGACTCCAGGTGTCCCTCACTATAAAACAGGACACTTGAAGAGACTGGTGACCCATCTATCTGGAAGTTAAGAAACTTAGACTCACTGCAGAAATAGACATCCTAGATTCATCCACATCAGCTTACCGAGACGGAGACATTTGGGGCAAAAAATACCTCGACTGACCATTGCGTGAGATGGGGGAAAAAGGAAGAAGAGTGTCTCATGATGGTGCCCCAGGTCCTCACCATGGCTCTTGATGTCCTCCCCAATATAGGCTTTTCCCCAGCGTCCCTGTCTGCTCCTCACTGCTGCCCCAGCCCTTCCACTACCTCCTGTGGGTCCTGCCCCCTCAATGCTCTCCCTGCCTCCTCCACCCTGCTGCCAGTCACCTTCCTCCAGGCAGCCTTGCCTAGATCTCTTCTCCCACAGAAAAGAAGCCCCAGCACGGCCACAGACACACCTGATTCCTGCCAACCCCTGAGCCTCATCCCTTCACCACCTCTTCTCGATCACCCAGCTCACCAAACCCACCACATCAGTTAGCAGTGCCCACCTACCCTCTTCCTGGAAGACTCCCTGGTTCCCTGGTGGCTCAGTTGGTAAAAAGTCTGCCTGCAATGAGGGAGATCTGGGTCCAATCCCTGGGTCGGGAAGATCCCCTGGAGAAAGAAATGGCAACCCACTCCAGTATTCCTGCCTGGAGAATTCCATGGAAGAGGAGCCTGGTGGGCTACAGTCCATGGGGTCACAAAGAGTCCCACATAACTGAGTGACTTTCAACTTTTTACCCTCTTCCTGGAAATCTCCCTACCCCTGCCCCCAGCCTCTCTCCCTGACTCTGATAAACTCTGCATCATACATATATATATAGTCCTTAAGACTCAAAGTCCACCTTCCCCACTTAAAATAGCTGCTATTAATAATATGTGAGATGTGTTTACTATATTATTTGCTTATTTAATGCTCATAACAAACTTGAGGGTAGGTAGTAATATTATTGCCGTCTTACAGGGAGGAAACAGACTCAGAGAGCTTAAGACTGAACCCAGGTCTCTGTCACTCCAAGTCCTGGCTCTTATCCACTGAGGCATGAGAATTGTTTGTGGACATGTGTGTCGTCTATGTGGAACCGTGAGATCTCCAAAGTATGTGTCATTTGCCTCTACAGTCCTAGGTATGAGCTTGGACTGGTTTCTCACTATCATACATTCACGGGGAAAAAACATTTTCACTTAATAACATCTTTGAAGAAGTCATTCAAGTCAGTAATTATATTAAACCATGACTTTAGAGTATATGCTTTTTAAATACTCTGCAAAATGAAACAGGAAGTAAGCATAAAATGCTTCTTTTCCAGACTGAAGAATGGTGGTTACCTTAAGGAAAAGCACTTTGCGATTGAGTTGCCAGTCAAACATGCCCCCTTCATTATGGAACATTGTTTTTACTCGAAAGTATGACTTACAAACCATGGTCATTCAAACTTGAGTGTTTGACAGACATTTTCTTGAAAATAAATGAAGTGAAACTGTCGTTTCAATGAAAATAACTGAAATATTTATTGGCAATGATGAAATTTGAGCTTGCAAGTGAAAATTACCATTTGGAAAAATTGCATTGACCACTGTGAACTTGGCAGCTTTCCAACACTTTTCTGGTGGGATTAGTGATGATATTAAAAAGCATGATTTTAAAATTTTACATAATGAAAACATTTGGAAAATCTACACAACTCAATGAACCAATTTTTTTTTTTTTTTTTAAATCCATTCATGGGTAAGAGATCCATTCAAAAGCTGGGAACATTTTGTCAAAACTTCCCTCCTTACCCCAAGCCACAGATCAGAAATAGGTACTCACAGCAGGCTCCCAGCACCTGACACCAGAGGGGGTGTAGTGTGACCTCTGAGAGTATTCACTTTGTCTTTAGTCTTCAACACCTAAAGTAGCTCCACGAAGCTATTTCCTTGTCGCTTTCATTCACTGCTGGCTCCTCAGCTTCTAGGACATTTGTTCAAAGAAGGAATGAGTGAAGAAGTGTGTTCAGCAGTGTGGGACCAGCAGAAGTTATGGGCTTTGGGCTTTGTGGGTCTGTGTTGTGGAAGCATAGATGATACTTTGCATGATTTGTGAGGATATTTTTATTTAAATCAAATCACAGTGAGTTTCATTAGATAATTTATTATCCAGAGCATTTATAAAACAAGATAGTGTTGTGTTGAGTGAGAGAGATAGGAAGAAGGGCGGGTGTGCCTTGGATCATCGCAATCTCCACCCCACCCTCTGATTTTGCTCCTGAAGGGTGATCCCATTGATGGAGAGAGAATGGAGGGACCAAGAGAAGGAATTAGGTCACCTTCCTCCCAGGATCTCCTTTTACTCCTTCCTCTCCAGGGAGAAGGCAGGGCATACATAGGATTTTTATCTTAATGTGGATTCAGAAAACATGTGATTCAAAGAGGTCCCATGTGGATTCAGTGGCAGACCCAGAAAATCGGTTTTAATGATGAGGAAAGAAGGAAATGATTGTCAAAATATGACTTTATTAAGGCATATTCCCTAGGGGCCTATTCTGGCAGTAAAGATAACTAAGTTTAAGTTTTAAAGGCCAGTTTTAACCAGTTCATGAGGCAAATGGCAACAGTGACATCATCCTGGCCCTCTGTATCTATGGCAACAGAATTTCTGAGCGTGATTAAACATCAAACTAGAACTACTGCATTAGTCCCAGCAAGAGTCTCAAATAAATACTCGGGAAAGTAGGTGAACTTCAAACATCCTCTTCTAGCCTCTTACTGAGAAAATAAACACTAGGCCCTGCTGTTAAAACTGCCTGCTAATGTAAAACCAGGGTGTCGAGAGGAAAAGCAGAGTACTGCACATGCCCCCTGCATTCAACACCACCAGAGGGGTGGGCAAGCCACCTAAGCGACCCTTCTGGCCTGATCTCTGGACATGCCCCTGCCATCACCCCATGGAAGAAACAAGCTCACCACACCTGTTAATTGGTTTTATGTTGGCTTAATTATTAGCCCAGCTGAAGAACCTGGAAGGGAAGAAGGGGAGCAAGTGAGCAAGGGAGCAAGTGAGCAAGGGAACCTGTTACTTGTTCTCAGTACCTGATGTTGCAGCAGGGACTGTGATAAAGACTTGCCTGAAAAAAAACCTGCCTTCTAATGAAGCCAGGTCACCAGCCCAGCCTCCTCCGGGGCCTTGTGCAAGGGGAAGATCACCCCCAAGTCAATTGCTCTTCATTCGTGTATTGGTCTAAAAGTTGGAGAGCTAGGGTAGCGTAAGAAGGTGATAACTTGACATTTGAATAATATTTTTTAAAAACAACTATTTTCTTCCAAATCATAAGAATAATGATTACGAAAACAATAGAGTTGTCTCTCCCTTATCTTCAGTTTTGCTTTCCATGGTTTCAGTTATCCTTGGTCAACCATGACTGGAAAATGGAAAATTTCAGAAATAAACAGTTCATGAGTTTTTCACTGGGCGGCATTCTGAGCAATCTCATCCCTCCCAGGGCGTGAATCATCCCTTTGTCCAGCTTATCTATGCTGTATCCACCCCTACCCCCCATTAGTGTAGGAAAAAGCATAGGACAGGTGACCCTTGAACAAGCTTAAACTATGCAGGTCCACTGACATGGGGGTATTCTCCAAGAAATACATACTACACAATCCAAGGTTGATTGAATCCGAAGACAGAACCATGGATTCAAAGAGCCGGCTGTAAAGTTATACTTGGATTTGTAGATTTTCAGTTGCAAATGGGAAGTGGAGGGGTTGATTGGAGTCACTACTGCCTGATTTGTTCAAGGGCCAAACCAAAACATTGAATGCTTCAGACTTACACTGTGTTATATGTCAATTGCATCTTGATTAAAAAATTGATTAAAAAATTTCAAATTAAAAAATTAAAACAATAACTATGACAACTCTGAGATTTATTCAGTCTCAGTTTGATAATTGTTTAGTTGTTGTTTATTTAAAAGCATATATTGAGATATAATTCACATATCATACAATTCACACACCTAAATTTAAAATTCAGTGGTTTTTAGTATATTCACAAATTTGTGCTCTACAGCTATAATCAATTTTAGAACATTTTTGTTACCACTAAGAAAAAAAATCCATGCCTATTGACAGTCACTCCCTGTTTCTTCCTGACAATCACCTCTCTAGCCTCGGGCAACCAAAAATCTGATTTCTGTCTCTATGGATTTGTCTATTCTGGATATTTCATTAAAATGGAATCATAAAATAAATATATGGGAAGACAGGGAACAGAGAATGACTGCTTAACGGATTTGGCGGTGATGAAAAAATTCTGGAACTAGACTGTTGACAACATTGTTAATCTGTTGAATGCCACTGTACACTTTAAAATGGCCAATTTTATATTACGTGTACTTTACCATAAAATTTTTAAAAATCCAAACTAAGAGAAACCAGTATTTGTGAAGTCATCGGACAGTATCATACCTAATTTTAGCATTAATCATAAATATTTAAGTGGATTCTATTTTGTCACATTGTACTAAGAAGGAACAAACATTACCAACAAACATAACCCAATACAACTACAAATATTTAAGCTTTATTTAATTAAAACAAGGAGTGTAGGCATTATGTTTCTCCAACAACAAGGTATAATAATTTGAACAAAACAAACATATGGAGTTAAAAACATTTTAGCTGAAAATATGAATTGTGCTGTTGCTGCATTTCAGTAGATAACAGGAAGCGTGTGAATGTGAAAGCCTTGGTGTGTCGGGGTGAGGCTGGCTTCACCTTGCTCTTTCTCTTTACTTACAGGAAAGAAAGATATAACCTTCCAGCTTTCCCAGGTCCCTAAAGATTTCTCTCTTGAACAGCATTAGGTTACATGCACAGAACAAACTGTTTCTTCAACAAACTGCCCAAGCCTTTTCCTCTCCCCTGGGAAATGCCTGGTTCAGCCTGTAGACAAGGAAGCAGGTCATCTGCCCAGGTGGCTGGCTGACTCTGAAGGTGACAGCATTCAGAGAAATGGCATGAAATTCTAGAACATATTCATGTTCTTGCTATACGTCATTTTGCTTCCATGCGAGGGAAACTTAGGTCAGTTTCTGCATGGTTTAGGACTTTCAGAAATCAAATGAGCCAAGAATACTGAAACCCTGAAAAAATTAGGAATAAATCTACCATGTGACCAAGTAATCCCACCACTGAGCATTTACCCTGAGAAAACCACAATTCTGAAAGACACATGTACCCCAATGTTCATTGCAGCACTATTGACAATAGCCAGGACACGGAAGCAACCTAGATGTCCATCAACAGAGGAACGGATAAAGAAGATGTGGAATATATATACAGTGAATGTTAGCCATAAAAAGAAACAAACTTGAAACAGTTGTAGTGAGGTGGGTAAACCTAGAGCCTGTTATATGGAGTGAAGTAAGTCAGAAGAGAAAAGCAAATGTTGTATATTAACGCGGATATATGGAATCTAGAAAAATGGTACTGATAAATCTATTTGCCGGGAAGGAATGGACACATGTAGAGAACTGACTTGTGGACACAGCAGAGGAAGGAGAGAGTGGGGCAAATTGAGAAAGTAGCATTGACATATGCACAGTACCAAGCATAAAACAGATAACCAGGCGAAGTTGTTGTGTAGCACAGGGAGTCCAGCCTGGCGCTCAGTGACGATCTATCTATCTATCCATCTATCTATAAAATTATGACTGATTCATGTTGTACGCCAGAAACCAACACAACATTGTAAAGCAACTTTCCTACAATTAAAAAAAGAAAACTGCAACCAAGCAGGCATTCAGTAGTTTGTGATATTGGCACATTAGAATCACCTGGGGGCTTTTAAAAGCTCCCCCCACTGCACCACACCCTGGTCCCACCCCAGACCAACTGAATCAGATGCTGGGTGTGGGACTCGGGCGGGACCAGTAAGTTCTGCAGTCCAGTTGATTCCAACATGCACACAGAGGAGGCTCTAGATGTAATGATGTGAGAAGTTTGACAATTAAGAAGTTTGAAACTTAGTTGCCTTTCAGCTGCTAGTAATGAAGCTACTCAGCTTTGCAGGGATGCACCTGCAGGAGGAATGAAAGTGCCGCTCCTAAAGGAACTTTCAGAAACTCTGTTCCGAACGCTCTGGGGAAGCTGAGCAGATGGAAGACACACAAGGGCCAGGTGGTTCATTCATTCACTCGCCCACCCACCTGCAGAACCCACACCCCTTTGCTCACTCCCTCACACACGTTCACTCTATATTTCTGCAGCTCCCTGCTGCAGACCTTGTTCTGGGCCCTGGGGAAACTGAGTCAAAGGAAGGCCTGGTGCCCACCCCCAGGGAGTTCACAGTCAGGCAGCGAGGGCAGGAAGTGCTCCGGGAAGAAGTGAGTCCCGTGTGTCCAGGAGCAGGAGGGGGAAGGGGCAGGAGGAGGAAGCACCCCTGAAGACATCTTCCTAAGGAGAGGATACCGGCTTGAGATCTGGAGCAGGTCAAGTGTGGGGTAAATGCTGTTGGGAAATGGGCAGCGAGTCCCCTGTGGATGTGGTTCTCAGACCGGCCTGCACCCTGGAGTCCGCTGGGAGCTTCTCAGCGCACCTGTGTCTGGTCACACCCCAGAGGCTCAGGTTTAATTGGTCTGCAATGGGGCCTCGGGCCTTTATATGCTTTTTAAAATATCATTATAATTTTTTATTGTGGTAGCATTCACATCACAAAAAATTAACCATGCTAAAGAGAACATGAGTTTGAGCAAACTCCGGGAAATAGTGAAGAACAGGGCAGCCTGGCGTGCTGTAGTCCATGGGGTCAGAAAGAGTCAGACACGACCAAGCAACTGAACAACAGCAAAAGAGAACAATTAAGTGGCACTTGGTACATTCACGATTTTGTGCAGCCACCATCTCTGGTTCTAAAACATCTTCATCGCCTCAAAACAAAACCTGGTATGCATGATACAGACATTCTTCATCCTCCACTTACCCAGTCCCCTGGCAACCACAAATGTGCTTTCTATCTCTATAGATTTAACTTGGTATTTCACATAAAAGAATATTTTATATAAAAAGGAATCTCACAAGATGAGACTTTCTGTAGCCTTCTTTCACTTAATGTCTTCAGGGTTCATCCACGCTCTAGCTTGAACCTGCGGGCATGTTCAGCTGCTCAGTCGTATCCGACTCTTTGCGACTCCATGGCCTGTAGCCTCCGAGGCTCCTCTGTCCACAGAATTTTCCAGGCAAGAATACTGGAGTGGGTTGCCATTTCCTCCTCCAGGGGCTCCTCCCTACCCAGGGGTCAAATCTGTGTCTCCTGTGCATCTCCTGCTTTGGAAGGTAGGTTTTTTGGTTTTTTTTTTTTTTTCTTTTTAACCACTGCACCAGCCTGCATCAGTACTTCATTTCTTTTTAAGGCTGAATGATATTCCATGACATGGATATACCTCAATTTGTTTACTCGTCATCCATTAATAAACATGTGGGTAGTTTCCACCTTTGGTTATTATCACAAATAATAACTAATCACTAGTAACTTGGTTGTTGCTGCTATGAACATTTGTATACAAGTCTTTGTTTAGCATCTGCTTTCAACCATTTTGGGTATGGACGGGATATCTGGGTTTCCCTGGTAGCTCAGCTGGTAAAGAATCTGCCTGCTTTGCAAGAGACCCCAGTTCAATTCCTGGGTCAGAAAGATCCCCTGGAGAAGGAATAGGCTACCCACTCCAGCATTCATGGGCTTCCCTGGGTGGCACAGATGGTAAAGAATCTGCCTGCAATGTGGGAGACCTGGGTTTGATCCCTGGGTTGGGAAGATTCCCTGGAGGAAGACATGGCAACCCACTCCAATATTCTTGCCTGAAGAATCCCCATGGACAGAGGAGCCTGGCGGGTTACAGTCCATGGGGTCACAGAATCGGACACAACTGAGCAAGTAAGTATACACACACACCCTGGATATACACACATGTGTGTATATATACATAAGCTCTCCCAATGATTCTAACATGCAGCCGAGGTTGCCAACCACTGAATTGAAACAGTGGTCCCCAAATTGTGGTTCTGGTTTAATAAGTTCCCAAACCTTGGCTCTGGACAGTCTAATTCAGGGGCTCAAGGAATCTTTCTCTCTTTATGTCCCTCTCTCCATCTTGGTACATTCTTCCTCCATGTTGGCCAGCCAGCCTATCTGTCAGCCTCAGGAGCGCCTGACAATGGGCCCCTCATCAAATGCAGGAACAATCCCTTTCTCCTGAGAGAGGTCCCTGAATCCCAGCTCAGGGTCCCCCAGTGCCCTCATATCCCTCAGCTGAGGCCAGGCTGCTCCTGATCCTTCCTGCCTGGGCCAGCCTGTGGGCAACTTGGGGGCACTCACGTTCCCCCAAAACAAGTCATCATGTTGAGAGATGGTGCAGGCTGAGTCCATCTTTAAGGCCCAACACCATCTAACCCTGCTCTGTAAGGATATAGTCAAGCTGTAGCTGCCTTCACCATTCACGTGACTCCACAGGACAGTCTGCAGAAGCACTGGTATCTCAGTTACAATCAACCACGCAGTTGCCACCACAAACTTTTTATATCTGCGTGACTAAAAGTCATCCTGATGATTCTCCCCAAGCAAAGGCAAGTGCTCTAAAAATGGTCACTCAATTCCCAGAGATAGAAAACCACCCACAATTTTCACACAGCACTTCTTCAGCTTCAAAACAAAGTTCAATGAACACTAGTTATTTTTAGAAATATTTTATTTAATTACTTATTTGGCTGCGCCAGGTCTTAGTTGCAGCACTCAGGATCTTCAGTCTTTGTTGCTTGGCTGATCATTGCAGCATGCTTCAGTTACAGCACTTGAACTCTTAGTTGTAGCAGGCAGGCAGGATCTAGATCCCCGACCAGGGATTGAAATTGGGCCCCCTGTATTGGGAGCTTGGAGTCTTAGCCACTGGACCACCAGGGAAGTCCTAGCACTAATTATTTAGATAAACCAAAGTTGGATAGATTCTGGTGTCAGTGTCAATTTCAAGGACAGCGTAGTGTGACCTCTTGTGGGGCTGCAGATGTGGGGCTCATCTGAAATTGGAAAACCAGGGAAGCATAAGGCTTGTCTGTCTCCATACACCGGCTTGAAGAAGCTCTAAAAACCTTGATCAATAAAAAGCAAAACTTTTGGAAATAACTCATCCCTATAAGTCAAGGTGAAAAGTCAATAAATACATTAAATCTACATATAGGAATACTTATAACATTAATTTTTTACTACAGGCCAAACAGTTTACTCGAGATGTTAGCACATGTTATCTCACTGAATTCTCACAACAACTATAGGAGGTAGAATTTCCTGTCCATATTTCCAAGATGAGGCAAACCAAGGCCCAGAGAGGCTACACAACTTACCCAAGGTCACATAGCCAGCGTAAGTAATGGAGCTGGGATGTAAGCCCAGACTTGTTTGAGGTCAAAGTGTGTGCCCTAAATGACAAATATTTGCTTGAAATGTGTATTTCAGGAAAGGAATGACTGTCTTTGAGCAGTCTGAGGCAAGGGGCCTGGGGAGCATTCTTGTTCACAACACTTTGCCGGGACCTGGGTGTAAGCGGTGCTGGGTAAAAACTGGTCACTGCCGATGCCCCACTTCCCAAACTGAGGGGTTAGTTATTCCTGTGGACCCCAAAGAAGAACTTATGGGTTAGACTGATCTTGAAAATATAATCATTCCTGATTCTACAAAATTTCATATTTTTAGAGCTTCCATTTCACAAGATGAGTTTGTAAAACACTCATTCTGGACAGTAAGTGTTGTTCCAGAGGCTTAGAGGATTCCAGCAGAGTTGCAACAGAAATGGGAACATTTTTTTCCTCAGCTGGGTAAGTTTGGGACTCACGTTTTTTCCAGATGAACATTATCACCCGTCCTACGTCTAAGAAAGTCCTGCCAGCCACCTCGTGTTCATCTCCCAAGTCGTGCCGCCAACCAGATGCCACACCGGCAGTTGCGGGCAATGATCGTTAGGGGGCGGTCTTGCTCGCAACATTCTACAGTCACCTTTCTCAAAAGGGCAGCCAGACGTGGCCCTCGAGAAAATTAACGAGTGAAAAGGTGTCTTTGCTGAGGGTTCCTTGGCAGCGAAGCTGCTGTTTGCAAATAGCAAGATAGAAGTGTTCAAAAGCAAATCAAGGAACCCTGGTTTCTTATCACTGTTTTTAGAAGGAAGTGCTCTAAACAGAAAGGATAGGAAAGGAGGGAGAGGAGGAAGGGAGGGAATGTGGGAGGGAGGAAAAGGAGGATGGAAGGTAGGGGCCTACTTTCGCCAACTTACTGAAAGTGTTAAAAACGTAAAATTTTGGCGTTTTCCTTTTCTTCATTGGTGTCAAGTGGCTTTTTCATTTGCCTCATTTCCCAAGGCCGTTTAGCACCTGGACTTTCTTTCAAATGAACTTAAAGCAGAGGCTGAGCAGGCTGGCTGGGACTGCAGGGAAGTGCTGCCCTTGGTGGCAGCAGTTGTTAGAACGTTATTTCTGCCTCATAGAAACTTGGGGTTCCAGTTGCTCCTCAGTTTCCCTTGCAGCATCTTAGGGATGGAACTGGGAGGCTGAGAAGGGACCTCTTTATCCGAGCACCTGTTCCCATGTTGGAGATAAAAGGTAAGGCTCCATTTGATGGGAGTTCTCTTGCTGTCAAAACAAACCAACCAACAGAACACCCTCAAAACCCACCGCTTCCCAAAGGCCCAGGGGTGTCAAGTGCCATGGGGGAGGCAGCTGGGGTTATATTTTGAGTCTCTTGACTCAGTGAATGAATGAGGTTAGCAAACAGAAATGGTGTTGAAACCGTGTTAAGGTCAGTTTGAACAGATTCTCAAAAATGAAGTGTTTGTCACTGCGGTATTTAAAATGAATAGCCAACAAGGACCTGCTATAGCACACGGAACTCTGCTTAATGTTATGTGCCAGCCTGGATGGGAGGGAGGTTTGAGAGAGAATGGATACATATATGTGTATGGCTGAGTCCCTTCACTGTTCATCTGAAACTATCACGTTGTTAGTCGGCTATACCCCAGTACAAGATAAAAAGTTAAAAAAAACACACAAAAGCGAGTGTTTGTAAGCTTGAATTGTCCATAAAAATGCCAACTCAAGCTTCAGAAAGCTATAATCAAACTTATTTTTTTTAAGATGATGGATATACAAGTCTTTTGGATTTGCACAAGTGAGAAGTGTTTCAAACTCTTTTGTTTGGGAAGACGGAGTAGGCCTCCTTGCTTAGAGCACAGAGGAGATTTTCCAGGAGCACAGCTGAGAATAGGTTTGCATACCATGCATTAGGTTAGGGGGAAGTATTGGACAAGAGGAGACACTTGGATAGAGCATCTGCTTGTCTCAGATCTGTCTCGGGGGAGTTTGTCTTACCTGGCAGTGTGGGGGGGTGGGCAACTATTCTCTGCTGGGGTTCCTTCTCTCCTATCCTGTCTTCCTCAGTCATTGATTGAGCTCCATGTTGTTACCACAAGAAAAACCACAGTTGGGACTTCCTTGGTGGGCCAGTGGCTAAGATTCTGTGCTCCCAATTCAGGGGGGCCAGGTTTGATCCCTGGTCAGGAAAGTAGACCCCATGTGCTGCAACTAAGACCCAGCTAAATCAATCAATCAGAAACAGTCAAATTCTTTGTTCTAGCCCTGAGGACAATGGTAAAGGACCATGATGGGTAATGTTGGAGTTGGAAGGGGCAGATCTGATTGCCGACTCCCTCAGTTTACCTAAGCGGGCGTCAGTGACTGCCTGGGTCACCTTGGGTAGCACAGCTGGGCTAGAGGTGGCAGATTTTATGTCTGGTTTAGGAGTTTGTTCATTGCATCCCAATGACTCATATGAACTCAGTGGGACTGCGCACATCAGAAATTGCCTTGGAATGGCTCCTGACCAAGTCCTTAAGAGAGTTCTCTTTTGGTCATTGATAGAACTTAGCTCCTTCAGTGTGAAAAACAAAGGAATGGCAAGTTTTCAGAAGATACGTTTTTTTGTTGTTGTGTTTTTTTTTAATGATCATAAATTGTTTATGAAAAGAGCTTTTAAAAAATAAATTCTGCAATCCCCTGTTGTACTCAAAGTTGGTGTTTAATAAGTATTTGTTGTTTGATTGAATAAGTAGAGATGGCTCCAAACTGAAGAACTGACTTCATAAATTCACTGCAACGTCAAGATTTTTCAAACCTCTCATTTTTAGGCCTTTTTCCCCCTCTAGACCCAGACCTCCTGAAATTTTTTTCTTCTCCCCTTAACTTGTTCCATATATCACTCATGTAAGTTTAATCTCATACAGCCTTTTCTTGTTACTTGTTTCCCACACATGTCTTATTTTCCCATCAGTGTTTTCTCCTCAAATGCGAGGCTAGTGTTTTGTGTGCCTACAATATCCAGTCAGTATCTTGTACAATGCCAGGTTCAGAGAGAAATCCTGAAAATATGACTGAAGGAAAATTTCAGAAATGGTAAGAATTAGCCTTATGCTTTAATATAGCATTTTTTCCCGTTCTTTCTTTCAAAAATTCTTCCTTTTTCAACAACCTAACAATTTTTAAAATTTGCAACTCATGTTCAAATTAGTTTTTTTAGCTTTTATTTTTCATTGTGGTAAAAGTTTAAATAACATAAAATTTATCATTTAAACCGCTTTTAAGTGTATAATGGCATGAAGTACATTCACACTGCTGTACAACCATCACCACCTTCCATCTCCAGAAATTTTCTCATCCTGCAAAGCTGAAACCCTGCCCCATTAAACACTAAGTCCCCATTCTCTGCCTCCCGACAACCTCCGCCTCTGGTATCTACTAGTGTACTTTCTGACTCTATGAATTTGACTACTCTAGGTACTTCATATAAGTGAGATCAAACAGTATTTGTCTGCATCTACTGTATATTGGAATGCATTTTTAAGGTCAACTGAAAAGATGTCCTACAAACAGATTGCAACTTCTTTCTGCCCCCACCCCGTGCTATACAGCAGACTCTCATTAGTTATCTGTTTTACACATCGTAGTGTATATATATCAGTCCCAACCTCCCAGTTCATCTCATCCTCCTTCCCCACTTTGTATCTATACATTTTTTCTCTACATCTGTGTCTATTTCTGCTTTGCAAATAGGTTCATCTGTACTATTTTTCTAGATTCCACATATATGAGTTAACATAGAGTATGTTTTCTTTTGGGGACTGGTATATTTTGTTTAACATATGTCTTCAAGTTTAATCCATGTTGTAACACATGTCAGAATTTTCTTCCTTTTTAAAGCTGAATAATATTCTGTTGTCTGTGTAGACCATATTTTGTTTATCCATTTGTCTGTTGACGGACTCTTGGGTTGCTTCTACCTCTTGGCTATTGTGATTAATGCTACCGTGAACATGGGTATACAAATATCTGTTCCAGCCCCTGCTTTTAAATATTTTGATTATATACCCAGAAGTGCAATTGCTGAACAATATGGTAATTCTATGTTTGATTTTGTGAAGAATCATTGTACTGTATTCCATAGCGGCTGCACCATTTTACATTCCCACCAGCAGCACACAAGTTTCTATCTAGTTCACATCCTCACCAATGCTTGTTATTTTCTGTTGTTATTTGCTTTGTGTGTTGGCAATCTTAATGGGTGTGAAGTTGTATCTCATGCTTTTGATTTTTATTTCCCTACTGAATAGTGATGTTGAGCATCTTTTTGTGTATCAACCAGTCACTTCTATATCTTCTTTGGAGAAACGTTTATTGAAATCCTTTGACTCCCCCCCTCCTTAAAAAAAATGGGTTATTTGTTTTTATTGTTGCATTGTATAAGTTCTTTATTTTTTATTTTTTAATCCTTCCTCATTTTCCCCTTCCAGTTTCATTGAGATATAATTGACATACAGCACTATATAAGAAACAGAAATCTTGAGGGAAATGTTGGCCTACAAGATCAGTGAAACATATTTTCATTAGTGGGTGAAATTCGGTCCTTCTCAGAATACCTTGTAAAGAATGGAAGGATGTAGACATGGTTTGACAGAAACAATTAACGAAAGGAAAATGTTAGGCATGATCATCTCAGGAGAGATTGTTACTCTTGGAATTTTTATAGGCCAAAGGGTGTCATAAATATTATCCGAAAGGCATACATAAGACAACCAAGAATAAAATTATGCCTCAGAAAACAAAGAGGGATTAGTGAACTTGTAACTCTAACCACAAGAGAAGGGAGGGAGGGAGGCTTGAAATAAGTACTGATGGCAACTTTGTGCTTATCCCAGTATCAGAACTATCTACCGCTTCAAGGACAATTTACAAAACATCCTGCCTAATCCCAAAAGGGTTTATTTTTGTCACTTATTTGTTGTATCCATAAAGTTACTTATGTCAACTATATATGATTTAAAGAAGTCTCTGAGGGCTTCTCTGGTGGTCCAGGGGTGAAAACCTCACCTTCCAATGCAAGGGGTGCAAGATTGATCCCTGGTTGTGGAGATAAGATCCCACATGCCTCGAGGTCAAAAGCAATATTGTAACAAATTCAATAAAGACTTTTAAAGAAGTTTCTCTTCCATTTCCCTCAAATTTGAAGCAAGCACTTTTTTGTGTGTGTGTGGACTCACCTGAAAATATAGAGTTCACATGAGCATGAGGACTTAAAATATAAACTCTTCTCAAGCCACCAAAAGCATTTGAAGTATCAAAAACACGTTTTTATTTATTCCAGTTTGGTATTTTCAAATTTTAAAAAATCATGTGTCTTTATATTGAAGTGTTAGTTGACCTCTTTCTTTTTTTTTTTTTTTTGGACCTTTTTCAAACACTAGTTTTACTAAGACAGATTGTAAAAAGACAAAATCTATGAGCGTTGTACCTGGCCATTCACATTTATAGAGAGTTCTGAGAAAACAATTTTGACAATAACATTTTAGAGTTAGGGCTCAGTAGGTTGGAGAGGAAGATTATAATAAATGTTTCTTTGTGGTGTTGCAACTGGTCCATCAGAGAAAAATAAGTGTAATATATTTTCCACCTATGGGTGGCAGTATTTGTGCTATTGGTGTCATCTTTATTAAAGGGAAATTATTAGAAATAGTTGTGCAAAAAATTTTTAAACTTTTTATTATGGAAAATTTCAATCATACATAAAGACAGAGAGAGTAGTATAATGGACCATTATGTTCCCATCAACCCCTTCAACCATTACCATGGCCAGTCTGGTTTCATGAGCCCATATTTGCTTCTTGACCGTCTGGGTTATTTTGAAAAATCTTGGATTATATGAAATTTAAAAAAAAATAATGACATCCCCTGTCAAACACTTCCAAGAAATTGTAGTAGCACCCATGGAATCGTAAAAAATAAGTGGACAGATAAGAAACAAACAAAAAGCAATCTTCTTGTTAAGAAGATGAAAAGCATTGAATGTCATATCCTATAAAACATGGTGTGTGAAAACTATCAAACAATGTAAGACCATTTCTATTTTATTATGCATAGGATGTATGCAGGTGGAGTAAAAGGTGACACTTGTCTGAAGGAAAAAAGCTTTAAGTTTTTGAAAAGTGGTTACTGAGTTACAGAAATGACAAAACGCTAAATGATAGATTTTATGACACACTCATCTTCCCTGAGGGTGAAAAAAGTGACAAGACCAAGTTAGAAGTTTTTGCAGGGAGAGTGATTTGATATATAAAGAGAATACAAATAAGCAAGGGGCATGGAAAATTACCGACTTGTTAGAACAAAGCAGTGACAGCTGCTAGCTCTAAAATTAGGAACAGAGACAAGAAATTTTCGGAGCACAAAGGCTCACTCCATCCAGAACCTTTCAGAAAGGTTTTAACCCCTTAGAGAATATGAGGAAAATAACTACTTCCAGGGTGATGACTTGGTGGCTAGTCACTTCCCAACACCTCGATGCTGTGGCCCAAGGCCATTTGTTTGCAGAGGGCTGCCCTTGGACGACAGCTCACATTAAAACCAAGGGCAGAGAGTGCTCATCTTTTTATAGACTTTTCTATTCTCTATGATTTGCTGAGATTTTATGATTTCACAGACAACCTGAAAGTCCAGTCCCTGTTACTTACATCTTCATCAAACAGTTTGCACTGTTCCAGCCCAGACTCAGGGAATAAAATGATTCCCTGAAGCACTCTAGTTGCATCACAAGGACCATGAACCCGTCTAGGAATCTGTCTAGGTTTCTGAGTGGTCGATTCTTTCACCTACCTGAAGTAGAAACATAGTCAATGCTACTTTAAAATTTTTTTAAATTAAAAGAAATCTCATAGGACTTCCCTGGTGGTATAGCGGATAGGAACCCACCTGCCAATGCAGGGGACCCAGGTTTAATTCCTAGTCCGAGAGGATTCCTCATGCCACAGGGAAACTTGGTCTGCACATCACAACTACTGAGCCTATGCACTAGAACACGTGCTCTGCAACAAGAGAAGCCACGGCAGTGAGTAGTCCTCACACCGCAACTAGAGAGTACTCCTCTGCACTGGCCATGACTAGAGAAAGCCAAGTCCAGCAACAAAGACTCAGCACTGTCAAAAGTAAATAACGTATTTAAAAACCTCACATGATAACCTTAAACCAAGCATGTCTGTCCTCAGGATAAACAGAAAGTCATTTCAGGAGCCTAAGACCAGGTGTATAGTCAGGCTGTTGTCCCAGGGTGACCAAGGACATCAAGCAAACCACATGAAATTTTGATTTCCTCCCCTAAGAAGAGAGAGGACGGCTGTACTTGCTTCAGCTAAGTCACAGGAATATTGCCAGGGATGACTGAGGAAACAATCACAAACATACTTGGAAATTGTTCAAAGGCTTCCCTGATGGCTCAGTGGGTAAACAATCTGCCTGCAATGCAGGAGACATAGGAGAGGCGATTTTGATCCCTGGGTTGGGAAGATCCCCTGAAGAAGGAAATGGTAACACACTCCAGTATTCTTACCTGAAAAACCCCGGAAAAGCCTGGTGGGCTACAGTCCATTTTTGTGACCTGCAAGGAATTGGACATGACTGAGCAGCTAAGTGCACAAATGCTAAAAGATTAACTTGCCTAGTGGTTTCTTTTACTTTACTTCATTATTGCTTATGTGTTTTTTCCCCTAATGGTGATCATTTCCTATTTTGGTGGCCCAGCATCAACTTCCCCTTCTGCTGTTACCAGCAATTTGCCCCAAGGGCCATCCCCTCCTGACTCTTAGTCCTGTGCTTGAGGGTACTAGACCCTGCCCTCCCATCAGGGGATGGCATGTGCCCCACTGATGGCTGTGGGTGGGCTCTAGGGCAGAGATGAGTGTCCTTTCTTCTCTTTTCTTGCTGGACTTGAAGCAGGAAGGGTGGGGCAGGGTAGGGAGCTGTGACCACCACACCGCAACATGAAGCCCAAGAATGAAGTCAACCCCAGAGCAGAACCGAGCCAATCGACCAAGTGATGGAGGCCCGAGTGTCTCACTTTAAGGTCCCAAAGCCAGTTCCCTGGGGAGTTGCTGTGCATTCACTTTGTTTAAGCCAGATGGGGCTGGGTCTTCTGAAACAATAACAAGAATCCTAATCGATGAAATACTCATACAACAACACACTTACACACAGCTTGGTACCTCACTGCATCACATGAGAAGGTTAACTACATCAGCGGCCCCCAGCCTTTCTGGTACTAGGGACTAGTTTTGTGGAAGACAATTTTTCCATGGACTGGGGGTCAGGGAAGGTTGACTTTGGGATGATTCAAACACAGTACATTTATTGTGCATTTTATTTCTGTTATTTTTACATCAGCTCTAATGTCATCAGGCATTAGATCCCAGAGGTTGAGGACTCCTGAACTACGTCACAAACTTAAATGGAGAGCTTCCATTAGTCGTTGACTAGTCTGTGGATTCTGGGGCTAGTCTTGATTACTTCCAAATTAGAACTCATAAATAATGTCTAAAGTGCCTCGTTTCACTTCCACTTATGCTCTCAAGAAATCAAAGCAATACCATTACCTGGGATTTTGAGAATTTCTTATCACAGGCTGTTAGCTGCTTCAGGGAGAGGGTTATCTAAGTCCTGTATATTTCAGATTAATCAATGCATGATAGAATTAGTGTGGAGATCATTTGAAATTGCTCTTGCACAATAACTAAAAGGGGTCCTGACCACCGCCTCTCCAAAAAGCTGGAATATTGGTACGATTTTTGGTTTCCACTTTAAAATGCCAAAAATGTAAAGTAAGAGATAGGGAGAGGTCATAAAAGCATCACATAAGGTCAAGTTTAGGAATTATTAGACAGGGTAAGCTTTTTCTTTTTTTAGTTTTCCAACTGTTATCTTTTACAGGGTGTAGTTGCTCTATGATGTTGTGTTAGTCTCTGCTGTATAATGAAGTGAATCAGCGATATGTATACATATATCTCCTCCCTCTCGGTTCTCCCTCCCACCCCACCTCCCAATCCCACCTCCAGGTCTCCACCAAGCACCGAGCCGAGTTCCCTGTGCTATGCAGCAGCTTTCCACTAGCCATTTATTTTACACATGGTAGTGTACATATGTTAATCCCAATCTCCCAATTCATCCCACCCGTCTTCCCCAGGGAAAGCTTTTTTAATGTAACTTTTCAGAAATAATTTTGCTGGTAATACACTGAAGCTGTTGGGACCTCCGTAGGATTCCTTTCAGGGAAAGGAGGCATTTATCAATCCCATAATGTCTACTATGATTCCTTGATTGGAAAATTGTGGTCAGTGTGGATCAGGGAAATGCCAACACCGTAGAGAATAGGATTTCTCAATTCCAAGGCTAGAGACATTTGGGGCTGATAATTGTGGGCACATGTGGAAGACTGTCCTATGCATTGGGCCTCCTAGGTGGTAAAGAACCTGCCTGTCAATGCAGGAGATGTCAGAGATGTAGGTTCAGTCCCTGGGTTGGGAAGATCCCCCTGGAGGAGGGCATGGCAACCCACTCCAGTATCTTGCCTGGAGAACCCCATGGACAGAGAAGCCTGGCAGGCTACAGTCCATGGGGTCGCACAGAGTTGGACATGACTGAAGTGACTTCGCACACATGCACGTCCTGCATTGCAGGCTGTTGAGCAGTGCCCCTAGCCTCTACTCACCACCACCAAGGGTTTCCCTGCCCCAGTGTGACAACCAGAAATGTCTCCAGACATGGCCAAATGTTCTCAGGGGAGGGGCAAACTATCCCCGTGTAGGGCCCCTGGTGGACAGATTCAGCCTCTGAAGCAGAACTGTCACCAGGTTGGAACTGAGCTGGTTACAAACACTCAAGCTTGGGATACCGTCTGGTACAGTCATTATGAAGATTAACGAAGACGTTGTCTACTGTGGCCCATTTGGGAAATTCCAAAAAGTGAAATGTGGGCTGATGGTCTGACAGTGATTAAATAATCAGAATATAATATGCTTTGAGTGCTTATAAACTGTAAGCAATTTTAGTCTAGCGAAATTCCTTTAAATCATTATTGGAGGATAAACCACCACTAGTTTTTCTAGTAATCATGTATGGATGTGAGTTGGACCATAAAGAAAGCTGAGTGCTGAAGAATCGATGCTTTTGAACTGTGGTATTGGAGAAGACTCTTGAGAGTCTCTTGGGTTGCAAGATCAAACCAGTTAATCCTAAAGGAAATCAGTCCTGAATATTCATTGGAAGGACTGATGCTAAAGCTGAAACTCTAATACTTTGGCCACCTGATGTGAAGAACTGACTCACTGGAAAAGACCCTGATGCTGGGAAAGATTGAAGATGGGAGGAGAAGGGGGTGACAGAGGATGAGATGGTTGGATGGAATCACTGACTCAATGGACATGAGTCTGAGTAAACTCCGGCGGTTGGTGATGGACAGGGAGGCCTGGCATGCTGCAGCCTATGGGCATGAGCGACTGAACTGAACTGAACCACTATAGAAGTGCAGAGTTTGTGTGATGACACTGATATGAGGTACCTAGAATAGTCAAATTCATAGAGACAGAAGGCAGAAGAGTGGTTGTCAGGGGTGGAGGGAAGTGGGAAACAGGGAGTAACTGTTTAATGAGTATAAGAGCTTCCATTTTTCAAGATGAAAAGATTTTTGGAGATGAGTTTTACAGTCATGTGAATGAACTTAACATTACTGAACTGTGCACTTAAAAAGGCTAAGGTGGTAAAGTTTATTATGTGTATTTTACCATAATAAAAAAAAATTACAGGGACTCCCCTGGTAGTCCAGTGGTTAAGAATCCACCTGCCAATGCGGGGGACACAGCTTCAATCCACAGTCTGGGAAGATCCTGCATATCCCAGAGCAACCAAGCATGTGTGCCACAACTACTGAGCCCATGCACCCTAGAGCTCAGGCTCTACAACAAGAGAAGCCACCTCAATGAGAAGCCCATGAGCTGCAATGGAGAGCATTTCCCATTGGCCACAACTAGAGAAAGCCTGCATGCAGCAACAAAGACCTGGAGCAGACAAAAAATAAAATAAATAAATTTAAAAAAAATTACAGAGTTCACCACATTTGTAGTGGAGAGAGAGTGGACATTCTCCACACTTTAAATTTCCCTCTTAGTTTTCCCAGGTTAATAAACCCACAGAAAGGCTTTGATTGGCCTGACTTTGGAAATGCCCATTTGTGGACCAATCAAAGGATGAGAAGATGGGGGTACCATGTTATCCCAGACTGCAGAAGAGCAGGAATGGTCTATGAGCATCTATGATCCAATTAGCTCTAGCCAGGGTGTGGAATCTTTTATCCAAACTGTATGGCTAAGTGGGCAGAGAAGCAATTCCAGAAAAGGGTGGGGAAGGAAGTTAAAGGCAGACAAAGCAATAACTGAATATACTAGTATTCAACCACCATAATTATGATCTAGTACTTTCTGTCCCTCCTATTATCCTTGTCACCAACTTGGTTACATACACATAGGGCTTGGGATACCATCTGGTACAGTCATTACAAAGATTAATGAAGAGCCTCAGACTTCTGCAGTGCGAAACATGATCTATAAAAACTACGCCTATGCTGAGTAAAAGCCTGCATTGCGTAGCCCAGGAAGAGTCTGGGGTTGACACAGTTGGCCTTCCTCATTGCCTTATCAATGAAGACACGGATGCCTGGGACAGAGCTGCACCATCAGGAGCTTTAAGTCCACATTGTATGTAGATTTCCCCCCTCTGGGAAACTGTTGGTCACTCAGTCATGTCTGACTCTTTGCAACACCATGGACCCTAGCCTGCCAGGTTCCTCTGTCCGTGGGATTTCCCAGGCAAAAACACTGGAGTGAATAGCCATTAATTTCTCCAAGGGATCTTCCCAACCCAGGGATGGAACCTGGGTCTCCTGTATTGCAGGCAGATTCTTTACCATCTGAGCCACCCAAATCTGAGTTTATAATTCAGTTCACCACTTGAAAGGGATAGAAGTTGCTTCACCTATGGGAGCCTCCATGTCCTTGTGAAAATTAAATCAGGCAGCCATGTAGAGTATCCATATCAGTCAGGCTTTGGAAGAATACAGATCAGTTCAGTTCAGTTCAGTCGCTCAGTCATGTCTGACTCTGCAACCCCATGGACTGCAGCACGCCGGGCCTCCTTGTCCATCGCCAACTCCCGGCGTTTACTCAAATTCATGTCCATTGAGTCGGTGATGCCATCCAAGAACACAGTTTCGGGCTGGTAACTGGGGCATGTCATGAAGGCATCGGCAGTGGGGAAGGTCAGACTCTCATCAGGCAGTGCCCCCCTGCCGTGCTTCACAGAAACCATCACCAGGCGGCCTGATGGAGACTGAAGGAGTTCATAGTAGGCAGAATGCAGCCCAACTCTGGGGACCAGATGATTTTGCCTCCCCTCTGCTGTGGGTGTTCCTTCCTCTCAGCATCACTTGCTCCTCCCTCTTGATTTTCTTGCTCAGATCACTCTTCTGGGAATTTGGTAGTTTCATATTTTGCATTTAGGTCTGTGATCTTTTTTGGGGGGGCTAATTTTTATGAAAGGTGTCAGATTTCTGTCTGTTGTTGTTCAGTCTCTATGTCGTGTCTGATTTTTGCGACCCCGTGGACTGCAGCATGCCAGGCTTCCCGGTCCTTCTCTGGTCTGTGTCTAGCATCAGGTTTTTCTAATGTGGATGTCCAGTTACTCCAGCACCACTTGTTAAAAAGATTGTCTTTGTGCCATTGTATTGTCTTTGTTCCTTTGTCAAAGACCAGTTGATTGTCTTTATGTAGATTTATATCTGGACTTGCTATTCTGTTCCATTGTTCTGTCTCTTCTTTTGCCAATACCATACTGTCTTAATTACTGTAACTTTATATTAAGTCTTGAAATCAGATAGTGTCAGTCCTCTACTTTATTCTTCTCCTTCAATATTTCGTCTGCAATTACGGGTCTTTTGTCTCTCCATACAAACTTTAGAATCAGTTAAAATCTACAAAATAACTTGCTGGCATTTTGACTGATATTGTCTTAAATCTATAGATCAGGTTGGGAATAACTTGACATCTTGATAATATTGAACTCCCTATCCATGAACATGAAATATCTACTTATTTAGATCTCCTTGAATCCTTTCATCAGAATTTTGTAGTTTTTCTCATATAGACCTTATACATATTTTGTTACATTTACACCTAAGTATTTAATTTTTAGAGGTACTAGTGTAAATGATACTGTATTTTTAATTCTGCTTTTTCATGGCTTGTGTATAGGAAAGCAATTAGCCTTTGTATATTAGCCTTCTGCCGGGAGCCGGCACACGAGATCCCATCCATGACAAGGTCATGAGGGAGAAAACCTGACAGGCAAGGTGGATCAGGTTTTCAGAGATTCCGAAAAGCTGCCCCCGGCGCTCACCTTAAAGATGATATCTGTCTTTCTGATGCTTGCTTCAATAGACTACTCCCTAATTTCTGTGACACAGGCAGAAGGCCTTCCCCGATCTCTTTCCAAATAAGAATCAATTTAGATATTTAATCAATAAGTTTCCCAGGTGGTGGTATTTTATGAGATTATTCAGGGTGAAAGGAGTGTTTTAATTTAAACTCCTTTGCTGGTAGTTTGTTAGCCAAACGCATTTATGCCCTTGGTACTAATATGCGTGATTGCTTATAATATCCTAATCATAAAATAACATAAAGAACCTGATTATATAAAAGCCCTAATAGACATAGAGCATTTTTGAGGGGTGAAGGAGTCCTATTAGAAAACATAAGAAAAATTATTCTAAAGGTGGTTATTGGGTTGACGTTTGCTTGCTGTGTTTTGCTTGCTGTGTTTTTGCTTTTAATGTGCTAAGGTTGTGTTATAGAAACCATTGTTAATATAGTTAAAGATCTAGAGAAATAAGAACTTAGCCCTAGTGTGGTAACAATGAGGTGGTTGTTAATTGTCAGCCAGGAGTGCTAGGTAAAAGCTGCCTCACCAAAGTCGCAGAGTCAATGTGGGATAAACTTCTTAGATAAACTCAACTGACAACTTCTGCAGAAGGATTAATTTTGTATTAACAAGGTTATACTTCTACTCTGTACTGTTGCCCTATGAGACTGCTACCTTTCAGTTAAGGTCACCATAGAAACAGAAAATAGGTTTACATTCACCTGACTTGCATAAAATGTTAATAGGCCCCAAGGCCAGAAGATAATGTACAAGACCCTCATAAACAAAGAAGTATGCAGAAAACACCCTGGTTTCGTGAAGAACAAGCTGATGTAATGTTAAACTGTCTTCCTGTTAGAAATGTACTAACTCAGGGTTTAAAGCTACGGTAAAAAATAAAACATTGCCAGACTCTGCCAGACCCTGCAAACACCCCCGTCTGGTCATTCTCTCTCTCTCTCTTTCTCTCTCTCTCCCTTGCAGACTTGGCCCTATCAAGGCTGTTCTCACGTGTCTTCTCTCTCTCTCTCGCCGTTGCCGTTCATCCTGAGGGTATCCCCTGGATCCTGCCGAGGCTGGACCCCAGCAGCCTTCATCCTACAACCTTTGTGATAATTGCTTATTAGTTTCAGGATTCTTTTATGAATTCTTTTGGGTTTTCTATGTAGAGAATCATGTCAACTGCAAACAGACAGTTTTATTTCTTCCTGGTCAGTATACCTTTTATCAACTTGTTTTGTCTTATTGCATTAGCTAAGATTTCCAGTATGATGCTGAAAGAGTATGCTAATCATTTTAGCTTTCTAGGCCAGTACATACAAATTTGCTTGATTCTTTTAAATGACTGCATAATAGGGAAAGAGAATTTGGGGAGGCAGTATCTAGGATTAAGAATCAGACCTCTTTTGATGTCCTTTAAAATATAGAAGTGGATGTTGGAAGCCTTTTTAATTAACTTTGTTCACTGGGGTGTGTTTCTTTGAATGTCACACCAAGCTGAGATGGGCACTGGCAAAGATTTATTCAAGTTACATGAGAGAGAGCTTCAAAACCCTGGGGTGGAGGATAGATCCGTGGAAGATAATGTTTAGACTAGGAAGAGAAAAAGGAGTGAAGACAGAATATCTCCGTGGAAAGAGAAGAAGAAAAAAATACAGCCAGGAAGAGAGACTATAAGTTAGTGTTGAAAGACAAGAGAAGTACCAAGGGGATATTATACCAGTACCAAGGAGGAATGCTATCCTGAAATGCAAAAGAGGAAAAAACACCCAGAAGAATGGAGTGGCAGGTGATGTGCTGCAGAGACACCAAACCAGGTAAGATGTACAAAGGGTCCATTGGATCTAGGCGATTGTGGGTAGTGACATGGTTGGAGAAGGAAATGGCAACCCACTCCAATACTGTAGCCTGGAAAATCCCATGGATAGAGGAACATGGTGGACTACAGTCCATGGGGTCGCAAAGAGTTGGACACGACTGAACGACTTCACGTCACTTAGTGACAAGGATGGAGCAGAAGCCAGAGAGTCAGACTGAAGGAGGTGGAGAAGTATATATGGAGCAAAAGGTGGGCATAACAGGGATAATACTATGCTTTTAAGAAATTTCACTCGAGATAAAAGGAGAGCAGTTAGGCAATGACTAAGAAGAAGTCACATGAGGCTGTGGGGATAATTTTGAACCCATATCACTGTTATATATAGAGATGAAAAAAATCAAAGTTCAGAGAGTCCTATTCAATTTTATAAAACAAACTCTGTCAAGTTAATGAGGCTTATATTAGTGAGTCAGACCCCATTAAAGCATATGTCACTGGCTGTTATAGGTACCCAGCCATGACTCAGAAATGCTGACACAGAGCCCGTGGCATCAAATATTGCTAAGCATCGCATATGCATTGTCAAACAGTGATTTAAAAGTTTACATAGGGTAAGCAGCTGGCAGACCAGCCCAGAACTATGGAAAGTACATTTCCTTTTACGGAAACTTTGCCAACCTTTATTTTATGAGAAAATGCCTTGAGATTATAAAAGCT
Organism: Cervus elaphus; assembly: GCF_910594005.1. Taxonomy (NCBI): domain Eukaryota; kingdom Metazoa; phylum Chordata; class Mammalia; order Artiodactyla; family Cervidae; genus Cervus; species Cervus elaphus. Next base: position 27,372,084 of record NC_057818.1, read on the forward strand.
AAGTCATAGATACTGAAAAGTTGCAGCTTTCTTCATATTTAAGCCTCTTTAGGGATTCCCTTTAAAGGGTTTCCATGATGGCTCAGACAGTAAGGATTCTGCCTGCAATGCAGGAGACCCAGGTTTGATCGCTGGGTCAGGAAGATATCCTGGAGAAGGAAAGGGACACACTCCAGTATTCTTGCCTGGGAAATCCCATGGACAGAGGAGCCTGGCAGGCTACAGTGGCAAAGAGTCAGACACAACTGAGCGACTAACACAACAAAAGGGATAAAAAGGTCCAAGAAATGTCTTGACTCAATTCCACAGGCACTTTTTTCTGAATCAGGTAATTAATCTTAAAAAAAAAAAAAAAAGATGGTAGACTACCATGGTGGTCCAGTGGTTAAGAATCCTCCTGCCAATGCAGGGGACATGGGTCTGATCCCTGGTCTGGGAAGATCCCACATGCCTGGGAGCGACTAAGCCCATGCACCACGACCACTGAGCCTGCGCGCCTAGAGCCTGTGCTTCAAAGCAAAAGCCACTGCAATGAGAAGCCCCCACACCTCAACTAGAGAAAAGCCCGTGTTCAGCCACAAAGACCCAGCGCAGCCAAGAACAAGTTAATTATTGAAAAAATAGTTGACAGTGTGGTATAGCGGTTAAGATCACAGGCAATGGACCCCAACAAACTTGCATTTGAGTCCCAGTCAACCTCTTGTGAGTCGAGAGATCTTGAGGAAATTAATTATTTGTAAAATGAGAAAAATTATAGTACCTACACGGAGAGTTGTTATGCAGATCCAATAAGGGCAGGCAGATGCAGTATTGTGGCACCTGGGAGGTGCTCGGTAAGCATGAGCCTCCATTCAGTTCTCTGGGCCAGCAGGTAAACACTGGTACAAAGAGAAGGGCATGCACAGAAGGCCAAAGACAGTGAGGCTGGGAGAAGGTATTGGAAGGAAACCAACAGGGAATGAGGTAGGTGGGATGGGAGCAAGGTACGTGGATCTTTTGTTGGCAAAAACAATGAAATATCAAATAGTATATATATATATGAGTCTCCCCTGTGCTTTGCTAAACCTATGGTGGAGATATTATCTGAGCTACTCCATCTGTCAGTATTAAGTGACAGAAACCCAACTTCAGGTGGCCTAAGTCAATATTGAAACATACCCAATCATGTCACTGAAAGCCAAGACGGATGGCTCTGGCACAGCTAGATCCAGCACCTGAAAGCGGACCAGCCTCACCTGCCCCACCTCTCAGCCCACCCCTGTCTCTGCAAGCTCCCAGGTTAGCCAGGTGCTCCCCTCCAGGTGACCAGAGTTACCTTCACAGCATCTTCGGCCTGAAGAACATGCTTCTGGTCCCAGGATGGGTCTGGTTTGGTCACATACCTGTCTCTTTATCCCATCACTATTGGGACTAGGAGGCAGGGAACTGTAGATATTCTGATTGGACAGTCTGAGTTCCATGACCACCCAGGTCAACTTGGCAGAAACTCCATGGACTGAGAGTGGGGAAGGGTGGTTTCCTAAGGACAATTCAACAGCAAACAGATTCTGAGCTGGTAAAAACAATCCATGTCGGCCATCCTCTCTGTCTCAGAGGTTGGAAATACTTTCAAATGTTTTCAGTTTAGGAAATTAAGGGCTTTAATAAATTCTTGTGCCTCTTTTCTAAAGGCTCAAGTTCTCTGCAGCAGAGTTTTTCAAGCTAGTCACTGCTGACATTTTGAGACAGATAATTCCTTGTTATGGTCAACATCCCTGGTCTCTACCCACCAGAAGCCAGTGGACTACATACCTTCTCCCTCCTGTTCTGGCTACCAGAATTGTCTCTAAGTTAGTAAATAGGCCTTGGGAAGCAAATCACCCCCTGTTGAGAGCTACGAAAGTGAAAGTGTTAGTCATGTCTGACTCTCTGCGACCCCATAGACTATAGCCTGCTAGGTTCCTCTGTCCATGGGTTTCTCCAGGCAACAATACTGGAGTGGGTTGCCATTTCCTTCTCCAGGGGATTTTCCCAACCCAGGGATAGAACCTGGGTCTCCTGTATTTCAGGCAGATTCTTAACCGTCTGAGCTACCATGGAAGACCGTTGAGAGGGATAGGCTCTGTGATTTCCCTGGGGTTTATTTTTATTATGATTATGCAGATAAAATTCAATTTTATCAAGTGATTCTAACTACAGAAGGTTTCTCAGTGAGTACAACTGGCATTTGGGGAGCTGGGGGAAGAAATCCTGTCCAAGTAGCAGCTCGAGGGAAAGGAGGCTGTCATAAGAACAGAGTCGTCATGTAAAAGAAGGCTGAATCTGCGAGCCTTCAAGAAGGGGTCCCTCTCCAGCCCCACTCCCTCTTGTCTGATTCCCTGTTTCTCCTCTCTGGTGTCCAGTGCTGACGGCAGCTGCAATTTGTGTCAATTACTGCAACAGTCAAGGGAGGAACCTGGTGGGTCCAGCCCATGAGTCATGCTCTGCTTGGATCAGGGGTCTGCCCATCCAATCAGCTGTATCCCAGGCTGGAGGGAGAGTAGCATCCTGTTTCAGAGCCTGCCTTTCCAACAACAGGGATTGTGACAGGGAATTCTCCATGGTTAGAGTGAGTGGGTGAGTCAAACCACATCTACCGTATGATGGAAGGGCAGAGGGGACAAGGTACCAAGGTGGAAGACATGGCTTGACTAGCACTGACTCAGTTTTGTTTTTTAATTTTAAGAAAATTGCGTCATGGTAAAAGTATATATACAACAAAATTTGCCATTTTAACCAAATTTAGGTGTGCAGTGGCATTGAGTACATTCTATATACAACGTGTATACATACATACTATGGCATTAAGTACCTTCACACTGTCATACGACCGTCAGCACCAGCCATGTCCAGGACATTTTTATCTTCCTCAACTGAAACTGCACCCATCAAGCAACTCCCCTGTCCCCAGTTCCTGGCAATCGCCAGTCGCCTTTCTGTCTCTGACTGCTCTAGGGATCACATGTAAGTGGATCATACTGTATTTGTCCTTTCGTGACTGACTTATTTCACTCCCCATAACGTCCTCAAGTTTCATCCATGTTGTGGCATATGTCAGAATTCCTTACTTTTGAAGGTTGAGTAGTATTTCATTATATGGACAGGCCACATTTTGCTTATTCATTTATTTGTCAGTGAACACTTGAGTTGCTTCTACCTTTTAGCTGTTGAGGATAGGACTGGCTCAGTTGGGTTTGCTTTTATTTTTAAGGAAGTCTGATATTCTAGTCTTAAAATGGGGGGGGCGGGGACTGGACATTTCCAATTTGATCTTATATTTTAGCATTAAATTGTGATTGTCATGTCAAAATCATCGAGATTATTCAGGTCTATGGCAGGGCACTGACTAAAGAACACTCATAAAATTTTTACAGCTTTGTTGATGTATAAGCAACAGACAAAAATGTACATATTTGATGTAAATATTGTGAAGAGTATGGATATATGCAAACATCCATGATTTATCACCACTACAATTAAAGAAATAAACATACCTACCACCTCCAAAAGTTCCATTGTATCCCTTTTCTTTGTGGGTGTGTGTGTTGAGAACACATCCCATCATATTTGCCCTCAGAGTTGGAAGTGCAAAACACCATAACTGTTAATTATAGGCACTTTGTCATACTGTAGATCTCAAAAACTTATTCATCTTGTATAACTATAACTTTTTACTCATTGAACAATTCCCTATGCTCCCCTCCCCCACCCGCTGGCAACCACCATTCTATTTTCTGCTTCCTAAGTTTGACTATTTTAGATACTTCATGGAAGTGGGATGAAGCAGTAGTTGTCCTTCTGTGACTGACTTACTTCATTAGCATAATGAATCTGAGGCCCATCAATGTTGTTGCAAATGGTAGGATTTCCTTCTTTTCTTAACACTGCATGATATTCCATCATACGTGTACACCGCATTTTCTCTGTCCATTCATCGGTTGGTGGACCTTTGGATTGTTTCCATATCTTGAATAGTGTGAGTAATGCTGCAGTGAACATGGGCCTGCAGATTATCTCTTCAATATACTGATTTCAGTTCTTTTGGACATGTCCCCAGAAGTGGGATTTCTAGATCATATGGTAGTTCTATATTTAATTTTTTGAGGAACCTGCATACTGTTTTGCACAGTGGCTGCCCCATTTTGTATTCCTACCAGCAGTGCACAAGATTTCCAGTTTCTCCACATCCTTGCCAACACTTGTTATCTTTTATTTTTCTGATAATAACCATCATAATAGGTGTGAGGTGAGAGCTCATTTGTGATTTTCATTTGCATTTCTCTGATGGTTAGTGATGTTGAGCACCTTTGTGTGTACCCATTGACCATTTACATGAGTTCATTAGAGAAATATCTGCTTAAGTCATTTGCCCATTTTTAATCAGTTTTTTGTTGTTGTTGCTATTGAGTTGAATGATTTCTTATATAGTTTGAAAATTAACCTCTTATCAGACATAAGGTCTGCAAATATTTTCTCCCATTCCAGAAATTGCCATTTAATTCTGTTGATTGTTTCCTTTGCTGTGTTGTCCTGAAGCTCTTTAGTTTGGTGTAGTCCCATTTTTTGCTTCCTCTTCCTTTTTTTTTTTTTTTTTTGGCTTTTTTGCCCAGATTTTTGGTGTCATATCCATGAAATGGTGAGGGACATTTCATGTGACGGCATGCTGCAGTCCACTGGGTTGCAAAAAGTCAGACATGACTGGACATGGACAACATCCAAGAGATCATTGCCAAACCCAATGTCATGAAGCTTTTCCCTTATGTTTTCTCGTAGAAGTTTTACAGTTTCAGGTCTTGTTTAAGTCTCTAACCTGGGACTAACTCAGTTTTCTTTTAAAAAATATTTATTTATTTGGCTGCACCAGGTCTTATTTGTGGCCCGTAGGATCTTTAGTTGTGGCATGTGGGATCTAGTTCCCTGACCAGGGGTTGAACCCGGGCCCCCCCCCCCCCATTGCGAGCGCAGAGTCTTAGCCACTGGATCACCAGGGAAGTCCCAGGACTAGCTCAGTTTTACACTGAAAATTGTGTGTCTCAAAAAACCCCTCAGTCCCTGGACAAACCAGGACAGTTGATCACCCTAGACATGAACCAGACTGGCAGAGTGAAAGCCAAGACGTCAACCGAAGCAGACAAGGGCACTACCACCAGTGATGCAAGATTTTGGTGTTCCAGGAAAGGTGTCTCTTCCTTCACAACCTCTGAGGACTGAGCAGGTTAAAGAGAGGTGGCTCTCAGAGGTCCGCAGTGGAGTGGCCAGTCCCAGTGACAGAATCCATGCCCACAGGGGACCCTGAAGGGGACTCTTCCACACTTAGGCTTTGCCTCAGCCTGGTCTTTTGGTAAATACCAAAGTGCATTAAAGATCTAACTCCTACAAAGCTGAGAAGGTTTTCCATTAACAAGAAACTTTACAAAAATCGTGAATTTTCAGTAAATCCGAGATCCGTTTCTTCCCTTGTGTTTTTGTGCATTACTTCTTAAACATGTGAGCTGCCAAAGTTATCGCTTCTCTCTATATTTCTTTTCACACTGCATTGCTTGCAAGAAAACTGAATGCTCAGTTTCTGGCATTAAACACTTTTTTTGGGGATCACTGTCAGTGTAACCAACAAGGCTTATGTTTTTCACGGTCTGTAACGTGGCTTGTTGTTTGGTAAGAACAGGGAACAGTAGGTTTTGGGGAGGTGTCATGTTCTATTTGCATTGGCTTCCCAACTGCTAAGTGCTGACAGATTTGAGCATCTTTCAGGTCTGAAATAGTTTCGATCTTTGGTTGGAGATGGGGGGAGGAAAAGATATTTTAAAAAAAAAGTTATTGATCTGTTCATCATGGAAACCAGTTACATTTTTGTACTTTAAATCTCACATTTTAAGTCTCACCTGTGTGATACTGTCTTTTGTCCACTGTTAGATGCAGGACTTTTAAAGTGTGTTTTTATAGATGCTTCAGTTACATTTTTTTGTTTTGCTCAATAAAAATCTGTATCTCCTAAGCAGAGGTTTCATCAACAGTTATTAGGCAAATATGATCAACTGCCAGGGAAGTAAAAGAACTCAGTAACGATGACATGATATTGATCGTGGTAAGCTAAACAAACCGGCTCCATTTCTAAAGGTCAAACAGCCCCATTAGCTTCAAGGAAATGGACGGGAGTGGCATTTTCCGATCAGCAGAAGCGTGGGCCTTCTTTATCTTTAGCACGCCCTCCAACTCAACATGTTAATACATAAGAACACCTACGTGGCTGGGTCTGAGGGTTGATTTAAAATTTTAAATGATGTGTAATGATATTTCGGAAGGTAAAAGCCTCCCCTGGGGCTGAGCCATGGTGGCTTGAAGCTGCATCCTGGGCTGTCTACACAGGCAGCAGCAGAATGTTGCAAAATGGTGCCCTGTCAGTACGTGGGGAGCAGTGACATCCTTCCCTTCACCTCCTCCCTGGATCTGTAAGTTAGGAGGTGCAGGTGGCCTTTTGGAGGGGGGTACAGGCTGCTGGCGTGTGCCCAGCCACCATTTCCCCACTAAAAGGAGCATCGGATCGTTATTTATGGTATAAAAAGTGATGGCTTATAAGTGCTCATCTTTGCTCTCATTACATAAAAAATATTTATTCAAATTTCACACTTGCTCTGTTTTTAAATTTCTTGAGGTTTTTAATGCAAAAGTAACACATGCACAGGTTTAAAATATCAAGCTGTGCAAAGGTTTTTATGATGGAAAGTAAGTCTCCCTTCTCCTCCCTTCGGCCTCCTAGTTTACCTTCCTAAGAAAACCAGTTATCAGTTTCATTAATATGCATATTTTATGAATAGGCAAAGACAAGCATATCTATAGATCGCCATCCTTTTTACAAAAATAGTATCATGCGACATACATTGTTCTGCATCTTGCTTTTTTAAATTAAACTTTTAAAGATAATTGTAGGTTCATATGCAATGATAAGAAATAATACAGAGAGATCCGTGTACCCTGAACCCAGTTTCCCTGAATGCTAGCATCTTACAAAACTGTTATATAAAACTACAACCAGGATACTGACTTTGATAGATTCCACCTGCCTTTTTCAGATTTCCTCACTCATACTCCTTTATGTGTATTTAGCTCCATACAATTTTATCACACATGTAGGTTTGTGTATCCAACACCACAGTCAAGATACAGAACAGCTCCATTACTCCAGGAATCTCTCATGTTGCTCTTTTTTTTTTAATCTGGCCATGTTGGGTCTTTAGTTGCAGCATATGGGATCTAGCTCCCTGACCAGTGATTGAACCCAGGCCTCCTGTGTTGGGAGTGCAGAGTCTTAGCCAATGAGTACCAGGGTAGTCCCTCATGTTGCTCTTTTTTTTTTTTTTTTAAATTTATCTGTTTATGGCTTCCCTGGGTCTTCATTGCTGCACTCTGGCCTTCTGTAGTTGCGGTGAGCAGGGGCTACCCTCTAGTTGTGGTGTGCGGGCTTCTCATTTCTGGGGCCCTCGAGTGCAGGCTCAGATACAGGCTTAGTATCTCCACGGTATGTGGGATCTTCCCAGATCAGGATCGAAACTAAGTCCCCTTCATTGGCAGGTAGATTCTTAACCACTGGACCACCAGGTTGAATGAATAAAGCTGTTACGAACATTCATGTACAAGTTTCTTTTTTCACAACATGAGTTTTCATTTTTCTTGGTAAATATCTAAGACTGCAATTTCTGGGTCAGATGATAATAGCATGTTTAATTTTATAAGCAATTACCAAACTTTTTAAAAATTACCATTTTACATTCCTACCAGCAATCCAGTTTTTTTGTTTTTTTTCACCAACATTGGGTGTTGCCATTATTTTTTCTGAACGCAGATTGTTATTTTTTACTTTCCACATTGTGTCTTTTATTTCCTTTTTTCTTTTTTTGCCTCATTGCAATGGGATCTTTTTCCACTTAAGTAATAAAATCAACAATTTTTAAAAAAGAATATGACTTGGATATCATATGAGTAATGTGAATCAGTCTCATTCTTTTTAATGGCTTTGTAGTGTTCCACAGTAAAATGACCTTGTTTTACCAGCACCCTATTGATGGGCCTTTAGTTGATTCTAATCTTTTGCTATGAAGAACGAGGCTTCAATGAATGTCCTTATACATGTCTTTTCATACATATGTAGGATATTATAGAAAAACTTCTAGAAATAAACTTATTACATTGAAAACATGTTCACTTTATATTTTGATAGTAGCTAAACTGCCCTCTGAAGTGGAGGATACTATCTAACACAGTGTCTTCTCAATTTTTTAAAATCTTTGTCAATTGGATAGGTGAAGAAAGGATATCTTTTTGTTATAGTTGCTGAATTTTAAGATGAGGAGTTGAAACATTGCTTAAAATAAAATCAAACTTATAAAACTGAAAATGATTCTCTAAAAATTAGAAGAGTATTTTGTTTTCATATATCAATTAGATAATATCACTTTAAAAAAAATCTCAATCCAGGTCTCCAGGCTGTATTTTAAGAACAATATAGAGGGACTTCCCTGATGGTCAGGTGATCAAGAATTCACCTTGCAATGCAGGGAATGCTGGTTTGACCCCTGGTCAGGGAACCAAGATCCCATGTGCCTTGGAGCAACTAAGATAGCGCACTGCAATGAAAAGCTCACGCATGCTGCAACTGAGACCCAAAGGAGTCAAATAAATAAATAGATTTTTTTTAAAGCAATGTAGAATTCATGACACATTTCATTCATATATATTTTTTTTTCTTTTTTTTTTCATTCATATATATTGAGGGAGCTTTAGTTGAGGCACTTTAGCAAACCGTCACCAAATACCAGTTATGTCAATAAATAAATACTTGGCTTTCGAGGAGCTTGTGGTCTAGCAGATGAGGCCAAAGAATTTCACTGCAGTATAGGAAGTATTAGCATAACTGTCTACAATGGATGCTACTTTATAGGACAGAGGGGGAAAGGAACTGAGCTGAATCTGGAGGTTAGAGGGCTTTGTGCAGGAGAGAAGTTCTGAGCTGAGATGCAAAGGAGGAGTAGAGACTAGCTAGGTGAAGACAGGTAGACTGGCATCTCAGCAGAGGGAACAGCATGGCAAAGACATTGAGGCATGAATGAACTTGAAAAGCGAGGAGAATATCAGAAAGCCAGCATTTCTAGAGGGACAGGCCAAGGATACAGAAAACTGCTCAAATTTTACACACCCTTGTGATCAGCACCCAGGTTGAGAAAGAGAACATCACCAACGTCCTGGGCCCTTAAGTTCCCTTTCAGTCACTACACTTTCAAAGGTAGCTATCCTGACTTCTATTGCTGTAGACTTGTGTTGTCTTTATTAAAATGTTAGAATACATCTGATTCAAATAGAATCATACACCATGTACTCTTTGGTTTTATTTATTTCTTCTTTCACTTGGCATGTTTCTGAGATTCATCCACATTGTCCTGCGTGGCTGTGGTTTGTTCTTCTTGTGGGTGTATAGCATCCCATCTTATGTGTATATATTTATCTATTCATTCTCCTGTGGATGTATATTTGGGTAGTTTTCAGTTGGAGACCTCTATCAATAGTGCTTGCATATATCTTTGGATGAACATGAATATGGATTTCTTTTGGGAGAGGCGTAATTGAATCATAGGGTAGATATCCGTGGGCTTTAGTAGATACTGCCAAGAGTTTTCCAAAATGGTTGTACCATTTATGCTTCCACCAGTGGTCTATGAAGGAATTCCACTTGCTTCACAGTCTTGCCAACACTTTCTGTCCTTTTCATTTTAGCCATTCTGGTGGGTGGTATTGCATTTTGGGTTTAATTTGCATTTCCTTGATGACTAACGAAGTTGGGAACGTTTTCATAATTTCCCTTGATTTTTTTTTTCTCAGCTTTTTATTACAAAAATGTTCACATTCAGAAAAGTTAAAGGAATTGTATAACAGACACTCATGTATTCAGTACCTAGATTCAAACAATTGTTAACCTTTTGCTATTTTTACTTTGTGCACGCATGTGTGTTTGAGATTGTTTTGCTGATCCGTTGGAAAGTAAGTTGTGATCAAAATGACACTTGTCCATAATTACTTCAGGAAGTATCTCCTAGAAATAAAGACACTTTCTTATATAACCACAATACCTTGATCATATCTAACAAAATTTACAATAATTTCCTAAAAATATTATCTACTTGCCCCCAGAGTATTTGCCATTGAGTTTTTTGAACCAGGAGCCAATCAAGGCTGACATTGTATTTGGTTGCTGTAACCCTCTAAACAGACCCGCCGTCTTCTCCTGCACCCATTTCATTGACTTTTTTTTTTTTTGGCTCTGCTAGGTCTTTGTTGCTACACCTGGGCTTTCTCTAGTTGCAGAGGGTGGGGCCTATTCTCTGGTTGCGGCGCTTGGGCTTCTCGTTGTGGTGGTTTCTCTTGCAGATCACAGGCTCTCGGCGCATGTGGTTTCAGTGCTGAAACCACAGGGGCTCATTAGCTGTGGCTCGCAGGCCCTAGAGCAGTGCAGGCTTTGGTAGTTGTGGCGTGTGGACTTAGTTACTCTGTGGCATGTGGAATCTTCCTGGACCAGGAATCAAACTCAGGTCCCCCGTGTTGGCAGACAGATGCTTATCTACTGCGCCACCAGGGTAGTCCAACACTAACATTTTGGAGAATGTCATTATGTTCCGGCTGTCTATATAAAGAAAATTTTAACTTCAGTGGCTTAAAACAGCTATTTTATATCTCACAAATTTAAGCAGGGCTCGGTCAAGTGATTCTTGGTTTTTCATGACATTGACAAAGTCAGTGGTGAAATTCACTTGGCAGGTGGACTGGCTGGAGGGTCAAAAGATGGCTTTGCTCTCGTATCTGACACCTTGGCTGTGATGGCTGGAATGCTGCCTCCCAGCTCGGAATGCCCACCGGAGCATGTCCATATAGCCTGTCTACCATGGTAGCCTCAGAGTATTTTTCTTATACAATGGCTCATGACTCTGAGAATGAGTGTTTTGGTGAATAGGACTGTGTTCCTTTTATGACCTAGCCTCAGAAGTCAGACAGCATCACTTCCATCAGACCCTGTTGTGTGAAGTAGTCACAAAGCCCATCCAGTTTCAAAGAATTTGAAGCTATATTTTAAAAACCACCATGGTCTGCCTTCTGGCCACAAATGACAGATCTTCCTCAACTGACGATGACGTGGCATCCTGATAAACCTGTTATAAAGTGAAAATATTGCAAGTGGAAAATGCACTGAACACACCTAACTTACCCAACATCATAGCTTAGCCTCACCTGCCTTACAAGTGCTCAGAAAGTGAAAGTGAAAGTCGCTCAGTTGTGTCCATCTCTTGGAGACCGCATGTTCTATACAGTCCATGGAATTCTCCAGGTCAGAATACTGGAGGGGGTAGCCTTTTCCTTCTCCAGGGGATCTTCCCAACCCAGGGATCGAACCCAGGTCTCCCGCATTGCAGGTGGATTCTTTACCAGCTGAGCCTCCAGGGAAGCCCCAAGTGCTCAGAACACTTATATTATTCTATGGTTGGGCAAACTCATCTAACACAAAGGCTATTTTGTAATAAAGTGTTGAATGTCTCATGTAATTTATTGAGTACTGAAAGTGAAAACAGAGTGGCTGTCTGAGTACAGACTGGTTGTAAGTGTATTCATTGTTCACCACCAGTGATCACCTGGCTGTCCGGGAACTGTGGGCTTGCTGCCATTGCCCAGCATCATACAAACGGATCGTACCACACACCACCAAGGCCTGGAAGAGATCAAAATTCAAAATTTGAAGAACAGTTCCTGCTGAATGCATATTGCACCATTGTAAAAAATCAAAAAGATTGAAGTAGAACCGTCATAATTTGAAGGCCATCTCTATTTGGCTTTCTCTCACATGCAGGATACACACACCCTTTTCCAAGCATTCTCCAGAGTCTCATCCCATTATGACATCAGGTTCAGGCTCTTCGAGAGATCCCTTTTTTAAATGTTATTGTATTTATGTATTTATTTTTGGTTGCACTGGGTCTTCATTGCTGGGCATGGACTTTTCTCTAGTTGTGGTGAGCAAGGACTGTTCTTTGCTGCAGTACGTGGCTTCTCTTGTTGCAGGACACAAGCTTTAGGCAAGCAGGCTTAGTAGTTGCAGCTCCAGTGCTCTAGAGCATGGGCTCAGGCATTGTGGCACATGTGCTTAACTGACCATGGCATGTGGAATCTTCTCTGACCAGGGATCAAACCCATGTCCCCTGCACTGGCAGATGGATTCTTATCTACTGCACTACCAGGGAATTCCAAGCGATACCTCTTTTTTCCCTTGAGTTCCCTGTTGCAGCTGCTATTGAACCATCCTCTTAGAAGTCTTAGAAACACTACTGTCTAACTGAGAGGAGTGATGAGGCAGCCCCTTAAGATTCCTAGGGAGATTTTTGTATACTTGAATAGGTTATGAAGCATCATCTTAATTCTTTCTGAGGTCAGAAACTTCTGTCTTACAGTCCATGCACCCGATTCCCTATTTTACTCTTAGGAGGCTTCATGTTCTGATTCTGTCTACTTGTTTCCTCTTAATGTCATTTTACTTTTTCTCAAACCCTCCTCACTCACTTCCATATTTCTCGTAAAGTTGAATCTAGAGGCTTGATAGGATTCAGGTTAACTATTTTGGAAAGAATACTTCATAGGTGATTCGGCATACATTATACTGCATGACGTCTATAGACACATACTATCAGGTTGTCCCACCAATAGTGTGTTAGGTTTGATCACTTGCATAGCGTGGTGACCATCAGCTCTTCCCTTTGTAAAAATACATTGTCTTCTTTGTGGTTAGCCTGTAATCTGTGGGGTGATACTATAAAAAAAAAATATGTAATGCTTCACAGGTTCACCTTATCCTTATGCAGGGGCCATGCTAATCTTTCTGATATTCTTCCAATTTTACTCTGTGCTATGGAAGCAAGCGCTGATCTGGGTTTCATGCATACAGATGTCCCATCTCTTACCCCAGCACCTCCTCCGGCTCCAGGTGTCTGTTGACTGAGCTGAGAATATCCCCCAAATGTTCTAGTTTCCTTGGTAGTAGTTTTTTTCCCCATCCATGTTTAAGCTGTGTTTTTCTTTGCTCTAGTTTTTCTATCAATGTGATCCCATCTGCTTTCTATCTCATAGGAATTCATGTATCATCTGCTCTTCTGGTGGCACTCTTTATTGCTTTCCTATGTTTTTATGGGTTTCATGTGGAGACATGAAATACCTACAGCAGGGATCCTTAAGAACATGTGAGGCAGGAAGTAGGAAGGGTGGTGTGTATGGTTGTGTTCAATCAGACATCTCCAGCTAATCTTCGCTCTTGGAAACTGTATCATTTGGTAACAATGAGCAATTAGCTGAGGATGGAGATGGAAACCAGCTTATTACTGCCTGGTATTAATCAAATTAGGCTTCCCAAGTGGCTTGGTGGTAAAGAATCTGCCTGCAATGCAGGAGACACAGGAGATGTGGGTTTGATCCCTGGGTAGGGAAGATTCCATGGAAAAGGAAATGGCAATCCACTCCAGTATTCTTGCCTGGAAAACCCTATGGACAGAGGAGCCTGGTCGGCTACAGTCCATGGGGTCAAAAAGAGTTGGACATGAGGAACCCACCAGGCTCCTCTGTCTGTGGGATTTTCCAGGCAAGAATACTGGAGTGGGTTGCCATTCCCTTCTCCAGAGGATCTTCCCAACCTAGGGATCGAACCCACATCTCTGACGCCTCCTGCTCTGGCAGGCAGATTCTTTACCAGTGGTGCCAGCTGGGGGAAGAGACCCTAATCCAATATGGCCAGTGTCCTTATAAGAAAGAAACACCAGGGATGCGCCTGCATAGAGGAAAGGCCGTATGACGACATCATCTGCAACCAAGGAGAGAGGCCTCAGGAGAAACCAACCCTGATGACACCTTGATCTTGGACTTTCAGCCTCCAGTATGGTGAGAACTTTTCTGTTGTTTAAGCCACTCAGTCTGTGGTATTTTGTGGTTGTCTTAGCAAGCTAGTACACAGATCATGGAAGACATATATGCCTTACCAAGGAGTTTAGAATTTATTCTATAACCGAGGGACTTATCTGGTAGTCCAGTGGCTAACACTCCTTGATCCCAATGCAGGGAGCTGGGTTCAATCCCTAGTCAGGGAACTAGATCTCACATACCACAACTAAAGATACTGCATGCTACAGCTGAAGAAAAGAAAGATCCCATGTGCCGCAGCTAAGACCTGGCATAGCCAAATAATTTTTTTAAAAAAGAATTTATTCTGTAAACAGTGGGGAGCTGTTTGGATTGTAATCAGGGGAGTAACAGGATCAGATCTCTGGGGTAGAAAGATCACTGTGACAGCCGTGCAAAGGAACTTTGGAAGAAGGAGGGCGAAGAGGCAGGGGAAGCCTGGTCAGGAAGCATTTTTTGAGAGTACAGGTGAGAAGTGATGAGGGATTGAATAAAGGCAACTTCATAGACAAAAGGATGAAAAAAGGTAGAATCAGCAGAATCTATTGAAAGGTTGGCTATAGATACATGAGAGGAGAAGTAATACAAGATATTCTTCCCAGGGTCCTAAATTGGGCAGTGATTGTGGTGGGTATTTGTTTTACTCCTCAGCTTCCCCTTCCCTAAAAATGCCTAGATTATCATGCAGAAATTGGCCTTCAGTCTCCCCTGTTGTGCAGCCCGTGTGCTTTAAGGAAACTGACCCCCTCCCAGCTTTAAAAGTGTGCCATGAGCGCCTGCATGAGGGTTGTTGTGTCTGACTCTTTGCGACCCCATGGACTGTAGCCTACCAGGTTCCTCTGTCCATGGAATTTCCCAGGCAAGAATACTGGGGTGGGTTGCCATTTCTTTCTCCAGGGCCTTGAGTGACTTACACTAATTAGCTTATTCCATTGCTCTCACAGTAGTTTGGGGTTCAGGGGTATGTGATCTAAACCTGCCAGTGAGGATGAATGTCAGAATTCTCTATTGAGACCCAATGATCTCCTTGTTTTGGACAAAAATAAAGACCCTGAAGACTTGACTTAATTGGCAAACATTTTGTGACCCCAGGGGAATGATCCATAACTGGATGTGGCTATGTGCAGAGCAAAGCAACGATTAGATTCCTAGTGACATCCTTGGGCTGTTGGACCAATCAACCATGAACTTTTAGACTCCAGTTTCAGAGTCTAGAATCCCTTGTCACTTAAGCCAGTTTGAACTGGATTTTCCTGTTATTTGTCATATGAAGATACAGGTCATCAGGCAGATGACAGAGCCATTAACCAGCATATGCAAGGCAAAAGGAGGGACAAGTTTGGAAGAAGAGAAGTTTGGTCCTGAACTTCCACAATCCCACATCTTTGTCTTCTTTTTTTAAAAAAATTGGAGTAAAATTGATTTCCAGTGTCGTGTTTCTGCTGTACAACAGTGTGAATCAGCCGCATGTATACATATATCCCCTCCTTCTGGAGCCTTCTCTCCTCCATCCCACCCCTCTAGATCATCACGGAGCATGGAGCTGAGCTCCCTGTGTTATACGGCAGCTTCCCACTAGCTAGCTATTTTACACACAGTAGTGTGTATATGTCAATGCTATTCCCTCAATCCGCCCCACCCTCTCCTTTTCCTGCTGTGTCCACAAGTCCGTTCTCTATGTTTTTGTCTCTATTCCTGCCCTCCTAATCCCACGTCTTCACTAGAAGTTGATCCTTGAGTCTGGGGTGACACATCCTTGCATTTGTGTGCCTGCTGGAAAAGTCTTACTCACTCTTGAAGGCCCCCTTCTGATACCCCTTCCTCTGTAAAACCTTTGTAAACCCCTCTTCTGCCCAGGTCAGAATTCCCCCAGTCCTTCTGGACTTCTACATTTTGGACATGGCTCTGTTGGTCTCCCCTGCTGGCTCATATGGTAAAGAATCTGCCTGCAAGGCAGGCGAGCTGGGTTTGACCCCTGGGTCAGGAAGATCCCCTGGAGATGGCACCCCACTCCAGTATTCTTGCCTGGAGAATCCCATGGACAGAGGAACCTGGTGGGCTACAGTCCATGGGGTCACTAAGAGTCAGACACGACTGGATGACTAACACTTTTCACTTTTTCTATCACTTTTACCACCTATGTTACTATTTTCTCCACTAGGCACCATCCTCCTTAACAGCCCAGAACATTTCATATCAGTCTGTGCAGTCATGTGGGCAGCCCCAGGGCATCTAATAGGCATCTGAACATCTTTTTTAAAAAATGTTTATTTATTTAGGGCTGTGTTGGGTCTTTGTTGCTGTGCATGGGCTTTCCCTAGTTACGGTGAGCAGGACTACTCTCTAGTTGCGGTGCGCAGACTCCTCATTGAGGTGGCTTCTCTTGTTGTGAAGCACAGGCTCTAGGGCATCCCAACTTTAGTAGCTGCAGCACAATTGCCTTAGTTGCCCAGAGGTATGTGGGGTCTCCCCAGACCAGGGATTGAATCCGTGTCCCCTGCTTTGGCAGGTGGACTCCTAACTACTGCACCACCAAGGAAGTCTGACATCTGAACCTCTTAGTGAATAAATGACAGCCGTTCTTCTCCTATATTCCCCTCAGACTAATGGATTTACTTGCCACTCCACTACCTTCGGACTGAGAAAAACTCTGGCTCTCAGATCATGAATTAAATTACATAATAACTTGCCAGAAAAAGATAAATAGAAAGGAATGGGAGAAAAGGGTATTTTTGTGGAGCTGGAACACAGAAAAAGAAAAGTTGGATTAAATGAGTTACCTCTATTAGAATGATGTGATATCTGCTCCTTTGCCAAGTTAAGAGGGTGACATACACAGAGACAAAGTCTCTGAATATATAAGATGGATTTACGATTTCTGCTGAAGATGGTGGGAAGAATCTAAAATTGGAGCTACCCACACATAAGGTCGCATTATGCCCATCAATTTATTTTGATCTCATTGAAGGCGTTTTGAAGCAGTGCTCAAGAAATAGCTCAACCAACAGAACATTTAAATTATGTAAAAATGAACTCCAGTGATTTAAATCCATTAACCTTATATAATAAGGTTTCAAACATAGTACTGTAATTTAGAAATTTAAAAAGTTTAAGAACTTGAACTCACAAGAGCTAAATTCTAGCAACGTTTGCAGGGGAAATTTGAAGAATAATCATTTATCATTTTCAAGTACATTTAGAAACTTAAGTTGAGGGGAGCAGGGAGCAGGTGTAGTCAAGCCTTGATCAATGATGAGAATAATGAATGATGATAGTTACTTAACAAATTTTATTGAGTGCTTGCCATGTGCCAAGCATCGTTTGGGATGCTGAGGTTACAGCGATGAACGAATGTGTATGAAGAATGATGATAAGGAGGATAGTTATTGAACACTTACTATAGTCCAGGCCCTGAACTAAGTGCTCTTTGAAGACTGGCTTGTTCATTCCAGTTACTATCATATATATCGTCCCCATTTTACAGATGCAGGAGCTAAGCTTCTGGTAAATAACTCACCAAAGGTCCAGAGCCAGTTAAAGTGTTGGAAGTTGGGCTCTATGCAGGCTTGTTGAATCCCAGAGTAACACACCAACTGAGCATTAATGGCTGCTAGGCATGTCTCATAGGTAGGAAACTATGACAAGCCATTTAAAATCTTATCTACGTTTAAAAAAAATAGCATTTATTTAATTTATTTGGCTGCTCCAGGTCTTAGTTTCAGCAGGTGAGATTTAGGTCCCTGACCAGAGATCTAACCCACACCCCCTGCAATGGGAGCTCTGAATCTTAGCCCCTGGACCACCAGGGAAGTTCCTAAATTTTATCTACTCTCTACTTAAGCATTCACCAAACTTTAACAAGTGTATTAATAAGTGAGCAAACCTGGTCAATGAGCTTCCATTGTGGCACTGGAGTGACTGGAGCTCCTGGATGTAGAAAGTTAGATGTGGCTGAACCTGTACGTCGGCAAAGTATATTTAACCACCTAAAGCCAGTGTTTTCAATGTTTCACAGCTACCCTCTATGACTGCTGTGATATCTGCACTTGTACTACTTTTTATTTAAAACTGATTCATTATTTTCTTCTCATGTTTTAAAGCAGCGGTCCCCACTCTTTCTGGCACCAGGGACCAGTTTTGTGGAAGACAACTTTTCCATGGACTTGGGGGAGGGGGATCGGGGAGATGGAGAGTGGGGATGCTTTTGGGATGATTCGAGCATATTACATTTATTGTGCACTTTATTTCTATTATTATTACATCAGCTCTGCCTCAGGTCATCTGACATTAGATCCCAGAGGTTGGGACCCCTTGTTTTAAAGGAAAATAATATCACTACTATAAATAAAGTTTATTTATATATAGATAATATATATTTATATATATATATATATATATATAGCGATAAATATTTAGGAAGTGCCTACCCTGGTGGCTCAGATGGTAAAGAATCTGCCTGCCATGCGGGAGACCTGGGTTTGATCCCTGGGTTGGGAAGATCCCCTGGAGGAGGGCATGGCAACCCACTCCAGTATTCTCGCCTGGAGAATCCCCATGGACAGAGGAGCCTGGTGGGCTACAGTCCATGGGGTTGCAAAGAGTCGAACACGACTCTGACTAAACACACACACAGCTCACCATGCACTAAGCAGCAGGGATACCCCAGTGAAAGAGACACCAGAAAGAACCCTGCCCTCACTGATCTAAGGTTCTAGTAGGGCTGACAGTGAGCAAGGTAAGTAAGTAAAACAGGCAGGATGTTACTGAGTGGTCAGTGCTAGGGGGGGAAAGGGAGGGGATATTGGGTGTCCGTGGAGGAGATTTAAAATTGTAGGTAGGATGGCTAGGGAAGGCCTCGGTTACTTGGCTAGAGCTGCATTTATTCAAGGTGACTTTGGAGGAAACTCTGAATGGGACCAGCCATGTGGAAATATGAGAGAAAGGCGATCTAGGGAAGAGGAACAGACAGGGCAAAGCCCTGAGGAATGAATGAGTGTGCCAGGGTTTCAAGGAACAGTAAGGAAGCCATTGGCAGAAGCAAGACTAGATAGGAAGCTACGGAACAATCTAGGCAAGAGATGATGATGGCCTGGACCAGAGTGATAAGCAATGGTTACATTCTAGAAATATTATGAAGGCAGAGGCAGCATTCACTGATGGACCAGTAAGAGGGTGTAAGTTCTGGCTAAGCAAGCAACTGGAAGGATGGTTTCCTTAACCCACCCCCGGAGGTCCTCCCCAACCCACTACCCTGCATTTGGATTTCCATTACTTGCACCACAGCCTCCCCAACTCAAAGGAAGAAATTTAGAAAGCATTGGTATTCAGAAGAAAAAAAAAAGTCTAAAAAGAAATACAAAACAGAAAGTACTGGTACTTAAGAAAAAAAAATTAGAGCTGCACATTGTTTTGCTTTATCTACAATCTGTGTAGGGATTTCCCTGGCAGCCCAGTGGTTAGGACTTCACTTCCAAAGCAGAGCATGCAGGTTTGATCCCTGGTTGGGGAGCTAAGATCCCACACAACTCTCAGCAGGGGGAAAAAAAAAATCATAAGAAAAAACCAACCCAGAAGCAATATTGTAACAAATTCAGAAAGGCTTTAAACATGGTCCATATCAAAAATAAAAAATTTTTTTTAAAGTCTGTATATGTCACACAGTTCTACAATTCTCCAATCTTGAAATGATTACAGTAGAAAAATTACTCTGCTTTTTAGGGATTCAGCAGATACTTTTCAGAAGACTGAAATTCCATATATTGTAAATATACTGATTATACTCTGAATATTATAGGTATACTGAAATTCTGTTCAGTGTAATTCTGGTACATAGACATACTAAGAAACAGAAGCTTTTGCTTCTCTTAAAAGTGAAAGTGAAAGTCACTCAGTCGTGTCCAACTCTTTGTGACCCCATGGACTATATAGTCCACGGAATTCTCCAGGCCAGAATACTGGAGTGGGTAGCCTATCCCTTCTCCAGGGGATCTTTCCAACCCAGGGATCAAACCCAGGTTTTCCACATTGCAGGTGGATTCTTTACCAGCTGAGCCACAAAGGAAGCCTGGCTCTTAAAATTTAGGCTATAAACAGATCTCTATTTGATAAAACTTGGTGTCACTTTTGTCAAAGAATTAATGCAACTGTCTAGCATCATAAGCTCAAACTTGCACTCATTTCACTTTTTGTGATTTATTCACTTATTAGTTCAAGGAGAAAACAGACTAGAGAAAAAGCATATAAAGAATAACAGTTTCAAAAAAAAAAAAAAAAAAGAATAACAGTTTCACGATGAGCCATGACATTAAATAAGCAAAACAAGATATTCTGATTTTATCTTAAACACTGGCCTATTACCTTAGGATCAAAATAAGTGTGGTATTTGAGTTTAGAGCCAATATTCTGGTCTCTGCACAAAAGTAATGCCTTTCTTTGGCACTGACAGATCATTAAGCATCCATCTCAACTGTTTCAATGTAAAAAATAGCTTACTATCTTTGTCAGCAAATAACCTGCCATGCCTTCAATTAGACAAATTCACTTATATTTCTACCCCAAACTATATCCAGTGCCCTACATCCATTTCACCAGAGAAATTAGAAGTTTTGGCTAGTAACTCTGTTTATTTTGGTATTAGATAGTGTAGCAAACTGAACATTTAAAATATGATTTTTTAAAAAAGACTCTCATATAACTACCACAAAATAGATAACCCTGGTGATCCAGTGGTTAGCGCTCTGTGTTTCCACTGCCAAGGGTATGGGTTCAATCCCTGGTAGGAGAACTAAGATCCCTCAAGCTGTGTGGTGTGGATGAAAAAAAAAAAAAAAGTAAAGAAAAAGGCTCTTAGGTAACTATCACAAAATACTGAGCAGATAACTAGAAGTCCAAGGCTGGTTTTTCCACTGGGCTGTAGACCTGCCTGTTCAGCTTCTGGACTCCACAAGTGCAAACTCGAACTCATATTTTGCCTCAAACTGCCTGTGCTCTGTAGAGCTATCAGCGTCACCTCCATCCACCTAGCTGACCAAGTTAGAGACCCGGATTCTCTCTGATCATCTCTGTGCTTTCCTTCCTGTATCCAACTACTTTCCAGGTACTTCCCACTGTGTGTGCATGCTCAGCTGTGTCTGACTCTTCTGCAGCCCACGGACTGTAGCCCGCCCTGGGATAGAACCCATGTCTCCTGCATTGGCAGGCGGATTTTTTATCAATGTGATACCCAACACAGCTTCCCTGCATCTGACCTTTCTCTTCCTCACTGCCAGGATATGCTTTTTAAAGCCCAAGTATATGTCTTTACTTGCTCAAAAGCCTTACTTTTTCTCCTCTGTTTTCAACGGAATAGCCTAAATCTCTTAGAATAGCACCCAAGCTTTCCATTATTCAGTCCACTCTCCCACTGCCTCTTGTTTGGATGATGCCCAGGGTTTAACTTCCACTGGTCACTGAATGATTGCACAGAGCGGTCAACGCCACTGAAAGAAGTTTCATTACTCACAGTTCCCAGGAATAGGGGCACACACCAAGCCATGCGGGGCCACACGGGGAAGCACTGGGTTCAGTCAGGAGGCTGAAGGAGGGAGGGGAGAAGATGGCCCAGAGTTTAGGGTGGCTTCTGTGGGAAGAAATAGGTGAGGTAGAGTAGATAAGTTTGAGCAAACTTGGGATTGGATGGTCGGAATCAGGTTGGTCTCTAATTGTCCACTACTTGGCCCTGGGGTGATTTAGGGAAGGGGAAATATTGTCTTGGTATGTGGGAGTTAGATAAAGGAAGTGGTTAGGATATAGGCTTTGGATCAGTTGCTTTGTCCATGGAAGGCAAGTTGTTTGTTACTCCCGGAATTAGCTCATCCTCAGACGAACAGTTCCTCCCAGGGCTGCAAGGCCCTAAAATGTCAAAGCATCGTAAAATGTAAAATAAAAAACATGATTAATACACATTCCTTTCCCATGAAGCCTCTGTTCACAGCCCTAGTCGCCCCAGAAAATGTCCTTTATGAATAAGTTCTGTAGTGCCTCTCTCAACACTCCACCACCACCCAGAGCCCTGACTGAGTAACGCCCCCAAGTCTGGTACCATGGAACATGACCCTTCCCTGTCCCTCTCCCCCTGGACCAGTAATGGCCCTGGACACAGGCAACCACTCCACAGAGGGGCTGGTCACCTGTGACCAGTGTGACCTGCCTGAAAGAGATGAATTGGGCCGATCAGATTTCCTCTTTTAAGGATTTAAAATGAGAGCCATAAAAACAGATAGCAAATTGATGTTAAGATGAACTGGGAGGTTCTGAAGTAGCCTCAGGACCTTTGCAAACCATGTGTGCTGTGTGTGTAAACCTTTCCTCCCACTGTAATCTATGAAAGTGAAGTCGCTCAGTCGCGTCCGACTCTTTGCGACCCGGTGGACTCGTAGCCTACCAGGCTCCTCCGTCCATGGGATTCTCCACGCAAGAATACTGGAGTGGGTTGCCATTTCCTTCTCCAGGGGATCTTCCCAAATACCACAAATAGTCCATAATAATTATCTGGGGCTAGTGCTAGAGTTTTGCTCTGTTTTGAATGTTTCTTTCAAGTACCAGCATTAACAGAGATTCACAGAGACTGACAAAATGTAAAGTCAGACTGGATCAGGTCAGAGAGGGAAGGTGCAATGAAGCCCCCAAGTGTGTTGCAAAGTGTTTTAAATTTCATATAAACATTTAAAGGACCACGATCTAGTGCAAAGGCACTTTCCAGTTTCAAAGCAATCTCCAGTTTTATTTAAAGTTCTCACACCCGACTACACTGCTGAAAAAAAAAACACTCTGGGCAGAGGTCAAGTATTGCTCCACCTCCTCCAGGTAGCGCAGAAGCAAATCCGCAGACTTTGTCGATTGCTCCTGTCTGGGCAGACCAGCCTGGATCGACTGCTCCCGTCTGGCCCGTCTGCGGGCGCGGGAAAAGAGTTTGAATCCAGCCTGACTGCCGCAGCGACCTCCTCAACCTTCACAATCCTGATCAGCCTCAGACGCCTCCTCCCTTTACATCCTTGACTCCTGGAAGTCTCTCGAATCACGAGAGTGGAAACGGAGAAGCTCAAGCCGCCGCCATGTCCGAGGCTTATTTCCGGGTGGAGTCGGGTGCGCTGGGTTCTGAGGAGAATTTTCTTTCCTTGGACGACATTCTGATGTCCCACGAGAAGCTCCCGGTGCGCACGGAGATCCCCATGCCGCGCCTCGGCGCTTTCTTCCTAGACCGGAGCGGAGGGGCCGAGACTGACAACGCGATCCCTGAGGTAAGCTATCCCGTCTGGAAAAACTACAACTCCAGGTAGGACTTGCGGGCTTTGGGGCGCCGCGTCGCCGGGCGCGATGCCCTCTGGGATTTGTAGTTTTACAGGGAGGCCGAGCCGCGCGCTGAATCCTGTTCGCTGCGCGCCCCACTCCCACCCCCCACAGCCTTCGCGACCCCTGCGGAAACTAAATTTATACTGGGTCGTCAGGCTCCCTCCATCACGGATTTCGTTTTTGAAACTACCAAATTCAGCAGTGTGTTTTCAACCGGTGTGTGTTGGCGCCTACGGACTACTTGACCAGGGTTCTGATCCTTTTTTGCCTTAAAGCACAACAGTGTTGGCTTGTGTAGGAGCAAATGATGTCTGGGAGCTGCAAATTGCTAAATTCGTTCCTGAAATGATGATGGCATGAGCAACCATTTCCTGAAAGCTTTTAGTGCGGGCATCTATTACCCCTTTAGTCCTTTAACAACCCTATAGTCAGATGTTGTTACACATAAAGAAACTGAAGCCTAAATATGTTGGATAACTTGGCCAGGGTGCCAGGGTCTTATTGTAAGTGGGGAGCTGGGATTCGAACTTAGTACTGCATGACTTCATATTCGAGTTTGTCCCAGGAACATGACTTATAATGGTTCTTATTTTAAAATACTTATTTATTTATGTATCTGCCTGGGCGTCTTAGTTGCCACATGCGAACCCTTAGTTTTGGCATGTGGGATCTGGTTCCCTGACCAGGGATGGAACCTGCCCCGGCCCGCATTGGGAGCTTGGAGTCTTAGCCACTAGACCATCAGGGAAGTCCCATAATGGTTTTTTTTTTTTTTTTTTTCTATTTAACCTAAGTTTTGTTTCGAAGGGCGTTTTTGTTTGGTCTGTTTTGAGTTATTTTTATCAAAGTGAGACCTGTGCAAAGTTTAAAAAGCCAAATAATACCCAAAGATTTATAGGAAAAAATAGGAGGCCCTGCCTTGCTCTCC
Organism: Cervus elaphus; assembly: GCF_910594005.1. NCBI lineage: Eukaryota > Metazoa > Chordata > Mammalia > Artiodactyla > Cervidae > Cervus > Cervus elaphus. The sequence goes on from NC_057818.1 coordinate 27,396,334, forward strand.
CTGTGTCCTTTCCATTTCCACAGGATATGTCTCCTTTTTTCATAGTCTCTTCAAAATTCACCTCCGTATTTCTAATTAATGTTCTTAAATTTATCTTGAGTTTTTAAACTTTTAGACATTATTTTTTGACTTTCCATTAGAGTAGTTAATTAGTTGGTTCTCTTACACACAGATAAACAGAGGTGTACCATCCATATTTTATTAATATTTCCTTCGTTTTTACTTAATGTCCTTTTTCTGTTCCAGGTTCCCATCCAGGACACCAAATTGCATTTAGTAATTGTGTGTCCTTAGGCTCCTCTTGGCTTTGACAGTTTATCAGACTTTTCTTGTTTTTAATGACCATGAATTTTGTGGAGTGCTGGCCAGGTATTTTGTTGAGAATATTCCTCATTTGGGATTTGTCTGTTGGTTTTCTCATGATGAGACTGTGTTTTGAGGAGGAAGATCATAGAGGTAAAGTGCCATTTTCACCACATCTTAACAAGGGTATATGCCATCAGCATGACTTGTGTTGATAGGAACCTTGATCACTTGAGCTATGTGGGATTTGTCAGCATTCTTCATTGTAAAGTTACTCTGTTTTTCCACCTTTCCAGACTGTTCTCTCTGGAAGGAAGTCATTATGTACAGCTATACTGAAGGAGAGGGGAATTATGGTCCCCTTCTTTGAGGGCACGATGTCTACATATACTATTTAGGATTCTTCTGTGTGGGAGATTTGTGTAGGAAGGTGTTTACTGACATATTTCATTGCATTCATAGACACAGGGCTATCAGATTTTCTATTCTAGTTTTACTCTTGGTACATGGTTTTTTTGTCCTAAGAATTTGACTAGTTCACCTAAATTTTCAAATATAGTGGTATAATGTTGTTCAAAATATCCTTTTACTATCTTTTAAACATCTGTACAATTATAGCTGTGTCCCACTTTTTATTTTTGATATTGAGAAATTATGATCTCTTTCTTAAGTAGTCTTACTAGGAGTTTATCACTTGTAGCAGTCTTTTAAAAGAACTGAATAATAACTCTGTTAGCTTTCTCATTTGCACCTTCATTTTTAGGTCATTTAGTTCTTATCTTAATTAGTTCTTTCCTTCTACTTTCTTTGGACTTAATTTTCTTTGTTCTCCTGCATCCATTCACATTTTGAGATGGGTACCTAGGTCATTGATTTTTCAGCTTTCTTTTTTACATTTTTAGCTGTGCTTTTCCTGTAGCTTTAACTACATTTCACAAGTTTTTATTTGATTGCCTAATTTTCACTGTGAATTCTTCTTTGACTCATGAATTATTGAGAAGACTGGTGCTTAGGTCCAACCATCTGGGGACTTCTCTATGTACAGTTTGGATTTTGATTTCTGGCTTAGTTCCACAGTGGCCAAACAACATAGTCTGAATGATTTCAGTTTTTTGAAAGTTAGCATTTGCTTTAAACCGCAGCATAAGATAACCATTCGGTTTGTGCTTGAAAGGGCTTCCCTGTGGCTCAGCGGTAAAAAAATGCATGTGTCACAGCAGGAGACTCAGGTTCAATTCCTGGGCCAGGAAGATCCCCAAGGAGAAGGAAATGGCAACCCACTCCAGTATTCTTGCCTGGGAAATCCCATGGACAGAGGAGCCTGGCGGGCTACAGTTCATGGGGTCACAAAAGAGTTGAACATGACTTAGCAACTAAACAATAGCGATGTGCTTGAAAAGTTCGATATTGTGAAGTCATGGTCTGCAATACATAATCTATATGTAAATTAGGTGAAGTTTTTATTTGTTTTGTTGAGATTGTCTGTATTGTTATTGATTTTTTTGTTTGCTCCTTCTCATTTATTGAAGAGATATGTTAAAGTCTCCCATGATGATTATAGATTTGCCATTTTTCCTTTTACTTTTGTTAATAGACAGATATTTCTATTTTTCTAATAGATATAATGACCATTTTATTATCAAAGGTCCCTCTTTATCTCTAGTAATGCTTCTTTCTTTTTTTTTTGCTTCTTTCTTTTGGTTACTGTTTGCATAACATTTTTTCCTTCCTTCTATTTTCTGTTATCTGCAGTTGGATAGTTTTTATTTACGTTAGTTAGGAAGACTTTCCCTTTGTGTCACATTTTTATTCTTCACTCTGTTTTTAGTATAGAAATCCTTTTTCTGACTCCATTCCATCATGACATAAAACTTCAGCCCACACAGTTCATTTCTTAAGTCATAACTACATCTTCTGTGTTTGGCACTCATTCCCCTAGAGAGAACAGGCAGTACTGATATTCATTCATTCCCTCAGGTCACGTGCATAGTAACACATTTACTATGTTACTTGTCTTTAAAACCTACAATCCTGTGTGCTACAGGGCACAAAGCTTGAACTCCCTTTGTGGCTGGCAAAGGGACTTTTTGACAACAAGCGGCGGATCCTTTCAGTGGAACTTCCCAAGATCTACCAGGAGGGTTGGAGGACTGTGTTCAGTGCAGATGCCAACGTGGTGGACCTCCACAAAATGGGACCACATTTCTATGGGTTCGGCTCCCAGCTCCTGCATTTTGACAGTCCAGAGAATGCCGACATCTCCCATTCTCTCCTGCAGGCAAGTAATTGACATGAAAACCTAAGGCATTGCGCAGGACTCAGGAGATAGCCGTGCTGGCCACCAGATGTTACTTTTACCCAGGGGAGTGTATGATTTATGTGATCAGTATGGTGTTATTCTAGGTCAGCCTACAGTTAGGCCGTGTTTGCCTATTGTATATACATGTAACTATGACTTGTGTGCTGCTCTTCATATTTGCTTGCTAAGAGTTGGAACCAACAGGAAATCCTGGAAATAAGAAAGGGGTAATGGTTGATCACAGGTGATAGGCAGAGGAGGCTCAGACCTCCTTCTGACTGGGTCCTAAACCGGATTCTCGCCTTTAAGTGTTCAGGGATTTAAAAAAAAATGTATCTGATTTCTCTCTGGCACTTCTTCCTCAGACGTTTGTTGGACGTTTCCGCCGCATCATGGATTCCTCCCAGAACGCTTACAATGAAGACACATCGGCACTTGTGGCCCGGCTAGACGAGATGGAGAGAGGCTTGTTTCAAACAGGGCAGAAAGGACTGAATGACTTTCAGTGTTGGGAGAAGGGGCAAGCGTCTCAGCTCACAGCTTCCAACCTGGTTCAGAACTACGCGAAGAGAAAATTCACTGACATGGAAGACTGAAGGCCAGAAGAACACAGAATTTCTCCCTGTAGACTTATCCCTCCGTGCGTCCTTGATAGGAGCCAAGTTGACCTTGTAAAGGGCCAGAATCACGTCCCATCTTGTGGCTTATTCCCTGTAGCAGCGTCAGGAGTGGTATGATCTGGTGGGGAAACGACATGCTGGGGGTTGTCCCTGGCCCTCTGAGTCTTCCAGGACTGTCCTAACTGCTGACCCACAGCCTAGGCCTCCTTAACCCAGGAACCCACAGCCAAGGTCCTTCGTAAAGAAGGATCATTAACACATACATCGCAATAGACTTAGAACTGGGATTCCTTGTGTCTGGGAGTTTGGACAGCCTTCGATGTCCAGTTTCACCAGCTCCAAAGGATGGGTACAATTGGACCTTCCCAGCCTGCTCATAAGACGTCCTCTTGAGCTGAACTGCCTCATCTTCCTTGTGGTTGTACAAAGGACAGTACCACCGGAGATGCTGGCCCTCCTTGTTAAGTATCTCCTGCCACCTGCCTATGGGGAATTACCCAGTTTCCAAAAACAGTTGCCAGGAATAAGGAAGGAAAAGGGGAAAGGCCGATGCGTGGCCTGGCTTTTACTAAACAGAAGACGTTGCTTTCCTTTTCTGTGATGAGGGCTTCATACACTGGACTTCACAGAACTCTACAGTCAGCCTAGATGGGAAGTGGTTAAACTGAGCTTGTTTTTGCCTCTGAGATCCTCAGTTACTCCTTGCCTTCCCTAGGAAAGCTGTCAGAAAGTCATTTGGAATTGCAAAGTAGTTATTAAAGGGTGTTAACCAGCCCTTCTTACACTGAGATCAGGACTTCAGTGTTGCTGATTAAGAGCTCTGTTTGAGGAGCTTAGCATGGCAGACGTGAGTGGGCTAGAGACCTCGGTCATGGTTTTTTCCTCTTCAAGAAATTTTGCAATATGATTATATAGTGGATTCCTGACCAGTTACCAAGAGTCTCTGTAAGCAACCACAAAACTCTTTCCCTGGAGAGCAAGGAAGAAACGCCAGCAGGGTAGGAAACGGCATCCCGGGACCCACTGGACCTTTTGAAGGACAGTTATCACCACGCCATGGCTCCCTTCCCAGCTTCCCACAGCTGGTGAAAATCACCTTTGTCAGTGGAAATCACAGTGGAATTTGGGTCTCCAGATTGGGCAGATGTCTTGATGCAAACTTAGAATGTCAGAAATGTTTTTTAAATGCCTGTTTTAAGATGGAACTGATGTTTTTAAAGTTTTATTTTGGTGCTAAATAAATGATCCACTTTGCACATGAATACGGTCTGTACAAGTGCTATTTCTGGAACTCGAGTACTACAGATGATCAGACAAAGCTCTCAGAGAATTTGATCTTTGATTATACTTGACAGTAATGCCCAAATAAATCCATGTTTCAGCAACTGCTCTTTTGTTTGCACAATACTCATAAATATGGGAGACATTCCCTATAGGGATGGGCTGTGTTCTAGAGAAGAGGGACTTCCGTTGATGTCACAGCATTCACATGTAGCCCGGACCCCAAGAAATAATTCAGAGTCAGTGAGAAAAGCATACTATTTAATTTTTGAATTCACAGACAGCTTTGTTTATAAAGCCAATCCTAAGGCTGCTACCATTGTTTTTTGCCATGCCACTCTGCATGTGGGATCCTAGTTCCCTGACCAGGGACCAAACCCACGACCCCTGGAGTGGAAGCTCAGAATCTTTGACTACCAGACCACCAGGGACCCTAGTGCCATTTTTTATTTTATTAGAAACAATTTTTTCCTCAGAGGCCACACATCAAGAATATGTGAGTACGCACATGCAAAATATATTTCATTTTAAATTTTGAACAAATTATATTGCAAGAGCTTCTGAAGCCCCATCTCCAAATTACAAATTTGCCTTCCAGGCTGTCAATTCCAAACCCTCTTCCCCACAACCATCCCCCAAATCAGTCTCTTGGTGCCTTCAAAGAGGTGATTTTTTTAAGTCAACAAATTGGCTCAAATACCAAATAACTCTTAACAACTTATTGACCAGAGATATATTAATATGTCTTTTGTTACCCAAACGTTATTGACTGGAGTGTTTCAATATTCACTTACAAAACAAATCGCTGACCACAGGCGTTAGTTTCTGCAAAAATCCCCCAGTCACTAAAAATCAAGGGGGGATGTACACTCTTTTCCCTTAAGGGCTCTTTCCCCAGGTAATTCTGGCCTTAATTATATACAAAAGACCTCGCCATCTTCAGGCTTTCCCTTGAGGTACAAGTTGCTGAGAGGAGCCGAGGCTTGGTCTCCTAGGTCAGTTCCTTACTCTCCTGACCTCTGTGTTTTGGATGGCTCCAGCCTCGATCCTTGGACCTCTCCTAACCATTCTGACTCCCTCCAATGTCGTTTGTCAAGTTTTAAATACCACCTCCTATATGCTGACGACCCCCACATTCCATCTCCAGCCGGACCTCCTTTAAACTCCAAACTTGCAGCCAACCACCTTGACATTCCCCTTTAACATCTAGATCCCACGTGGCTAGGACTGAAGCCCTAATCTTACTCTCAGTCTCTTCCTGTCCTCTCTATCATCTCTGTTTCGACCACTCCATCTTTCCTTACTGCTTATGACAAGAATGTAGGAATCCTCCTTGGCCATCTTTCTCTTACTCTTATTATCCTTTGGATCAACTTTAAAATCATTGGCAGAACCTGCCCACATCCTCCCCACCTCCACTCCTGTCGAATGGCTGTGGTTACATCCCACCTGCCTCCCTGCTTTCATTCACCAGCCCCACCCCTAGCCTTCAGATTCTTCTTACCAAAGCAACCAGAGTGATCTTGTTCAAAAATAAATCAGGGACTACCCTGGTGGTCCAGTGGTTGAGACTCTTCACTCCCAATGAGGGAAGACCTGGGTTCGATCCCTGGGTTGGGAAGATCCCTGGAGGAGGGTATGGCAACCCACTCCAGTATTCTTGCCTGGAAAATCCCACAGACAGAGGAGCCTGGCAGGCTACAGTCCCTGGGGTTGCAAAAGAGTAGGACATGACTGAGTGACTAAACAGCTGTAGCCAGGGAACTAAGATCCCTGCATGCCAGGGAGTACAGCAGAAAACAAACAAACAAACAAAAACCAATCAGATCTTATTAGTTCTCTACTCCTCTTTGCGACCCCATGGACTGCAGCACGCCAGGCCTCCCTGTCCATCACCAACTCCCAGAGCTTACTCAAGCTCATGTCCATTGAGTCAGTGATGCCACCCAACGGTCTCATCCTCTGTCGTCCCCTTCTCCTCCCGCCCTCAATCTTTCCCAGCATCAGGGTCTTTTCAAATGAGTCAGCTCTTCGAATCAGTTGGCCAAAGTGTTTGGAGTTTCAGCTTCAGCATCAGGCCTTCCAATGAATATTCAGGATTGATTTTCTTTAGGGTTGACTGGTTTGATCTCCTTGCAGTCCAAGGGACTCTCAAGAGTCTTCTCCAACACCACAGTTCAAAAGCATCAATTCTTTGGTGCTCAGCTTTCTTTATAGTCTAACTCACATCCATACATGACTACTGGAAAAACCATAGCCTAGACTAGACAGACCTTTGTTGACAAAGTAATATCTCTGCTTTTTTTTTTTTTTTGTCTCTGCTTTTTACTATGGTGTCTAGGTTGGTCATAACTTTTCTTCTAAGGCATAAGTGTCTTTTAATTTCATGGCAGTAGTCACCATCTGCAGTGATTTTGGAGCCCAAAAGAATAAAGTCTGTCACTGTTTCCACTGTTTGTCCATCTATTTGCCATGAATTGATGGGACTGGATGCCATGATCTTAGTTTTTTGAATGTTGAGCTTTAGGCCAACATTTTCACTCTCTTTCACTTTTATCAAGAGGCTCTTTAGTTCTTATTCACCTTCTGCCGTAAGGATGGTGTCATCTGCATATCTGAGTTTATTGATATTTCTCCTGGCAATCTTGATTCCAGCTTGTGCTTCATCCAGCCCAGCATTTCTCATGATGTACTCTACATATAAGTTAAATAAGCAGGGTGACAATATACAGCCTTGATGTACTCCTTTTCCTATTTGGAACCAGTCTGTTGTTCCATGTCCAGTTCTAACTGTTGCTTCCTGACCTGCATATAGGTTTCTCAAGAGGCAGGTCAGGTGGTCTGGTATTCCCATCTCTTTCAGAATTTTCCAGTTTGCTATGATCCACACAGTCAAAGGCTTTGGCATAGTCAATAAAGCAGAAATAGATATTTTTCTGGAACTCTCTTGCTTTTTCAATGATCCAACGGATGTTGGCAATTTGATCTCTGGTTCCCCTGCCTTTTCTAAAACCAGCTTGAACATCTGGAAGTTCACAGTTCACATGTTGTTGAAGCCTGGCTTGGAGAATTTCGAGCATTACTTTACTAGCATGTGAGATGAATGCAATTGTGTGGTAGTTTGAGCATTCTTTGGCATTGCCTTTCTTTGGGATTGGAATGAAAACTGACCTTTTTCAGTCCTGTGGCCACTGCTGAGTTTTCCAAATTTGCTGGCATATTGAGTGCGGCACTTTCACAGCATCATCTTTCAGGATTTGAAATAGCTCAACTGGAATTCCATCACCTCCACTAGCTTTGTTCGTAGTGATGCTTCCTAAGGCCCACTTGACTTTGCATTCCAGGATGTTTGGCTCTAGGTGAGTGATCACACCACTGTGATTATCTGGATTGTGAAGATCTTTTTTGTACAGTTCTGTGTATTCTTGCCATCTCTTCTTAATATCTTCTGCTTTTGTTAGGTCCATACCATTTCTGTCCTTCATTGAGCCCATCTTTGAACGAAATGTTCCCTTGGTATCTCTAATTTTCTTCAGATCTCTAGTCTTTCCCATTCTATTGTTTTCCTCTATTTCTTTGCATTGATCCCTGAGGAAGGCTTTCTTATCTCTCCTTGCTATTCTTTGGAACTCCGCATTCAATTGGGTATCTTTCCTTTTCTCCTTTGCTTTTTGCTTTTCTTCTTTTCACAGCTATTTGTAAGGCCTCCTTAGACAACCATTTTACTTTTTTGCATTTCTTTTTCTTGGGAATGGTCTTGTTCCCTGTCTCTTATACAATGTCATGAACTTCCATCCATAGTTCATCAGACACTCTGTCTATCAGATCTAGACCCCTAAGTCTGTTTCTCAGTTCTACTGTATAATCGTAAGGGATTTGATTTAGGTCATACCTGAATGGTCTAGTGGTTTTCCCTACTTGCTTCAATTTAAGTCTGAATTTGTCAATAAGGAGTTCATGATCTGAGCCAAGTCAGCTCCCAGTCTTGTTTTTGCTGACTGTATAGAGCTTCTCCATCTTTGGCTGCAAAGAATATTATCAATCTGATTTCGGTGTTGACCATCTGGTGATGTCCATGTGTAGGGTCTTCTCTTGTGTTGTTGGAAGAGGGTGTTTGCTGTGACCAGTGTGTTCTCTTGGCAAAGCTCTGTTAGCCTTTGCCCTGCTTCGTTCTGTACTCCAAGGCCAAATTTGCCTGTTACTCCAAGTGTTTCTTGGCTTCCTACTCTTGTCATACTAGTACCATTTGTTAAAAGTCTGTCTTTACCCCAGTGATTGGGTATTGAATTTTCTTCTTATTTAGTAGAAATAATTTGTTCCTCATTTTAAATTAAAATTTCACTGTCTAAGAGATTTCTGAGTGTTTTAGAGACCTTCTTTTTAGTCTCTCAGCACCACTGAACCTCTGAACCACTGAACCTGAGAAGTTTCTGGAACCACTGTGTCTGACATAGTGAAACTGGAATGCAGAAACATGAGCCTCTCACTCAAGTTCATACAGAAGTTAGTCCCAGTCTGAGTCTCTCTGTTATTTTCTGTTCCACCATCCTTCAAGAAGTACGAGGAGAGCTTTTCATCTTTATGCTTGAGACAATTGTGTTTAAGTAAAAATATTTTACACTGATCTTGGCAAAAGAAAATAATTGTGGAGGCCATACATGCATTTCTGAAAGTAGGTGTCTTTGTGTTCAAGAGAAAAATCTATACTTGAAGTAACTTGTTGCACAAAATATAGGCTAAATGCTTAAATTGTAAGAATTACTCCAAGAACCTTAATTTCTTCTGGAAACCCAGCTTTCCCTAACTTTAATTAAGTCCTTTTCTAATGTAGGTAAACTGAAATTTTCAATATTGATTGCACATAGAAACAATTTTTAAAGGACAGCTGAATGCCCTGAACCTAAAGAAAAGTGTCTACAGTTTGGAATTCTCTTGCTAATTCTCGATAGTGGCATTTTGAATGAATAATAAATCTTCCATCATTAATGAGTAGTGAATAAAATATATAGGAAATCAAGAGCAAGTCTGAGAAAATATACAGCTACCCTCTAATGAAAGCAGATGATTAACACAGGTGACAGGCCCAGCCTGTCTTTGTTTGAGCTCGTTTTGTTGATTTTTCCAGGCTTCTGCCTTTCTGCCTTGCTGCCTTGCTAATTAAAGGAGACATGGTGCAACGAGACACAGCCAGACACAGCTTGCTTGCCAAGCAGCCTTCCTCTAGGACATGAAACGAACCTTCTCCTGCCTGGGTGTGCTCTCCTGTTGCCTGCATTGTGAGCTAAAGGAAGGTATACGGCTGGCCAGAAAATTTGTTCTGGTTTTTCCAAAGGATTGAGTGGAAGCCCAATGCAAAGGAGACCACATCCAGAAGCCAGATGCTGTCTGTCAGAGATCAGAGTCAAGTCAACTAAAGGGGCGTCATTTCATTAAACTTTTTTATTTGAAAATAATTTCAGACTTATACAATAGTTGTAAAACTAATATAGAGAGTTCCTCTATATCCTTCACCCAGCTTTCCCTAACATCTTACACAGTCGTGGTACATTTATCAAGTACCGTTAACTAAGTCACAGGCTTTAGTCAGATTTCAGCAGACTTTTTGTCCTTTTACTCTTCCAGAATCCAGTCCAAGCTTCTACTTTGTATTTAGGGAGCAATATTTGTTTTTTATGTGGACCATTTTTACAATCTGTATTTAATTTGTTACAATATTATTTCTGTTTTGTGGTTTTGGGGTTTTTTTTTTTGGCTGTGAGGCATGTGGGATCCTAGCTCCCCAGCTGGGGATCAAACCCGGCCTTGCTGCATTGGAAGACAAAGTCTTAATCAATGGGCCACCAGGGAAGGCCCTGAGAGCAGTCATTTTTGAGAGCAATTTTGACAAACAAAACAGCATCAGACTCTTCCCTCTGTTAATTTCAGAAGGTAGGCTCATTGGAAAGGCGTTGTTTCCTTGGGTGCATAACTGGAGCCAAGTAGGAGCCTAGCAGGGCTTGCTCAGGAGCAGGCTGTCCGTGGGCTCCTCGAGAAGGGAGAGAGGATTTGCTTTTCACCTGAAATTTTCACTGTTCCCCCAGTCCTTGCATCTGATGGGAAACGGCCGTTTTCATTTTACCTCAAGCTTTTCGCTTTCTCTCTGTGACAGCAGTAACTTGATTTTCTCCCCTTTCCCTTCTGACACATACTCGCTAATTTTCTTTGTGTCTAAATGAGTTTAAAATGAGCTCGGCTTTATACACCAACATTATTAACAAATGTCAGCACGGCTCTGAAAATAGTGCCTGAGACCTGCTGCTGTTTCAGAACCCATAAAGGGAGCACAGAGAACCAGCTAATTCTTGCACTCTTCTCCCACCTATGGCCAATTTAAAAGAAAAAAAAAAAAAAATCCCAGAGGTTTATAGCTTTGTGACATTCTCTGCTCCTGTATCACCCTTGAGAGAGAAGTTGTGGGTTTTTTTTTTTTTTTTAATTGTTGCATGATTTGCATGACTCTCTTTCTGGGCAACTAAAATTCTTCCCTGAAGACAGTTTCTTTGGCTGATTTAGGAAAGTAGTGCTGTGTGCTAAGTCGATTTGGTCACGTCTGACTCTTTGCGACTCCGTGGACTGTAGCCCGCCAGACTCCTCTGTCGTGGGATTTTCCAGGCAAGAATACTGGAGTGGGTTGCCATGCCCTCCTCCAGGGGATCTTCCCAACTCAGGGATCAAACCCATGTCTCTTAAGTCTCCTACATTGGCAGGTGGGTTCTTTACCACTAGCGCCACCTGGGAAGCCTTTGAGGGGGGAAAGCAGGAAAGCAGATGAGGAGTTAAAAGGTACAGATTTAGGGGCAACAAGGGAGACAGGTGAGAGAAAGATGGTGTGATTTTTTGAAGGAAATGTGTAGTGAGGAGGCATTTTTTGATGCTTGAAGACAGACAGAAACCAGTGGTTAAAAGCAACCATTGTTGGGGTCACTGGAGGCAGGGATGACAGCAGTTGTTCCCGGAGAGTGGCTTTATCTTAATGGGAACAAGAGGGCTTGGCGCTTGGCTATCTCTTAGGTTCAAGAGCAAGACATTTAAAAAACTTTTCAAAAGACACTGTCATTTTCTAATTTAGCAGTGTATGTTCACGCATTTCTGCGTCCAAGAGAACAGATTAAGTAAAGTGCTTCTCTTCAGTCCCTGAGCAGTCCAGCAAGTGTTTTCTGAGGTTTTGAGCCAACTTAGCCCCAGATCAACATTTCAGAAGGTTCTACTGGCTGAATTTTCAGATTGTTTCAAAGATTTGTAGGGAGTGAAAGTGAAGTATAAGTTGCTCAGTTGTGTCCAATTCTTTGCGACCCCATGGACTGTAGCCCACCAGGCTCTTCTGTCCATGGGATTCTCCACCCAAAAATACTGGAGTGTGTTGCCATTCCCTTCTCCAGGGGATCTTCCTGACCCAAGCAGATTCTTTACCATCTGAGCCACCAGGAAAGCCCCATCAGTTCAGTTCAGTTCAGTTCAGTCGCTCAGTCGTGTCCAACTCTTTGCGACCCCATGAATCGCAGCATGCCAGGCCTTCCTGTCCATCACCAACTCCCAGAGTCTACTCAAACCCATGTCCGTCGAGTTGGTGATGCCATCCAACCATCTCATCCTCTGTCGTCCTCTTCTCCTCCTGCCCCCAATCCCCCCTAACATTCAGAAAACTAAGATCATGGCATCTGGTCCCATCACTTTATGGGAAATAGATGGGGAGACAGTGGAAACAGTGTCAGACTTTATTTTTTGGGGCTCCAAAATCACTGCAGATGGTGATTGCAGCCATGAAATTAAAAGACGCTTATTCCTTGGAAGGAAAGTTATGACCAACCTAGACAGCATATTAAAAAAGCAGAGACATTACTTTGCCAACAAAGGTCCGTCTGGTCAAGGCTATGGTTTTTCCAGTGGTCATGTATGGATGTGAGAGTTGGACTGTGAAGAAAGCTGAGTGCTGAAAAATTGATGCTTTTGAACTGTGGTGTTGGAGAAGACTCTTGAGAGTCCCTTGGACTGCAAGGAGATCCAACCAGTCCATCCTAAAGGAGATCAGTCCTGGGTGTTCATTGGAAGGACTGACGCTGAAGCTGAAACTCCAGTACTTTGGCTACCTCATGCAAAGAGCTGACTCATTGGGAAGCCCCATAGCACACCATATAACATGATATATCACGTTTATGTATAGTCAACAGTGAAAATTATGTTCTCCAATGTTTAAAGCATTTTTATTTATTTTTTAAAAATTGCATTTATTTATTTTGTGTATATTGCATGTGTTTGTTTTGTGTATATCGCATGTGTTTGTTCTGACTGCTCTGGCTCTTTGTTGTTATGCGGGCTTTCCTCTAGTTGTGGTGAGCATGGGCTCCTCTCTGGTTGCAGTACTTGGGATTCTCACTGCGGTGGCTTCTCTTGTTGCAGCGCACAGGCTCCAGGACACCCAGGCTGCAGTAGTTGTGGCTTCTAGACTCTAGAACACAGGCTCGTGAGCTTAGTTGCACACAGGCTTAGTTGCTCTGCAGCATGTGTGATCTTCCTGGATCAGGGATCAAACATGTGTGTCCTATATTGGGAGGCGGATTCTTTACCACTGAAGCCCTTTAAGGCATTTTTAAAAGAAATCAATAAAAATTGGAAAAATCTCACTCCATTTTGAAAGACTGTTATTTCCACAGACCATTGTGATTTTTAAAGGCTTTTCTGCTGCTGTAAAGTCAGACAAAGAAACCATAGGGGAAAAAATGTCTTGGCAGATGCATCTGTTGAGTCAAGTGTTTAGCTGAGTTACATGGAGGTGGATGAACTGCCTTGCTTAATTATGGCCCAAGCATATCCACCTCCTTCAGTGTCATCCATACCACATGGCAAGGTCCCTTGGGGACTCACGTGGTGAAATAAATCTCTCAGCAAAGAACTTATGTCTTCAGGCCTCCGAGATGGCCTTTAACCCGGGAAAGCCAAAGACAGAGAACTAATGTAGGGGTGACTTCTTAGTAACATTCTCTGGGGGACCCCTTTGTTCAGTGATGCCACGCCTGTTCCCTTCTTAGAAGTGTAATGGACAGTAAGTGTCTCCTGGATGGCCCCCTCATTCCCTGTCTAGTTCGGGCCAAAGTGCAGGAAGGTGCGAGCCAGTATTCCCAGTTCGAGGGTGGCCTGGGAGCCAAGTCAGCCACAGTTTACCCAGCTCTCTCTCCTGTCCACAGGATTGTTCTCCGTGCCTCTTCTCACCAAACTCCAGCCTCCAGCCTCCAGTCTGGGTTTTGTGCCCAGGATTTGTTTTGGAGGCTTCAAAGACAGCGTCGTGCCTGCCCCTTCCAAATTCTTCCCAGAATAAACAGATGGTGGAGGAATGGAGAGCTTCTTATCGTCTCCCTAAATTGGTAGCTGCTACCCAGTAGCTTAGAGCTGATGGGGCCCATAAGGATTAACTGCTTTACAGGCTGGTAAAATAACTCTTTATCATGTTACATTTAATACATGGAAAGGAATTCGTGTAACATATCTTTGGATTATGAAGTGTTATAATAACAAGAACACACAGGAACTTCCAGGCACTCAAGTTCTAGAAAATTATCAATGCTTCTGGTTCCTTCTGCATGATTTCCTGCTGCTCCCACCCCCAGAATTACCATGATCTTGGGTTTTATGTTTATTATGTCTTAAAAAAATTTGTTTTAACTGGGAGAATAGCACTGACATATATACACTACCATGTGGAAAACAGATAGCTAGTGGGAGGGCGCTCAGCTCGGTGCTCTGTGATGACCTAGAGGGGTGGGATGGAGGCAGTGGGAGGGAGGCTGAAGAGGGAAGGGATATATGGATACTTAGAGCTGATTCACTTCCTTGTATGGAAGAAAGTAACACGACATTGCAAAGCAGTTGTTCTCCAATAATAAAAAAGATTTTATTGAGGTATGGTTGATTTACAAAGTTGTGTTAGTTTCAGGGGTACAGTCCCTTTGTTTTATAAATCTGATGAATATGTTGTTTTGATTTGGTTTTGAACTCTGCAAAAATAATTCCCTGCCACACACATGTTTCTTTCACTCAATTTTACATTTAAACTTTCAACCATGTTTTTGCAGTTCATTTTTACTGCTGAATGACTCTCTATTCTGGGAGCATGCCACGATCTCTATAAGCATTCTCTCATTACTGGACATTTGGCCTGTTTCCAGTCCTTTTTTCTGTTACAGACATTGTCACTGTGCATATTTGTGCTCATATCTGAATCATTTACTTAAGAATCTCTCTCAGGGAAGTTTCACCTGGAAGTTAAATTGCTGGCTTGTGAATTCTGTGAGTGCTCAAGTTCACAAGACGCTTCCAGAAAGTACCAGATTACTCTCCCATCTGTTCTGTATGAGTCCTCATCCCCAGATTTCTTAATTTTTGCCCAGCTAACGGGTATAAATTGATACCTCATAGTGATGCTGATTTGCATTTTCCTGAGCACTAATGAGGCTGAGTATTTTATTGTATGTTCATGGACCATTCATGCTTCCTCTTCGGTGAAATTCCTTTTTATGCGTCTTACCCACTTTTCTATGAGGACATTTGTCTTTTTCTTACTGACCTATAGAAGTATTCTGAATAGGAATCAGTTAACTGTGTTGTAAAATAAAAAAAAAAAACTCCCAGTTTGTGGCTTGTCTTTTAATTTTCTTTGTGGTATCTTTTAATGAATAGAAAAGTTCTTAACCTACTTTTTTTTTTTTTAGTAGAAGAGAAAATGGGCACAAATAGGTAAGAGGAATTTTCAACATAAGAGTGTTACTATAGAAGAATGACGTTGGACCCTTACCTAAAAACCACATACAAAAATCAACTCAATGTGGGTTAAAAATCAAAACGTAAGAGTTTCAGTTTTGCAAGACGAGAAAGTTCTAGAGATCTGTTGCACTCCGTGTGAGTATATATAACACTGTCGAACTGTACACTGAGAGTGGTTAAGATGGTAAATTTTTATGTTATTTTTTACCACAATTAAAAAATTTTAATGTTGTAGCTAATAATAGCTATTATTTATTGAGTGCTTACTCTGTGCCAGGCACCGCAACATCCACTTTATACACATTATCTTATTATCTCATTTACTCTTTACAACAACCCCGAGAGAGAAATTATTGTTTCCCCTCATTTTCCAGAGATAGAGACAGGCCCAGTGAGGTTAAACCACTGGTCAAGGTCACACAGCGACAAGCGCTGAGCCCAGGGCTGGAGCCCTGATCCAGGTGCTCCTGAAGGCGGAGCTTTGCTGCTCCTCTGCTCTGACCAGTAGGCAGCAAGAGCCCAGCCAGGGGCCGTGGACATCCTCTTCCCGCCACACCACCGGGCATCTTTGCTCTTCAGCCTTGGTCCTTCCAGCACAGCTTCCACACCACCCCTCCTAAGTATCTCCTTTGGGAGAGTTGGCCCAAGCTACGCCTATGTCATGTAACCATTATCTGCAATATAAATAGGGTTAGTCTTTCTGTTTCAAAACACTGCTCATGTCATTGACAATTCATGCTCATTCCTGAGATACAAGTTACTATTTTTGAAGAGTTATTTTGTGTGGCATCTTGCCCCAGGGGCCCTTGGCCTGCTTAATCTGGTATCTTAATTGGCAGAACACAGTGCAGCCCTCTGGATTTGATTATGTGTCTAATCTGCAACTTTGGCTGTTCCCAAACCTCCCCTTCCTCCCTCCATCCCCACCCCAACCCCTCGCTCAAAACGAAGTGCTGTGTGGCCGGATGGCAGGCAGGTTTGCAGAAAGAAGAGCCCATGGGGCAAGACTGGCTGGTTGCCCACCCACTTCCAATGTAGATTTCACTGAGAAAAGAAGCTAATCCCACTCCTTCACTTCTCCAAGGATGCTCTACTCCAGTGGTCCCTACCTTTTTGTCACCAGGGACCAGTTTCATGGAAGACAGTTTTTCCATGGACCAGGGTCCTCAGGGGGAGGAGGGATGGTTTCAGCGTGATTCAAGCACATTACATTTTTTGTGCACTTTTATTTCCATGATTGTTACATTGGGTTATATAATGAAATAATTATACAATTCACCATAATGTGGAATCAGTGGGAGTCCTGAGCTTGTTTTCCTGCAACTAGACAGTCCCATCTGGGGGTGATTGGAGAGCACTGGGGAGCAGCTGTAAATACAGACGAAACTCACTTTGCTCACCTCTTGCTGTGAGGCCCAGGTCCTAACAGGCCATGGACCATTACCCACCGGAGGCTGGGGACCCCTGCCCTACCCTGCGACTGCGCCCTGTGCAGGGTCTAAGCGGGGACTGGAATGTCACTCCTTCCTGCCCTTGTGGAGTTTACATTCTCAAGGGGAGTCAGATCTGATCAACACAGGATCTGTGATGTGAAATAAAGAGTGTTGGAAGGGGAACAGCTCAGGGGACCCTCTTTCAGCTGTGTTCACAGAAGGCCTCTCTGAGTTAGGGTGTGGAGTCAGCCAGGTGCAGAGCCCAAGAAAGAACATGCCAGGCAGTGAGGGTAGCAGGTGCCAAGGTCTTGGGACAGGAAAAGGGGAGGGGTGGTCTGTGGCTTAGGCTGTTCTGACAGCCTCTCTCTCTGAGGAAGAGAGAGCGGGAGCATGGAGGGCAAGGATGAGAGTGACAGGTAGGGAGGTGGGGAGAAGGAAGCAGGGGCAGATCATCACAAACAGGAGGCCATACAAAGTGCCTGAGAGCCAATGGCTGAAGCACCATCCCAAGGTTGGGGGAGGAGTGGAAGGGAGGGGAGTGACACTTAAGCGAGGTCTTTCAGCAGTGAGTCTCAGAGTGTGGCCCCCAGACCAACAGCATCAGCGCCACCTGTGAGTTTCTTAGAAATGCAGGTTCTCAGGCCCCACCCCAGACCTACCACATCCCCAGGAGCACAAGGCCCCAAGCTTGTGCCCAGTAGATGCTCCACTGATTGAATGGTTGAATTGCAAGCTGTCCACCTCCAGAATGCCCCTCTGTGTTAAAATGCAGAGTCCTGTGGTGGGGCACACAGTGGCCAGCGGGTCGCACCCACCCTGGCATGGAATAAGGATGGGGCCTGGCTCACGTGGGTTTAACTGATTTCAAGGTGCAAAAGTAGAGACAGAAATGCTTGTCTACAGCTCTGCCAAATGAAACTTCACACTTGGCCTCCGTGTGCCCTGGGGTGGTGCTTAAGACTTTTACAAGGTGTGGAAGGAATTCACATTCATTGGAAGACTTTCAACTGGTCTTGAGTTATAAAAGTCAGCCAAAAAAAAAAAAAAGAAACCCACAAAAACACAACAAACAAAACACCCCGCCACGTAGTAGAAGGAAAATGATGTTTTCAACCTCAGTTACTCAAGACCAGCTGCAGAGAATGTTACCAAATTATCTGCTAAGGAAACTTACCTTGGGGGTGAGAGGGAGCCCAAGATGTCAGTCCCCCATAAACCCCCACCCCCGGTGCTTTTGGAAAGAAAGTTTTCTGCCTGAGCTCAGAACAGAACACTCGGTGTTAATAAGCACCTCCTCCACAGTGCTGCAGAGCATCAGGCCTGGACACTTTAATTGCTCTGAGAGAAACAAGTTAATGGGGTTTTAATAAAAATAGAACCCAAATAGGCATTGAGTCCCCAGTTTTCTGCAGCCAGGGTTTCAATTCCACAGGTGTTAGAGCTGGTCCCCTTTATGCAGTGAGACCCTGTTGAGAACTACAGAAGGGAAATGGGCTCAGGCTTTCAATATTTTAAAAGTCCACAAGAAGCAGTTTGAGAACTCTCTCTGTTATGGCCTGTTCTGTAGAGAAAAAACAGGTCAGATCAGGTCCCCAAACCACTACAGGCATTAAAAGGTTGGGGGTGGGCCGTCCGGCACCAGTGTGGCCAGTGAACACCGTCAGCTGCTCCTCCAGCCAGTTCAAAACTTTAGAAATTAAATAGGGTGCTGTTTTTTTTGTTTTTGTTTTTAATCTCATTAGTGGTTTAGGTAGGATCATTTGGTAATGAAAGGTCCAGGCCTTGGGCTGAAGTCACCGGGCTCGGATCCCACCTTGGCCACCTAAGAATGGCCCGACTTGGGGACAAGTTGGGTATCTCTGTGCCTCACTTTCCTAATCTGTAAAATGGAGCTGTGATCATATTGGTTTCGTACGGACTTGAGCGCACTAGATGAGCGGTCCGTAAGTGCTTAGCGCAGCGCCTCGCCCATGGTGCTAGTAGCAGTGGTGTTAGTCACTCAGTCCTGTCCGACTCTTTGTGACCCCATGGACTATAGCCCACCAGGCTCCTCTGTCCATGGGATTCTCCAGGAAAGAATAATAGAGTAGGTTGCCATTCCCTCCTCCAGGGATCTTCCCGACCCAGGGATCAAACCCAGGTCTCCTGCATTGCAGGCAGATTCTTTACCATCTGAGCCACAGGGAAGCCCTTCATCCATGGTAGCCTTGAAAAGAATAATGCTGGCTAGTGGGGCAGATTGGGGATCAAGCAGATGTGAGGATTTCAGACAGGCATAGTCCCAAGAAGTAGATACACAGGCTAATGAGACAGAGAGACTGGGAGTCAGAGGGGTGGGGTGTGTGGAGCAGCCAGGCTCACAGAGGCAGTGAGAGCAGAGACCCCGGGGAAAGGCCAGGGTGGCTGGAACGCAGTGGAAGAGGAGGAAGCGAGATGTGGTTGTAGCCGCAAGCGAGGGCCAGATCCTACAAGGGCTCAGAGATCAGGACAAAGGTATTACTATAAAAGCAACGAGCAAACGAGGAAGCGAGCAAGCCGAGTTACCTTTTTAAAAGCTTGGAGACCCATTCTGGCTGCTGTGCAGGAAGAGACGGGGTCCTGGAGAGATGGCCTTTGGGAAACAGAAGACTTGTTAGGCAGCCACTGCGATCATACAGGGAGAGACAGAGATGCCTAGACCAGCAGTGGGGATGAAAGAAGTGCAGGGAGCAGAGGACTCGGTGACCACGGATGGTGGGGGAGGGAGAGAGGTGCGGGTCCAGATGACATGCACGTTTGTGGCCTCGGGAGAAACAGGTTTGGGCCAAGATGCTGTCATCTCACCTGGCTAACCGTGCCGGCCGTGGCTCCTTCACCTTTTCCCTGTGCGCCTTGTGGAAATTTCCCTGGGCCTGCTGGGTGCGGTTTCCCACTTGGCTTTTGTCACTGAATTTCCACACTGCTCCAAGATCTCACGATCGCTGCTCATGCTTAGGGCATAAGAATGTGCTGTAGGACTGCTCCCCATTTACATAACCATCTGCCCCTGGCTGGTGTCTGAGCCTGTTTCTAATCCTGACAGTAACCAGGACCATGGTCCTTCCTGAGGCTTCCTGGCAGCTTGGACTTGGAGCCTGTGAGCCAGCCCCATGGTGGGGTGCCAGTGAGCCGGGGGGAGCATTTTGGAGTTTGGAAGCCTTTTTAATTTTATAACTCCCTCATAGTTTTACTGTGTGCATTTTGTTTGGTTACATAAATAATATGTAAAAGATTCAGATGATCCAGAACAGAACATAAAGTCCCTTCACTATAACCTCCCTACCCAGCTCCAGGGCCTCCCTGCGAGTCACCATCATCAACAACAGGCGGCTTCCTTCCAGTCCCCTTCCAGCACTTTCACGCTCTTACACACACCTTTTATGTATGTTGGACCTTATTATACATTCTGTTCAGTAAACTTCCCTTTATTATTTCGTCTGAGAGAGATCTAAGTACTGTTTCTTTTTTTAAACAACTGCACAGGTTTGATAATATAGTGGTATTATATTTTATTGAATATTTTATCTATTTTATTTACTCACCTTCTCTGAGGGTTTGGCTGTTTACTAATTTTCTCAGTAATGCTGCCGTGAATGTCATTAGGCTTACATTCGGGCTTACAGGCAAGGATTTCTGTCAAACATTCCTGGAAATGGAATTGCTGGGTCAAAGGGCACATACACTTAAAATTTTGAGAGCTACCTCTAAATTATTTTTCCCAAAGCTGCCTTTTTCTTAAAAAAAAAAAAAAAATTCCTTCAGTTACAAAAAGTAATTCGTGCTCTTGCAAAAAAAATGTAAAGAATACAAACAAGACCAGAAAAGAAATGTTAACACACTCATAATTCCAGCATCCTGTAATGACAGCTGCTAACATAGAATCTATTTATCTAACTCTTTTTTTAGTACTTATATGTACATATGGATTTTTTTTTTTTTTTTTTGTACATATGGATTTTTAATGAAAATGTATTTATAAAGTGTAGTCTTTTTAGAAACCTGCTTTTTGCTATTAACTGTATCTGACAAAAATCTTTTTGAGTCATTAAATGGTGACATTCTAGGTTGTTAATGTGGTTTAGGGACAAGAGGAAGAAGGCTTATGTGAAAGGAGGGAAGCTAAGAAGAATTTTTTTTAAGACTGTGCTAAATAGTTGATAACCCAAGTGCAGGATGTGTTCACCTGAACTGTTTATGTAGAAGAATCATTCTACACCCCTGGTTCTTGGATGTATTTGAGAAGCTGGTGAAGCCATCTTCCTCTCAGCATGTGTATGATCACACAATTTGAATATATTTCTAGGGGTTCGTGTCCCTTCCTTCCCCAGTGGGGGAAAAATGCATTATCTACATCATCATTTTAAATGGTTGCGCTGACTGCCTCAGTGTGGCTAGGGCACAGTCATGTAACCACAGGGTATTAAGACTATGACTCTTGAGTCAGGCCGCTGCTGCTGCTAAGTCACTTCAGTCGTGTCCGACTCTGTGCGACCCCATAGACGTCAGCCCACCAGGCTCCCCCCGTCCCTGGGATTCTCCAGGCAAGAACACTGGAGTGGGTTGCCATTTCCTTCTCCAATGCATGAAAGTGAAAAGTGAAAGTGAAGTCGCTCAGTCGTGTCCGACTCTTAGTGACCCCATGGACCGCAGCCTACCAGGCTCCTCTGTCTATGGGATTTTCCAGGCAAGAGTACTGGAGTGGGGTGCCATTGCCTTCTCCGCTTGAGTCAGGCACACCCCATCAAATCCTGACTCCATTGCATGTTCTTCAGTCCCTCTGCCTGTTCCCCTACATGTAAAATCCAGACAATAATAGGCGGGTTCTAGTGTTGTCGGGAGGTTGAAAGAGTTCGCATACAGAAAATGTTTAAAACAGAGTCTGGCACATGGTAAGTGCTAATTAAATGTCAGCTCTTATTATTTCCAGTGTTTGGGTTTTGTAACATATCTAACTCTCCTGTGATGACTTCCCGGGGATAAATTCCTAGATGTGGAATAGCTGCATGGAGGCATTAGCGTTATTTATGACATCTTGGATAGATAATGCAGAACCCCTCTATAAAGATTTAGATCCAGTCATTATCCCAGGACTGGATTTCTGGTGGTGAAATGGATGAAAATATCCACTTTGGTGGAGTTTACATTAGAAATGGGGTAGACAGTAAGCAGAATAAGGAAGTGACCTACTAGAAAGAGACAAGTGCGATGGAGAAGAAGCAGGGGCTGCAATTCTGAAGGGACCGGAGGTCCAGGGGGAGAGGAATGTTCCAGGCAGAGAGCCTAAGTATGGAGGGCTTGGGAGGCAAGAATGTGCCACGTGTGCCTGAGGGGAGGCCGGAAGAGAGGAGGGGGACCCGGAAGGGGACAGGGACACGTCATGGAGGGCCCGCAGACTAAGTCAAACTGCACTTTGGGAGCAGCTTTAATTCTGTTCAATGATCTGTCTAGAAAGGATGAAGTAGGTGTCCAAGGGAACACTTAGAATGAACTGAAATTATGTCTTTCTTGTTCCAATGTGTGCTTAAGAGCACTAAAAGGAAAAGGCAACTCAAAGTTTCTCTAAGAAAATCAGAGGTTCTTATTTTCTGAGTAAAACATGTGAATGTCTCACATACTCAAGTCCAATCTTTTTTTTTTTCTTCTTCCTAGAACAGTGAGAACCAAGAATAAAGTGAAAAGACACAAGCTTGTTTTGTTTGTTCCTGGGCCGTGTTCCCAGGACAGCCTGTTTGCCAGGTGTGTGGTTTTGAGACCGTGTTTATCAGAGAATTTAGGTCTACAAGTCTCAGATGACCTTGCCCAGGTTTGAGGGTTCTGAGCCCCCAGGCCTCCCCTGTTCCTGTTTTCCCTTCACCCCACGGCCACAAAGCATCAACCTCACAGACCCACGCAGAGGGCAGAGAGCCCAGCTCAGAGGCTGGAAGTCAGAGCAAAGAAGTAGCAAACCACACGTTCATCTTGGGGACACCACAGCAGAAATAAGTGGCCTGGCATTTTCTACTCACTTCCTCCAGCTGCAGAACCTCTGCTTCAGATAAACTAAGACGTTCTGGGGGCTTGGGAAGGACCAGACTAGGAGCTGAGATGGTTCTAAATGACAGGGGACGGATCTCAGTGTAGAATGGAGGGTGGCGGTCCCCTGCTGCCACATGGGGTCACAGCTGAGCCCTGACAGGACGGCTGCTCCTCCTGTTCGGGCATCATTGTCATCTTCACCGTCGCTCCCATTTGTGACTCCGCTTGTCGACAGTGTCTCATTGATCGCCTCCTGTATACACCAGTTCCCACCCGAGGAGGGAGGGGCGCTTTGCTCCACTTGTTGGCTGAATGCCCACCAGCCTTGCCTGCTCCAAGTTAACGCTGGTCAGCCAGTTGTTTCTTTGTCTCTATTCTCTCCCTTCCCTCCTTTCTCTTTTGCCGCTGGTACAGTTATATCATTATGCAGTGGGATTAGACCTAATAGATAACTTCTCCTGATTAAAATTAAACTGTACCTCAGTTTAATTTTTTAGCAGATTTCAACAAGCAGGTTTATTTTTTCTTATGAGGCCCCTTTAACAAGAAAGTGTAAATACTAGTTGAAAAAAATAAAGCTATATGAAAACATCCAAAGAAGAAGGGCAACTCTTCACAGCTTTTCCCTCCTGCTCCTCCTCTCCCGAGATACCCACTATTAACATATCAATATTTTACTTTCCAGCTTAGACCTTTTTTTTCATGCACATACCTATTCCGCATATAATTTTTATACAGAAAGTATAAACTCCTGTTTAATTCACGTCTGTGTTTTGAGCTCCAGGAACGTGATATTATTCATTCACTAAGTTGTGTCCAACTCTTTGCAACCCCATGGGCTACAGCATGCCAGGCTTCCCTGCCCTTCACTCTCTCCTGGAGTTTGCTCAGATTCATGTCCCTTGAGTCAGTGATGCCATCCAACCATCTCATCCTCTGTTGTTCCCTTCTCCTCCTGCCTTCAATCTTTCCCAGCATCAGGGTCTTTTCAATGAATCAGCTCTTCGCATCAGGTGGCCAGTGTATTGGAGTTTCAGCTTCAGCATCAGTCCTTCAGTGAATA
The DNA here is from genome assembly GCF_910594005.1 of Cervus elaphus. NCBI lineage: Eukaryota > Metazoa > Chordata > Mammalia > Artiodactyla > Cervidae > Cervus > Cervus elaphus. The sequence goes on from NC_057818.1 coordinate 27,420,160, forward strand.
TTCAGGGTTGATTTCCTTTAGGGTTGACTGGTTTAATCTCCTTGCTGTCCAAGGGACCCTCAGGAGTCTTCTCAGCACCACGATTCAAAGGGACATGATAGGCACTGAAAATGTTTGTTGAACAAATGAATTAAAAATTTCTGAAGTTTGTCTTTCTCATTCAAAAATGCACCGTGGACACCCTTCTGTGTTATCTAGCACATTCGTTTTACGGCTACATAGTACTGTGCAGGGGCGACTTTAGGCTTCTCTGTGCTTTTAATATTTGAAGTCCTTGCATCTACGTCCTCCCACACGCATGTATTTCTGAAGTCAGTTGTGTAAACAGAATAATGGTTTTCCAAGGAGGCCCACATCCTAATCCTCAGAACCTGTGAGTTTGTTTCCTTCCATGGAAGAAGGTCTTGCAGGTGTGAGGCTCTTGAGATGGAGCGAGTCTCGTGGATAATCAGGTGTGTCCAGTATAAGCCACCTTATAAGAGGGAGGCAGATGGTACACAGTCAGAAGGGGAGGTGCGGAGATGCAGCCGGGGCAGGGATGAGGAACTGTGCTGACAGAGCAAAGGGTGGGGTGACACCATTGCTGGAAGTCCTAAGCCAAAGTACGCCAACACCCTTCAGAAGCTGGAAAAAGGTGAAGAAATGGGTTTTCCTCTAGAGCCTAGGGCTTCCCAGGTGGCCCAGTGGTAAAGGATCCACCTGCCAGTGCAGGAGAGATGGGTTCAATCCCTGAGTCAGGAGGATCCCCTGGAGAAGGAAATGGCAACCCACTCCAATATTCTTGCCTGGAAAATCCCATGGACAGAGGAGCGTGGTGGGCTACAGTCCATGGGGTCGCAAAGAGTCAGACACGACTGAGCGACTAAGCCCAGCACAACACACATAGGCGGCGGGTGGTGAAGGACCTCGTTGACGATGTTATCAAACTTTTGATGTTTGAATTCTACAAAAGGTTTACATAACAGATTTCAGAAGGAAATCTAGTCTTTTATTTTTGCTTTCAAAATATTTTTGGATTTTCCAGTTTCCCTTCTGCTACTGATTTCTAACTTTATCTCATTGTGGTCAGAGGAAATACTTTGTATGACAAGTTATCTTTTAAATCCTATTGAGACTTTATTTTTGTGGTCCAACATATGGTCTAACCTGGGAAATATCCCTGTGTACATGAGAAGAATATGTATGCTGTTGGTGGGTAGAGTGTGCTATGTCATGTATTGTTGGTTTGCTTTATCTATTTCCTTCTGTCTGCTTGCTCTTTTCATTATTTCTTTTCAGTTCTGTCCATTTTTGCTTCATTTATTCAATTGTCATTAGAAACATAAATGTCTATAATGTTACAGCAAGAAGATATATCAAACTTGTATTAAAATACAATGCCCTACTTTGTCTCTTATAATTTTTTTTTTTATTTAAAGTCTTTTGTCCAATATTAGTATAGCCACCCCCACTCTCTTTTAGTTACTATTTGAGTGGAATATCTTTTTCTATTTTTTTCTCTTTCAATCTATTTGTGCCTTTTGGTCTAAAGTGAACCTCTTGTGGAAAGACTGGCATATAGTTGGGTCATGTGTTTTTATCCATTTTGCCAATATGTCTTTTGAATGGGGAGTTTAATCTGCTTACATTTAGGAGTAATTACTGGTAAGGAGAGACTTCTGTCATCTCATTTGTTTTCTGGGAGTGTTTTTGAGGCTGTTTCCAGAAGAGATTAACAAAGAGATTAGAAGAAAATCAATAGTAGGCTGACTAAAAAAAGATCTGCCTTCACCAAAGTGGGCAGGCTTCATCCCATCTATGAAAGTTCTGAAGAGAACAAAAGGGCCAAGAAAGGGCAAATTATCTCCCTCTTCTTCAGCTGGGACATCCATCTTCTGCTGCCCTCAGAGATATCAGGGCTTCTGTTTCTTGCATCAGCAGCCCCTCACCCCCTGGGTCACAGGCCTTCAGCCTTTTACTGAATTATACCCATGGCCTTCCTGATTCTCCAGATTGCAGATGGCAGACCATGTAACTTTTCAGCCTCCATAACATGAGCTGACTCCTATAATAAATTTCATGTATACAGGTGACTCAGTGGTAAAGAATCTGTCTGCCAGTGCTGGAGACACAGGTTTGATCCTTGGGTCAGGAAGATCCCCTGGAGAAGGAAATGGCAACCCACTCCCGTATTCTTGCCTGGGAAATCCCATGGACAGAGTAGACTGGTGGGTTATGGTCCATGAGGTTGCAAAGTATCGGATACGACTGAGCAACCGAGCATGCATGCACATTATATATATAAAAGAGAGAGATCTGTATAGAGATATTAATCTATATATTTCATATTGGTTTTCTTTCCCTGGAGAACCCTGATACAGTATCCTAGTCTTTAATGTTTGTCTCTATAAAGGGGGGAAAACAGAAAGTGAAGAGGGAAGAAGAAGGTGCCAAGCCTTTAACTCCCCCGGAAGTCACTTCCACCGGAGGGGCAGGGCAAGAACAATCTGATTAGAAGCAGCAATAGGCAGTGGGAGCGTGGATCTCTAGTATTTGGGGCAGGGTCCTTTTTTGCCCACCTTGGCTCCACAAGCTGTGTGCAAGCTGCTTCAGGAGCACGTGCACAGCTGCCCACCATGGGGATGGGGGAACAGATAACTGCTATGCTCAGAGCTGAAAGTGACCGATGGACCACGATTTACTGTCCAAGCCTTTCCCTGGAAGTTGCAGTCCTTCAACAGACTCCAGAGTTCCCAAATACTTATGTCAGATTCTGCTGGTATAATTGTCTAGGGCGTATTTAGTCATGTCCAACCCTTGCAACCCTGTGGACTGTAGCCTGCCAGGCTCCTCTGTCCATGGGCTTCTCCAGGCAAGAATACTGGCGTGGGTTGCCAGTTCCTTCTCCATGGGATCTTCCCGACCCAGGGATCGAACCCACATCTACTGCATCTCCTTGAATTGGAAAGCGGATTTTTTACCCTGAGCCACCTTGGAAGCCTTATTGTCTAGCAAGGGAGACGTATTCCTGGTGCTTCCCATCCCACCATCTTTCCAGAATCATTTCAATCTGTGTTCTTTTAAGCCACCTAGTTCATAGTAATTTGTTACAATAGCAGTAGAAATGAATTCAGCAAGAGCCCTAGAAATTGCTACTTCAAATTATAAACTCATTTTCTCACTTACTGTCCGTCATATACACATGGTTTCCATCCTGGTTGTGGCCCTCCAGACAATTCCCAATGTGCCCATCTGCCTCTCAAACTGTCTATCGCAGAATGACCCACTTCTTTAGACTCTGCCCATTGGTACAGAGTAAGCATTTTGTTAGATTTGATCCGTGTGTCTGGGACTCTCCTATTTAGCTCTGCTCTTTAGCTAGAAATGAACTGAACATAAAGCTGCCTCAGTTACATCTCTTCTGTTCTCAAGTCACTGGTTTGTTTTTGACCTTGGGACAGGATTCTTTCCTCCTTTCTAAACTTCATGTTAGCTAAACAGTGAAATATTAGCACCTCCAGCATTAAGTTACTGACTAGTTGCTTGTTGGCCATTTCAATTCCTTGTGCTTTGGAGATTAGACAGAGCAGGTAGATTTGGCCCCTTAATCTCCAAGGAAGCTAACAGAGGCAACATTATAAATAGTAGGTAAAAGCCTTCATATCAAAAATGGCTCAGCTTCAAGGCTTTAAATGCCTAAGATGTGATTTATAGGGGAAAATTCACCAGAGAGACCAGCTCAGAGCAGGGGCCGAATTTATGTTGGGAATTTATTTTGTCATCAGTGCCAGAGTGGCCAGGCCAGCCAAATGTTGGCCCAGATGCTGAAGGCCTCCTCTAGTGCCAGCAGGGATGAGGTGCTTCTGGGAGCCGGAAGCCTGTGCACACCCATGTGAACAGAGACCTCCCTTAGCCCCCTGGGGCCCTGCCCAGTACTCATCTGAGCAAACTCTCAAGGACTGACAATTCCTTGGCTCTTTATTGTCTGATTGGGGGTGGGTAGTTTACAAATTTAAGAGAAGTTAGAGTTTTGAGAGAGCCAATTCCATCCTGGCTTCTCTTTTCACAGAGATAACCGAGGGCGTCCCAGGTGGCTCAGTGGTAAAGAATCCGCCTGCCAATGCAGGAGACTTGGGTTTGACTCCTGGGTTGTGGAAGATCCCCTGGGGTGGGAAATGGCAACCCACTCCAGTATTCTTGCCTTGAGAATCCCGTGGACAGTGGAGCCTGGTGGGCTACTGTCCATGGGTCGCAAAAAACCAGACATGATTGAGCACACACATAGGCAGCCAAGGCTAGTTTGTGTAGACTTCAGAGTTCTCTCAGTTATGCTTTGGGGAATAGCCTCATGGAAAGGCTCTGTGGGTATTTTTCACTCCAGCCAATGGTGGGTGCTCTGGGCCAGACCAGGAAAAATGCCTGCAGACAAGGCTCACACACACCCACATTGGAAGCACTGTTTCCTAGGGCGGCTGTAACCTAGTACCACAAACTGGGTGAACTGAAACAATGGAAATGTCTTGTCTGTCAGTTCTGGAGGCTGGTGATCAGAAGCCACAGTGACATCAAGGCCACGTTCTCTCCACAAGCTCCAAGGGGACCCTCCCCTGCCCCTTCCAGCACCTGCTGGCTCCCGGCGTTCCTGGCTGGCAGGTGCATCACCAGCCTCTGTCTCCGTCTCCACACGGCATTCTCCCTGTGCATCCCCCCATCACCTTCCCACTGCATGTGGCCATCTCTGGGCCCAAACTGCCCCTCTTATAAGAACACCAGTCCTATTGCATCAGGGCCCGCTCTGACTTGACTACCTCTGCAAAGACCTTGTTTCCAAATAAAGTCACATCCACAGGTACCTGGGGTTAGGATGTCAACATCCCTTCTAGGGACATAATTCAGCTGTAATAGGAACCTTCTACTAGGAGACGGAAGGAAGCGGGTAACAAAGGTCCAGGGATGCTGGCTCCATTAGCCATGTCCTAACTGAGATGTGCTCCACACAGTCAAAGGCTTTGGCATAGTCAATAAAGCAGAAATACATGTTTTACTGGATCTCTCTTGCTTTTTCGGTGATCCAGCGGATTTTGGCAATTTGATCTCTGGTTCCTCTGCCTTTTGTAAAACCAGCTTGAACATCTGGAAGTTTGCAGTTCACATATTGCTGAAGCCTGGCTTGAAGAATTTTAAGCATTACTTTGCTAGCGTGTGAGATGAGTGCAATTGTGCAGTAGTTTGAGCATTCTTTGGCATTGTCTTTCTTTGGGATTGGAATGAAAACTGACCTTTTCCAGTCCTGTGGCCACTGCTGAGTTTTCCAAATTTGCTGGCATATTGAGTGCAGCACTTTCACAGCATCATCTTACAGGATTTGAAATAGCTCAACTGGAATTCCATCACCTCTGCGAACTTTGTAGTGATGCTTCCTAAGGCCCACTTGACTTCACATTCCAGGATGTCTGGCTCTAGGTGAGTGATCACACCATTGTGATTATCTTGGTCATGAAGATCTTTTTTGTACAGTTCTTCTGTGTATTCTTGCCACCTCTTCTTAATATCGTCTGCTTCTGTTAGGTCCCTACCATTTCTGTCCTTTATTGAGCCCATCTTTGCATGAAATATTCCCTTGGTATCTCAAATTTTCTTGAAGAGATCTCTTTCCCATTCTATTGTTTTCCTCTATTTGTTGGCATTGATCGCTGAGGAAGGCTTTCTTATCTCTCCTTGCTATTCTTTGGAACTCTGCATTCAAATGGGAATATCTTTCCTTTTCTCCTTTGCTTTTTGCTTCAGGAAAGTTATGACCAACCTAGGTAGCATATTAAAAAGCAGAGACATTACTTTGCCAACAAAGGTCCGTCTAGTCAAGGCTATGGTTTTCCCAGTGGTCATGTATGGATGTGAGAGTTGGACTATAAAGAAAGCTGAGCACCGAAGAATTGATGCTTTTGAACTGTGGTGTTGGAGAAGACTCTTGAGAGTCCCTTGGACTGCAAGGAGATCCAACCAGTCCATCCTAAAGGAGATCAGTCCTGGGTGTTCACTGGAAGGGCTGATGTTCAAGCTGAAGCTCCAATACTTTTGCCACCTGATGCGAAGAGCTGACTGATTTGAAAAAACCCTGATGCTAGGAAAGATTGAGGGCAGGAGGAGAAGGGGATGACAGAGGATGAGATGGCTGGATGGCATCACTAACTCAATGGACGTGGGTTTGGGTGGACTCCAGGAGTTGGTGATGGATAGGGAGGCCTGGTGTGCTGCGGTTCATGGGGTAGCAAAGAGTCGGACACAACTGAGCAACTGAACTGAACTGACTGAACTGAGATGTGAGGTCACCTGGCCAGGCAACCCTCAACACTAGTATTCCTAGCTGACCCTGGGTGGGGGATTGTAGAAGGAAGGCCTGGTACAGGGCTGGGTCTCTGTACTGTCTTTTAAAAATTTTTTATTTATTTACATATTTGTTTACTACACCGAGTCTTCATTGCTCACCATGGGCTTTCTCTATTTGCTGTGAGCGGGGGCTAGTCTCTAGTTGCAGTTTTCAGGCTTCTCAAATGTGGTGGCTTCTCTTGTTGCAAAGCGTGGGCTCCAGGCACACAGGCTTCAATAATTGTGGCACATGGGCCTCGCTGCATCTCAGCATGTAGAATCTTCCCCGTCCAGGGATTGAACCCTCATCCCCTGCATTAGCAGGCAGATTCTTAACCCCTGGACCAGCAGGGAAGACCCTGTACTGTCTTGAGAACCCTTCTCAGACTCCAACTTGCTTCCTTGACTCGGCAAAGCAAGGTCTGGAGTCCATCCATCACCTGGGATCCAGTTAGCAGTTGTTATGACTTACGTTATTTATTTTACCCTTCCAGAGCACTCCTTCTACCCCACACTCAGCTCCCCTGAGAAGAGCTCTGGTTAATTCATATGATTTTTCTCCCTCTCGCTGCATTTCCAACATGTCATGTGGCCTGTACAGAGCAGCAGCCCAAGCAGCCCCTGACACACCAGCCCTTTAGCCTCACTCTCCTCGCAGCTCTTAGCGGTGGAGAGTGAGGCAGCCCCATTCCTGGGTCTTGTCACTGAAGAAGCCTACGTGCTTGGGTGTTTTCTGGTTCCAGAACATTGCCAGTGACCCATGTCCTGTGATGCTCGATGAGACTCCTCACTTCAGTTAAGGCTTCCAGACACAAACCAAATTCATCACCTAGAAAATACCAGGAACCACTGTGTCCTGGTAGTGTGGAACCACTCAGACCTATCGGCTCCACAGGGGCAGCAGGGGGCCCCACTGCTTCCCTCCAGGTTCTTGCATCCTTGACTGGAAACATTTTGCAAGCCCACTGCAGCCTAGCTAGAAAGCTACAGCAAGAGTTTTCCATCAGGAGGCTCTAGAAATGCCACCTTAGAGAACCATGGGCTTGCCTGCGAGACATGGGACCACAGGTCTTAAAGTGTGAGTGTTGGACTTCCCTAGTGGTCCAGTGGTTAAGACTCTGGGCTCCCAATGCAGGGCGCACAGGTTCGATCCCTGGTGGGGAAGATCTCACCAGCCATGAGGTGTGAGAGCCCCCCCAAAAAAGAGTGTGAGTGTTCCCCACTGTCCCAGGCCTGCTGGCGAGGGCCTTGGCACTGCCCACTCCATCTCCCTTTATACCCTCTCTAGAGGGCGCTGTCATTGCCTGACAAGTTCTGGGAGGTAGAAAGGGGCAGAACCATCCCAAAGGAACTCAGGTCAGTGGCCGCATATTTGCAGCAGATGCCAACCAGGGCTGCTGTGCCAACTCGTCCATGCAATACACTGTGAGCAGTGCCTCCTGGAGTTGGGTTCTGGCCGCAGTGCAGAGGCCTGGAAGGGTGGGGCAGGCATGAATACATGAAGGAGGAGTTTTCTGGAGAGGGAAGTACGTACCTCATGGAAGCTGTGGGTTTTTTTTTTTAAATATTTATTCATTTATATATTTATTTGGCCGCTCTGGGTCTTAGTTGTGGCATGTGGGATCTAGTTCCTTGACTGAGGATCGAACCCTGGGCCCCTTACCTTGGGAGCATGGATTCTTAGCCACCAGGGAAGTTCCGAGTTGTGTGCTATGACAGAGGATGGCCACTAGACTGAAAGTGCCTGTGCCATCTGTACCTGAATCCCCTTGTGCTCAAAAAGGCATAAACACTTGGAACTTTGGTGGGCTGTGTTTCCTTGAGCCCCTGCCCCAGGACTGGACCACATGAGTGTCGGAACCCCAGTAGGGTTCTGTGTACTTTGCCTTCTCTAATCCTTACAGTATCACCTGAGGTGCCAGTGGTATTATCATCCCCATTTTACAGATGAGGAAGCCTAGGACCAGGCAGATTAGGAGACTGGTTGAAGGTCTCCCTTGGCTGGTTTGTGCAGAGCTGGGACTTAGAGCCCTGGCCTGGACTTCTCAGTACTTCCCGCCTCCTTGGTGCTGTGTGCCCTGAGTCAGAATGGCCCAGTCCAGATTTGGGAATCGGGTGCTCCAATGCCTGGAACTGGCCAGAGTTCTCAGAGCCCTAAATAGACCCCATTCGCAGTGGGTCGTGCTGTGTGGCGACACTGAGTCTCCCTGCAGCCCAGGAAAAGCATCAACAACGCCCATGGGGAGAGTGCAGAGCTGGCTGCCAGTCCAACCTGCTCCTGGCTCTATATTGTCGCGCAGTCACTCAGTTGTGTCCAACTCTTTGCAACCCCAGGGACTTCAGCAGGCCAGGCTTCCCTGTCCTTCCCTGTCATTATCTCCTGGAATTTGCTCAAACTCATGTCCATTGAATCGGTGATGCCATCCAACCATCCATCTTCTCACCCCATTCTCCTCTTGCCTTCTATCTTTCCCAGCATCAGGGTCTTTTCCAATGAGTCGGCTCTTCGCATCAGATGGCCAACATATTAGAGCTTCAGCACCAGTCCTCCCAGTGAATATTCAAGATTGATTTCCTTTAGGATTGACTGGTTTGATCTCCTTGCAGTCCAAGGGATTCTCAAGAGTCTTTTCCAGCACCACAGTTCAGAAGCATCAATGCTTTGGTGCTCAGCCTTCTTTATGGGCTCTATGCCTTTCTCCATTTAGCCTACAAACAGAGGGTACCCTCTGAATGCCCCAGGACTTCAGTGGCCATGGGGGCCACAATGGCCAAGAGGAGGTAAACCTGAGTGGGTCTTTCCCAGCAGGCTGTGGGTTTGAGATTATAAATAAGTGACAGTTTCCATAGTCACTGTGCTGTCTGTTCTGAAGCAAGGGTGAATGAGGATCAGGGCCCCAGAATCAGCACCAGGTTCAAGTCCTGGTTCCTCTACAGTTTTGCCTCGTGATACCAGACAAGTGAGCCAGCTGGCAAGACTCTGGCCTTGAACTCATCTCACCCTCACAACTGCTTTCCCTCCAGACCAGCACCCACCCCCACCCGCACCCCCAGCCAGCACATGAGTGGTGCCAGGACTGAGTGGTGTGGTAGGAACTGGACTCCCTAGCACCTCCTGTGAAGACAGGTCCAGAGTTTGGGGTTCAAGCAACCCACGGGGAGGAAGAAATTCTCCAGACCAAGGGAAACCAGAGCATGGGCTCCTGGCACTTTACCAGGGTGGCTGGAGAAGGGACTGCACCAACCCAGAGGGCTCGACCCCCCTGCCATCCCAGGAACCTCTCCTCCATGCATCGCTGTATCTGCTGAACATCCACTCATCTGTCACGTGCTAAGAGGGAGCCACCCAGTCTCTGGCATTTGTTACCTAGCCTGCACTAAGACAGTGCAGCACCAGGCAGTGTGCTTCCAAAGCCTCTTTCATTTCCATCATTAGGTTCAGAGCCAGGCAGCAGTCAGCCAGGGAGCTGCACCTGCCACCATCAGGTTCTCCAGGGCTGATGGCCGACCCTGCGTTGCCTGTCTGCTTCCTCAGAGCTGAGGCCCCAGCTCATCCGCCACTTGGTACCAGACCTTCCACACGCAGTCCTGAGTTGGCAGGGGGTTTGTGCCAGGTCACTCTTCCCAAGGGCTTCTCAGGTGGCACTAGTGGTAAAGAACCCGCCTGCCAATGCAGGGGACATAAAGAGACACAGGTTCGATCCCTGGGTCGGGAAGATCCCTGGAGGAGGGCATGGCAACCCACTCCAGTATTCTTGCCTGGAGAATCCCTTGGACAGAGGACCCTGGCGGGCTGCAGTCCATGGGGACACAAAGAGTCAGACACGACTTAGCACACATGCACTGTTCCCATGTACCCCACTCCAAGGGAAATCTCTGCATGGCTCCCAGGTCCCTGGGATCAGACATATAGAAGCCTCCAGCCCCTCCCCCAGCCGAGGTGGAAGGGATGCATCAGGGACTCACAGGGTTTGCAAATGTGTACATGTGTGTTCACAACACAGTAAGCTGGCTTCTTTCTTGATGTTTCACTTCAGACTGAGGTTTGCTGCCAAAGAAGAGATGGGAGGGGTCACACATGAGAATAGGGGTCAATTTCTGGAGGATGAGAGGCCAGCCAGAGGGTGCCTGTCCAGAGAAGCAGGGTATCCCAACAGGCAGGCATACAGCATACAGCAAGAGGAAATTCACTCAGTGCACAGGAATTAAGTGCCTACTGTTTGCAGGCACTGTGGGAGCTCTGGGATACAGACTGGATGCAGACCAGGCGGGGCTTAGAAGTCAAGCTCTGGAATCAACCACCCCTGGTCCAACTCTGGCTCCTACATTTTTAGTATCTATGTGAAGCCAAGAACATCTGTTTTTCTTTTTTTTGTTTTTTCCTGCCAGCATCCATTCTCAGCCCTTCTGGTAACAATATCCCTATTGTTCTCTGGGAAACCGCCCCTGTGGTTCATGCTGTCCCAGAGAAGCTGACCTTAGGTCCAGTTTCTGGGGAAGAGTATAGGACCCACCCCTCACCCCAGCTAGCCACTGCCTCCCACTCCTCTGGCCATGGCAGGAGCAGCTGGGCAAACAAGTCAGGGCCCTGGTCACAGCCCTGAACGTGGAAGTGTTAATTGCTCAGTCTTGTCCATCTGTAGCCCACCAGGCTCCTCTGTCCATGGATTCTCCAGGCAAAGATACTGCAGTGGGTAGCCATTCCCTTCTCCAGGGGATCTCCCTGACCCAGGGATCAAACCTGGGTTTCCTGCATTACAGGTGGATTCTTTACCATCTGAGCCACCAGGGAAGCCCATGGTCACAACTCGAGATGACCATGAAACCAGACAGAGGTAGAGACCGGGAGTCCTGTTTCCACCTGGCCACCAGACAGAGCCCCAAACTGAAGCAAACACAGAAGCAGCAAGAACCAGAGAGGGGGGAGCCGAGGCCTGCGAGCATGTGAGTCCTCGGAGTTAGCCATGCCTGAAATAGCTGCATCCTTGCACCTCTCAGTTCAGTGAGTAAATTAATTACCTCTTTACTTTTAACTTATTTTCATGAGCCAGTTTAAATTAGGTTTCTGTTGAGTGCAATTCCTCTAATACACAAACGTACCCAAAGCAATTGCAGATTTCTGAAAAGGCAGAATGAACCAAGACAACAGTGTCTTCCGGTTGTACTTGGTTACACATGGCTGGTGAGGGGTTATTGATAAGGGGACTATCTATGGTTTGCGTGCGTGATTGATGTAAGCAGAAGGGCTTCTCATCTAAGTGGCTTGTGGATACCAGATAAAGCCTGACCTTCCCCCCTTTTTTGAGAGTGCTTCATGGGCAGACTGGTTACTCCTTGGGTATACCCCAAGGGGTAAGACCTTCACCCCTTGCTCTATGGACCTTAAGGTTAGAGGTTTTCGGCTCCCTGCCCTGATAGCCTATGATGGCCACAGCTCCAGGCAGACTCACTGACCCTTAAGTGAGAGTGCTTTCAACTCGGTGACAGGATTCTTAGATCAAGAGAGGGCAAGGAAGAGGGTATATATATAAGGGTATATATATATACACACACACTCCCAGGTGGCTTAGTGGTAGAGTCCACCTGCTAGTGCTGGAGACATGGGTTTGATCCCGAGTTGGGAAGATCCCCTGGAGGAGGGCATGGCAACCCACTCCAGTATTCTTGCCTGGAGAATCCCATGGACAGAGGAGCCTGGCAGGCTACAGTCCATGGGGTTGCAAAAGAGTCAGACACACAACTTAGCAACTAAACGACAATAGTTGATTCACTTTGCCTTACAGCAGAAACTAACACACCACTGCAAAGCAACTAAGCTCCAATTTGTTTTTTAAAAAGACATAAGGAAATGTCTTGATACATAGTGTTTAATGACATGAACAAATTCTCAGGTAATAGTAAATGGGAAACCAGTTAACAATTTAAAAATATATGACATAAATAGGACCAAAGAAAACAGAATAAAATATAAACTAAAAATTAAACAGAGAGAGAGGGGCAAGGAGGGGCACATTTCTGGAGAGAAGGCCGTCTGAGCAGGAGATGGAATACTGAACCCATGTGGGGAGGGGCCGGGGGGTCCTAGATCTCTGTCAGCTTACAGAGTCTGGCACCCATAGCTGCTCAGTAAACTGGTTCTTCTGTAGATACAAATGAGTGAATGAGCAGACCTCACAGAGGGATGGAGTATAAGATGGTTATTATACAAGGAATTTCCCAAGATGTTAGAAGACCTAGGGACGTCACTTGTCAGAATGTGCCTCAGATGCATCAGATTTTTGCCACATTTGCATACTTAATATTTTTAAGTACCCTCCATTTTTAACTTAAATAAATATACCACTATGACAAATACATGTACAATGCAGATGCAATGATTCTAAGCCAGAGGCTGTTCTCTTTGTTAAAAAGGATTAGCAAGAGCTGGAGAGGTGTTAAAGACACCCGGCACCTAATAGAGACTTCCTCTTTGTATACTCAGCACTGAAAGGAAAGACTTACCATGAGATTTACTGCTCTTTAATTATTTGTTATCGTATTCACTCAAAATCATCGTGTATATCGTCTATATCTCAGGAGATACCGGCATAGCTCAGGGATGCTATGAATTCAGTTCCAAACCAGTGCAGTGAAGTGAATATCACTATAAAGTGAGTCACATGAAGTTTTTAGTTTCCTAGTGCATGTAAAAGTTATGTTTACAGTGTCCTGTGGTCTCTTATTTATTGTAATGTTTCATGTAAATGTTTATTTAATGTTATATTATTGCGAAAATTACCTCTCTGCCCAACTTATTATGTTATTCTCTAGATATATGATGTTGCTGCAGATGGCAGTATTTCTATTCCTTTGATGGCTGAGTAATATTCCATTGTGTGTGTGTGTGTGTGTGTGTGTGTGTATCACATCTTCTTTGTCCATTCATACTCATGGACATTTCAGCTGTTCCGATGTCTTGGCTATTGTGCGTGGTGCTACTGTGAACACTGGAGCGCATGAATCTTTCTGAAATAGAGTTTTCATCTCTTCTGGATATGTGCCCAGGAGTGGGATTGCTGGATCATGTGGTGACTCTATTTTTAGCTTTTAGAGGAACCTCCAGACTGCTTTCCATGGTGCCCACGGCCCCACTTTATATTCCCATCAGCCATATAGGAGAGTTCTCTTTTCTCCACCCCCTTTCCAGTATTTACTATGTTATTAAGTGTAGACTTCCCATTCCAACTTAGGTAATGATTTACATTAAATTCTCTCCGTTCAAATATTTGACGTGGTTTCTGTCACCTACATGGACTTTCACAGATATACCATCGAGCTGCCAGTTTAAGAGGCAAATACAATCATGCCACTTCTGTTTAAGACCTTTTCATAGTTCCCCATCCCCAACCAGATAAGCTGCTTAGCTCATCACTCAAGACTCTTTCAAGTCCAACAAACACATATACATACATACACTATATATCCTAAGTTGTGGGCACAGCCAGCAGCTTGCTATTTCACAAACACAATTCTAGCTTTTCCACAACCACCACCCGAAGGAAACTTTGTACCTCCTCCTCTCTTTGCCTGAAATGTCTTCCTTCTCCTTCTGGAATGTCACCTGCTCCTCCTGGAAAACGTCCGTGTCAGTTACCTCTTCTGAGGAGCCTTCCTTGGTCTTTCTCAGATAAAAGAATGGCCTCTCCTGGGCTTCCCCAGTGTCCTCCCAGAGCACATACCCAACTGTGTGAGTGTGGACACCACCGCCTCCCCCAGATCAGGGGCTGCTCAAGGCCGGGGATCCATCCATGTTCTTCCCGAATCCTGTGAGCCTAGAACACTGTCTGACACTGAGCAAAAGTCAGTTCATTTAAGGGACGCTCTCTTTTTTTTAAGATTTTTTTTTAAATTTATTTATTTTTATTTCTCTGGCTGCAGTGAGTCTTTTGCTGCATGCAGGCTTTTTCTAGTTGTGGCGAGCGGGAGCTACTCTCTAGTTGCGGTGCTCATGGTTCTCGCTGTGGTAGCTTCCCTCATGGATCACAGGCTCTGGGGCACACAGGCTCAGTACTTGCCGCTCATGGGCTTAGTTGTCTCGAAGCATGTGGGATCTTCCCAGGCCAGGGATCGAACCTACATCCCCTGCATTACAAAGCAGATTCTTTACTGCTGAGCCACCAGGGAAGCCCTCAATTCACAACTGTTAAATGAAAGCATAGAAACAGATCTATCCTTTAGTCGATCTGCAAATTTAAGTCAAATTATGCCTAAGGGTAAAGAAAAGTGGTGTCTAAGATTTAACAAACGATAGAGTTAACATTTTAAAAACTCAAATTCCATCCCATCTTTTTAAAACACACACACACAAGAATGTATGAATATAAGCCTTAACCTCGGTCTTGTTTTCTCTTTTTGCACAGAGTTCTACTCATTTTCAGAGAGATGTCTGCTTCTTGGTGTGACTTTAACAAATTCATGAAAAGTCATTTGACAAATTTATAAAAGTTCACTTCACAAATTCATAAAAGCCAGACTTGCCTTGACACTTTGCCAGAAGGATCAGTTTCTTCTTCTTGAATGCACATTATTTTTAATGATACTAACTTTATTCTCATTTTGTTATTAAAATTATACGTGCTTTTGTAAATTAAAAACAATGGGTAGTAAAACAGATGATAGATGGGTAAAGACAAAACTAGAAACTCCCTTAAAATCCACTACCCAGAAATAATCATTCTTTGCATTTGGTGAACCAGAATGCGCCAGTAAGAACCCAAGCTGCCTCTTTTAAAAATGATCCCGTACTTTAGGTTTTTCTTTTCATGATTTCATGAAAAATCTAGAAGTCCTTCTGTCCTTCCTCCCAGTTGCTGAGCTGGGGTACACAGACAGTCAAGACCTGACCTTTGGGAAGCAGATACCCCAGTTATAAAACACAGGTCTCCCCTCTGAGATCCACAGAGCTGGTGTGAGCGTGGATCCAAAGAGAAAAACAGCAGTGGGAAGATATCTGGAGAGTAATGAAATGACAATCCAGTGAACATGTTTCAAAAGCACATTCAGTTTTGAAAGACAGAACTATTAAATTAGCTAAAGGGAACATGTTAGACCCAACAGAGCCAAGTTTCCGAATGTCTTTTTGAAATAATTAACTCCAGGCATAGGGAATCGGGTGTATTCACTGCAAATGGGAAGTGACTGCAGGACCCAAAGCTGGAAGGTGGACCTGGAGATGGGTGTGTGAAGGAGAGCTTGGGCCAGCCCACTGGTTCCATTTTCAGGGTCCTAGGATGGAGGACAAGAAACTAGGAGACAGGATTCTGGAAGGACTCGTTCCAAGGGCATCTGGAATGGTCCCCAGCAGGGTGCTTGCCTTCTCATTTCTCACAGTGGGCCACCTGCTTTGGAATCATTAAGGAAGCTTATTAAAGACGCAGAATCTTTGGTGCCTCTGAGCCTTCCTAACCAGGGTCCTGGGGTCAAGGCTCAGGGACTGTGTGGGTCACAGGGTCTCCAGATGATTCTGAGAACCTTCAACGAATCACTCAGGACCTGGATGATTCGTTGAGAGTACTTAAAAGCATGGAGGAGAAGCAGAAATGCCTGCCCTCTGGTTTTGTGCTAACATGTGCCAAAAGCCTTAAATTCTGAGGAGGAGGGAGAACGTTCAGTCCAAGGAGTGATTTGTTTTGTGCAATTTCCTGGAGTTTTCATTCTTATTTTCCAGAATTCCCTGATGCCAGCCAGGACACTAAGCAACTATTAACTTTAGTCTTTGCCCATTTTACCGACATGAAAACTGAGATGAAGGTGACTCGGCCGTTGCCTAGACACTGACCATTTGGGCCTGCAAATCTCTAGCTTCTTGCTTCCCCCTCCCCAAGTGCCCTTCCTCTGAAGAGTCTGTGATCCAGACTTGTCCTTCTGGGACTTCCCTGGTGGTCCGGTGGCTAAGACTCCACGCGTCCACTGCAGAGGGTGAGGGTTCGATCCTTGGTCAGGGAACTAAGATCCCACATGCATAGCACAGCCAGAAAAAACTTGTCCTTCCTTGCTTAGAGGGAGGCAGGATAGGGTGCCTGGTCAAAAGATGTTTATCAGCCATCTCTCAGGTCCTGTACTGCTTGCCTCATCTAATCCTCCACTCAAGGAAGTGAAGGAGAAAGCAAATAAGGCACAGAGAGATTAAGCAACTTGTTTGATGTCACATGGCTCTAAGGCTATGGGCTCCAGGGGCCCTGGGGAGTTCTGTTCCCAACCTTAGTGCTTCACCAAAGCACCGTTTCCCAGCCTCCACGTTGACTTTGCTTGTGGCTTCAAGACGCAGAAGGGGAAACTGAAATGTGTTCAACTGTGAGAACTTAAACCCATGCCCCTTGCCCACCCCATATAGAACATACACTCATGCCCTCCTCTCATCACACACATACACATACACACAACATCCACCCGTGCATACACACACTGGTGACTCAAGCTGGGGCTGTGATAAGGGGATGGTGAGCCTGGACTGTGTTGGCTGCCGCTGCTTTGTTCAAAAAGCCAAGAGCTAGGTGAGAGCGTCGACTGACTGGGCAAAGAGGAAACTGCTGTCATGGGTGGGAAGAGGGGACCAGCTGGGCCACACCCCAGGAGCCTGCCGAGACCCAAAGAGGCTGCAAAAGAGGAGGAGAGGAAGGAGAGAGGATGAGAGAGAAAGAGCTGCCCTTGGTCCTCTCCAGGGGATGCAGCAAGGTCACAGCCCTGGCAGGCGGCATCTGGGCGACTGCAGGAGGTAAGTAATGGGCCATAAATAATGCATCAGGTGAGGCAGGGGGCAGCTGGTAGGAGAGACTCTGGCTTTGGAGCCAAGAGACCCAGGAAGGAATCCCACCCTGGCTGTGAATTGAGGAAGGCCATGACCTCCCTCTCATAGGCTCTGTTTCCCCAAATGTAAGCCAGGGGCACTCATCATATGCCTGGCCACTGGGAGGATGATAAGAGAAAACAGGATGAGGATGGCCATGAACAGAAAGGTAGGGTCCAAATGTTAGGCGGTGTTATTGCTCTTAGAATCATCATTCCATCCAGAGACTGTAGAGCCCAGTGGGGAGGAACAGAGACCCTGGAGCCCCCATGCCTTCGTTCCTTCTAGACTTCAGTTTCCTGATTGGTAAAATGGGGATAATGACGGCACCCATCACATGGAGTTGCTATGAGGGCTGAGTGGGTGAAAGATGCTCAGCACAGCAGAGGAGGTCACAAGAGCTGGCTGTTCCCTCCCCTGGTGAATCGGCATCATCCTGGGACTTACACAGTGGGGCTCGTTATGGATGGAATGGTTGTGTCCCCCAAGTTCATATACTGAAGTCCTAAGGCCTCCAGCCAATGCAATGGTATTAAGAGTTGGGGCCTTTGGGAGGGGGTGAGGTTATGAGGGTGGGGTGTTCATAAATGGGATTAGCGCACTTATAAAAGGATCCCAGGGGACTATCTCTACTCCACACCCCACCTCCCCATGTGAGGACACAGTGAGAAAACAGCTATCTGCCACCCAGAAGAGGGTCCTCACCAGGACCTGACCATCCTGGCATTCTGATTTCAGACTTCCAGCCTCTAGATCTGTTTATTAAGCCACCCAGTTATGGTATTGTGTTATAGCAGCCTGAGCTGGTGAAGAGTTGGTGAAGTCGGGACCTGCGTGCAGAGGCAAAGATCCAGTGTGTGGCATTCCTTCTGCTTATGGAAGCAGCAGGTGGGCACCCAGAGACGGCACCCTTGGTCCTCAGGCCATGGACAGTTGTCCAGAATGCTGACTTTACTGGCCAGCAGCACTGCTCACTCACACCCTGGGGCTCCCTTCCCCTAGAAGACCCCTCATGTCATTCTCTGTGACCCCTCCTCCGCTCAGCCTGCCGAGTCAATGGCTTGGTCTCAGGATCAAACTGTAACCCAAATTCTTGTTGTTCAGTTGCTAAGTCATGTCCAACTCTTTGCAACCCCGTGGACTGCAGCACACCAAGCTTCCCAGTCCTTCACCGTCTCCTGGAGTTTGCTCAAAATTACATACATTGAGTCGGTGATGCCATCCAACCATTTCATCCTCTGCCACCACCTTCTCCTCCTGCCCTTGATCTTTCCCAGCATCACGATCTTTTCCAGTAGGCCTCTGATGCAATATATCCAAAATATACAAAAATGCTTTTTTCTTGTCTATCTTTCCTGATAGTGAAGTACATACAGTAATAATCCAATTGAACTCAAGTCATTTAATAAGTGACCACTAAGTGTGATCCTCGGTGTCAGGCACTGGGCACCGTACTAGATTTTATTGCTGGTGTGAAAAATTGCCACATTAGTGGCTTAAAAATCATGCAAATTTTCTTACAGGTTTGGAGGCCTGAAGTCTGGAATGGATCTCCCTGGGCTAAAAGCAAGATGTTGGCAGGGCCACATTCCTATTGGAGGCTCTAGAGGAGAACCCATTTCCTTGCTTTTTCCAGCTTCTGGAGACCATCTGCTTTCCTTGGCACATGGCCCTTTCCTGCATCTTCAAAGCTAGCGATGTGGTCAAGCCAAGTCCTCATGCTGCCGTGTCTCTGGTTCCCTCCTGCCTCCCTCTCCCACTTTTAAGGTCCCATGTGATTACATTGGGTCCCCCCAGATAATCCAGGATAATTTCTCTACTATCAAAGCAGCAGATTAGCAACTTCATTTCATCTGCAACCTTCATTCCCCTCCACCAGTCATGTAACATATCCATGGGCTCCAGGGAGGAGGACACGGATGTATTTGAGGGAAGGCATTTTTCTGCTGACTACAGATCATCCATGGGGTGCCAAGCACTGCATCAGTACTTTGCAAGCAGTCACTCAGTCAATCGTGTATTCAACAAATACCGCTGGAGACTCCCACCTACTGAGCCCATCCTAAGTAGGCCAGTGCTGGGTGCTGAGGCTCAACTGCCATCAGGACACAGTCCCTGCCCTCGGGAAGCTCACAGTCCAGGGCAGAGATGGGCTGGCACACAGACATCCATTATACAGTGGAGCCAATGAGTTCACGTCTCTGAACCCATTTCTTCATTTGTAAAATCAGAAAAACAAGAGATGTATCTATCTCTCAAAATGTTGGGAGAATCAAATGAGATACTGTATGTAGGTAATGCCTTTAGCACTATACTTGGCACATAGTAAGGGCTTCCTAATGGTAGATGATGATTAGTGGTATTATTATTGAGAATGTGATATGATGGGAGCACAGAGGAAGGGAATCAGGTGAAGTCTAAATTGACATCCCCCAGGGATGAGCAGGATTAGCCCAGGGAAGTATAGGAAGTGGAAGGAAGAGGTCCCTGGGCAGAGAGAATGCATGTGCAAGGGCCCTGGGGTGAGCACACCTCTCCATCCTCATGATATCCCAACAGCCCATCAGAGCTCTTCCTGCTATGTACAAGAGCTGTGTTCCCACTCCCAAAGCCCAGGAATCATAGGGACCCCTGGCTTCTAAACACCCAGCTCCAAGGCGGCTGGATGTGGCATTGCACCCACTGTTCTCATCCCAGGGATCTCATCCACCCCTATACCTTGTGCCTGGAACCACAAAATTCATTGTCCTAAGAGCCACTAGTCAAAAGGCCCCAACTAGGCCCTGGGCTGAGGGCTCTTCAGGCGGCAACTCGTGACTCCTCACTGCTATTTGTTAGACCTGTTTGAGACAGGAAGAAACTGCAGATTTGTGATTTTACCCAGGGCCACTAGGGAGTGGGTGAAACCCAAGGCTGTCTGACTCCCTATCTCGAGGCCTGCTCAGGCCAACAGCCTAGGCTTTGATGGCTCAGCTCCATGCATGGAGGCTGGACCGTGAGGAAATGGGATGAAGTGGGACCTTGGAAGAGGATCTGGTCTACCCTAGAGTTGACCTAGGGGTGCCTGGAGACTGGGCGAAGGGCCAGGGCAGGGACTGTTAGAAAGAATGGGCTCCTCTCTTTCCCAGGATAAGCTGTAACAGCGGCAAGGCTCCAGATAAGAAAGGACAAACTGGCTTGGACACTTCAGGGAGGGTCCCAGACTGAGTCCTCCCACCCTCAGCAGAGCCTGTTCTTTTCCAAGAGCAGGGACATCTGACCCGTGCTCACATGGGAGCCAGAGGGAGTTTCCCAGTTCATCTATTCCTTGACTGGGGACAAAACTGTTTGGACAAACAAGAATAGCATGTACATCAGATTCCCGATGTGTATTTGTGGCTCCTGGCCCTTCTCTCATCTTCAAAACTAACCATGTGGATTCCACCTATCTTCTCTTGGGGAGTGCTAGCCCCTATCACGCCATGATGTCCAGACTACCTTCTTGAAGTTAAACCTCCTTCCTTGTATGAAATCAGAGTGAAAACAGATGACAGTTTGCGAATGTAAGTGGCAAAATGAGTGATTGTCATCAATGCTGTAAGGGGTTAACTCAACAGGCTTGGGTCCTCAAATCCTGTTCTTTCCCCAAAAAGAACTGGCCCCTGGTGATCTCGATGCCTGACAGGAGTGTTCCTATTGTGTCTGAGGCCTTGGGCCATACTGCAGGGTCTAATCAGACATGAATGCTCACCGTGTGACCTCTGAGGAAAGCCTGTGTGGCCCTGGGCCACTCTGTCAGCTTCACTTCTGGGGTCCTGGAGACGGAGTAGCTTAGGTCAGTCACTTGGTGCTGTGTGCCCATGTGACCGACTTCCAATTAAAACCCTGCGCCCCAGGGCTCAGGTGAGCACCTCTGGTTGATACGCCACTTGTGATGTCACCTACCAGTGCTGGAAGCATTGACCGTGCCTGAAGGACACCTGGAAGCTTGTGCCTGGAGTCTCCCAGACTCTGCTCATGCACCTCTCTCTCTTTACGGATTTGACCCGAGTCCTTTCACTGCAGTAAATGGTAACCATGAGGGAAGTGACGTTTCTGAGTTCTGTGAGTCCTTCAAGCTCGAGGGTGGTCTTGGGAACCCTCCACACAGCATCCCATTTCAGTTCCTCAGCTTCTATTTTCTGGAAACTTGGTTAGAACCCCTGACTCCTCCCAACCCTGTTATCATGGTGCCGAGGACACTGTGGGAACACTGTGGTCCCCAGCAGGGCAGAGTGCCCGGGGCCGCTCAGCCTAGGGGCCACCCCAGGTGTGGGGCGTGGGACCCCAGCTCAGCCCAAGGCTTTAGCTCCCATCTGGGGTGGGGTTGGGACAATCACCCTGTAGAAAGTGGGCCATTCTCTCCAAAACTTCAGGACAGAGGCTTCTCCAGACTTGTGTGTCCTCTTTGGAAGGAGAACGGCTTAGCTGTCCTCCAAAGAGCAAGTTTTAGCTTTCTGTCTGCTTTCTGCCAATTGCTGTTTACCCAGGAGTTCCCTGGGGTCTGAGGGGGAGGCTGTGCCTCCTCCCTGCCCTCTTGGTTCTCCCTTCCCACTGCAGGCAGGGTTGATCAGGCCCCCGAAGCTCACGATCTAGGCCAGCAGCAGAGTTAGGATCCAGGAAGGCTTGGAGAGCCAGCCACCACCCACTGGGAGAGCTGTCTTTCCCTGGGATGTTTCCTACCCTTCAGGGGAAACTAAAGCAGGGAACTCTTATTTCTGGTCCTTGTGACAAAGTGTAGACTTAAAAACATTAGTTCCTGAAACTGGGGCCAAATAGATCCCTCCAGGACTATCTTAACTTTGTTTGTTTTTTTAAATTTTATTTGAAGTAATGATAGATTTACAAGAAGTTGCAAAAACAAAAAGTACAGAGGGGTCTTGTGTGCCCTTAGCTCAGTTTCCCCCATTGGTAACACCTTACAAGATAAAAAAAAATTAGGCTTTAAAATGAAATTAGCACAATTGGGAAGGTGGGATAATCACTCATTCCACCCCGCCCCCCCCCCGCCAGGATCCCCGCATGAACCTGCATAGGTACAAAGCCAATCAAAGCACCACAATACAGGTCTCCTGTCAAGGATAGATGGGCTGACCTTGACAGAGGTCAGAGAGGGCAGAGGTCAAGCAGCCAGGCAAAAGGAGGCTGCAGAGTGGCCCTAGGAGGTCATCCAAGAGATGTGAGCAAAGTAGCATCTTGGCATAAATTACTAGCAACAGTGTTTCTAACTGAAAAATTGAAAACATTCCTACATGCCCAACACTATGGGACTAGCTCAGAAAATATGCAGCACCCACACAATAATGGGCTTCCCTCATAGCTCAGTTGGTAAAGAATCCTCCTGCAATGCAGGAGACCTGGGTTTGATCCCTGGGTTGGGAAGATCCCCTGGAGAAGGGAAAGGCTACCCACTCCAGTATTCTGGCCTGGAGAATTTCATGGACTGTATAGCCCATGGGGTCGCAAAGAGTCAGACATGACTGAGCAACTTTCACTTCACTTCACACAATAAAGATAGTGTAGCTGTTATAATTGCATTGCAGAAGAGTAATTTTCTCAGGGTCAATGTTCATGATATACTGGCAAGTGAAAAAAAAAAACAGAGTGGCAAAAATATATGCAGTATGATTCCTTGGGGAAAAAACACAAAGCACTAAAGGACGTACCCCTCCCCACCCTCCCCAGTGTTAACATGTGGACGCTGGTTATCTTCAGGCAATGGAATTACGAGTGGTTCTCACTTTTTTCCTCTGCACTGAGTGTTCTGCATTGAGCATAGATGACTTTTGGAATTTTAAAGATATATTATCAGATCACCCCTTTCCTGGACTCGGCATATACTGGGGCTGCATGTGTCTGGAAAAGCTTCCAGGGAAATGGAGAGCACTCTCAAAGGAAACTGGGGGGTGCTCTGCTCTCCTCTGGGATGGGGGAGGACAGAGTAGGGTGTCTGGAGTTTCCTGGAGAGCAAAGGGTGGACCCTGCCGGCGGGGGGGTGGGGGGTGGTCTTTACATGTTATGGGAGAAAGGAGGTGGCGACATAGCCAGTGAGTGGTCCAGCGTGGCCCAGGAGCAAGGAGCAGATAATCTGGTCGCTGGTGAAATTCCAGAGTGCCTGAGAGCAGGCACCCGCTGCTGCCCACTTGCTCATTCCGGCTTCCTTATCATCTGCTCATGCACACCCAGCTTTTCCCACGTCAATCCAGGAGCTCCTGATAGAGGGCAAGGCTGCAGCACGCTCAGCTCTGTGCCTCCCGGAGCTTATCACAGGGCCTGGCTGACCCAGTGTAGGATGGATGGGTGGATGGATTCAGGGAGGATCTCCCCCAATCACCCCCTCTTCTATCTCTATTCTCTGACCTTCTGCCTCTCTGCAGGCTCAGATGCCTCTTCCTCCATGAAGCCCTTGCTGACCCCTCCAGGCCCCCACTGTACCTCACAGGAACCTCAACTGCACATGTCAGCAGAGTCTGCTCAGAACCCAGATTATGGGGCTCTGGTTTTCTCCATTGGTGCACAAACCTGAGAGGCAAGGTCAGTGCCTGGTCCGCTCTGGTTTCTCTGGTACACTCAGCCCAGATCTTGGCACCAAAGAGGCACTCAGCCAAGCCTGTAAAAGAAGAGAAAGGATCCTCTTTTCTCTCCCTTAGGCCATCTGACTCATGATGAGTGAGTGGGGAAGGTTAGTTGTGTGTATGGGGGGGACCATTTCTGCTCATCCTCCCCTTGCTAAGAGAGGAAGCCTCCATGGGCCCAGGCTCCTCTGCACCCCTGACTCCACCTGCTGGTTCTTTTCACTTGCTCCCAGTCATGGTCACGAGGGGACTGGACAGGGATGGTGACTCAGCCCAATTCATCACCACAGTGGAAAAACACAGTCACCTGTCCTCCTGGCAGCGGGGCCAGAGCTGCCTCTGCATCTGGAAGGGCAGCGAGCCATACTGTCCTCAAGGTCCTTGTGTCTTTCACCTGCTGAAAAATCAAAGACTGAAGGATGTAGGAGCAGCCTTGCTTGACACTGTAGATTGGCAGTGTGATATGACTCTCAACGACCTAGGATAATGTGTTCCCTCTATGCCGGGCTCGGAGCTGAGTGCCTGTGTCATCTCACAGCAGTTTCACGAGTCCATCATTATCTGAAGTGGGCACTGGTCACTCTCTTGGCCACCAGCATCTGAATGCCCTTCCTATGAGGCAGGGTCCACCTCCCACTAGAGGAACTGAAAATACCTTTTCCCAGCCTCCCTTGCAGCTTTGACAGAGTACGTGGTCCAGGCACCTCCAGTCAGACATCCCATTCTTATCTGTGAATTAGAATCTGGTAACATGAGCAAGCCAAGACCATACGGACAATTCATCCTGGTGACAAAGCGGCCACAGCACCTCTGGCTTTAGAGGCAGCCATGGTCCTGACGCTAGTATCCCACATCCCTGTTCAGAGACGGTGCTGCGGTAGCATTTGATGGGATGGCGCCGATGCTTCGGGATTGGGCCTGCATCCTGAGATCCCCAGGGCTGCTCTCCATCCTTCTAACATAGCTCTGTTTTGCTTAAACCAGACAGAGTAGGTTTCTAGTTCCTGTAATCACCCAGACTGATATCTTAGCCTGAGTTTCCAGATCGGGAAATGAAGGCCCAGAGAGATCTTCAGATAGGCCGGATCTTGTCTGTAGCTGAGGTACAGGCAGTCTCTTCCCCGGTTTACACATGGGAAAAAGGGAAGTCCCGAGAGGGCAGCAACTTTCGCAGCCTTTTTCTTGTAATGAGGACCGAGGCTTGAGGGATGTGTCTTAGAAGCCCCCTGTCCCAGCCAACACCCTGGCCATCTGCCATGCCCTGCTTTCCTCTGTTAAAAACCCTGCCAGGGGCTTTCCTGGTGATCCAGTGGTTGAGAATCTGCCTTGCCGTGCAGGGGACACCAGTTCCATCCCTGGTCTGGGACAATCCCACATGCTGTGGAGCAGCAAAGCCCAGGTGCCACAACTACTGAGCCCATTCTCCAGAGCCTGTGCTTTGCAACAAGAGAAGCCACTGCAGTAAGAAGCCCACACACTGCAATGACAGAGTAGGCCCCACTCGCCAAAACTAGAGAAAACCCATGTGCAGCAGTGGAGACCCAGCACAGTCAATAAGTAAATAAAATATATATATATATATATATAAAACCCTGCCACCCAGCCTGCTTCCAACACCATGCCTCCATCACAAGGATGACGAAGAGCCCTGGAGAAAAAGGAATGGAGACCTTGTCCACCTACTGACTCAGCTGGGACTCCTCTGCCCAGTGTGACTGACTCCTCCAGAAAGGCTCAGAGCCCCCCTCCCTGCCTATACCCGAAGCACCTTTCCTTGATGCAGTAGGCCCTGGCGAGGGCAGTGTTCAAATACAATCACATTGCTTCATCATCTATTGAGTCGCCTCATTGTCTTAGGACTTCATATCCTCTTGGACCTCTAGGACCTGACCCCTTGAATGCCCACTGGGGGTTCATGCATTCTGAGCCAGGTGGGTTGTCCACATTACTTCAAGTCCCTGGCAGACACCATTCTGCACAGAGACAGTTGAGTCACAGTGTCAACGCTGTTATCAGGCAGCCTTTTACATCCTCCCGGGGCCTGTTTTCCTCCAGGGAATTTAGAACAGGCTAGGCTTCGAGAATTATGTTACTGGGACATCAGCAATCAGTTTTGTTCAGTGACTAGCTCTGAAATTATTGGAAAGGGTAGAATTCAGAAAAGCCTGAAAGAATCTCTAATACAATAATTACAGTTTTATCATCAGTAATCATAGGGACTATTTACTGAGCATTTCAACCGTGTGTCTGGCACTATACTAAAGCGTTCTATGCCATCACTGAATTCTTAGGCACCCTCTGAGGTCAGCATCATCCCAGTTTCACAGAGTAGGACATGAAGCCTCGGAGAGGATAAGTCACACAGCCAGGAAATCGTAGAACCAGCCTGTGCTCTTAAGGGCCAGCTCCAGACTTGTATCTATAGAACCAGCTTCCTGGGTGTTCTGGATATAGAGGTTTACTCTGTCACCACCTCCCCTCAGCATCCCCTTTGCAAAGGAGGAAACTGAGAGGCAAGGATTTCCCCAAGGTGAGCCCCAGAGTTGTAAGGAGAACCCAAGCTTGCAGTCTATATACTGCACCCCAAGCAGGAATATGCACCCCATCTGGGGCCACCAAGTCTTACCAGCTTCCTAAACATTGGTGAATGGGTTAACTCAAGATCATAGTAGCTTCCTGCGAAGCCTGGAGTTGAGGGAAACCTGGGACTACAAACCAGTCCAGATAAAGATCCAGTGAAGGGGGAGAGACCTTGAAGAATCACATTGACCTCTCAGCCTGAAACATCCCAGACTGCCCATATGACCTGGTCCCACACAGTCACTGTGCCCCAGAAAGGCTGGAATCAGCAGGGGCAGAACCCCGCCCCAAATCAGCAGCAGAACCTGAGTAGAACCCTGGTCTCCAAGAGCCCTCCACTTGAACTGTCTCTCCCAAGTAAAGTTTCTCAAGTCATCCCATTCCCATTCTCCCTACAGTAGGACTCCATCTGGGGACACTGGTGTTCCCTCTCTTGGGGTAACAGGTGAGAGCAAGGTCACTGGGCCTGACCAGAGGGAGAGTGAGGACCAAAGAGGTCCCCAGGTTCCTACTGGCTCAGATGATGGAGGGTGAATGGTGGAGAGCAGGGACTTGGCCACATTCTGTTACGGGTGTGCGGAGGAAGCTCTGGGGGTGGGGAGGGGGAGCCTGAGAGCCCCAAACACCTGTGCCTGGAGTCACTCCCCCATGAGTTTCCCCAAGGAAACCCTCAAGCTCTGCAAACAGGGGACGACGACCCAAAGCCCCGCTGAGCACCTGGCTCTTCCAGACCCCCCAGGACTGTCCCCCAGCGGTTCCCAGCCAGCGACGGGGCGGGGGAGAGGGGGATGCTGTCTCCTCCGGGCTCCCGGGTAATCTAAACAAAGACTGGGGCAGAGACCGCTCCCTCCCTCGGGAGCTCGACGCGGCGCGGCGACCAGGGGACGGGCGGGGCGGGCGGGGCCTCCCGCCGCGCCCGGCGAACTCGGAGCAGCGGGAACCCTTCCTCCCGGCGCCGCAGGAGGTGAGGAGCAGGCCGATCAAGCCGGGCTCTCCGCTGGGTTCGGGTGTCGCGGCGTCTAGGTCGCCGCGGGAGGCTGAAGCCGCGCGCCCAGGAACCGCCTCTCGGGTCCAGCCCCCAGGCCCGGAGCAGCACCGGGACAGGCGCCGACGCTCCCCGCGCCCTCGTGGGCACGCCCCCCGCGGCGCGCCGCCCCCGGCCCGGCCCCCGCCCCCAGCAGCGGTGGCTCTGCGGAGGGGCCCCGGGTTGCCCGCACCTGCACCCGCGCGTTGGCGGCGGCGGCGCGGAGGCCTGGCTCCCCGCCTGCGCGTCTGTCTTGCTCGCGTCTCTCTAGGTGAGTCGGCAGCGCCCCGAGGCCCATCTCCTGCACCCCCCGGCCACTGCGGCCGCGGCTGGTCCCCCTGCCTCGGTGCAGCCCTCGCGTGCTACCCCGACCCGCGAGCCGGCCGCCTTGTCGCCGGGCCACACTTCGCCTAGGAGGGCGGCATCTCCTCCCCACCCCACTCCACCCCGCCAGGGCTCTTCCTCTTCGCCTTCCCGGCCCGACGCGGGGACCACCCCCCCACCCCAGCCAGGGCCAGGGCCCCGCAGCACCGTGCCCCCCCGCGCCTCCCTGATCGCGACATCGGGGGCGGCAGGGCCTTTTTGTACGCGCGGCGGGCAGAGGGGCCCCCTCCCGCCGCCTCCCGGAGTATCACCCGCGCCCACCCCGCGCTCCCTCTCCGCCTCCCGGAGTTCACCCGGACCAGGTGGCGGCGGGCGCCTTTTAGGGGTGCGCGGTCGTGCAATTGGTGGATTTTTTTAAACCGGTTTGGAGGGGGGGAGCGCGGCGTGGGGGGCGGCGAGAAAGCGCTCCCGGCGGCTCCTCCTGCTCCGCTCCTCGTTCTCCTGCCTCTTCCCTCCTCGCCTCCCGCGCTCCTGTCCCCGGCTCCGCCGAGCGCACTCCCCCGACGCCGCAGCCGCGAGCCGGGCAGCGCCGGACGCCGAGATGAAGGTGCTGGGACACAAGATCGAGCTGCTGACAGGTACCGCCGGCCCTTCCCGGCCGCCGCCCCTCGGCGCGGCCTCGCCGCCCGCTACTTTCCGAGTTGGAGCAGGAGCCGGGCACGGCGGCGGCGGCCAGGGCTTTGGGGTGTCTCAGGCTGGCGCAGGAGGAGGGGGTGCGGGCACCAGTTAATTCCTGCCTTGTGCGCTGCGGGTTCCTGTGCGGAGCCGGGCCCCGGGAGACGACCTGGGGCGGTGCCCTGCCCGGCTTGGCTCTCCGAGTCTCCGCGGCCCGGCGTCGGGGTGGGTACAGCGCTTGCTGCCGGGACGTGGTCGGGGGAACGGCCCGCTGGAGTCAAGCTCTAGTCAGGTCTTCAAAAGAAGAGAGGGCGCTTGGAGCCCCTGTCCTTCTCTCAGTGTCGCTCGGTTCCCCCAAGAAAGGCGCTCCCTGGGCTCCAAAAGACCTCGGGGCTGGCGGGGGAGGGGGCTCGGATTTCCGGCGTCCTGTGACAAATCTGAGCAGCCCTCCCTGGGAGGAGAAGTTACTCGCTGGAAGTAGAGGCCAGTGACCAGGAGAGTGGGGAGCCAGATTGGACCCTGATGACCAGGAAACTTCAGCCTTGGGCCAGCCACTCTGCTGGAAACCACATCCCGGGCGCAGTGGCTGGAAACAAAAGAGGACATTGGGTCTGCCCTGGAGAGGAAGAAGGAGACGGATGGGGCAAGGGGTCTGAAGGGTGGAGACACTCTCCCAAACAGGAAGGGCTAACCCTCCTGGTGGCTCCCGTGGTCTCCCCAGGGGAGAGGTGCAGAGAGACCTAGACTGGAGGATGGGGGGGGGGGAGCTGGGAACGGGGAACAGCAGGGAGCCCCCAGGTTACGGGCTCAGGGGTGCTCAGTCGGTGTGTCCTGGAAGGACACACGGGTTCCAGAAAATGTCCTCTGGCACCTGGGAGGTTCAGTCCCTCGCCGGGAGGGCCTTGCCACCTGGTGCATGGGAACAGAACAGAGAACAGGACAGGGAAGGGGGTCCAGTGTGGGGACACACTCAGGAAGCAGGGTGGAGCCTGAGGTGGGAGACAGGAGGGGAGAGGAGAGGTTTGAGCAGGTGGCAGCATTTGAACTGCACCCTAAAAGACAGATTTTCTATTAATGGAGAGGGAGGTAGTGCTCCAGGCTGAGGAATGGAGGGACCAGCCTATGCGGAGGGCTTGGGATAAGAGAGAGGCTTGAACTAAGCCGAGGCAGGAGGGCTGGAGTGTGTGGGATGGAGTGCGGGGAGGGGTTAGGTAAAGCCTGGAGTTGTGGGTAGGGGCTCAAGTAACAGTGAGCGCTCCTTGGCGCAGGCCAGGCTTGTAGAGAAGGGGAGATTGGCGCTGTTCCTGGAGGCCTGGGAGCACTGACCAAGCGCTCAGAAGAGCAAGATCTGAGGCCAGTTAGCCAATAGCACCCCTGCCAGTTCCCTGCCTATTTTCTTTGTAGAACCCACCTGAGGCGGGCCAGTCCTCCTGACTTCAAAGGGCATTGCATAGGCGGCTGGACTTGTTAATCTCCTGGAGGGAAAGTTTTCACCACCCCATGGGTGGGTTTTTAGAGCTCCCCACGCAGGACAGAACTCCTGGATCCTTCTCCTTTTCTAGCCCCAGAAGGGCCTGGAGGGGGAATGTTGGGATACATGCGTGGGGGCTCTGGCGGGGGTCCAGGCTGTGGGGTCCCAATACAGTGTACCCTCATCCTCTGACTACATGGGTCAGGGCCCCTCCTCCCTCATCAGACAGATTTGCCCAGTTCTCGAAGACTCTTTGCCCCTGGCCAGGCTGGAACAGGGCTCCCTCGGTCACTGTCTTCAGTCCTGGGCTCCCATTGCCATTTTTTCTCACCAGGCCCTGGGAGACAGGGCATCCCCCACTCCGGTGGTTTTTCCAGCCTTCCCTCTTTCTCCAACTCCCTCCCATCCTCTTCTTGGTCCCACCGATCTGGGTTCAGATCCCAGCCCCACTGCTGGCCACCTGCGTGATCTCAGATAGGTTGCTTAACCTCTCTGACTCCGGTTTTCTCATCTTAGAGGTGAAACTGTTGACCCCGCCCTCTGTAAGCTGGGGTGAAGCTTGCTGAAATAGCACAGGTGACACGCCTGGCTGGGGCCTGGCTCCTGGTGGGCACCTCGTGGGCTTCCTCTCTCTTCAGGTTCCTTGGTCTTAGCTGTCCCTGTGATGGAGAATCCACCTGTGCTGGCTGGTTGGCCACTAGGAAGTCTGGATCTGTCTTCACTCACTTTATCCCTGTTACATGCATCTGTGAGATTTTTGACCCATCTGCTCCACTGGCCGATGAGCAGGTCACAGGTGGTGGGTGGTTTCTTGTGGTGGTATACAGCAAGCGCTCAATAATTGTTGACTGAGCCAGGCTCAGCAGCATCTCCAGGATAATTTCATAGAGGTCTCCAACTCCCTGCCTGCACATCAGCATTAGGAAATTATTTCACTGAACCTCTTTGTTCAACTCATGTTTATTTAGCTGTTTATAGTTTTCACATTCTCCCATTTTATTATCATGATCATTTTACCAATGAGGCCTGTCTCTGCCTCACGTCATACGGCTGAGAAGAGGTGGTGCTTTGTTTCAGACCTGAGGCCTGAGCCATCCTATGCATTTCTAACTGCCTGGCTCCATCGGGCCAGTCTCACAGCTGCTCTCCCCTTTACTTTCCTCATCTGTGAAATGGGCTTGTCGTGGTACCGCCCACACAGTTGTGAGACTGTGTGCAAAACATTGAGAGCAGCGTCTGGCAGGCAGGCCGCGAATGGCAGAGGTGGGGCTGTTGTCCCTAAGCTGGGGTCTCCTCCCCTTCCCTCTGTGCTCTAGTCACCGGATTCCTTCTTCAGGGAATTTCCAGCTCCTTTCTTCCTCTGGGCTCTCCACACAATCCAGGCCTCCTGAGATGTGCCTCTGGGGGACTCTGCTTCAGCCTTAGGTTCCCCATCACATGGGAAGGGGAGACATGATTTTCTAGGGTTGGGTCCTGCTGGTCTGATGTCCGCAGCTCTGACACAAGGTAGGGAAAGCTAGGCCCCCCTCACTTCTGGGGCTGGAAGGATGCCCATGAATTGTTATGGGCAGCCCGAGCCTCTCTTTGTTTCAGCGAGAAGAGGGGGTGGTCCTTCACCCGCGAGCAATGCTTAGGCGGCCAGCACTTAGTTTCCAGACGCCCTTTCAGGGTCCTCCCGCACAGGGAGAGCAGGGATTCGAGAATCAGAGGGTGTGAATTTCAGAGTCTCCTCTCTCCTCTCTGCTCTCAGCTCCTGAGCATATTCTTAATTTCTCTGACCCTCCGTCTCTTTATCAATAAAATGGGAGCAAAGGCCCTCCCTTGTTAGTGTGGTAAGAAGGACCCAGAAAAAAAAAAGAAGAAGGAAAAAAAAAAAAAGAAGGACCCAGGACTGCGTCCTGCCCACGCACAAGCTCTCTGCGGGCTTCAGAGGACAGACTCTCCGTGCCTTTTTTTATTCCTTAGTGAGATGGGAAAAGTGGGACATTTGTCTATTTGCAAGCAGGAAGGTGATGGTTTTTGTGCATTTGTTCTCCAGCAGTCTGTCTCTAGGAGGGTTCGGAGTCAGAGCTCTAAAATGGCAGATTTAAGACTCTGAAAAATGGTCCCTTGGGAGCCTCAGTATTAGACGCTGGAAACTTTCAAAATATGCTTGATGTGTGATTAGAAAGCCGAACTTTTGCCAGTTCAGTCTGGAATTTTGGTATCATTTCAACGCATGGAATGTGTATTTAAATAGTGTTAGATTGTGGGCAGGTATATGGGCAAATATATGTGGGGAAAACTGAGGCATAGATTTACCGCTCCCCCAACCCCCAGGACCCTGAATCCTCATGGCCAGCCCATCCATTTTAGTAAACTTCACTGCTTCACCCAGGTGCTGGAGTCAGGTGTGAAGGGACATGTGGGCTGCTGGACGAGGTGGGGAGGGGAGCAGATCCTTACATGGGGTGTGGGGAGATGGGCACGCTGTTCCACTGGTGCGACTTTATGAAGGGCAGGATGGCAATGATGTATCGAAAGCTCGAAAATATGTGTGGTCTGTGACTCAGCAGTTGAGTTTTTAGGAACAAATAAAGATGTGTTCAGAGGTGTTTGTTCAAGGATGTTATCCCATAGTTGTTTATAGAAAGGAAAAAAAAAAAAAAAAAACAACTGGAAACAACATAAATGCCTAACAGTAGGGGAGGTTAAATAAACAGGAGTACATTCATACCAGGGAACCTCAGGCAGCTGCAAATTGGGCTGCCGAAAGTCGCTTACCCACCTGAACAGATGTCTCCTGATAGACATAATAACGTGATGACAGCTCACACTTCTGTGGCATTTGTCGTGTGCCAGGCACAGTCCAAAGCACTTTCTATAAGTTAACTCATCATCATAAGCACCCTATGAAATATGTGCTATTATTCCCTCCTTTTAGACAGATGAGGAAACCAAAGCCCAGAGAAGTTAAGTAACTTGCTTAAGGTCACACAGATGGCAAGTAACTGGCTGAAATTTCAACCAGGAGATCTGGCTCCAGAGTCCAAAAGATGTTTCAGAACAGTGTTTTTTGTTTTTAAATGTACAGATTAGCACTGAAAGTGAAAGGAGATAAGCAAAAATGTTAACAGTGGTTTCCTCTGGTTACTGGGATCATATGTGATTTTTTAACTTCTTTTTGCTCTTCTGTTCTTCTGATTTTTCTCAGTGACTGTGTATTGCATGACATTCAAGTTCTATTTTTAAAAACGAAAAATTAACAAATGCATAAGGGAACGTGCGAAGCACTGGGGGTCTGATGAAACCAGAATTCCTAGGGGAATTCTGAAGGCGGTCTGAAGTCTGCTTTTTTGGAGAGGGTATGTTCTTAGAAAACTCGAGGGAGGAAGGGTCATTCATGGTAGATGTTGAACTTGCCTTTCCATAAGCATAGGGAAGAGGAAGTCATTGTGGGCAAAGTGGATAACACACAGCTGGGGTGTGTGTGTACACACGTGCTAGGCTGAATTTTGGCCCCCAAATATATTACGATCCTAATTCCTAGAAGGGATTCCCTTATGGCTCAGCAGGTTAAGATGCAGGAGACACAGGTTCGAGCCTGGGTCAGGAAGATCCCCTGGAGGAGGAAACAGCAATCCACTCTGGTATTCTTGCCTGAGAAATCCCATGAACCAAGGAGCCTGGTAGGCTACAGTCCCACCAGGGACTGAAAAGAGTTGAAAAGAGTCAGATACAACTGAGTGACTGAGCAGACACGCTCACAGATCTTATTTGCAGTGTGTGGGATCTTTAGTTGTGGCATGCGAACTCTTAGTTGCAGCTTGTGGAATCTAGTTCCCTGACCAGGGATCAAACCTGGGCCCCCTGCATTGGGAGTGCAGTGCCTTAGCCAGTGGACCACCAGGGAAGTCCCAATCCTCAGGTGCTTTAAACACCGAACCACAGATGTAAGGTACACTCCGACCAAAATGACCATACGTCTTAAGCCCCATAACCAATACCTTTGAGGACCGAGGTGTGTTTCCAGTTCATGCTGGGGCAGGGGCGGGGAGAGCAGTGTAGGCCCCGTGTGCCTGGTGATGCTCCAGCCCTGGGCAAGTGAGAACCCTGGCCTGTCCCACCTGAGCACACACCTGCTCCTCGCCCATCC
The DNA here is from genome assembly GCF_910594005.1 of Cervus elaphus. Lineage (NCBI taxonomy): Eukaryota > Metazoa > Chordata > Mammalia > Artiodactyla > Cervidae > Cervus > Cervus elaphus. The sequence goes on from NC_057818.1 coordinate 27,454,132, forward strand.
GGTGAGAGCTCTGGGTTCAGACCCCATCTCTGTGGAGAGTTCACGCCTCTCCCCCAGAGTGCAGACTCTAGAACCCCATTGGCAGCACCCCCTGGCTCAGGTCTAAGCCAACTCTCTGGGCTTTCCCCCCAACCCCAACCTCTTTTTCCCAAGGCCTTCTGGACCCATAAACAGCAGCTCTCTCCCTCCAGTGGCTCAGGACAAACCCAGATCACCCTGGACTCTTCTCTCTCTCCCACGCCCCACATGTGATCCACCCGCAGCTCCCGCCGGCTCTACCCTCAGAACATACCCAGAACCTGGGGACTCCCCACCACCTCCACCCTGGGCCTTCAGCATCTCTTTCCTGGATTACTGCAGCGACTGGTCTCCCTGCTCCCACCCTCACACCCTAGGTCTGCTCCACCCATAGCAGGAGAAGGGAGCCTTTAACATGCAAATCCTATCACGTCACCCTGTTGCTCAAAACCCTCCAAGGTAGAGACTTCCCTGGTGGTCCAGTGGCTAACACTCTGTGCTCCTGATGCAGGGGGTCCAGGTTCAATCCCTGGTCAGGGAACTAGATTCCACGTGCTGCAACTAAAAGCTCCCACATGCTGCAACTAAAGATTCTGCATGCTGCAACTTAAAAAAAAAGATCCCACATACTGTAGCAAAGACCCCACATGCCACAAGCAAGACCCAGCGCAGCCAAATAAGTACTTTTAAAAAAACCAAAACCTCTAAGCTACCTCAGGAAAAGCCAGGGTTTTTCTAACAAACCTTCTAGATGAAACGTGATCTGATGCCTCCTCCACCGTTCACTCTTGGTCCTTATCCCTCCCTCCCCGCTCCCCTCGACTCACTCTGCTCCGGACCTGCTGGAACCCAGCAGGCAAACACCTGCCTCACGGCCCTAGCACTTGCTGCTCCCTCTGCCCTGAGACTCTTCTAGGCATCCGCAGGGCGCCCTCCCTCGCCTCCTCCACGCCTTCGCTCAGCTTCTCAGGGAGGCCCCCTCTTACACTGTTTCGGATCACAGCCCCACGCTCTCCCCCTCCTGTGAGGTTGCCTCCTGGTGCACCTGGCACGTCTGACACACCATGTATTTACTTGGATCTGTTGATTGGAATTCTCCTGAAAGTTCCGCAGACGTGGGGCTTCTTGTCTGTCATCATCGGTCTTTTATCTCCGGTGCCTGAGACAGGACCTGGCACACAGCAGGTCAGTATTTGGTGATTGAATGAATGAGTGAATAAATGAAGGACGTAGACCTGGGCCACGCGGCCGCCCTGAGAGTGTGGTCATTCCTGTGCCCCGTGGGCTGAGAATGGGGCAGGGGTGACATTTCCACAACCAGGTGCTGCTCTGAGAAGAGATGGCCTGGGGTTGAGCGGCCCTGACGCACGGCCCCCTTTCTGCAGATGTTGTATGTGAAGCAGGGAGATCCTGGGGGCTTGGGAGGCAGTTCAGAGGGGCCGAGGGCTTCCCGGGAGAGAAATACCCAGTCAGAAAGCTGCTCCTTCAGGCTCTCTCTTTCCTGCAGACCACAGTGCAGAACTGCGAGCTGGGGGAGACTTGTTGCCTTGTGTTACCCCCCTTTGAATCTTGCAAAAACATCCAGTATCTTTGTTTCTGGGACGTTTGCCAAATTAGGCAAAGATACAGGAGTGAATCGACGCACCTGTGTTAAAGAAACTTGAGAATTTGTGGCCCCAAGTGCCAGACTGAGAGCTTTTTAACTTTTGAATGTGGGTCATGGTTACCAGTGTTGATGCCGCCTCTGTGAGCCTGTGAGGGGTGGTCTGGAAGGGGCTGGCTCACTCTCTGAAGAGAGAATGCTGCCCACTGCAAAGAGGGGTCTGCGGCCCTGGAATTTCCCTGTGTCCCCTCGGGCAGGCCCCATCCTGTTCCCTTTCTTTGGGTTCCTTTAGCATGTTAGGCTGGGACTCCAAGAAAAATGTCCCAAGTTTAAATTAGCTTCGATGGTATGTGACAGAAAGCCAAAGATAACGGTAATAGATTAAACAGCAGAACAGAAACACACTCACAGACATAGGAAACAAATTTATGGCTACCGAAGGTGAAAGTGGGGGGGGGATAAATTAGGAATTCGGGATTAACAGATACACACTACTCTAAAATAGATAAACTAGATAAACAAGGACCTACTATATAGCACAGGGAACCATATTCAATATCTTGTAATAACCTGTAACAGAAAAGAATCTGAAATATATATGTAATATATAAAATATATGTATGTAACTGAATCATTGCTCAATACCTGAAACTAACCCAACATTGTAAATCAACTATACCTCAATTAAAATATAGATAAAAGAAGATAAAAGTCTATTTCCCTCTTTTATAAGCAGAGTCTAGAGATAGGCCATCCAGAACTATGGCTTCATGATTCTCAGGAACTTAGACGCTATCTATAGTGCCACTCTACCACCTTTAGTATCCAGCCTCAGGGCCCAAAATGGCTGTTTAAGTTCCCACCATCACATCTGTATTCCAGTCAGCAAAAAGAAGGAAGGGTTGAAGAATGGCATGTCTCCTCCCTTTAAGACCACTCTCCCAAAGTCACATGGTTCCATTTACATCTAACTGGCTGATTGTTGTCATAAATAGGCTTTATTCCCATTGTCTACCTGCTCATCTAAAATTTGGGGAGCTAGTATTAAGAGTATCAAGGGGAGAACCAATACTGAGGGGAAATTAACCATCTCTGCCCCAGTAGGGCTTTTTCCTGGCTCCATACAGAAGCTGCTTACATGGAGCATATTATTGGGATTCCAGTTCTGTCTGCCCTTGGTCTGGGGATTGGAGGTTTGTTATGTCTGTGTTTAATATCTGGAACCATGTTGTGTACAGAAACAGAGTTCACACATGGGTGCTGTGCCTCAATGGAAGAAAATTTTATAAAAGAGCTATGTTATGGCAACTCTCAGATGCACCTTTTTTCATAACATCTCTGACATATATCCTCTCTTGGTGAGGCGGGCACCGGGACCACTGGCCATCACGGTACACCAGAAGGTGTAGTCTGGTGGGAAATCCTGGAGGTGGTAGTGGAGCCCTCTTGGGAAAGGCTGAACCAGCGACATTCCTGATGTCAGCGGAGCTGGGACTCCATGGAAAAGCACAGTCAGCCACAACCTCAAGACAGAGTGGGACTTCCCTGGGGCTCCAGTGGTTAAGACTCCACCTACTGATGCAGAGGATGCAGATTGAATCCCCGGTCAGGGAAGATTCCACATGCCTTGGAGCAGCTAAGCCCACCACAACTACTGAAGCCAGCAAGCTCTAGAGCCTGTGCTCCACAACAAGAGAAGCCACTGAAATGAGAACCCCTCGCATTGCAGCTAGAGAGGAGCACCCTCAGAGAAAGCCCTCTTGCAGGATCAAAGACCCAGCACGGCCAAAAAAAGAGAGAGAGCAATTCAGAAACATCGGATCCTGAATGTGAAGAAGTTTTAGGAGGAACCGACGCAGTTTATTTCACTTCTTTTTTCCATTTCTATTTCTTTTTAAGAATTTACAAGCATTGTACAGCAACTATACTTCAATTTTTTTTCTTTAAAAAAAATTAATTTATTTACTTTAATTGGAGGTTCATTACTTTACAGTATTGTAGTGGTTTTTGCCATACATTGACATGAATTAGCCATGGTTGTATATGTGTCCCCTATCCTGAACCTCCCTCCCACCTCGCTCCGCATCCCATCCCTCAGGGTCATCCCAGTACACCGGCTTTGAGTGCCCTGTTTCATGCATCGAACTTGGACTGGCGATCTATTTCACATATGGTGATATACGTGTTTCAATGCTATTCTCTCAAATCATCCCACCCTCGCCTTCTCCCACGAGTCCAAAAGTCTGTTCTTTATATCTGTGTCTCTTTTGCAGTCTCGCATATAGAGTCATCGTTACCATCTTTCTAAATTCCATATATATGTGTTAATATACTGTATTCGTGGTTTTCTTTCTGACTCAGTCTGTATAATAGGCTCCAATTTTGTCCACCTCATTAGAACTGATTCAAATGCGTTCTTTTTAATAGCTGAGTAATATTCCATTGTTATACCTCAATATTTTAAAAAAGAAAAGGAAGTTATAAGAGTGACAGATGTGGGTCTAAGTCTAAAATAATAAAATATTTTAAAAAATTAATTACCAAAAGTTCTGAATGATAGGAACTCATTATGTTAGTGACAGTTCTGCAGTTACTTTGTGTGTGTAGTAGGAATGAGCAGATAAACAAAAATACTGGGGATAATGATAGCCAGGTTTCTCATTGTGGAAGAAAAACAATTACAAATAATGAAAAGAGGGAAGTTAGGGGAAAAAAAAAGAGGGAAGTTATAATAAACTGAGTGGTGTTGAATTGGAATTAGAGATGTCAATATAAATTCCAGATTTTTAATAGATATACAGACACATAGAGAAAAGTGTGTGTGTGAGGCAGAAAAAATATAAGATGAGTTTGGAGTAAATTAGAAGCTACTAAAAAGTAAAAAAGGACAGTGAATGGTGAAAGGACCCAAGAGCCAACTTAAAGAACTCCCAATGGCCAAATCTGGCACAATCAGAACAATAAAATAATAATGGAAATGGATTATGACCCATAGAATAAAATAAGTAATTGAATAAATCAGTGAATGGAGAACAAAAGACAACTCTGTTTCTTCCAGGAGAAATCCAATTAATAAATGTAGAAGGGATGATGGAAATAGAAAACGATCATCAAGCAAATACCACTGTAATAACTGTAGGCAAGCCTCATCCATAGTTGCTAAAATTAGTGGGCGGAAAGTATGATGAGAAACAAGATGTCTGTGTAGTCTCAAAGTATCTTCCCACAAGATACCTGTTAGTTACAAAGGGGAAAATAGTAACTTTACCCTGGAGAAACCTGCCAGAAGGTGATCAAGCTAACGTTCCCCAGTAATAAGACAGACTGGCATCTTGTCCCCCACGAAATGGTACAGTGACAAGGGCACATCTCTTCTGCTGTATTCTTGCGAAAAATGCAAAACCTCGGTCTAACCATTAAAAAAAAAAAAAAAACAAGAGACAAACCCAGACTGAGGGACAGTACAGACTTTAACTACTCAATGTTTCTCGGGTGTCAGCATCATAAAAGACAGAGGATGGAGGAGACCACGTGACAACTAATGGCAGCGTGGCGTCCTGGGCGGGCAGACTGCTGAAAAAACTGGGGAAACTCACTGACGCTCTGCAGATTGCTGCACCGTATTTTATCAGCATTTTCTCTCCTGGTTTCTCTAATTGTTTAAGGTTCTGTAGCACGGTGACATTCTAGAGGAAGCCGAATGGGGAGTAGGTGGGAAGTTTCTGTGCTTTGTTTCTTTTCTGTGGTTTTTCTATAAATCTGAAATTATTTCAAAATAAAAAGTTAAAGTGTAGGGGGAAGTATTTCATCAGTAATGTTTTTTTCTTCTTTTGGTACATAAAATGTTAGTGTCAGCTCTAATCGATGGTATCTTAGATTTGATAAGATCTGCTATGTAGAATAAAAGTCTCCTTTTAGACTCTTCCAAACACATATTCTTCCTCTGAGATGAGCATTGTTATAGTTACCCTGATTCATTCGAGGACCTTTTTTCTTTTTTAATTTGCAAATAAATGTACCTGTTCCATGCATATATTTTTCACATAAATGGGCTTATTTATTTACAATTATTCTGTGCCATGCCTTTTTCTCTTACCTGTGTATTTAAGAATGCCTTCCCTATCTGTTTGAGTGGAGCTGCCTCATTTTTTAAATAGCCGTGTGGAGCTCTGGGGTATAGATGTGCCGGGGTTTATTTAACCGTTCTCCTGACATTTATTTTCCTTGTGATGATTCTTTTCACTTTTTTTCCTGTTCCAAAGAGCACTGCAGAGTGCACCCCTGTGCATAGCCTCTTCGTGTTTTTCTTCAGGATAAATACCTAGAGATAGAATTGTAGGGTTGAGAGAGATTTGCATTTTTACAAACTACCAACTTGCCCACCAAATAAAGTTGAACCCACTGCAGTCCAGCCAATGGTATATGAGAATATGTATTGTTTCCCCCCAACCTCATTGACATTGAATGTTACCAATCATTTAATACTTTACAGTCTGAGCAAAGAATCATTCATTCATTTCATGTCATTCAACAAACACATATCATGTCAGAAAATATTAACAATTTGTTTCCATTATTATTGCCATTGTCATTGTTGTGGGCATGTGATGGGGAAAGGCATTTCAGGCAGAGGGAACAGCATGCACAGAAGTATGTGCTTCCTGCAGGAAGAATGGTCCGACTGAGTCAGTTGGGGTCTTTAGCTGTGAGTGTCGGCATCCAAATATGGCTGCATTCAGCACAGTGGGAGTGTGTGTGTGTGTGTGTGTGTGTGTGTGTGGGCAGGGTGGCGGTGGTTGTGGAGAGAGAGGAATTCACGGGCCCAAATCAAGGAAGGAGCAGGGGACGTGGTCTAGGTCAAGTTAGGCATAAAGCAAGGGGCTGTAATGAGAGAGGAAACGGAGGCTGGGCCAGAACACGAGATCATGTTCCCTGCAGCCTCCTGTTAGGCCGTCTACCCCAGGGAAACAGAATCTGTGTAGAGTAGGGTTTGTTATTTGCGGGGGGGGGGGGGGGGGGGTGAAGGGGGGACAGTTGGCTGCAATGCAGCCTTCAGGATCTAAGTTCCCTGACCAGGAATTGAACCTGGGGCCCTGGCAGTGAGAGCACTGAGTCCTGAGCCACTGGACTCTGGGGTTCCTCCCTGGATGCGCCACAGGGGACTTGCACCAGTCACTCCCTCCTTGCGGCCTGTTCTTGCCTCACTGTGAGATGGGGATGCTGAGGGAAGGTCTGTCTCCATCCCAGCCCTGCCTCCAGCACTGTCCCAACCCTCTGAGGTCAGCATCCAGACAGTGAGAGTGATATGAGGGGCCAGCGACTCGGGCAGCTCTAAACCCTCTACACGGTGCAGTTGGAAGCGAAGTTCCTGATTTCTGGGTCCCTGAGTTCTGGGACCTCTTTTCAAACCACGGTGCTGGCGTTGTGTGGGTAGATGGAAGGGTATCAGATGCCCGGGCTTGAACATGAGTCTGAACCTGCCCTAAGCGACCTCCTTCTCAATCTGTGGCACAGACCCCTCTCCCAGGGCGGTGCTGCCCGGGCCAGACTGGCTCTGCTCCTTGTTCCATTTGCTCGAGGCTCTTCTCCTAATGGGACGTCATGACTAGGACTTTCAGGAGTGCTCCAACCACAGGGCACCTTGGACCAAGACCCTGACCATGACCGGCCAGAGACCCCTCCCTCCCATGATTGAAAAAACAAGAAAGTCCTACCTCTTTAATAGTTTGGTTTCTCCCTGTCCCACAAGATCTGGTTCACCTGCATATGCTAACTTCACCCTAGTTGTGTCTGGCCTTCCTTCTCTTTCAGCTCTTGTGTTTCTCAGGGGGCAGCTTAAGGCGTTTTGGGGTGGGGAGCGATGCTTCACTGCACAGCACTGCCTCCTAACCACTGTGGGCGCCCCCGGTTGCTGAGACAAGCTCAAATCCCTGCATGTATTTCCAGATGCCCCCTACTACTGACTGAGCTGGGCTTCCACTCAGCGATGGCTTTATTCCATAGGATGCATAGCTGCCACTGATCAGTTTAATTGAAGCATTTATTGAATAGGTTTGGGGCGTCCCAGGTGGCTCAGTGGTAAAGAACTCACCTAGCTAATGCAGGAGATACGGGTTCAATCCCTGAGTCGGCAAGATCCCCTGGAGAAGGAAATGGCAAACCACTCCAGTATTCTTGCCTGGGAAATCCCATGGCCAGAGGAGCCTGGCGGGCTACAGTAGGCCACAGGGCCGAAAACAGTTGGACATGACTACGTGACTACACACCAAATACACACCTCAGGAACGAAATCATAGTAATCATTTACATTTTTAACCCTATTAAGTCTGAGGGTTCACATGGCCAGGTCTCAGCACAGAATCACATTTAAAGAAGCACAAAATCAGCAACCAAAAGTCATAGAAAAGAAATGCAATTCCTTTTAAAGAAGTCACCCACCTTCACTCTGCTCTAGGGCCCCTTTCCGTCACCCAACCAAAGAGCCCTTGCTTTCTCTCCCTCACCCCTTTCCTGTTCATTTATTGCAAACATCAGCAGAGCTTCCCTGCCAGCAGGTATGAACCCTTCCTTAAACAGGAGACAAGAGAAAAAGAAAGTCCTCCAAGTAGGCAGAGCAAGGTTAGGAGGACCCCAATCAACTCTGTGATTTTTGTCCCATCCAAATGGGTATAGAAATCTTCTATCTTAAAAACACATTGTTTAGACTCACAGATTTAGAGAATGAACTTATAGTTCTGGGGTGAGGGGAAGACTGTGGGGAAGGGATAGGGAGTTTGGGATGGACATGTACACACTGCTACATTTAAAATGGATAACCAACGAGAACCCACTGTATAGCACAGGGAACTCTGTTCAATGTTACGTGTCAAACTCTCCTGGATGGGAGGAGAGTTTGGGAGAGAATGGATACACGTGTATGTATGGCTGGGTCCCTTTGCTGTTCCCCTGAAACTATCAGGGGAACATTAACATTAACAACATTGTTAATCGGCTACACGCCAATACAGAAAAAAAAAAGTTTAAAAAATAAAAGAACACCTGGTATATAGTAAAAATACTAAAAATAAATTACAAAAACACATTTCTATCTGTTGTCTTTGTTGTACCTCTAAGCTTTCTGAGGTGGGCAGAGGGAGGCTACCACTCCCATTTTGTAGATCAGCAATCCTCTTAGTGGCTTGCCCAAAATAAAGCTAGGCAGTGAACTATACAGAAGAGATTCCAGTAACTCCGGGCCTAACCACTGAAAAGCTGAGGGTTGGAATTCATCCCAGGCCCATTTGTTTCTAACACTTCCCACTTTAGGGACTTGGGGATTAAGAGGAGGAGAGAGACAGAGTGAAAAGGCCCATCGCTATTGCTCCAAGACCCCCTCCCCCCGGGACCTCCCACCCCACCTGCTCTGTGCTCCCTGACTCTGTACAGACCTGACTCAGGCTTCCTTGTGGGACTTGATAGGAATTGCACTCTCTTTTTGGAAAGCTTTTTTCCAGCTTTATTGAGATACCCTTGACATATAGCATTGTATAATAAGTTTACGGTATACAATGTATTGATGTGATAGGAATCTCATTTTCTTGTAACATTATCTAGCTCCCTTTAAAAAAATTTGTTTAAATTATTTATTCTTGGCTATGCTGGGTCTGCGTTGCTGCTGGGGTTGTGCAGCAAGCAGAAGCCGGGGGCTACTCTCCCACTGCAGTGCATGGGCTTCTCATTGCGGTGGCTTCTCTTGCACAGGCTCAATAGATGTGGCTCACAGGTTTAGCAGCTCTGTGGCATGTGGGATCTTCCTGGATCAGGGATCGAACCCATGTCTCCTGCATGGACAGGCAGATTTTTTACCACTGAGCCACCAGGGAAGCCCCATCATACCTCTCTTAGGAAGGAGCTTGTCTGCCACCACCCTGTGGGAATGCCTGCTCTGGCTTCTGTTCTGGAGCCCCACACCACCACCTGCTGGGCCCTGGGCTGTCCCTGTTTTCCTGGGGCTGAGACATCCCCGGTTCTCTGGACTATGAGCTTTCTCTTTGCAGTCCCCTTCCCCATCACCCCCTCCCTCACAGGCCATCTGTCCCTGCACTGCCCACTCTCAGCCCTTTTAATAGCACCGTCCTTGGGGAGGATGGGTCTCCAGGGTGGTTTCGTAACAGACCGGGGTGAGGGCAGGGACATCCCAGTCCTGCCAAGGCGTTTAATTGAGTTGGGTATTCAGGGAGGCTGGAGGCTAAAAACGCCCTAATGGGAAAGAGACTCCCAGGGTGGGGGCCCTTCTTTCAGCTCCCTACTGGATGGAGGGATGAATGTGCACACATCAGAAAGGATGGAAGAGAAAGTGGGGGAGGGGAGAGAGGACGCCGTTCTAAAAATACAGCCCATGTGCATTGTGTTAGCCGGTTTCCCTGGAAACCACTGGGCACAGAGAGCTCCAGGGTGGTACAAGGTATGGGGACCTGGGCGCCTGGGCGGGCAGGGGCCTTCCTGCCTGGCCTCTTCACGCTGGGGACCAGGCTGTGCCAGGGGGCGCTGCACAGGGCTGGATTAACCTTCCAGAAGCCCTGGGAGGCCAGCAGCTCCCAGCCCAGCCTCAGCACATCTCAACCCCAGACTAGACTGAGGTGGGGACCACCACGCCATCGCAAGGCACCATCTTGATAACATTCTGAGGGCTAATGCTTCCTGCTTCTGATAGGATGGAAGGAAGCCCAGGGGAGGTCTGGAGCTGCAACCTGGTCTCAGAACCATCCACAGGAAATGGGGTCCTTGGGTCCCAGGCAACCACGGTGCCCACTCCCCCATCACTAGGGCTTCTATAGGGAGAAGCCACAGGAGCAGGGGTGGGCAAGGATGGGGGGCACCTTCTTGACCAACTAGCTAGTGGGATGGTCAGCCTTTCAGGGCAGAAGGGAAAGTCTGAGGACTTCACCTTTAAGAAAGACTGATAACAGAATTGGGAAGGAAGGAGAGAGGGGAGGGAGGGAGGCTGGAAAGAAGAATAGGAAGCCTTCCTTCCAAGACAGACAGTGTTACAGAACCAGCACCGGGCTGGATGAGGAATCCAAAGACTCCATTTCCAGGCCTGGCCCAGGCTGGGCCTGCTGTGGAACTTCTCTGAGCTTTGGTTATCTCATCACATTTCCCATCAGGGTGAAATCTAACAACACAGGAAAGTGCCTTGGGAGCTGTGGAGTGCTTTGCAAGAATAAAGAATTGTTAATGATCTTCAGATAGTCTTTCTTAATGGGTTTTTTTTTTCCCCTGATTTCAGACTGTAGGAGCTAGTTTTCTGTCCTTCACTCAAATACCTGTTAACTTTATGAAAAGCCTTCCATACTTTTTTGTGTGTGAAACTATTCATATTTCTCGTAATTTGGATAATACTGTATGCTTTATAACTTCTTTTTAAAAATCGATTACAACACAAGCATTTCTCACATTATTAAATAATCTTACAAGTTATTGTCTGCCCTATTTGTGGACATTTGGCTTCTTTTAGGTTTTTTTTTTTTTTTGGTTTTGTTTTCTATTATAAATGGCACTGGGGTGAGCTTTCTTAGAGATAAATCATTAGATAAATCATTAAACCATTTGGTTTCCTTAGGAAATTTCTCCCAGGGGAAGGACTGCTGAGTCCAAAAGTAAGGACATTTTAAATGATTTTAATTCAGTTCTGTAAAACTGCCCTTCAGAAAGACGTATCAATTTATACACTCACAAGCAGTATAAGAAAAGTGCCCATTTTGGTGCATCTTTGCCAGTGCTACAAAACTGTACCAATTCCATTAGCCAAAAAAAAAAAATCTTGGACGTCTAGTGAGCTTTAATATTTCCCCCTGTATTTATTGACTAATTGTAATTCTTTTATGAGTTCTCAGCTCATATTCCTGCCTAGCGTTTCTCTTGGTGCATTCTTATTTATGCCATCCTAAAGTCCCAGTGAAGAATGGTGATGCCAAGCTAGATGGCTTGTGGGGTCTTGACACCCTTTCTGTCTGCCTCCCCCCAGCACTGGATCCCCCAGACACACACATGTGTACATATGACCCTTCCTCTCCTGGGGTTCAGAGGCCCAGAGTCTCCCCGGAACCTGCAGCCATTAGGCCTGGGCCCCTCCGCCTGTGGCTGTGGTTGAGGGGTCACGGGTCACCCCTCCCTGCTGGCCATGTGTCATAACCGCACCCCTTCCTTCAGGGTCACACTGCCAGCCCCCCTCCCTTCTCAGAGCCCCCCTCACCCAGGCCTGTCCTAAGCACTGAGGACAGCCCTCAGCTCCGTTCCGTGTCCTCCAGACCCCACTGTCCACTTCTGACAACAGGGGGCTTCTGTCTGCTTCCCGTCCTGTGTCTAGCTTCCCCACACGTGTCCCCCTGCTTCTTAATAAATGCAATTCACTTGAAATTGTTTCAAGGGTCATGGTATATTGTGTCGCTTTGCTTTTCCTTTTTCTTTTCTCCTTTTCCTTCCTCCCTTCCTTTCTTCCCTTTTCGCCCCTTCTTCCGTTTTTGCCCCTTCTTCCTTTTTCGGGGGCTTGGGGGAACATGTTTTAAGAACAAATAATGTAATGGCCTCCCCGGAGTCTTGCTGCCCGGGTGAAGCGCTGAGCTGGGCCTGCTCTTGGGGACGGCGATCCGGGGATGGAGCGGAGCGGCCGGGTGGTGCCCCTGTCCCAGTGCGGGCTGGCGCTGTCCTCTCCGCCGGGCTGAGACGTCTCCGCCGCACCAGGCCCTAACCCCCCGTCCTTGCCCTCCCTTCCCAGGGCTCCTGCTCCACGACGTGACCATGGCCGGCCTGCAGGAGCTGCGATTCCCCGAGGAGAAGCCACTGCTCCGGGGCCAGGACGCCGCGGAGCTGGTGAGTAGTCGCCCCTTCGCGGTCCTGGGAGCGGAGGGCGCCACCTCGTGGCTACGAAGGAAACTGCGCGCCTTTTCTCTGGTCTGCCTGATGGCAAGCCGCTGACCGTCCATCCCTCTAGTCTGGCTGATGGCAAGGAGCTGACCCTCCGAACCGCGACGCGAGCCACGCGCCAGGAATCCTCAGGCCACCCTGGGAAGCCTTGTCCCTGCCGGGGGAGAGTTCCGCCCGGGCTGAGCGCCCACGCAACTAACACCCAGCCAGCCTCGCTGGGGCTTTGGCTGTCTTTGAGGCAGGGAGGCTCTTTAGAAAGAGCTATTCGCATTTCAGTGATGAGAGAACTGAGGCACAGAAAGGTTAACTCAACTTGGCCAGGGTCACACAGCTATCAGGGAATGAGGCTGTATTCAACCCCTGGTTCTGGGCGGCCTTTGGACCCCAACAGGGCCCCCACTGGCCAGTGCTGCCTCCAGCAGCGGAACCGCGCTTCCCCACTCACTCAATCCTTTCAGGCCTGCAGCTTCTCTTTCTTCCTCACAAGCCTTTGAGATAAGCCGGCAGGTGTTATCAGCAGCGCCCCCAGGAGCAGCGGGACCAAGGCATTGGAGGTTGTTGTTATTTTACCCGAAAGGGCCCTCATCAGGACCCCAGACAGCAGATTCCAGAAGTAATTCTGCCCACACTGCCTTGTTGTGGTCCTGTCCGGCATGACTTCCCTTTCCCTCCCTGCAAGGGAAACCTGGGGGTCCACTGCTCATGGAGTTCTGGGGCATCACAGCTGCAGGTGTCTGCTGGCTATGCTGCCAGGCCCGCCCACTTTACAGATGGGGAAGCCGGGAGCCTGGTCCCCGGGTGCTTAGCACACCCCCCTTTCTGCCCTGCCCCTGCCTCCTGCAGCCTCGCTTCAGAAGGAGGTGAGCCCCAGAGCCGCTGAACACCGCATGTGGGGACAGAGTGGATGTGCAGGCCCCAGGGGGCCAGCCGCATGAAGCTGGCCGTCCTGCCCCAGAGAAGGGTACATTTTTAAAATTTTGTTTAATTGGAGGGTAATTGCTTTATAATGTTGGGTTGGTTTCTGCCATACAATATGAATGGGCCAGAAATATACATGTATTCCCTCCCTCCCTCTTGAGTCTCCCCCCCTCCCCCTATGCCTGCGTGCATGCTCGGTCGCTCAGTCGTGTCTAACTCAATGGACTGGAGCCCTCCAGGTGCTTCTGTCCTGGGGATTTCCCAAGCAAGAATACTGGAGTGGGTTGCCATTTCCTGCTCCACGGGATCTTCCTGACCCAGGCATCGAACCTGCATCTCTTGCATCTCCGGCATTGGCAGGCGGATTCTTTACATTAGTGCCACCCGGGAAGCCCTCCCGCCTCCCCCACCCCATCTCTAAGACAGAACCTTGAGTTAACTTATACGGCCTGATTACCTGGGGGCAGCCCCCAGCAATGAGCAGGAAACACTGGTGAGCTAGACACTGTAGACTTTTTTTAAATTAATTTTATTTTTAATTGAAGGATAATTGCTTTACAATATTGTGTTGGTTTCTACCAAACATCAACATGAATCAGCCATAGGTATACGTATGTCCCCTCCCTCTTGATCCTTCCACCCACCTCCCTCCCCATCCCACCCCTAGGTTGTTACAGAGCCCTGGTTTGAGTTCACTGAGTCATGCAGCAAATTCCCGTTGGCTATCCATTTGACATGGGCTTCTCTGGTGGCTCAGACAGTGAAGAATCTGCCCACAGTGCAGGAGACCTGGGTTCGATCCCTGGGTGGGGAAGATCCCCTGGAGGAGGACATGGCAAACCTCTCCAGTATTCTTGCCTGGAGAACCCCATGGACAGAGGAGTCTGGTGGGTTACAGTCCATGGGGTCGCAAAGAGTCGGACACAACTGAGCGACTCAGCACACTCATCTATTTTACATACGGTAATGTATGTTTCCACGTTCCTGTCTCCATACATCCCACCCTCTCCTGGACACTCTTGACTCCAATTCTACTCCCTCCCTGTTCCTAGCCCCCATCGTCTCCTCCGGGAGCTCCCTGCCGGTACAGGATGTGCCTCTGTGTGTGGCACAGAGAGCTGAGGGCACCTTGACCTCACACGTTCTCTTCCACCCCTGCCCTTGGCAGGGCACCCCAAGAGATGCCCCCACACCCCTTCTTTCTGCTTGGAGAAGCTGCCCCACTGGTCTCCTTACCCTGTCTCACCTTTTAAAGTCCATCATGTCCTTCCTGGCATTCTAATATATTCCGTCCCCTTGTTCCAGCCCTTCGTGAGTCCTGCCCTTGGGCTTGGTAAGTCACCCTTGAATCCTAATTATAAATTTCCCTTTTTGCTTAGGCCGACAAGATTTGATTTCTATTACTGGCCACCATCCCTCCCAAGGCCTGTTTTTAACTATTGTTCTTGGCTTTGGTGAGGGACTCGGGTAAATTTATCCTTTTTTGCATACACCAAAAAATAAATAAGACAAACCCTGTCACTTTCCGCATTGTTGCCCAGCGGCTGCCATTGCTCTCAGAGTTACAGCCACAGTCCTTCCCTGGTGCCAGTCTGTGCTCTGTACCAACCCCAACCTCCCCCTACCCCACTCCTCTCCTGTCTGTCGGGCTCACTGTTCTTCCCTGACCCGGCTGATCATCTTCCCAGCTGTTCCCTCTGCCTGGGATATTCTGGCCGTAGAATTTGCAGAGCTGGCCCTTCATTTTATTTGGGCTCTGCTCAACATGCCCCCTCCTCAGAAAGGCCTTCTCCGACCTCAGGGTCTAATACTGCCCCCCTGCACGCCCTCCAGGCGTGGCCTAGCACTCGCCACTCTCAGGCCCTGCCCCACAGGCTCCTGGGGCAGAGACCCTGTCCGTTTTGTTCCCCGATCCCCCCAGTTCCCAGCACAGCGCCTGGTACCCCCTAGGCGCTCAGTAAAGACTTGAGCCAGGTGGAAGCTGTAGATTGTGATGTGGCTCAGAAGAAAGAAGTTTTTCAGAACTCTCTGTAAAGTTCCTCCTGCCCACAAACAGCCTGTTTTTCGAGGCATGCAGGCAGAGACCAGCCTTCTTGTGAGGGTGTGATGTGGCTCTCAGGGACCCCTGCACCCATCACCAGGGCTCAGGGGTTGGGGGGCTCCCTGCTGACACAGGGTGTGCAGCTGTGGGCGGTGCGGAGAGATGAGGGCACCGTGTCCTCACATGTTCTATGCAGCTCTCCCACTCCTCGCCTTGGCAGGACACCGCAGGAGATGCCCCACACCCCTTCTCTGCCCAGCCTGGCCCAGCGCCTTGCTGCCCCTCCCTTCCCAAGGCCCTCTGAGCAGCCCCCAGGCTCTGCCTTCTTCCTGCTGCCCTTGGTGTCTCCCCTCATCCCACCTGGACCTGAATATGCCTGTACCCACCCCCAACGAGGGCCCGCGTCTCTGTTCTCCTCCAAGGCTGTGAACCCCCAGCTCGGTTTCCCTGCTTTCTGCAGTGGACCTGGTCGCCGGTCACAGCTGCTTGTTCCAGGGCATAAGAATGGCCTCAACCCCCGCCCCCCAGACCCTCCTCCGTGCTCCCAGCGTGGCCTTCCAGCTTTCAGTGACAACGGGTGCAGTCCTGCCTGCCTCGCTCTTGGCCTCTTTCCCAGGCGGTTACAACCACAGAGTTCCCTTGTCCAGCTACTCGGGACGACAGTACTTGTCACCTGTCCTTTTGCACTTTTTAAAATCTTCTGCCACCTGCCAAGTGTAAATTCCCTGGGTCTACTGAGGAGTGAATGCTTCCATGTGATCACCCACCATCCCTCCACCATTTGAGACTCTGAAGTCTTGCCTGCTGTGTCCGGGGCTCCTTACCTGCATCCCCCACTTGGGTCTCCTTAGGCTGCTCCTGGGCCTCCTCGCCTCCCCCGATCTGGGCCCTCTCTCCCACCTGTCTTCCTCGAAATGTTCATGTGGTTCCTCCCAGCCTCCGGCATCTCCAGATTGGCTGGTGTTATTCCTGATGTTTCTTGGTTTGGGGTCCTGCCCCTCCCCTTGAAAATCTCCTGCGTGCATCTCTTTCCCCGCCCTCCCCCCTTGGGCCAGGTCTTCTGGTGACAAAATTTGTGAATATCCAGGCTTGTCCCTTCCTCCCAGGGCCCCGCCCCCTTCCTTGGAGGGTCCAGGAGTGGCTGCCTCCATGTTCTCCTCACCTCCCCAGGCAGAGAAAGCCCGCAGGCCCTGGGGGAACCAGGAGGGGAAGGATGGCCACTGTTGATGTCACCTGAGACAGGTGACAGCCTCTTGGTCTCCTTTTTTGGTGTGAGAGCCTCTAGTCCTGTCTGATTCTCTCTGCCACGCCTCCCACTCCAGCTGCCAGAATGCAGGTGGATGAACTTCTCGTTCTGAGAGGAAAGCATCAGCACCGCTGGTTTTCATTCTTCCCCCGCCCCCATTCCTGTGCTGTGGGTTCCTTTTCCTTCTTGTTGCGCTTGTAGCCCTGCCCGAGCTTGCTGTCCTCCCACGACATCCTGGTTCTAGTCTGATCGTCTCCTTTGTCCACATGGTTACCCAGCAGCCTCTGCAGCACAGGGCCCAGAGCAGGGGTGCCAGGACAGGAGAACTGCTCCCCATGCCCTCGGTTAAGCCTCACGGACACCGAGGCTCGGAGGCTAAGCCGCCTGCCCACAGCAAGCAGAGAGGAGCAGCGAGGGTCCTAGACAGACACGAGAGAAGGCAGAACAGAGGCCCCAGATCTCTGCTCTTCCTGGATATGTGGGCTCCCAGCCCCCATGAGGTTTCCTTCCCCAGATAGAGTCCCAGAGAGGGTGCAGATTGTCCGGGGGCCTCCAGGCTGCATCAGGGAGAGCCTGGCAACTCACAGGGGGTTTGGGCTCCCCCTCCTCCGCTCTCCATCTCCACCTTTTAAGCAGTGGGTATATCTAAACCTTGCCCCCCTCCTTGTGACGTCAGACATGTTCATCCAGGTCTGTTTGTATTTGAGGAGCCTGGTCCATGCCAGGCTTTATGCTGAGAGCCGAGCCGGACATGGGCCACATCCTCTGGGTGCCTACAATCCAGTGGGAAGGATGGGTACCAATCAGATGGGCACATCATCAGCGGAAATGAGCCAAAAAGCCGACCTTTGAGAGGCGGGTCTGAAAATGTGGTAGCAGCTATGGCATGGGCCCAGGCAGTGCCTTCGTGCAGGTCAGAAAAGCCCACTTCCCCCTCAGGGTGTGGGGCTCGGCTTCCCCATCCTCTCAGTGGGTGTGACAGTCAGGCTCTTGTCCTCTGGCTTCTGAGCTTGTGCCCCGATGTTCGACCTTGAAAACCATCAGAGGGGCAAACGGGCAGAGTAATGAACAGTAAGAATTTGGGGTCATAGATTGTTCCATCACTTTCTCGCCATGTGACTCAGCCTCTCTGAGCCTCAGCCTTCTCACCTACAAAGTGGAAATCTTCACATTTTAAATTAACAGGTAAAAAAGAAAAAGAAACTAGGAGGTAAAAATCCATGTGTGTAGCCGCTCGTAGCCTCATCTGTCACATACTTAATGACTTGATACCTGGTGCCTGGTCACTTTTGTTCATGTTAAGATAGACTAGGGAGGGACTTCCCTGGCGGTTCAGCAGTTAAGACTCTACACTCTACTGCAAGGGATGCAGGTTCGATCCCTGGCCTAGGAACTAAGATCCTGCATGCTGCAAGGCTCAGCCAAAAAAAAAAAAAAAAGGTGGGAACAGCAAGTGATACTGCTCAAGGCAGAGCCCCTTCTGGCCACCCCTCCCTGCCCTGCCAGCCTGGGACCTAACCAGCCACCTTCTCTGTTTGCCTTCCTGTAGGAGAACTCTGACTCCTTCCTCTTGGCTGTGGACACAGACTGGAAGGTAGGTCCCCACTCAGCTTCTCCAAATGGGGGACTGACTGCTGGCTGGCCCCTCCCTGACCCAGCCTGTTTCAGAGGAGGGTCACAGCCCTTCTGAGCGCCCCCAGCCTGAAGCCGCAGGGACTGGGCGCTTGGCAGCCTTCAGAACCACCCCTACTGCTCACAGCAGCTTTGCCTGGCCCCCTGCCCCATGGAGAAATGCCCCCTCCCTCCCTGAACAGGACAGGGGAAGGAGGGGAGGTCTGGGGGAGTGAGGATGCTGCCATCTGAATCAGCACTTTCCTCCTATGAAAGCCAGGTTGATGCTCCGAATAGCTCTTGTTTCCATGGCAGCAGTTGCCCGGGACAACCATGTCCTCTTCAGTTTGATGCCAGATTCCCTGGGAAAACTGAGATCAGTCTTTGTGTTTATTCCTCCGCGCGATGATTTCTGATTTCGCTCACTCGGCCCGCCATTTCTCCCCTGTGAATCCCAAGGTGGCCATTTATTTCCGAGTGTCAGAGAATGCATGCTAGCAGACACAATGGGAGCCTCATGGGGTTCCAGGGCCCGCACTGGCCATTAAAACCCATTGACCAAAGTCAGACCTTTCTGTGACCTTCGTCCTGGCTGGTGGGAGCTAGCCCTCAGGCCACCATCCAATTTAGGTCAGTCTCCCAGCCCCGTGACAGCCTCGGCCTCGTGGTCTGGACGCAGGGGTGACGTGGGAGGTGGAGCGGCCTGCAGGCTCCTCCCCCAGGAGCCCGGCTCTGCAGCGAGGATGTGAGGATGTGGATCTGAGCCAGGCTTTGGACCCTGGGTCACGTGCCCCTTCAAGGACACGGCGGAGGCGTCAGAGCAGCACCTAGGCACATGCTCCCGTCTCCCGGGAGTTCCAGCTCTGATCACAAAGGCCTCTGCTGCTGGGGAGGACAGGATGGGACCTGGGGGAGTGGGGACCCAGGAGCCAGAGGCAGGGGACGGATGTGTCCGCAAGGTAGCCTAGGACAGCCAGAGTGCCCTTTGTCCTCCCTGCTCCAAGTGAGGGCTGCGGAGTGTGACACAGCCCGTCTTCCGTGGGAGGGACCGCTGAAATAAAATCCAGAGCAACGAGCCGCTGCCTGACCCTGAGTGGGACTCCCCGGATGCCAGTGGTGCTGCCAGCCCCCCAAACACACACACCCTGGGAGGTGGATTGGGGGTGAAAGGTGACAGAATCCTGGGGTCCTCCACATCCATATACCGGGCCCAGGCCAGGGTAGGTCACCTTATGTGTGTGAGACCCTGGTTCTCAAGATCTTTGCTTGGTAAAGGGCAGCATGTGTTAAAAAGCACCTTATTCTCTGCTCTGGTTACTCCACACAGGTTGCTTTTTGTTAAGTCAAGCAGCCACCAGGATGGTCCTTATCTGGGCCAAGGCCTGGATAGGCTTTTATCCTGTTCAGTCCCTGGCCTCAGGGGCCCAGCTAGTGGGGGAGGCAGAAGGACCTGGTCCAAGTTGTGACCCTGCCACGTGACCACCAGCACAGCCCACTACCTCATTCGTAGAGGCAGCTCAGACCCCGGGTGTTTGTAGGCTTGATGACGGTGCCCTCATCCCTGGGCTGACTGACTCGTGGCCACCAGAGCCAGACTGCCTCCGTGCAGCTCCTGCTCTGGGCCCTCTGGCTGTGTGATGTTGGGCAGGTTACAGGACCCCTCTGCGCGTCATTTTCCTTGTTTGTAAGGTTCAGAGGACAAAATAAGGTAACATAGCAAAGCATTTAGATGGGAATCTGGCACGCTGGAGAGCTAAGGCACTAAGCGTTTACAACTCTTAATAATGTGACCTCATGGGACTTCACTGGTGGTCCATTGGGTAAGATTCCACCTTCCAGTGCAGGGGGCTCGGGTTCAATCCCTGGTCAGGGAACTAAGGTCCCATGTGCCTCGGGGTGTGGCCAAAACTTTAAAAAATAAAAAAAGGTAGTAATAATGTGACCTCAGACCAGAGTGCTGAGATGCCACTAAGCTACAGTGCTTACTCACTGAGTTAGAGAATATACTTCCCTGTGCTTCAGATTCTTCATCCTTTCTCATACATAGGCTTGTGAAGATTATGTATTATCATTGCAGCTACTTATGCAAGCAACTTCTCTGCTGTTCTCCCATTTAAGATATGATGGCTCAGAGCAGTTGACTGACTTGCCAGAGGTCACACAGCAGAGACTAGCAGGGTTTGGTACCAGGACTTGGGCCTGCCTTGTTCAGCCCCACCAACTGTATAACCTCCAGGAAGAGACCCACAGTTTGGAGAAGCACACAGATCACCCCATTTCTCCCCTGGGCAGGCCTGGGGTCGGGTCTGTAGTGATGTATGTAGCTTTTTATCATCCTCCTAGGACCTCTGTTGAGGAAGGCGCAATTCTTGTTTGATGGTTGAAGAAACTAAGGCACAGAGGAGTGAAAAAATCTTGTCCAAGGTCACCCAGTTAGTGGGTGGGAAAGTTGAGACTTCAGCTCAAATCTGGGGATTTGAAGCCATTGAGCTGAGCAGAATTGGGGGGTCATGGCTTGCAGTGGGTAGTATGTGAGGTCACCCAGGCCCAAGGGTGGAGAAGGCCACTCAGAGGTTCAGGTTGGCATAAGGTTGGATGGGGACCGCGGAGGGGCAGAAGGGGTGGGAGGTCCCTGACCCTGCCTGTCTTCTGGAAGCAGACGGGAGGATCCCGTGGCAGGTCCCTGGACCAGGCTGTGCCATGACACACGGCCTCAACCACCAGAGCACCTTCCTTTGCTGAAGTGGCTGCAGGGAACCGGGAAGGTGGGCAGCACGTGAGGGGCTGGGGGCCGCCCGCTCCAGGCCCTGGCTGCCCTGGGAGGGCACAGGCCCCTGCACTCTGCACCAGGCCCACATGGCGAGAGGTCAGAAAGGGGCAGAGAAGTTGTTGATGCTGCCACCGCCCAGGCAGAGAACGTGGCTGGGAATTACATAGAGGGTGGGCGCTGACCAGGTCACCAGGCACCCAGAGACGGGGAGGTGACCGCCTTCCCCCAGGGCAGCCGGCCAGCATGCACGGCTGTCCCTACAAGCTGGGGTGAGTGGCGGGTTCCTTCACCAAGGCGACAGAATGGGGGCACAGGCGCCCGCACCCCGCCCCCTCTCTGGCTCCTGCGGCTCTCAGTCCTTGGGCTCCCTCCTCTGCGCTCCTGCCTGGCCTATTTCCTCTCCTCTGTTCTCCTTTGCCTCCCGCTTCTCATCTGAGTACTCTGCCTGCCTGTCTCCAGCCAGCTCCTCACCCACATCCTGAGCCACCTAACCCCCAGCACCTGTCCTGCTCCCCAGACACTGGAGAACCAAGCCCCAGACTTGGTGTGGCTATGGGGAGATGGACGTGGCCACGTGGACAAGCTGCCCCATCCCCACTCCCCCCCCTCCTCTCTCTCCGGGGGTCCTCTGGCCTGGGTGCAGGATGAGGGTGACGGGAGGACAGAGCTGGTGTATACCTGCCACATCCCTGGTCCCGAAATCTCTCCAGACCCCCTGGCCCCAGAACCCTCATTTCCCTTCCCCAGTGGGCAGGCACTGGGCATACATGTGGGCAGAGTGGGGACTGCCCAAGGGGAGACCCTGGGGGTGGAGGAGGAACAGCCTCCCGGAGTAGGGTCACAGCCCAGGATGCCGCAGGCAGCAGTGACTCCCCACACCTCTCCTGGTGAAGGGATCCGGGCCTTCCTGATGTGGAGGCTGGGCTTGGGAGCCGCTCAGCCTCTCCCTGCTCCCACGGTATGGGTCGAGGGCTGCCTAGGGCAGCCTGGCCTGCTCTGCTGTGAGAGGCTGATCTGTACCTGCCCCCGGGCGCACCTGTGTGCGCCTCCCGTCTTCCTGGGACCCGGTGTGCAGCTGCGGCTCCGAGCCTCGGTGCGGGGGTGAGTGGGTTGCGGGAGCTGGGGACCATCCCGGCTGATGTGTCGCTGGGGGTGGGAGGAGCAGAAGCCCGCGTGAGCGAGGACCTTGGAAGCCAATCGGAGCCAAGTTTTGTCTCCTGAAAGCCAATCCGGGAGCAGGGGCTCCGGGTGAGCGAGCGGCTGCTCACAAACCCCGCAGGGAGGCGGGGCCAGTCCAGGCCCGGCCGCTCCCCATATAAGTGGCCCGCGAGCTGGGGCCCCACCATAGAGCCGCTGGTCTCCCACCCGCGCGGCCCCCTCCCTCTGGACTCGGGTGACTCAGGCCTTTGTTTGCCCTTTCTGGTCGAGGCGGGTGGCCTCCCTCGGCAAGATGCCGGAGTGCTGGGATGGGGTGAGTGAGGGCTCAGGGGGCCGCGAGGTCCCCAGGGAGGCGGGGGCATGATCTGTCTCTGTTCGGCGGTGCTTCTGCCTTCAGTTGGCGCACCCTGGGGGGCACTGGGCAACATCAGCTGGTCCCAGGCTTCCTGGTGACCCTGGTCCGCTGCCTGGTTGCGAGGAAATGCTGTGGGTCCGCGGGGGAGGACGGGGAAGACTGAAATCTCTGCGGAAATCGAAAAGGGCTGTGACTTGTCTGTCAGTCCGCGTGGATGGGTGTGCGGGCGTGTGTGTATTCCACTGACTGTGCCCTCCGCCTGGCACGTGCCCAGCTCTGCCTGGCGCCTGTGACCCCTTCAACCCTGCAGAAGCTGTTCCCTGCGGCGTCTGGGGGGTCCGTACCTGCAGCTGTCTGACCTCCTGACCCTGCGGGGGTTGTCATGGTTGTTTGGGGGGACTGCAGGCAGAAGCAAAGAAGTCTGGGTTGTGTGTGGTGTTAACTGGGCCGTCAGGCTGGGGTCCCTGCAGGGGAGGAGCTGAGAAGGGGGTCTCTGTGCTTTCTTTTCTGGGCATAGGAGGGCAACGCTGGGGCGATGAGCCAGCGGGGTAAGGGCCTGGAGGGGCGGAGTGGGACGGGGGCGGGGGCGGGGTGAGCGTGGGGAAACAGGACACTTCCTCCCTGGGGCAGCAGGTGCCCCGGATCCGTGCTGTTCTAACTCTAGGAAGGAGAGGCAGGGAAAGACCCACCCCTCTACTCCCCGGCCTGCCCTGCGGGGTCCAATAGCCATGGGGCCACCCCTGGCACCCGCACCCAAGCAGCGACGTCAGCGCCTCCCGGCCGCTGCAGACTCGGTCCCCTGAATTATTGATGCGGTTGACGGGAAGAATCCAACCAGCCCCACACATGCGCGTCCTGAAGCCGGAGTCGGAGGGCCCCCCCCCACCCCCTGCCCCAGCCCTCAAGGTCACGGATGAGGGGAGCGGGACAGGCAGAGAGGACATCAGAGCCCCCTCCCGGACTGCCGCAGTGCCCGGCGCTGGCGCCCACCTGGAGGCGGGGACTGGCTCTGACGTCACCGGGAGCCAATGAGAGCCCTCGGCCCTGGGGGTTGGGGGGCTCCGAGCGCGTCCGCCTGCGGCCCTTGTGACGCCCCTCTTGGGGACGTCTGGCCTGTATCAGGATGAATTGGATCTGAAGTTCTGGTTCGGAGCGGGTGCAGGGAGGTCGGCGGAGGGTTCAGCCAAGGTCACTGGGCAACCGGGCCGGCGCCCACGACGGCGCGCCCATCCCCAGCCCTTCCCGTTCCCTGGGAGCTGAGCCTTAGTGGGGGCAAGCGCCGCGCTGAGGCTCGCCGCCCAGGGGTGATGGGGGTGAGTGAGGGCGGGGATGGGGACCCAGGCGATCACTGCGAGACTGGGAGGGGGCAGGCACCCCCTCACACACACACACACACTTAGGGGCGGTGGAGAGCTGGGAAGACCCCTTCTTGGCCCTGACTTGTGTTCTGCAGGGCTAGAGCTGACCCCACTGCCGCAGGCAGCGCATTGCAGCTCTAGTTCCATGGGGGCCCTCTCCTGCCCCAGCCCCCACCCTCCATAGCACCATGCGTCCTTCCTGCCCACATTCCTTGCCCTTCACGGAACTGAGCTCCTTCTGCCCACCCCACCCCCACCTCGTAGCACCTCCATAGCACTCTGCACCTCTCCTGCCCCCATCACACCCTCCATAGCAGCCTGGGTCTTTCCTGCCCCAGCCCCTATCCTCCATTGCACTGGGCATCCTTCCTGCCCTGCTCCCTGCCCTTCATAGAACCGAGCTCCTTCTCCCAGCCCCCTCCATGGCACCGTGCACCCCTCCTCCCTGCCCCCCCGCCCCCCCCCTCCACCCTCCAGAGCCAAGAGAGCATGGGCGGGGTGGGGGGGACGCGGCAGGGCCCCCCAGCAGGGACAGGCAGCTATGGGGAGGTGGTCTGCTCAGAAGTCTCTTGGATGGAGCTGGATCTCTTCCTCAGAAATAGCAGCCTGAGAGAGGCATCCCCAAGGATCACCCTGCCATCTCTGAGCTTGACCTTGGGCAACTCAGTGCTCCTTGGCCAGCCTCAGTTTCCTCCTCTGGGAGTAAACAGAAAGTACATGAAAAGTGCCTGGTCAGTGGGCAGTGGGCAGGAAGTGCTGCTGAGGAAGGACAGGCCTGGGCCGTGCAGGGGCTGCGGTGGACCCCCAGAAGCCTGGCTCCCAGGGTGTGGCCTTGGGCCCCAGGATTGACACCACCAGTCCTTCCCTTTTGGAGACAGGCCCAGGCAGTGATCCTCTGAGCCCAGACCCAAGAAGGCCGGTCACCTAAGGCTCCCCTGTCTTGTCGGAAGCAGAAAATTTGGTTCTCTCTGAATGTGAGTGTCCTAGCGTCCTTCAATTGGAGGAGGAAATGGCAAGCCACTCCAGTATTGTTGCCTGGAGAATCCCAGGGATGGGGTAGCCTGGTGGGCTGCCATCTATGGGGTCGCACAGAGTCGGACACGACTGAAGCGACTTAGCAGCAGCAGCAGCAGCATCCTCCATGTAAAAGGTGGGGAAAAGCACTCCTTCTGTCTCGCATAACACCTGGCACACAGTAGGTGCTCAGTCACATGGTGATTCTCCTTGACCTCAGCCTGACCTCCAACTCCCCGGGAGGGACCACCCATCTCCTGCAGTCCCCAGGACTCTCCCTGGGAGGGCAGGGCTGTTTATTCAGCATTGACAGACCCTCTGGGAGTCTGCCCGTGAGTGGCCAAGAGGGACCAATTCCCAGAACGATCAGCCAGCAGGGCTCAGGGATGCGCCCACCCACCGCAGCCCCCTTTCCAGGGCCAGGCATCAGCTCATCTAGTTCTCCCTGCATCCCCATGAGATGGCTCAGAAAGAGGTGGTTGAAGCAGAGAGGTGTGTGTCCCACTCAGAGTCACACGGTAAGGGGCACAGGGGGTCCTGAACCTGCAGCCCCCAGCTCCTGCTTCCTGAAGCACTGATGACCTGGAGCAACAAGCCCAAGGGGTGGACCCAGGAGGAGCCCAGAGCGGCCGCTGCAGAAGGCCTTTGGGGGAGGGGATGGTGTCTAGCCCGGCTCTGCCCGCGGGAGGCCTTGGGAATCTCAGAGAGGCAGGGGCAAGAGCCTGGGGGTGGAAACAGGGACAGCTGTGGGGGTTGGCAGCTGGGCTGGCCAGTGTGGGGTCTTCACCGTGGATTCTAGGTGGGCTGAGGCCCTTTTGCAGGGTTCTGAGTCCAGGGGGAACATGATGAGAGTGGGACTTGGTGGGGATGGCAGAGCTGACCCAGAGGGGCTGCAGTGAGATGAGGGGAAATGGGCCTCACTGGACCCTGGAGGGCTGAGTGCAGCCGGGCTGGGCTGCCCCGCGGGCTGGTTTGCGGAGGAGACTGGAACCTTCACGAGCAGCCCAGTTTACGTTGCCCCTGTGATGAACACCCGTGGGGAGGGATGCGCCCTCTGGTCTGTCCTCTCTGGGGGCAGCTGGGGCTGATGAGAAGGGGATGCCCACCCTATGGCGGGGGGAAGGTCCCACCACAGGCCCAGCAGCCCCCAGGCTGCTCCCCAGCCTCGTTTCCCAGAAGAGCCAAGAGTGGGGGGCTGCCCAGAGGGTCCAGCGTGGTCTCTCCCCTCCAGGAACATGACATCGAGACGCCTTACGGCCTTCTGCATGTGGTGATCCGGGGCTCCCCCAAGGGGAACCGCCCGGCTATCCTCACCTACCATGACGTGGGGCTCAACCGTGAGTGTGCCCTCCTCTGCCTTGGGTCTGCCAGAACAGTGAGGCCCCCTCCTTCCCCACAAGGCCCCATGGATCCCCACTTACGATTAGCTCTATGCCTCCAGCCACGTGGGTCTCGGTTCCCCGCTGAACCATGAGGCTGATCATCACCTCTGCCTCGACCTCCCTCCCAGCATCCATGGGCCTCACTGGCCTGCCCATCCTCCTCCTCCCTTCCCCCCACTCCCCTGGTCCCTTGGCTCAGCCAGAGCTGAGAGCTGTGTCTTTGCAGACAAGCTGTGCTTCAATACCTTCTTCAATTTTGAGGACATGCAGGAGATCACCAAGCACTTCGTGGTGTGCCACGTGGACGCCCCGGGTCAGCAGGTGGGGGCGTCACAGTTTCCTCAGGGGTAGGTACTGGGAGCGCCCACCCCCAGCTTTCTCCAGCTCCCCTGCCCTCAGCCGCCCCCGACCTGACCTCCCGCTGCACCTGCAGGTACCAATTCCCCTCCATGGAGCAGCTGGCCGCCATGCTCCCCAGTGTGGTACAGCACTTCGGGTGAGTCCCTGCCCAGTCCCCCACCCCACCCCGGAGCTGCCCACCACCGCCACAGGGCCAGCAGCTTCGAGCTGAGGGCTCAGGGCTACGGCTGGGTCTGCTCTGGATGGCCATCACGGGAAAAGAAACCCCTAGAGTGACCAGCATGCTCTCTGTCAGGTTCAAGTACGTGATTGGCATTGGAGTGGGAGCCGGAGCCTACGTGCTGGCCAAGTTCGCAGTAAGTCTGCCCACCACCACCCCCAGCCCCAGCTAATCCCAGGACTGGCCCCCCCAGGGGCAACCCCACAGGAACTTTCTGTGTTCTTTCTTCCTCTCCTCCTCTCTCTGCTTCCTCTTCACTAAGGAAAGTCCTTTTTTCTTTCTTTCCTCCAAGGAAATTAGCTTAAAAAAAAAAAGTTAATTTTTTCATAATTTCCTTAAAACACTATACTCCGTAAGTTGCTTAAACCATTATCCAAAACCAACAAGCTATACAACTAACTAGCCACTAAGTAAGGGTTATCTTAATTCCTCATTCACTTATTAGAGTAATACTTAAACATGAATCATTTCTTAACCAAAAATTATACTTATGTTAAGTTTCAAGGTTTAAAAAAGTCACATTTCAGAAACATCATGTCAGGCAGGAGAAACCCACAAGCTTTGCATCTCTAAAAACAAAACCTTAATTTTTAGGACTCAAAGTATTTATTTTTTCAAAACAAAGAATAAAACAAAAAAACTGACCAAGAATTTTCAACTCCAGTTTCGACTGCAGTTCTTAACCACCTTGTTAACTATCAGTCATTCCCTGCCACCCCAGACAACCTTGACATGACCACAGTATTATATACTACCATTTTCTCCTAAACACGGGCAGACAGTCGAACAGAAAACTACAATCTCTTTTACAATACTAACACAGAACAGGTTTTGGAAAGTTAAGTTTCTTCACATCACTAGAGCTTTTTCTATGAAAGCAAAGAAACAATATTTTATTGAAGATGTTCAGTCCTCAGTGTTGCAACAGTAACCTCTTCAAGTGCAAGTCGCTCAGTCGTGTCCGACTCTTTGTGACTCCATGGGCTACACAGTCCATGGAATTCTCCAGGCCAGAATACTGGAGTGGGTAGCCTTTCCTTCTCCAGGGGATCTTCTCGACCCAGGAATCAAATTGGCATCTCCTGCATTGCAGGCTGATTCTTTACCAACTGAGCTATGAGGGAACCTCTTCAAAGATATATTTAAAAGCTGAAAAACTGTGATATAGGCATAGATTCCAAATAAAAGGATTGTGAAAAGTTTGAGGTGGAGAGGAGGATGAGCAGGGCTGGAAGGGGCGCAAGTTCTCAGCTGAAGGCACTTGGTTATTGACTGCACCTTGAAAGCCCTTACAGAACACGTCCTCCTCTTCAGACCCTTACCACCCCCCACCGCCCATGAGACAGGCAGGGTTAGAATTTTGCAGTCCGTTTTCTAGGTGGAAAGATTGGGGCTCCTTGCACCCCATCCCGCCCCTCAAGCCCTGTCTCCCTGTCACGGCAGCTCATCTTCCCCGACCTGGTGGAGGGGCTGGTGCTGATGAACATCGACCCCAACGGCAAAGGCTGGATCGACTGGGCGGCCACCAAGGTGAGCGCGGTCCACCTGGACGGGGGCGGAGCCGAGGGCGGGGCGGAGCCGGGACCGGGGCAGGGCCGGGGGTCGTGCGAGGCGGCACTCACACTAGCCTCCGTCGGCCCGCAGCTCTCCGGCCTCACCAGCACTTTACCCGACACGGTGCTATCCCACCTCTTCAGCCAGGTAAGGGGGTGCGGGACGACCTCATGCAGGAGTGGGGTGGCCGGGCTGGGAACCTCCCGAAGAGCCTGGTTGGGGCGGGGTTTGCGGGGGTTGGCGGGAAGCGGCAGTGGATGTAGCATCTGAGCGGAGCTGCAGCACCCCTGCCCTGTGGTCAGCCAGGAGACTGCGGCACCCAGGACTGGGAGGGGTCCCCTCTCCTCTGAAGGTCATCGGCTGTCTCCCTCTCCCCACCATCCCTGGGGGTGGGGCAAGGGCTGCTCTGCGATGCCCCCTGACGTCCCTGCCTGTGGCTCCCCTCCGTGCCCGCCGCTCACCGCCTCCTTCCCCCCGCCCCGCCCCCGGGACCCAGGAGGAGCTGGTGGGCAACACAGAGTTGGTGCAGAGCTACCGGCAGCAGATCTCGAACGTGGTGAATCAGGCCAACCTGCAGCTCTTCTGGAACATGTACAACAGGTGTGGGCGGCGGGGCCGGCTGGCAGCACCAGGGTGGGAGGGCTCACACCGCTGGGGGAACCCTGATACAGCCGTCCGAGGGAGGAGGCGGGTCGCTGGCCGGCTGGCAGGAGCGCAGACTGTCGAGCCTCCGATAGGGGTGACCTCTTGCCCAGGGCCACACCCCTGGAGGGGCAGAGGGCGAGCAGGGCTTGTCCGCTCCTGCTCCACCCCTGGCATCGCTGGCAGGAGCAGTGGGGGATGTGGGCGCCACCCCTGCCTCCACCACCCTGAGCCTCAGGGCTGACAGCCAGCCCAAAGTGGAGAGGAGAGGGGATGAAGGGCTCCGTGGAGCCCCTTGGGTTGGTCCGGCCGGGGAGTAGCCAGCACCGCCCACTGTCCTGTCCTTCCTTCTCTTTTTTCCTACAAATGTTTCTTGAGCCCCTGCTGTGTGCGTGGCGCTGGAGATACACTGGGGTGGGAGAGGAGCCCCAGCCTGCCTCCCTCTAAGGCCCAGGACTCCCAGGGCAACGGCGGTCACAGCCCATGATGACAGCCGAATGTGAGGGCCACCTGGCATGATCTGGGGAGTCTGGGAAGAAGTCATATGCGGGGGGCCCTAAGGCCCTTAGGTCCCTGACTCCCCATTTCACCAGTGGCATCCGTGAGGCTCTGTCTCACAGTCGAGACACCAGAGCGTGAGCCCCGAGTCTGGGATACCAGCCCAGCACTTGGAGGGATGTTGCCATGTGGAGGGACTGGGTGTGGCTGAAATACAGCAGGTCAGGCTCGGGGACACGCTCCAACACCCCGCCCCGGGATCCTGTCCTGGGATGCCCGCCTCTGCCTCCCCCTGCAGCCGCAGAGACCTGGACATTAACCGGCCTGGGACAGTGCCCAACGCCAAGACACTCCGGTGAGTGGCCCTCCCCCTCCAGCCCGCCCGGCCCTCGCACACACTGCCCCCCACCTCGCTCCGGTGCCCAGGCCAGACGGCCCTCTTCCTCTGTGCCTGCAGCTGCCCCGTGATGCTGGTGGTCGGGGATAACGCACCTGCCGAGGATGGCGTGGTGAGTGAGGATCGTGCCCTGGTGCGGGTGGGAGGCAACGGTAAAGGGGTCACTCGCTCCTGGCCAGTAAGGCCACCCCTTGACCCAGCCCCAGGAAGCCTCGGGGTGGGCAGTGGGTGCTGGGCTCCTCATCCCACTTCCCCCTGTCTTGCCATGCACTTCCGCCTGGAGCCACTCCATCCTTCAGGTGAGGGAAGCCTGGAGACAGGAGGGCCCTGGGGCCAGGACCAGGCCACTGATTCCCTCTGCCCACTCCACAGCAGCACAGCCCCTCTGCAGTCTTGATCCATTTTATGCCCAGAGACTCTCTCTCTTTTCTCTAAAATCTGATTCATTGGTTAGGAAATAATCTGTGAGCACAGGAGCACATACCCCTGTTACATTTGGGACCATGTGTCACCTCTCCTGTTGGAACTCTGACAGCAGGCAGCCTGGGGGTTTCATGTCTGCCTTAGCACAGAAAGCTGGGGTTCAGGAATGCCCAGGGAGGCCCCCCCCAGCCCAGTGTGAACCCAGACTACCACGCACTCCTTGTGCGTGAGGACCGGAGGAGCGGGGGTGTGGGCTGTGCCTGCCATCTTAACCCAAGCAGGGTCAGAGCTTCAGAGGCTTCAGGGTCTCCTGCTGACCTTCGGCCCCCCCTCACCTTGACCCCTGACTCCTGGGGTCCCTGGTTTTCCCAGCCTCTCCCGCGGAGGTGGCCCTGGCTCCCGGTGAGGACTGGGCCCAGCCCCCAACCCACCAGCAGTGGTGAGTGGAACAGAGGGTCTCAGGCCCTCAGGAAGCCGCTTCCAGATCCCCAGGGCCTTGACCTTTCCAAAGGTGCCCAAGGAGGTGCTGGCTGGCCTGTGTCTGCCTCCTGCACACCCTCCCTGTCCCCCAGCCCTGGGCAGAGAACCTGCCTTAGCACCTGGGGCCAGAGGCGCCCCTGATACCCTCAGGTGCCACCATGCTGAAGCTGCTCCTTGTCCCCAGGTCGAGTGCAACTCCAAACTGGATCCAACCACCACGACCTTCCTGAAGGTGAGGCCTCCCCCTCCCCACCATGGGCCCCGCTGCAGGGAGGGGTCCCAGCCAAGGCGGGAGCAGGATGGTGTGTCTGGTCAGGGGACCTGCCCAGGTTTGCGGGGGACAGGCAAGGTGTGGTGGGAGGTGGCCCCTGCTCAGTTCATCCCCTCTTTTCCCTGTAGATGGCAGATTCCGGGGGTCTCCCCCAGGTCACACAGGTGAGACTCTTGGCCCTCCTTCCATCCCTTACCTGGCCCAGGGTGGGCGGAACCTCCCCCCTCCCCGGATCCCAGGCCGCCAATCAGACCCTGTGCCTGTCCCTTGTCCTGCAGCCCGGGAAGCTGACTGAAGCCTTCAAATACTTCCTGCAAGGCATGGGCTACAGTAAGTGTACTCCCCGCCCGCCCCCCCACACCCCGGTGACTAGGGAGCAGGCAGCAGGTGGGCCTGTGAGCATGCGTCCTTTCCCAGGGCCGGATGCTGTGCCTGGGGACTTCTAGGGCATCTCCGCCTAGGCGGTTAAGTCGGTGATCCCAGGCCAGGCCCTGCCCTCCTGTACCCTTAGAGAGGAAGGCTTTGGGGCGCTGTCCTCATGGCAGGACTGGGCCTGTTGGGGTGGGGGGCTCTTCTCCCAGTCCTAGGGGACCCAGGCCTGGAGCTGAATCCTGCCAGGGAGGCCTGCCAAGGGGTGTCATCCACACCATGCCCCCAGCTGGGCCTCCAGCACCGGAAAAGGGCTGGGAAGGTGCTGGATGGTGCAGGGGGCAGCAGAGAAGTAGGCTTGGAGTCTGGGAACTGGGGAAGGCACGTGAGGCCGTCCGGATGTGAGGAGAGCTGAAAGCAGCCAAGCCTGGGGGCAGCAGATCTGAAGACCCCGAGGTCACAGGGGCAGTGGGGTAGGTGGAACCTGCTCCCTGCGGCCCCCAGCTTCCCCTCGTGCAGGGGTGAGACCCTGCTCCTGAGCCCCTTCTGCACACACACGCCCCTTTGATGACACAGGTGTATTCCCTGAGCTCCTCCCATCTCCCCCTTATGCCTGGCTCTCCTCCTGGAAGCAGACTTCCTCTCCCTGAATTTGTTTTCTTCCCCCTCAACTTCAGTCTCTGGAGCTTGTGTCTTGGGAGGACAGGCCTATAGGGAAAGAGGGTGAGGGGTGGGGGTCCAGCCAGGAATCGAACTCCTCCCAGCCTCCAGGGGACAGGGCCCCCCTGCCAGCCTGCCTGGGGACAAGTGGGGCAACGAAAGGCCAAGCCCCACAGTGAGACCCAGCAAGGACACGGAGCCCCGGAGGTGCCCGGAGAGCACGGCTGGGATGGGTGGGTAAGCAGTACTTGTCGGGGCCGGGACCTGTTCTCTGGGCCCCGGGAGGAATACCACCAGGCAGCTCAAGAGCTGGGAAGATTTGAGAGATTGTACAGGCCTCTATCCAGGGCTTCCCAGGCAGCTCAGTGGGAAAAAAACATCCACCTGCCAATGCAGGAGACCTGGGTTTGATCCCTGGGTTGGGAAGATCCCCTGGAGGAGGATATGAATACTCGCTCCAGTATTCTTACCTGGAGAATCCCATGGACAGGGAAGCCTGGCGGGCTACAGTCCACAGGATCACAAAGAACCGGACACGACTGAGCACGCACGGATGGGCCTCTATCCACGGGGATACTGAGCCTAGTGGAGCAGTGAGGGTGCCAGGAACAGGTTCTAGTCCTCACGGGCCTTGTCGGCAGAGCCCCCAGGACTGTATCCCAGGCTGGAGAAGCGGAGGCGGATGAGTGCCCCACCCTGCTCTCTGGGCTCCTCGGGGCAGACTGACATCAGTGGCTCCTCCTGGGGCCGCTGCAGTAATGGGAGGGGGCGGGAGGGGGCTCCCTGAGGCGCCGGCCCTGCCCCCAGCCTCTCTGTGCCTGCCTCTCCTCTCCGGCCCATCTCAAGGCCCGGCCTCGCCGGACCGCCTCTTCACCCGTGTTCTGTGTCTCCCCCACCCCGCCCCCGGCTCTGTCTTTTCTCTTAGTTGCGTACTTGAAGGACCGAAGGCTGAGTGGTGGAGCAGGTAGCCCCGCAGCCCCTCCCCTGATGCATGGATCCCCCCCGCCCGCCGCCGTCGCCCCGGGCCCCCCTGCTCCTCCCTCTATGCAGCGCTGCAGCCAAGCCGCATCTTGCCGTGGAAACTTCTTGTGCCGCTTTTCCGTGGGCCCTGTCCCATTTAGGGCTCCGGAGTGGCCGGGCTTTAGACCAGTCGTGCTTCTAGGTTCCCCGGGGCCCTGTGGCTTCCAGAGCCCTGGCAATTGGAGCCAGAACCTCTCAGAGGTGTCAGCCCTGGGGTCAGGGGCAAGCCACGCCTGAGCTGGACAGGTGGCCGGCGGAGGTCAGGAAGGAAGCATTTGCTCCCTGCGAGTTTATCTCGCTTGTGTGACTCTGAATAATGGACTCAGGGCCGTCTGAGGCTACCACACCTTGCCCTTCTTTACAAAGCTGATCTCCTCCCGCCCGGCCCCATTGTCCTCCTGAGGGAGGCAGAATTGGAAAGAACGTCCCATCCTTTCCCGGGCTCAAGGACACGTGGTTGATCATCGGTTGCTGCCCCGCTGGGGCTCTTGTGAGGAGGGTCCTGCCGGCCCCCGCGGCCCCGCCCTTGGGGCGCACTCCCTGTCGCTGGCGTTGCATGACCGTAGAGCCCTGGTTGCGAATGGGCCTCCGTGCCTCCGTCAGAAGAACGGGTCTCGCTGGCCGCTTTGCTTGCGTAAATCCTCCTCCCTTCTCCCACGTGCCCGCGCCTGCCCCGCCGGCCGGTCCTCACCCGCGGTGCCCTCTCTGTCTGCAGTGCCCTCGGCCAGCATGACTCGTCTTGCCCGCTCGCGCACCGCGTCCCTCACCAGCGCCAGCTCGGTGGATGGCGGCCGCCCGCAGGCCTGCACCCACTCGGAGAGCAGCGAGGGGCTGGGTCAGGTCAACCACACCATGGAGGTGTCCTGTTGAAGCCCCGGGTCCCGCGAAGACGCCCACTCGTCCCCCTCCACCCGCATCGACGTCCCCCGGCCACCCTCTCGCGGCTCATTTCCCCTTTAGTTTATTTTTGTGAGGGCAAAGGGGGAGGAAATGGGGTTACTTCTCTTTTGTTTAAAAAGAAGAGGGGATCCGTCTAGATGCTGCAGCGGAACAGTCTCCAGATGGTTTGAGGGGCTCACTCCTCCCCACCCCATTCCCCTCACGCACCTCCTTAACTTGGCTGACTCAGTCCCTCTCTTCCGACTCCCCAAGGCCCCGGCACAGTGAGGGCACCTTTCCAGGGAGGGAAGGGGATTAGCTCAGAAAAGACTCAGAGTCCTCCTCTGACCAGGATCCAGGATAACAACCTGGGTCAAAGAAAGCATAGGTTGACCCCCTGGGCCAGGCAGGTTTTAAGATGGGGAGGGGATTTTGAGGTGGTGGGTGCTGGGCCAGCAGGAACACGGGGTCCAGCTCGCGCACTGGCGTGAGAACCAGGAGACAGCTCCTTTCCTCTGCAGCCCCAACACCTAGCGCGTCTGTTTTTCTTCTTAGCACCTATGACAGTCGTCTGAACAGCAGCCACAAGGGGGCGCTACTACCAGACAGCAGTTTTGCGGGTGCTCTCCGGGCAGGCCTGGTGCCCTAGGGCCAGGCAGGCAGGGGCTGAAGGGGGCTGCTTTGAACACGGAGACAGAACACGGAGGACCCGAGGGCAGGAACCCTATAGACTGTCCCTTCCAGCTCCACACTCGGCCACCTCCTGGCCCTGGCCGGTTGCTGAGCCAAGGCCCTGAGGCAGAACCTCACCTGGTCCTCTGCCTCCATAGGGAGCTGACTGGGGCTGAGGTTAAAGGCTGGGATAGCCTTTGCGTGTTGGGTGTACTTCTGAGAACTTCGTGGTGACTGCTTTTGGAAGCCTGCACAGTGGCGGCTCAGAGTTCCTATAGAGTTCCCTCAGAGACCCCCCTTTTTGCCCCCAGGTCCCATGGAGGACAACTCAGCAGCAGCGTGGCCAAGGTCACTAGAAATGTTTCTAGAGAGAGTTCTAGACAAGATATGCCAGTGTTTCACATAGGCACCACTGAGCAAGTTCATGTGGAGAAACCTGGTCCAAGGTAGTCCCACATCACTGTCCTAGCCAGGTGGAGGAGGCCTAGGCTGGGGCTTGCTGGCGCCTGGGGTGGGAGGTGACATTTCCTGAAGTGAACAAGGGCCAGGCAGAAGAGCAAGGCTCTCCACACCCCAGCCCCTTCCTGTCACCCGAAGCCCAGCAGTGTGCCATATACTTCCTATCCACCCACCTTACCAGGTAGAATCTCCTGGCCCAGAAACCAGAAGCCATTTGTCTCTAAGCCTAAATCAATTGCCATAAGCCCCCAAATAAGCAAAGACAAGAGGAGAGAGCAATGAAAAATGCAGGACTGTGGAGGGGGGGTGGGTGCTTGTGGGGCTGAGGAGACACCTGCATCCACATTTCCTCTGCACACATCACCCCCTTCTATACTCTTAAGCCATTACTCTAGACTGCTCTAGAGCCCGTGGAGTGTTAGTCTGTCCCCAGTTCTGTTCACTCACGTGCTTCCTCTGAATATCGAATGTGACTGTTTGAAAAGCTGGTGGAATTAATCCCTTACTGTAGATAGCGCTGTGAAACTTGGATTTCTTTTCTGTGTTCTTTCAGATGAGATATCTATAAATATCTATACATTATATATATGTATATTGGGTACCCCCACGTGTGGCTTTCCATCGGAGGTTGTGTCTTCTTTGGTCAAAGTGAACTTTTAATGGAATTTATTATTTTCCTCTCTGTACAAAGTGAAGAGCCTACTCTTGTGTATTCTGGTGGCTGATGTCCTGAGACTCTTGAGATGACAAAATGTAAAACAAAACCCCTTGTCAACGTAGAAAGACTTAACTGTGCTGAAAAACTAATAAAGTAATAAGAAGAATTTGAGTATGGTGATATTATACCCATCGTGAGAAGCTTTGAAAGAGAAAGAATAAGCTGGTGAGGCTGCTGCTTCCTGGGTTTTAGGTGGGGTTGAACAGGCATTTCCATCCGTTTCTGTATTTCCAGATCTTGTCACATTCCACAAGGTAGATATTAATTATCCTAGTTTCACAGCTGAGAAAACTTAATTTGCCCTAATAAGAGACCAAAGTGGGAGCTAACCGTGGCAGTAATTGACTTCAAAAACCAGATGTGTAATCTCTATGTTCGCTGCCTTTAATTTCTTAAAGTTAACGACATGCTGTTTCCCCGTGTTTAACCACCATTTCTGATTCATTCACTATCCTGCTGTTTGTCAGCTATTAAAGAAGTAAGTAAATAAAAGCAAACCCCTCCTTCTGCTCTGCAGAAGCAAGACAGGGTCTGTTCTAGTTTGGGGAGCCCCGCCCACTCCCCACGAAACTGCGCAAACCGCTCTATTCGCGCTCCCAGTCGACCTCTCGCGAGGCCTTCCCTTCGCATGCATCCAGAACCAGATTCTACCTCTGCTGTCACAGACCTAAGCAGGGAAGCTTTGTGCCTGGCTCACACCAGGCTCAAGGCGGCAAAAGGACACGCCTTCATGCACCCAACCGCACGTTTTCTAAACCCAGCTGCGGACACTTGGCCTCAAAGATGTTTTCAGCGGGGATGATATCAGTTCAGTTCAGTTCAGTCGCCCAGTCGTGTCCATCTCTTGGCGACCCCATGGACTGCAGCACGCCAGGCCTCCCTGTCCATAGCCAACTCCCGGAGCTTACTCAAACCCATGTCCATTGAGTGGGTGATGCTATCCAACCATCGCATCCTCTGTCGTCCCCTTCTCCTCCCGCCTTCAATCTTTCCTAGCATCAGGGTCTTGTTCCAATGAGTCAGTTCTTCACATCAGGTGGCCAAAGTATTGGAGTTTCAGCTTCAGCATCAGTCCTTCCAATGAATATTTAGGACTGATTTCCTTTAGGATGGACTGGTTGGATCTCCTTGCAGTCCAGGAGACTCTCAAGAGTCTTCTCCAGCACCACAGTCCAAAAGCTGCTGCTGCTACTGCTAAGTCGTTTCAGTCGTGTCCGACTCTGTGCTGAGTGCAAATCGCTTATCTTCCGCGTGAAGGCGAAATGAACGTCACGTGGTCCGGGGCGGGGACATAGGCCCCGCCCTCGAAAGTCCGGCCCCCGGACGCCGGAAGCGCCGGTGCGGGTCTACCGACGCGCGAGGCTCCCTGCCCTCGGACCATGGCGACTCAGGCGAAGCGCCGGCGGGTAAGTCACGGCGGGCGGCGCGGGTGCACCCCTCTCCTCCGCGCCACGCCACTCTCCCGCGGCGCGCCGCTCCGCGCCCTGCCGCGGGTCGTTCGCCGCTCCCCGTGTCCCCTCCCCAACCCCGGACCTTCCTCCGCGCGCGCGCCGCCGTCTTCTCCGCCCCCAGCGAGCTCTCCCGGGCGGGGCCGCGCCACTGCGCTTGCCTGTCTTAGGTGGCGGGGCCTGCGGGCAGCGGCGACGACCCGGCCCCGGTGGCCAGCTTCCTGAGCTGGTGCCAGCGGGTGGGACTGGAGCTGAGTCCCAAGGTGAGGGGGGACTGGGGGAGGCGGGTGCAGCGGGGAAGCGGGCGCGGGCCAGCTCTGAGCGGCCGTTCTCTCTGCTCAGGTGGCAGTGAGCCGGCAGGGCACGGTGGCCGGCTACGGCATGGTGGCCCGGGAGAGCGTGCAGCCCGGGGAACTGCTGTTCGCGGTGCCGCGGGCCGCGCTCCTGTCGCAGCACACCTGCTCCATCAGCGGCGTGCTGGAACGAGGTGGGCACGCCGACAGGGGTGGAGAGACGCCGAGTTGGGCCCGCGGGGTCTCTAATCTCCGTGTCTCCCCCAGAGCGAGGCGCGCTGCAGAGCCAGTCGGGCTGGGTGCCGCTACTGCTGGCGCTGCTCCACGAGATGCAGGCCCCGGCCTCGCCCTGGAGCCCCTACTTTGCGCTCTGGCCCGAGCTGGGCCGCTTGGAGCACCCCATGTTCTGGTGAGAGCCGTAGGAGGGGCTGGGGAGCGCCAACACCGTACGTAGTCTGGCTCGAACCGCTTGCCCTTGGGACACGGGTGCCAAGCGCTAGTCTCGGTAGGTTGGGTGAAGAACCCTGGTGGGGGTGTCACTGCAGGCCCGAGGAGGAGCGCCGGCGATTGCTGCAGGGCACAGGCGTACCCGAGGCCGTGGAGAAGGATTTGGCCAACATCCGCAGCGAGTATTATTCCATTGTGCTGCCCTTTATGGAAGCCCACCCCGATCTTTTCAGCCCCAGGGTCCGATCTCTGGAACTCTACCGCCAGCTCGTGGCTCTTGTGATGGCCTACAGGTCAGTGAGCGGAGCCTTTGCAAAGGACTCTTTAAGAACTCTGTTGAGTGATCAGAAGGGAAAGAACAGTGAGCCCCACCCCAACACTGGGCTTTAGCCAAGTTCTCTCTGTGGCAGCTTTCAGGAACCACTGGAGGAAGAGGAGGATGAAAAGGAGCCAAACTCCCCTTTGATGGTGCCTGCTGCAGACATACTAAACCATTTAGCCAATCACAATGCCAATCTAGAATACTCTCCAGTGAGTGGATCCCTCCCAGTTCTTGTTTATGTGCCTTGATGCTTGGGCATTTGAATCAAACCAATGTCTTCTTTATGCTGGCCTGGCAATTGAGCCAAATGGGCTCCGTTCTCATGCTAGAAATGAGTAGGTGAAATTAGTTCCTCCGCTATGTACTTTGCTTGCATATTACAGTGAAGTTCTTTGAACACAAAGCCCTCAAAGAAAGTTGGGGTTAATCCTCTGCTAAACCTGTGCCATGGTTGTTTTGGTGCTTTAGGTCCGTTCTGTGCAGTGTCAATGAGCTGAGATTGTGTCAGGGCCCTGTGGACAACAATCTGGAACAGCCATAGCATCAGTATTTTTCAGAAGAGGGGATGTTCCTAAGAAAGGGTTTAAGATGATACCAGGACTGTGTTTGTATCTGTTCTATTTGCTAAGTGGAAAATTGCAAGAAAAGATGTAAGTTTATGGAGTTAAAAATTAGGAAATGGCCGTTATTTTTAAAACCTTGTCTCCATTTGCTGTTCCTACTTTGATCTGGGTTGTGATTTTTTTGTTGGTTTTATTTGCGGAGCTGCACGTATCTTAGTTACCCAACCAGGGATTGAGTCCTAACCTCTGAACCACCAGTGAATTTCCTTTGATCTGGGTTTTTTTTTTTTTTTTTTTGCTGCACTGTGCAGCACATAGGATCTTAGTTCCCCAAGCAGGGATGGAACCCATACCTCACTGCAGTGGAAGCTTGGAGTCTTAACCACTAAGACCACCAGGAAGTCCTCCGTAATTCATTTTTTAAAGCTAGCAACTTTTTGAAGTGCTTGAGATGACTGAGCACAGGTTTCACCTACTAAAGCATTGGACTGAGTTTCAACTTTTATAAGCTTCATTTGTTTTATTCTATAGCACAGGATCTTAACTAAAAGTAGAATGTTGGTAGATATAGCATCAGTCTCATCACTGAACTATACCTGTTGGAAGGAACTTTACTTTCCTAGGAGCGAAGTCATCTTCTTAGGGGTGGCCTGGAAAGGGCTTGACCCCCACCCAGCTTCTGAACCCTTCCACCCCAGACTTGTCTTCGGATGGTGGCCATTCAGCCCATTCCTAAAGGCCATGAGATCTTCAACACTTATGGGCAAATGGCTAACTGGCAGCTGATTCACATGTATGGTTTTGCTGAACCGTATCCCAACGTGAATGACACAGCTGACATTCAGATGGTGACTGTTCGTGAAGCCGCCTTACAGGGTGAGTGGTTTAACTCAGACACTGGTGTGTGCGTGTCTATCCCTGCCCCCTTTTGTGGACTAAGGAGAAATGAGGTTTTGGGTTTACCAGGACTTTCACACTGGTACTTTTCTATCTATAGGAACAAAAGTTGAAGCTGAAAGGCTCCTACTGTATGAACGCTGGGATTTCTTATGCAAATTGGAGATGGTAGGGGAAGAGGGAGCCTTCGTGATTGGGCGTGAAGAGGTACTGACTGAAGAGGAACTGGCCACTACACTCAAGGTAAATGCTCAAAATGAGTATTTAGAGCTAGATGAAAGGTGGCCTGGACAGAGTCTACTTAATGCTGCCAAGATAGGCCAGCTTCTCTCAGTTTCAGAAACATGCAAGCATTACATCCTACTTTAAAGGGCCCCTTGGTTGCTTCTAGGTACTGTGCATGCCTGCTGAGGAGTTCAGAGAATTTAAAGACCAGAATGGATGGGAAGATGATAAAAGCGAAGACGACAGCCTGACAATCACAGATATCCCCAAACTCAAAGCATCATGGAGACAGCTTCTTCGGGACAGTGTTTTGTTGACCCTGCAAACCTATGCCACAGACTTAAAAACTGAGCAAGATTTACTCAGCAACAGGGAGGTCTATGCGGCACTTAGCTGGAGGGAACAGCAAGCCTTACAGGTGCGTTACGGTCAGAAGATGATTCTACACCGGCTGTTGGAGCTGACATGTTAGCAGGCGCCCTTCTGCCTGAAGGAGTACCCCGAAGGGGAACTTCATGCTAAGCTGGTAGGCACTGATGCTTGGAGAGAAGTAAAATTTGGATCTTCTGCTTTGTGTTTTGTACTAATGCCAAAAGGAAAAGCAGTGAAATTGTTAAACTAGGATTGAACTCCAAGGTAAGAGTGACATGCCGAGGACTGGGAGCAGTAGACTTGTGAATCGCTGCTGTTACGAACACTGATCAAGTTTGTAGCTGTTTTGTTGTCAAGTTTGAACCAAAGCGGAAATGTGATGATAGTGATACACTTTGTTGTAGTCCAGCATTTAAGAACATGGAGTTTGAAAGTAGACCTGGTTCAAATCTAGGTAGGTCTATTTTGAGCAACCACTTTCCCTTTTTTAAAAAAACTGTTGGAGGATTTAGTAAGCTATGTTACTGGGACTCTGAGCAATTATTTTAATTCCTTAGCAGCCTAAGATACCAGTGACATACAAGCCCCCACGTAAGATTTGTTTATCTTGTAAATTCAAGTGGGATAAATATAAAATATGTACCTAGTCCTATTGCTTTTCTTTAAAAATTATATCAAAACGCCATGAGGGTCAATTTTTTTAAACTGGCATTTTGAATTTAACCACAGAAACCTGGTGCAATTAACTTTTAGAAAGGAAAAGGAAAACACTACACAGAAATCACTTCCTTATTTAAAGATGCTGCTTTGGTAGTGGAAAAACCTAGCATTCAGCAAAAGTTGGTGTTCCCCAATGGGAAGGCTGGGCGGTCCACTTTCCTCCTCACCACCAGCACTAGCTGCTACTGAGAAAGGCACAGTGGACTCGTGTGTGTCAGAACTTTAATGTTTGACTACAGTATGCATACACATACAAGGAGCAGGGAGGCTAAAGTCCAGGAACTAGAAAGGCTACAAAATACACCACATGGACCAATACACTTACAAAACATTCAAAATCCTTACAAAAGGGGCTGTATTGGTCCTTTTGACTTCTTTGTTGAAAGCCTGTATGGCCATTCACTGGGATAATGGGGAAGGGTAGTTCATACTATTTGGCTCCATTCTGCACAATTTACAAGTTACTGTAATGAGAGATGGGGGAGCTTTAGACCTGGCTTGGCTTCCCTTTATAAAAAGTGTCTCCCAGGGCCCAAGAGGGTGTGTTCTCCAGCAGGAAAGAGAAAATGATGCTCTCCCAGCAGCAAACTGAAGATGTGGGGAAGAGGTAAAATAAAAAAACCCATGGGATCTCAAATGGGAACTCTGCACATGTTCCTGGCATACCAGATTCTACACATCCACATTTTTAAAAAAAACTTAGTGATTTTCAAGGTCCCTGTCCATATTTTAAAAAAAGTAATAAGTTACATAATATTTAAACTGGCTTTCTTGCTATTCTTTGGGACACCTGGAATGTCAGAAGACATGTCTCTATGTGCCGCCCCCACCCCACCCCCAGACAAGTACCTGGCATCAGCAGCTCCTTCCATTATAAACTGGGCAGGTACCAGTTTACCTACTTGTCTTGAACACATTTTGCACAAACCCAAGAAGTTTCAGACAAAGGTTTTCTCTTTCATATATTTACACAAGTTCAAAATGATATTCACAGCATCTTCTAAATTTTGGCCAAGAGTCAAAAAAATGCATTTAAACTTTGGAACGTGTCCACATAGACAGGTAGCTGACCCAAACAGTAATTGGGGCAGATACCCAAGAACCAAAGGGCCGGGAAAGTCAGGAAGAGCTGAAAGGATCTTCAGCCAGTTTATGAACTTGATACAGTGGGACCTCCAGGCAGACACATTTACAACAGAGATGTGGCTCCATCTAACTGGCACCTGTCCCTTCCATTACTTGCTGAGCCTGCTTTTGTCCCATGCAGCACTGTGCGACGGACTGGAATAACCTGAAGAATGAAGACAGGTGATAAGCTGGTGAGAAAAATTCAGGCCTTGTGTCTAACTAATTTTGGCTACTACTCCCTTCTTAATCACCCACCCAAGCTGAAGCCATCAAATGATTATTTCTCCTGTCTTAAGA
Source organism: Cervus elaphus (assembly GCF_910594005.1). NCBI lineage: Eukaryota > Metazoa > Chordata > Mammalia > Artiodactyla > Cervidae > Cervus > Cervus elaphus. Next base: position 27,496,845 of record NC_057818.1, read on the forward strand.
ATGAAATAATGAATTACTTTTGACTCACTTTTCAATTTCTGGGGCACAGTGTACAAATTCATGGTTCCAGAATTTAAATGCTGGGTTTTTAATCAGCTCAATGAAGGTGATAAGAAGACCCCAAGGATGTGGCCTATTTACAATCAACCGTTCCAAAAGAACCCTGGAGAATGGAAGAAAAAGTTGTTCAATGCACAGGAAAACGCCAGATCCTGACCACTTCTCCATTAGCTTTATTTAGAAAAGGAAGGTGGATATACAGGATAGTTAGCATAAATAGATCCTAGAATTACATAAAGTAGGTTTGAACCCCACCTCTTCCCATTACTGAGCCTATAAAACTAAGGTAATGGATAATAGATTACATGGCAAAGAGAAGGTAATCTCCTAAAGAATACATACTCAAATAGGAAGTAAGAATTTTACTACTACTAGTACACATGTAAACTGGATGGGATGATTCTTCTGAATGGCAGTCAGCACTGGCTTAAATATTCACATCCTTTGACCTAACCAACTGTACTTCTAAATTTATCCTAAAGATGTAATAAAGCACAGGAACAAAGACATGAGTACAAGGATGTTCACTGACGGCTTTATATGTAATCACAAAAAGGACTTTTATCATCTGAACATCTAACAATAAAATACAAATTAATTTTTAGTGTATAAAACTAAGGAATATTAATACCTAGAAACTAATAATAGGTGAAGGGGCAAGTTTAAGAAGTCTGGTCCAGTTCTTTAAGTTTGCCTGTATATCTCTCACTAGGATGTACCCATTTCCTGATCTGCAAATGCTGTATATAGTCCAAGCAATCTGCAATAGATTCCTAACTATTGTTAGTAAAACACAAATATGATCCTGTTATTTCTCCTGCTTAAAACCTTACAACCTACAGGTAATGAAGACATGTTTAAGCTCTTTAACATGACCTTTGAAAGGCCTGATGCTTCAGGACTCAGGTTAAATATGCTGACAACACCACTTGAGAAAAATCCCTTATCTATAAAAACTGGCACCTTGTGTTGAAAACTACTTTTTGGTTTCAACAATGATTAGTAATTCTGTTTGTGTGTGTGGTGTTTCTTTTTTTTTTTTTTGGTGCCCATCAGACTAACTTTCAGGAGGGCAGGAACCAAGTCCTCTTGTTCACAACTATTTAACACATGGGCTTCCCAGGCGGTTCAACAGTAAAGAATCTACCTGCCTATGCAGATGCAAGAGATGTGGGTTCCATTCTTGGTTTGGGAAGATCTCCTGGAGAAGGAAAGGCTATCCATTCCAGTATTCTTGTCTGGAGAATACCCAGTATAGTATTTGTCCAGTATTCTTGTCTGGACGAAGAAGCCAGGTGGGTTACAGTCCATAGGGTCTCAAAGAATGAGACACGCCTAAGCACACATGCATTTAACACAGATACTCACTGAACATGGAATGCATAGGAAAAACACTCAGAATTCATAGTAAAAGGGAAGAGGTTCCATTTAGAAACTCCGAAAAACAGACTTCTGTCTTACCTTGTGATCTGTTCTTGAATAGCTTCAGTGTTGGCCTCTGCAAAAAGGTACAGCATGGTACAGCTGAAGTAGTGAGTGTGGCTATTTGGGTACCGCAGCTGATTTGCAATTGCATTCAAGAAGAGATACCGACCTAGAAATTAAGACAGCTTAGTGAGAACTTGTTCTTCAAAGGCTGAATCATTCTGACTGGCTAGGGTTTGGATTTCTGATAAAGGCTCTCATGGACCCCCAAAGAGTTTTCATTTCTGTGGGTTTTACTTCACTATTTTCCACAGTAAGAATTTTTTTAGTTGAAAACTATTTTGAGAACTATGGCATATTAATATAACATGTAAATAAAAAATTTAAGTATGTCCCCCCCAAAAAACTTTATTATTATATAGTGTCAATGTTTTACATTCTGCTGGATTCTCATTTCTGCCCTTTTGTTCAGTCTGTCCCAGTATGGTATTTCATTCATGTAGCCCTCTGGAAACCTTCACTGTAAACTAGTAACAAAGTGAGTGGAAAAAAAAGCAAATGTTTCATTATGAAAATAGTTTTGACCTCACAGTCCCTCTATAAGGGGCTTACCTTGGGGATAACCCACCAAGGGTTCCCAGTCTCTACTTTGAAACTAGCATCCTCTTAACTGGATTTGGGTGTCTTTGTCTGCTTGGTATTACTCACAATGAGCTTCAACACTGCCTTGGAGACTACCCTCTTTTTTTGCTGTTGGGCTCTGGATGCAGTGGTATTCACCTGTGTTAAATCTTGATTTTTAAGCTGTCTCAGACAACACCCCCCCCACCTCCCCGGACAAATATGCAAGTAGTATATACTTAAAATTAGCCTCTCAAGGATCCATAGCGAAGTTAAAAAGCCAAGACAAGCAGGACTGTATAGTTGGTCACCACATACTTGGGTCTCTATTACAATCAATACAGAACACCAAAAGATGTTGTTCAAGCAAGGGAGATACAACCTACACCAGAAATTATAATGTGAACATTTTGCAAAGCAGGTAGGGGGGAGTCCTATTCATTAATCTTTCTTTACACATGGAATGTGTAACACACTGCCTGGCAAAGAGGCACCAATCATGCTGGAATAAAAAGGCTAGCAAAACAAGTGAGCCTATCTTTAAAAGAGAGGCTAGTAAAAAGAATGTTTATTTTCACACTAAAAAAACAACAACAACAAAACACTCATATATACTGAAATATTAACTGATGTGGTAAGGATTCTGGATGGTCCCCCAACCCCCGTATGCCTTCTGTGTTTTCTGCATTGAGCAGATACTACTGAATTAAAATAATCAGCCAGACCTATAATCGTATTGACAGAACACTCTATTGTGGCTTAAAGTATTTTTAGGACCAGACTATGACCAAACACACAGAAAACCTGACTGAGAACTGGCTGGCTCCACTCACCTTCAGTGTCCAAATCCACAGCCAGGTTCTGGAAGATGTCCATGTGAGCCGAGTGCGTGATGGTGCTCATCGAAGGTGTGCTGCCCTTGTTGTGGATGTGTGCAATGGCCTGAGTCCCTACATAGAGCACCAGTGCATTAATGAGCTGGAGGTTGTAGCGATTACCAGGCTCATTGGATACCTAGGTGAACAAAACAGAAGGCTCCTGACTTACTTGCACCGATAGTGATTTAAGCATTGATTTAGACACCAACAGTTCTAAGAATCCTTTTTATGACTTTCAGAGAAAAGCTGAACTGTTCCCAATATTCTCTGTGACTTAAATTTTAGAAATTTGCCTTGATTTTGTATGGTTATGATAGTGTGTCAATAATAGAGGTATGATTTCCCTTGGGAAACCAAAGCTTTAACAGTTATCAGCATAAAAATAAACTTTATAAAGTCAAAATATGCATTATCTCACTTATTTAAAAAAAAAAAAAAAAGAACAGGGAAAAAGATGTGGTTTCTTGGTATGGGAAGACTGGAAAAATAATACAGCCTCAATCATTTTCTAACAGCAAACTGAATCAGAATCCATTTATGTCGAAGAGTCTTGAAGTATGGGAGTGATTATCAGCAACCTAGTCTTACAGAAAACCAGTCCATTCCCTGGCTGCCTCTTCCAAGATTATGCTATTGATGTATAGGATAAATATATGTACTTATGCTAAAATGTATAATATAATCTCATCCATTAAAAATGACAATGTGCTTTAAAACCTTTAAAGCAGGTTGAAATGAGACCATGCATAGGACTAACTATGCATATCAAGTACTTTCTATGAAAGACACAACCAAGTTTCAGTCAAACCAATTAACCTGTAGGTTGCTGCGCAGATCAGACAGGAAAGTGACGGGTGATCGAGTTTTAAGATAGGAATCCAGATCCTTTTTGAATTGAGGTGGCATCACTCCAGTAAAATTGGTGAGAATCCGGGGAGCAATGTTAATTTCACTCAACATATCCACCTGCCACAAACAAATACAAGAATCACAATCAGAAGCATTTGTAGGGCCTTAATAGCAAACTGCCTCTATGCTAGAAAGTTGTTTAAATACAGCAATTTACAATGTGTTAATTTCTGCTACACAGCAAAGTGTTATTAATTAGAAGGAATAGATTACTCAAAGGTACCTATATACAAAATGATAGTAATTTCTCATTCTATACTATTTTATCCTTCTTAAAATAAGGCATAATAGGTATCTTTTGTAGAAGTCTAGTTTAAAATACAGAATGAGATTCTTTGCTTACCAAGAGCCCTAGTCTTTGAAAAGATGCCCCCAGCAAAGTTAAGACATCATATTCTCTACTTGAAAAAAAAATCCACATGACAGAAGAAGAGAGTAAAAAACAAAAATTACAGTAGCCATGTAAGGGTGGTATGATCTTAATACAGTCCCTTCTCACTTTTGACAGTTTAAACAAAATGCAAGTACACACCTGTGAAATATGGCATTACTAGTGTCTATTCTGCAATGCTGCGCCACTGGGGCCACCCAACAAATGACTGGCCCAATACCTAGGTTGAGGTTCTGTAAATACAGCTATATTTAATATCAAGATTGAAAACAGCAACTAGACAAATACTGTGAACCAATATCCAGCAGCAGTCTCATACTTTATCAGGTTTAATAACATAACTGCTTCCCCCCAAAGAGCATCGTTATCTTACTGGTAACTTGTAGGTATGTGTGTGCTGGGGGTAGCATATACCTCTCTTAGCAGAGAAAGGACTAAAATATTAACATACAACTTTCTTTTCCTTAAACTATTTAGAACTTTACCTTCAGATTAGGAGTGAATGGGTCTGGGAGCCTCATGTTTCTTGGGAAGGCACTCAGGATCAGATTTCTTAGCTGGATACAATTAGGTGGGATCACGTCACAGAATCCATAATGGTAATCACAAAGGAACTCGGGAAAATCATGCAAAAGAACCAGCAGCACCCTTAAAGTGCCCTATTTTTCAAAAACAAGAAAAACATTGGCTGTTTCCACATTAAGTAAGAAAACAAGAGTAACACTTTTACTATTATAAATTTAACTGAAGGGAGGGAGAAAAGGCAAAACTAGGTACCCAGAGTTTATAAAAAATACAACTTACCAAAACCCAAACAAGAAAATCTGAATAGCCGTTTGTAATAAAGAAGTTAAATATCTGTTAAAACTCTTTCCTCAAAGCAGCTCTAGGGCTGGCTTTACTGCCGAATCCTTACAAATATTTAAGGAAAAATCAACACTATTCACAATCTTAATACAAAAAGATTTTTCCAACCCCTTCGATAAAAGTAGCATAACTTTGATCCCAAAATGACAAGAAAACCAAAAACAAACAAACAAAAAATCCTAAACAGTAGAAATGGAAATCAGTGATATATCACAACTAAATGATCCACATATGAATGCAATGGCAGTTTAAGAATCTGAAAATTAATGGACTAATAACATTGACAAAAAAAACACATGACCTTGAGTTCAAGAAAGCATCAATACTCATTTTAATGATTTTGAAAACTATCCTCAAATTATGAATAAAAGGGCATTTCTTTAACCAGAAAATGGTACCTACAAAACTACAGATTTATAAAAACATTATACAGTTTCACAAAAACATCATTATCTGGGAATAAGTCTATGGAAAGTAAAATTAAAGACCTACCAACTAAATGGAGATACACATGGGTTGAAAGGTTCGTGTTATTAAGGCATCTATTTTCTCCAAGTTGATCTACACATTCAGTGAAATCTCAATCTAAATCCCAGCAAGTTTTACAAGCAAAGCTAACTGCAAAGTTTTATGGGACTGCAAGTGACACAGAATAGCCGACATAGTGTTACAAGAGAGCAAAGTTGAAGAAGATTTTGCTCTACCTGATTACCTTTACAGTAAGTCTTACCATCAAGACCTTTTGATACTGGGCTAAGAACAGATCAACAGATGAACTAGAGAGATGCCCATACATAGTCAACTAGATCATACAGGTACTAAATCAACTGAACAAGAAATGAAGAACTTTAAAAATGTTGCTGAAAAGCCTGACATATCTATTAAGCTGGAGGGTATAAGGAAGGGGAGAAAATGACCATCATCATTCACAAATTATTAAGTTTGCTTTCTGAATGTAAATGTAAAAGCCAGAATGAATGGTTTTTTGGGTAGGGGGCGGGCATGTGTAGAACAGAATGAATTTAAGATTGGCAAAGATTTCTTACCCAAGACACAAAAAACAACGTACAATAAAAGAAGAAAACTGGTCAGTTTGATTACACTGAATTTAAAGCATCTATCTCTCAAAAAACACGTTACTTTTAAGGGAGTGGAAAGGCAAGCTACAGGAATAGGAGATGTCTGAATATATATATCATCAAACGGCTTACATCCAGAATACATAAGAATCCTTGTTAAAAAAGAAGAAAAACCCAGATAATCCCAAAGGGATATGAGCACAGGCTGGAAGAGGAATATCATCAAAGGCGGATACCCAACTGGCCAATCTACACACAAAAACCTTATTAAGAAATCAAGGAAATGCAAATTAAATCCACGATGAGATCCTTCTGCACAACTGCCAAAATGACTAAAATGAAAAGCAGACAATTTCAAGTATGGTAAGCATGGGGAGAAACAGTCTAATGCAATTCTGGAAGAGTTAACTGGTGCACACATTGATGTATGAACATCAAGCACTGGTTATATAAATATGTTCAATTTTTGCACTTTTCTGAATTTGTGTTACACTTTAAAAGCTTAATAAAACCAACATTAGGCCTCATATACTGCCAGTTGAAGTATTTTTCAAGTGTTTTAAACTACTTTGAGTGTTAGGTTTTAATTATTCTAATTTTACAACTTCAAATTAATTACCTTGTAGAGGATTTGCATAGGTTTGGTGAGTTCCACATTTCTAAGGAAAGGCGCTAAATATTTGAATAAATCAATCAGTAACTGTGCATACATAGGCCATCCCTGAAAGAAACATACATATGGGTCATAATTACACTCAGCTGCTGTCCTGCCACCAAAACCCAAGCAGCTACGCTGTGACTTATTTTCTTCATAAACCTCTCTTAAAGACTGACTGGCATGAAAAAGAAGCAAAATAATGCAGATAATGGGAAATGATATTTGAAACAAACTGGCTCCAGAAATTCCAGGATATATGGGTCCTTCTGCCTGCACCAACATTTTAAATAGGGGAAGGATGTTTCAGACAGAACACAAAACACCCGGCCAACTAAGAAACACACATCTGTTTTCTTAATTTCTTCAAGTCCTGGATCTCAACTATTTATTTTTCCCACGTTCAAATAAAGAGTTTCCCACTCTTAGCAAATAACCTCATCCAATTTACAACATGAATCCTTTATTTTCACCCAAATTTGGCCTGTTTACCATATTCCAATTATACCAATTATGTGCACTTTGGGTAGACTTTATTCAGTATTGTTCCTCCTCCTGGAATGCACTTATTCACTGGATACCAAATCCATTTAAGGATTATTTCACTATTTTTTTTTTTTTAACGAAACACATAGTAGTCACATTTGTCTTCTGATCTGAAGGGCCAATCAAAGGTACTTCCTTAGACTCATCTGCCACTTAATCGCAAGATGAGAAACTTTCTCATATAACTGTGTTTATTCACAATTATACTAAAAACTTGTATCTCAAATTTTATCTTAATTCTTCAAATACAGTAGAGACCAGTGGTCCTCAATCCTGAGTGTATGAGTCTTTAGTATTTAGAGTGAGAACGTGTAAAACTGGCAGGTTCCCGAGTTCCATTACTCAAGAGTTGTATGTAACTGTCTACAGAGGTGCTTTACGGTCTCAACATTTTTTGGAAAACCCCTTACAAGGCTGACATAAGGTGACTCAGAACAACTTGGAGAAGCCATACCCTAATCATTGAGGAATGGCTTTCAGGCAGAGGCGGTCAAGTACCCGTTATGCCTCTCCCCATGACTTGACTCTGTATTAAATGTAAGGACTCCCAACTAAGCCTGAAAGAAGTACAGTGATCACTGAATGACTAAGAGTGCTAGTAAGTCCCAGGTAGTTACAGTCTTCATCTGCAGCAGATAAACTGCGGCCACACCTTCTGCTGGGGCGTGTGTGCCAGCATTCTTGCAATAAATATCCGATGGGAGATCAGTTCAAGCCAAGCATACACAAAGCCAGGAGCTTTGGTAGGCCTCAAGATGTGGAATGTGTTGCTGAAAGAAGAAAACCTTAATCAGAAGCACAGTCCAATTTAACGTTTAAAAAAAAAAAAAAAAGACAAGTAGACAACATGCAACCTACATTGTGAATCAACATGCTTCCAACCCACAGAGTTCTTCTCAAATTTTATGACACTAAAACAGCAATCCTTAACAATATTATTTTCAACAATAACTCACCAGAAAGCTGTAAGTGTCTGGAAATTAATGGTTTCCAACACATGCTCAGGTGCATTGAGTTCCAAGAGCAGCATGATAAAAATTCGATGGTAGGGAAGTTGCTGAAATTCACTTTGCCGAACATCATGATCCTGTAGGAGAACTCCCACTACTATACCGAGGACCTATAGAGCACATAGATTATACAGCGTGTAAATTCATGAAGATAGTTCATTTACCACTCTGTAGTCATGCTTCATACCTTTCATTCTTATGCCTCACATGGAAGTAAATATAAAATTATATACTGGAAGCCAAAGGGGCCACACACGGTGGTTTGATTTGCCCTGTAGTTTTGTATGTTTTCTCTGAATTTCCATAACCGTGGGCCAGACATGTACACGCTCCACAAATTTTTCTAAAGCTCTAAAAGTCAGCATGGTACATCATATTTTATCCTGTTTACACAACCAACCTAATTTTTCTGGTCTGACATAAAGCTTACAGGAGGCAAGTGATGTATACTTCTCTTGGCATTTAGGAGATGGGAGGTCAGATATGCTGTTAGGTTGTGGAAACGTTGCAGAACTATCCTGCACTCCACTTGATTTCACCACTGAAGAGCAGGGGACGTGAAACCCATTTGTAACTATCCAAGACCAAAGTCTACGTTCATTTTTGCACTCTCTTAACATTCAAATTACCAGGAATTCCACTGCAGAAATCAAAGAAAAACTGTTCCTTTTCAGAAAATCAAAGACAACTGCAATGTCACTCATGGTATCTGAGTTGTCAGTCTTATGTTATCAATGGAGGTGTCTAGCCATCCCATTCATCCCATACATAACTCTGTACATGGGGGCAAATCTTATACTACCTACATATCTTCTCCTGTAGTCACTACCAAACAGGAACGCACTGAAGATACCTTACATATTTTTGTTTTCAGGGAGGGTGTCTTTCAGTTAAGGCACCATACTCCTCTTCTAAAATTCGGTGATTATGTTTACTTATTATCTATGAATTTAATTTCTGGACAGAAAGGGAGATACTACAAAATGTTTTGAGGGCCCTGTAGGGTTGAGAACCACTGATGCAGACTTCAAGCGTGCAGAAGTCTCAGCCAAGAAAGGATCAGACCTTGTTCAGCAGGTTGATCTTTGTGACCGTGTTGGTGGCCTCCCCTGAGTGCTTTACTAGCAGTGCAATGAGGCGGACAAAGGCATCCAGGTTGTGGTAGCACTTGGCTCGGATCATGGTGGGGTTGGCAGCAGGGTTGTGCTGCTGCTCTGCCTGAGCTCGGTAACTGATCTCAACACACATTTCAGTACACAGACGGAAGAACCTTGTTATGAGGTCATCAGTCTTCAGGATTCCTTGCTGGTGCATCTACCAAGGGAACAAAAACATCAGAAGGCAGGATGAGATAACACACATGAATAAATGTTTAGTTTTCATGTTAAGAAGTATTCTCTCATTTAATCCTATTGTCACATTTCTAACCGTTACTTTGTCAAACAGTAGAACCCATGACAGAATTCCATCAATTCTGATGGAAAATGAGAAAGAAGATAATAACAGGGCAATCTTAAACAAGCAGTCCATCGTCAATAATCTCAAAAGTTAACTATGCAAGTTAAACCACCTTTTTAGTAACCCATTAAGTCATATTAAGACATTCTGGTCAATGTGTATTTCCCCCAAGTAAGATATTAAGTTACATATACTTTACTTCCTCACAAAATTTAAGATAATTTCTTCCATCTTTCTTCCATCTGACTTAACCAAAAACAACAAAAATTTTGAAAACTCCAACTAGCTGTACTAGGAAAATCAAATAATAATTTATACAAGAAGTAGGTACCAAATTAAAATGCTCACAGATCATACCCAGCTATTTTAATGTAAATTAAGATAAAGTGAAAAAGGTAAGTTTATTTAAAAGAAAGGATAAAGTACAAATTTTATGACATAATCTGGAAGTGAAGCAGAAGTTATTTGGCTAGTACAAAAAAAGAAAAAGAAGACAGTGTAAAAAACATTAAGGCTGCAGGGAGGTCAGTGCTTACTAAGCAGTGAAACCAAGCCCAGAATGAACACTTGTTTTAAAAAGTTTCCAAGATAATGGTCAAGCTAACTGTCCCTTGATAGGTAATTAACACAGCTGAACTGACGTTAATAATACCCTAGGCAAAACAGATGGCCTGCAAAGGGATTTCTGTACAATGAAATCTAAAAAACTAAGTGGGGAGAAGAAATGAGGACAGACTGCTATGATTAAGAGGGAGCATAAGAGGAAAAAGGAATTCTCAAAAAGATTCAAAAGCACAGAAAAATATAATACATTATCTTTTTCAAATGAAGAGAAGAAACAAGAGCAAATAAGCCAAGAGGAAGAGCTGAGACAGGTGCCACATCCATACCCATGAAATATCAATGATCACAAAAACCAATTGATTTGAAATTCCTCCATCCAAATTGGAAATCAAGCTCTAAGTATGCAGTAGCAGCTTTTCAATAGAGTATGTTTGATAATTCTTTGGATTCTTTTAAGGGAGAAACTTACTTATTATGATTTAACTAAAAAAAAATCAATCATGTTGAAAAGTAAATCCAGTTCCTAACAACATCTAAAATTCAAACCAGCTCTTCCATATTCATTTGTCATTCAAATGAAAGATAATTTGAATCTTTCTTTGGTGGCACACCTAAGCTTTGGTCTCAGTTTGAAGAAATACAATGGTCAAAATGCTGAAATAAGTATTTTAGGAGATAGCTAAGCTAACTAATTTAGAACTATAAAAAGCACTACCATTTAAATACTGAAGTTTTTCTGTTATATTTTCAATTTTCTATGTTTTTGTTTTTTTGGCTGTGTCTCGCAGCTTGCAGGATCTCAGTTCCCCAGCCAGGGACTGAACTCGAGTCACCAAAGTGAAAGCACCAAATCCGAACGACGAGACCAGCGGGGGCTCCTTGCTTTATTTCAAACGTGGGCTGTTACAGAACTTAACTTAGCCCATAACCTCATCACTGCTGATAATCAAGCTGGTAAAATTACTATATACATCTGGCAGTTTTATTGTTCATTAGCTGGTCCACTGTATTCTGTAGCTGTGACAACTGAAATCAGATAAGAAGTACTAAAGGGAGTAGGAAATGCTGACTTTACTGCTTAGTGACCAATGATGAGAAAATAAACAGTATCAATTTAACTGAGTAATGATGAAGACATTTTTGGTTTACATGAGTATGGAGGTAACTGACCACAGGTACATAATACTGAGCTTTAATAATGGAGGCATCACACCCTACTTATGTTGAATAAAAAGCACCTTTCTTTCCAAAAGCTCTACCTGTCCAACAAACGCAGAGAAAGCTTTGGTACTGTCACGACCAGCTGCTGCTGAATGGTAGAGATTCACCCATTCCCTCAGAAGATACTCTGCCTTCTCCCTCAGGCCTGGAGGATCATCATACTCTGAGGCTTGAGAGATCCCAGAATGCATCATAAAGTTAGGGCCTCCATGAGCACGATCAATCATTGCTTCATAGTTGGATCGCACTACTTCCATCAGTTGGGGCAATCTAGTACAATAAATCCAGAATGAAAATCAGTCTACTCATGGTTGTGATTTCAAAGACATACAGTTGGAAATTTGCTTATTTAATAGAAACCACAAGAGTGATGATCATTTACCATTCCCATAATTAAACAAAACTATCCTCGGTTTTCTTTGTATCTGTTTACCCATGAGGACAAAATGTGCAAATGACTGACTTCAGTTAAGTCACTTCTTGACCAAAAAACGCCCAATGAAATGGAGCTGATGTCCGTGGTCAAAAAATTATTCACTGCATGCCCACTATGTGCCATGCTTTGCGTTACTTATCTTAATTCTCAACAGCTATTCAAGATATTATTTCCATTTTATGTAAGAAAAAAGCTTAGGGAGGATAAGTCAACTTGTCTAAAATCAGATTTTAAGCAGCAGAGCCAGGCCTTCAACAGAGGACTCTGCCACCAAACCTAGTGCTGTATGTACTGGTCTGCAGCAAGAGGGCTTGGCAGCAGTTAGTTAAGCTTTCATATTTCAAGGGACAATATTAGGCCTCACCAAAGCTTACCATATGTTGTAGATAAAGCTGTTATGTAACAGGGAACGTTAGTAAGTCTACACACTCATTTCTAAAACTGCAGAATGCACAACCACCCCAAAACATTTCCTTCTCACCCTTCAGGAGCATTGCCTCTGGAGTGAGCATTAATCCTCATGAGGGTTTCAATGGTGTGGAACAGATCTGCCTCAGTAACATGGGCAACGCTCCTTTCATCCACCAGCAGTATTTTTACCAATTGCATAGCAAATGCCACAGCCATGTAGTTTAAACCATTCTCCATTGACTGGCAACACAGAAAGCACAATGTAAGAGGGACAGCACCGACAGCAGACACACCTCCCAGCCACCAGAGCCTCTTCTCCCGTCTGATTCCTTCCATACCTGGGCCAGGTGAAGATCATACTGCTGCATGTTGACCAGATGATTGCGGATTAGCAACTCCACTGCCTCCACGTTATATTTGTATTCATCCCGACACTCAATTAGGCACCTAGGAAAGTCAGTATTCCTTTATTCATAAAGGCTCACCCATACTGTGGATCAGGTGAAATAAAGGGCCCGCTTCATTCAATGTTAACTTATTCCAAATTAAGGATGCTTTGAGTACCAACTGAAAATCAGTTTATCAGTTTCCAAGATTTAAAATAACCAGTAAGAACAGATAACCCAGTGTTAAAGTTTTGCTAAATCTCGAAAACAAAGCATTCCATTTAAGACATTATATATTTATAAGTATCACTTCTATAAAATCACTGAAACCAATTTATTCCCCAACAAGGTACTGGTTTTCTGTATGCATCATGGTCAACAGGTGGAAAAAGAATAACTCTCACTACTTAAAAATTAGAAATTCCGTATGTCTGAACTTCATAAACAGGGCCATGTGGCGTGTGAGAAGGCAGTTGAATAAATATTACTCTTCTAAGACAGGGACTGACCTTGTGATCTGTTTGTTACACCATGGAGACCCATATGCCCGGCCATCTTGAAGAGCTTTCAAGACCAAGAGGTGGCACTCTCTGTAGCGAAGGAGGAGGTCAGCGTCAGCACCACTGGTGGCATCCAGTAAGCCCTCTACAGCCTATCGAAGGGAAAAAAGCATTCTGGAAAATACAATACTCAGCCCAAAAATCAAAGTCAATACCAAACCTTGATACAAAGTACAATGTATCTTCTAAGGCCTCAGTAAAGAATCTCTCCCCACACACCAAAACCCTTTCCACTTGCCTCACACACACCCTCTTCCAGTTCCTTCCAATTTATACTTACTACATTCCTCACTGTCAGAAAAGGCTTCACTGTCCCTGCAGAGCCAAAACCCATTGTGGCCCCACACCCTGCCCCCCACAAGTACTTAGATCAACTGTCTCTCAAAACCTAAGGGAATATCTTTTAAAGTTTCTTAAATAATCGTAATTCCTGAAAATCTTACCTTTATGGGAAAAAAAGATTTCCCCCTTTAAAATTTGTAACTATTTGTAACACTCTACTCTGGAGAAAATCACCTGCTTACTACAGAACAGAACCTGCTTTATATTAATTTTTTAAAATCTTAACCATAAAGTAGATAATGGTGCAGGTCACCAGATGTTTACAAACTTAGCATCTTCTAAAACAAACAGATTAAGAACACTAACCTTCTGGAGCAATCCAAGAGCAGCAATGGCATCTCGAGAGTTCCGTGATAATACTACAACCTCCAGAAGACTTCTGAGGGCCTGAGCTTGGGGGTTCATGGCCAAAGTTGGCGGGATAGCATGAAGATGCTGCTCCAGTTCTGTAATACACTTATCATAAATCTGAGCTACATCATCTGTTGCCCAAGCTTGCTGTTTTGGAGGAGGAAACAACCAAAAGGGTGGGGGGTGGGTGGGGGGGGAGCAGAATTAAAAGACTTTTCACTGGCACAAGCAGCAATTTAAAATTGGGTATGTTTACTACCCTTAATTTCTTTTTCATCAAAAACATGGAAAGGCTCTTTCATTTCCCTTCCTGAACTATTTCATCTTGATGCTGTTAGGTGGGGCAGTGCAAAATAAGCACTAGGGGTGTGGGGTTTTACTTGATAGTGGAAAGCTTTGCAAACATCAACACAAACAAGTGATGAAAGAGGGCATGATAAACAATGAGACAGGCTGAGGGCAGCACCCCCTTGTAGCATCTAATAATCTCTTTGCAGCCTATGAAAGTAAGTAATTCAAACCATGGAAAATATAGTATTCAGTCCAACTGTTAAAACTCAGTAAGAGAACAAAAACACAGCATCATTTCTGTGATATTCCTATCAAACATGTACTACCTGAATCTATTCATGAGAACATATTGTACAAACCCAAATTAGGTCATTCCACTAAACCATGGGCCTGTAATCAAAGTGTCAAGGCCATGGAAGATGAGAAAAGGAGCTAGGCTAGATTGACTTGGGGGAAAAGTTTTAAATATGTCAGCTAAATGAAATGCGATTCTTTTTCTGGGGGGTGGAGTGGGGGAACGCAGCTTGTGAGACCTTCGTTCCCTGACAGGAAACCAAACCCGGGCCCCACAGTGGCAGAGCAAAGTCCGATCCTACCACCAGGCCACTAGGGATTCTCTGACGTGTGTGACTCTGATTTAGATTCTTTTACTATAAAAAGACCATATTAGGACACTCTGTAAAACTTGAATGAGGTCTAAGGATTAGATGATATTAATGTATCGGTGTTAACTCCGATTTCAATGGTTTTACTATGGTCACATAGAATGTCTTTGTAGGAAACACAGACTAAAGGATACAAGAGTGACTGGAACATCAAGGTCAGCACCTATGTTCAAATGGTTCAGAAGAAAATGTTTCCCCCTCACATTTTCAACTTTTATAACATTTCAAATTTTTAGAAAATCTTTTTACAAAGAACAGGGCAAACCATGAAGTCACCAAGTAAATTCCTTTAGTTATGCCAAATATGAAGGTTAAATCAACCTCGTGGATTAAAAAAAATTCCCGAATGCCATGCTGATGTGATACAAAGGGTAGCTACACTCCATAATGCAACAGCTGTGGGTAATTTTTTTTCCTTGTAGCTTAAGCTCCTGGGAACAAGTGACAGATTAACTGACAGAAACATTCAAATTAAACTGTAAATTCCTCAATTTAATCCAAGACAAGTACTTACCTTCATGGGCTGGGCTAAAAATCCTGTGGGCTGACTTAAATCATTTGTAGGCAAGAAGCCAGGCACATTGCGTGCAAACTCTTCATAAACAGCCAGCTGCTTTGGGTCCACACCACCAACCTCGGAAAAAGAAAACCTGTTTTAACAGGATCTTTAATTGCTTCACAATCAAGGGAAACCATTTTATCAAATTGGAAACTTTGCATGGGAAAGTTTGCACCAGGGTTTTGAGAAGGGACACAGACAGGAGGTAGTCTTTACAACATTTAACACAAGACTAAACAGGCATGCATGTGCACACACACAGTTCAGTGTTTTCTATTTTCCCTGAGACCTGTCAGAGTCACCCTCATTTATAAAGACTTTTTCCACTGGCAAATGCCTCAAGTAGGACCATGCGGCCAGTGCAATTCTCCAATGGAGCTGTAAAAATGGTAAGATTTCTCAACATTGTCTTCTCACCAACAAGCAACAAAAACTCAAGTATCAGAAGGGAAGACCAAGCTCAGAAACAAAAACTAGAAGGCATATGAACTTTTAACAGCAGCACTTCAACAACAGGGGGAGGGGATACATCTAAGCTATTTCTGTGTCTTCCCCACAGGCAGCCTTTAAGAGAAATAACATGCTTCCTCAGAAACAGAATTTAACCCCTATCCCAGCCCTCAGAAAGAAAACAGAGACAGGGCAGGGAGAGACAGGGCAGGGAAAGACAGAGCCCCAAGACTCACTTTCAGCCTGATTTGCTCGGGCATCCGCTCAGCTTGGTATGTTAACACAACAGGATCACAGTACCTTCGCCCTTCTTGCCTAGCATGTTTTCTCAGCTCAAATTCCTGCAAACAAAAAAAAATCACTGAGGTTCTTGTTATGAGGCACTTTCTTGAATGGAAAAACAAATACTTAAAAGGCAAATGCTAAACACTTACAGTTGCTAATCTCTTGTCCATCTCAGGGCCTGCTTTTTCTACTGCAGTCTTCTGAATAAAACAGCAAGCTAATTCACAATTGTCCTGAGCTAATTGAGCAGCTGCCTGATCCATCATTTCCCTTTGTTGTGGGCTTGCAGTCTATTGGGAGGAGAAGAGACAGAAAAAAATTTAAAGTTTTCTGTGGGTATATGAAACAGATAGATGGGATAATAGAAAATGCAATGTTTGGGCAAATTAATTTTAGAAGTTCCAACTCTACTTATGACTTATTAGCTGTGACCATGAAGTAATCTAACAATCATCTTCATCTATAAGATGATACACTACTCAACTGAAACATCTTACCAGCTTGTTGTGAAGATGGTGAACACTATGAAAGCAATAAAGCAGTAAACAAAGGTATTATTAACCATGACATCTGAGACCCCAAATGAGTAACTGAGTTATCTGAAGAGGCTATGTGCTTATGTATGTGTGCACGCACGCATAGTCACTTTAAACTGTTTTGTACTGTCCTACTCCAAAGTGCTTTAAATCTAAATTCTTGACGGTAAACAGAATCAAGACTGTTAAACTTAGGCAGTTTTCAAAATATCCTTCATTTCTTTAAACCAGTAAGTATCTGGAGTATCTACTATTTGCCAAACACTACTTAGGATAAAATAAACAAAAATAAACACGACCTCATAGCACTGACAAATCTAAGAGGAAGACATCAAACACATATGGTGACTGTTAGAGTACGTGGAATGCTCACTGCTACAAGCAAATAAAAATGAGCTTTTTCAGATAAGCAGTAATGAGTTTTATACTACAAGAAAATAGTAAACTTACACGAAGGGCTGAGGCAAAACTGTTTTTCAGGTTGGTTGATATGCTCATGAGTAAAGGTTCCCTGCAAGTAATCATGGCCATTCCAGCTGTCAAGTTCCGCATCATGTGATGAGCTGCTATTCGCATTCGAGATTCCTCAGAATCCAGGGCAAAATCTTTCCTGACTATTTGCTCACAAGTAGTCATGGCAATCTTAATTGATCGGTCCACCACAGGATGGACCAGCTCCTGGACGGCCCGTTCAATTGCTTGGCGCACACACTGCTTCAGCTGTGGATGGGCCTGAAACAAGGGAATCTAGGGAGGAAAAAAGAAGTCAACAACTTGTTTAAATAAAACAACCAAATTTCTATCAGTAATCACACCCTTGTCTTTGAATTACTTCCAAGTTAACCATGAACTACCAATTTCTACTTTAAATAAAGAAAAGCTCAGAAAACAGAAGCTGGGCTCCAAAGAGGGCATAGTAGTCACTATATCTTGTGATACATGATTACACATCAAGTTTAATGGGCAAACTGTTCATTACAAGATGCCTAAAGACACTACCCTGGTTAGTCAAAATTTGTGGCTTGAGTACTCCTAAAGGAAGTAACTTCTTTAGTAGCATGGGGAAATGCAAAAATAATCAAGATAATAGAAAAAAAAGCTTTCTACAAAAACTATTATTTTCAAAATAGCAGGCATTTAATTAATAAAAAATTATATTGAAATCTTTTGCTTTACTTGTGGGTATTTACTGAATTTTTAAGAAAGTTAAAAATATTCATGATGAACTTATACTACACATAGCGATTCCTACTCTCTGCAACAAAAGCCTACAACTTAGGAATCCAGATAAGGAAGTTGAAAAGGGAAGGGAAAGTAACCAGCTGACCTCATCACAAAGTAACGGTTCACTCACCGTTGGGTTTAGCGTAATGTGCGGCGCCAGGCCTGCGAGGGAGTAGACATTGATGTCATGGTAGCTGTACTGTGGCTGAGGCGGGACGGTGGCTGTGCAGGTGGTGCTGGTGGCTGGTGTTGTAGAAGTTGCTAAATGCAGAGAAAAAATAACAGCTAATGAAAGAAGCACAGTTCCTGACTACTATAACATTAGCAGGGCATCATGTGGTCTTAATCTAACTAAACTGACTGGATGGGGGTGGGGAGGGGTGCCACAGGTCACATTTTTCCCACCCTGAATTATCACAACCTGAACAAAGCATGTAAAACTCAGTCACTGGCTGTGCACCTGGGCATAGGAATGAATTGAGGGGTCATGCCACATTAGCTGGCCCAAACCTTGTCGCATTCTTCTATATATAATGTATTATCAATTTTCAACCTATTCTGTTTCCTAGTTTACCTGGGGATTCTTGAGGGCTGAGAAAAAAGAAACCACACCTCCTAAAGCTCCCAGTCCTCTTAATGCATGTTAAACCCACTCCCCGAATGGGTTAAGCCAATCTGGCCATCCCCAGATTTGAGGAATAACACAGGTCTTCATGCCACTGCACTTCTTTCTCTAAGACCTCAAACAATGTCAAAGCCTGGCTGAGGGGGAATGTGAGGAACAACTGATTAATGGTATTAGTTACGAATACCACAGACAGAATTACCAGACAGACACACTAAGACAATGCCTAGACATTACTAACATTTCCTTAAAAATTTAGAAGGCTCACCAGGAAGTATACAAAATTGCAACCCCACATTACCTAGAAAATTACAATTTGCTAGATGCATAGGAATGTACCATTGGAAAAAAAAAAGAATGTACCACTGAAGAGAACCTATGATAAATAGAGAGCTAATTATCACACTTACTTGTGGTTGTGATAGGAGGGAGCTCCTCTGGCTGCTTGACATCTTTCTTTGGAGCAGAGAGTTGCTCATCTAAGTTCTTCAGGCGATCTTTATCCTTTAGGAGGTTTCCAGGTTTTAGCTCATTGATGTCTAATGCAAGATTCTTACAGAGGACCTCAATTTCAAACTTCAAGTTTAACTGTGTAATTCCAATATTCAATGAGAATATTAAAAATGAATATTCAGCTTCATAATAATACAGTATTCTCACCCATTTGTCATAGTGCTCCCCCCACTAAATACCCTCTTTTTCCTGTAAATTTTAATAATGTAAAGGAAGACAGTGTTCCTAAGGATAAAGAGCAACAAACTTACCTTTAAGTCATGTTCCTGATGTAGCTCAGCTAATACATTCATAATCGCCATTGTCCAGGGGTTGGGTGGCCTAAAAACCTGAAGAAAACCATTATGTTAAGCTTGCCCCAAACTCACTCTTTAATATGTATTATCTAACAGTTAAGCACTCACACCCATGTGGCCATAATAAAATCGCTAGTCTTCCCACAACTCGTATTTCAGAAAAACACCAAAACCCAAAGCCACCCATTAAAGTGAGTCCTGTATACTACCGAGCCTCTCAATTTGGAAATCCCAAGCTTCCCTGAGGAAAACTAACTGATCTAGCTCCACGTTGCTAAGAACTGAGGAAATAGCCTCTTGACCTTGTGCCAAAACAAACGAACTCTCATTAGATGACTCAAATCAGTATTCAATAAAATATTAAAATTTACTCACCACACTACGAATGCTAGATTCTAAGACTTTGGCAACAAAGGGCACTACATAGAGCAACTCTTGCTGTCCTTTAACATAAGCCTCTAGCAGCAAAGATTTTACATCCAAGTCCTAGAAAAACAAACACATTTTTAAATGCTGGGAATATATTAGAAAATTCCTTATTCAATATCCCCAATTATACTCTGCCAAACTCATCCCCAAAATTGGAATCAATAATTGACCCTCACCTTATGAAAAGCCAGGGGTAACAATCATACCTTTTATCTTGCTAAACATTGTGAGGCCATGAGCATGCAATTGGAGATTCAAAACATGGGCCAAACCTTCACAGACACCCCGTCAAAACAGCCCCAAGTAACGTCAAGATTTTGATAGAATATGCTGTATGAACATTCTCAACGTTTACATGAGCCTTTCGTTAAAACTCACAGTGTGTAAGATGGGTTTATTTTTAGCTAGTGTAATCATTCCTAGCCAATGTCCCAAGTTCTTCAGCAAAGACCGATCGGAGAAATTGGCTGCAGCTTTATCAGAGGTCAGGAGTACCTGAAACAGTGTAGGATTAAGAAAGGTATGAAAATGAGCTTATAAAAAAACATCTTAACTAAATGTTTAAGAATTCCATTATTCTACATTAAAAACAAGCCATAAATACTGAGAAGGTATGCCCCAAGGTAGATCCTGTCCACGTATCACTGCAATATTTTGTTGTGTTCAGTGACATTTTTACCTTCAAATGTCTTTACATTTTAAAAAGGTTAAAAAATTTACAGAAATAAATTTTACAGAAGGTAAAAAATGTAAAATATGTCATATCGACGTGCAGTAACACCACGTAGCATGTATGGTCCCACAGCAAAGTATTTTAAACTGAAAATTTAAGCTAAGTTTGAAGCAGCGACTCAACTGCAAATCTATTTTGAAGAGCTAAATTCAATTCAAATGAAGACTACAGCTATGAATTTTAAGTCCTTCCCAGATAGCAGGCATACTAAGGAGTATAAGAAGATTGCAGTGCTCTGTTGTGATCTTTAGCATTATCTTTAGAAACAACTACGATAACTTTCTGGAATACACTGTAATATTGCTTACACACTTCGAGAAGGCCTAATCCATTTCATCAATTCTCTACTTTTAACTTTCTTAAGGGAGACAGAACCAACACTCCAGTGTCTTGCATACATTCATACATTCATTTCCTACATAATACCTTTTATGGTTATTAGTTTAAATTTATACTTTTGTTTAAAAGAAAGAATCTTTTGACCCAAATTATGTGGAGATTTTCATATCCCAACAATCCCTGCTATCAAATGACAAAGGCTCAATTTAGTTATGTTCCTTAACTCCACACAGCAACAGCAGAATGGCACAAAGTCAGCTGTGCAACAGAAAGGAGCCAGGAATTCTCTTGCACTACAGCGTAACCAAGAATAGGGAAAATTCCTATTCACAGGTTTAAATATAGTGCTGGTTCCTAAGCCAATATCCCAAGTTATTCAGCCAAGAATGTTTTCAGCTATATGCTGGTTCACACTGTTTTCTTTAAAAATTATTCTTCCTAAGAAAATTACTTAAGATTTTATAGAACAAGCATTAGCCCATTAGGAAATGTTTGACCTTAAAAGGAACTTCTGAGAATCCTAAACAGCTATTTTACAACATTCAAGAGTCTTGAGATATATGGCATTTAAGACATAAATGATGGTATGGTACAGAACGATGAAAATGAGTATGTCTGTGAGACTAAATTCTTCATGAAAATTTAGTTCTGTGTTTGAAACAATGCCTAAAGCAACCTGCATAAATACTGTAACAAATACAACATACAGGAGAAAACAATACCCCCCAATTCCACCTGTGTAATCAAATATTTCCAAACTAAAAACAGTAATAAAAGGTTTGACAGAAAACAAAATTCTGTAAAGCAATTATCCTTCAATTAAAAAAAAAAAAATACAAGAACACTTACTTTGATGTTTCTATAGGTCTCATTCAGAACCATCTTATTAAATTCAGGATTCTTCAGCGTGTCAAGGAAGTTTGAATACAGGCTGTGAAAGTTTGGCTCAATACTGACTCTCTTCATAACCAGGTATTGTGAAACCCAAGGCATAAACTCTTCCTTCACAGTTTCCTTTAGTTCTTCAACCTAGCCAACCATTACAACATGGGAAGTATTCAATTAAAAGATGATAAAATACAGTTTTATGTTTCGTTTCTGTGAACACGACTACAGTGTATGGCTCCTTGCAAAATCAGTTGCTAAAGCAACATGCTACATCTCCCCAATTTTACATAGATGCTATCAAGTACAGTATATTCAAGTCCATGTAAGTATACAGTCAATCATCTCGTAAGCTGGGTAATTAGAACTGAAACATCTATGGTCCCTTTAAGCTTTAAAATTACAAAACATGTAGTCCCTCATCCCCATCTTACTTACTCTCCATCTGAACAAAAGAAGATAAATTACTAATCTACAACCTGTTATTAACAAGCCTGATGCCAGAACTATGTTTTTCTACATTTCTATCTCTAGGAATTATTTGTAAAGTTTGAAAGTCTTCTTCCAAAAAGCATGCAAAATGCTTCAAAATTTTCCCCCAATCAATTATGGTGCGATTCTCAAAGACAGTACTTGCATTATAAATTACATCTCAAAACCCACTTGTTAAGGCTAATTAGTATTGACGAAACAGACATTTCCAAGTATTATCTTAGCACATGATCTTGTAAGGCAAGCATCAATTCTTTTCACAAGCTGTTACTGATCTCTGGGAGGACGTGAATTGTGACTAGAAATACAAATCAAATTCCCATCATCATGAAATCACTTTCAAGTTTACTTCAAAAAGCCTGTAACTCACTGCAAAACAATACTATTTGGGACTTCCCTGGAAGTTCAGTGGTTAAGAGGCTACACTTCCACTGCAGGCAGTGTGAGTTTGGTTCGATCCCTGGTAAGGGAACTAAGATCCCACATGCCATGCCATGTGGCCAAAATAAATAAATAAATAAATAAATAAATAAATAAAATCAGTGCTATTTAACATCTACAGAGTCCACAACCACTAGTTGTACATCCATGTTCCCTTCATTTTGATTCTATTATCTCCACCTTTAAAGATTAAAAAGGGTAGAGAATATCAAATATAAATCCCCCAATCCATCAAGAAAAACAACAGAGAACATTTGTAGTGATACATACATAAACTATTACTTCAGACTCACCTTTTGTGTCATATTTGACTGGGAAAGGTTGTTGAAGATAAAAGCAATTTTCTCCTGGATATTTTCTGGGGGCTCTACGATTCTCTCAGTTTGATCTGTGGCCACAAGCAATGTATCTATATTTGTTGTATTAATAGAAGGCTGAAGAAATAAAATGCATAAAATTAACAAGCTAAAATCCTTACCAGACAAATCCCAGGGGTGGGGTACGTACACAGATTCCTTTAGTACATAAAATACATATGGTATGTACAACTGTGCACTTGAAGTGCTGGCAAGAACATGTACTGAACTATTCACAGGGGCTGCATGTGGAAAATTGGGGTGGCACAAGGGAGAAATGCTGATCTTTCATGCTTTTTTTAATAGGCATGTGTTATTTATAATAAAGTACATGCTCACTACTGGACATATTGCAATGTAACAACAAATACAACAAAGAAAGAAGATAGACCTACTTACTGGCACATCTTTCTTAAAGCTGACTCCAGTTGGCCTGGTGACTGTAACCGTTTTCGCAACAGTGGTGGTTGTTGAGGTGGTTACCATAGTGCTAACCTGGCCAGCAAGGGGAGCTTTTGCTGGAACCTGGGCCTGGGCCTGGGCTTGAGCCAGTGCAATACTTCCAGGGGTTGTGATAGAGCCCTGCATTTTCACAGGAGGATCTCTAGATTGCTGTCCATACTCAATATACTATAGAGGTAGGGAGAGAAAAACACATTAAATAAGAATTTTTAACAGAAACTGAAATACTTGAATTAAACTCCCCTCACTTCTGAGAGACTGGAAATCATTTCATAGCATTCTTTTGGTTCATCCATCTCCCTTACATCTTGCCCCATTCTGGTGCATATTCCCGTATGTGTAATATGTAAGTGGATACCACAAACTTCTGAAGAAGTAAAGCTAAAATGTTACTATGCTTAAGTGTTTATAAGAGAACCAGTCTAAAAAAACAAATTTTAAAAATGTAGCCACAAATGCTTGCCTATAGATTTCCTTAAATTCCTTTATATAAGTAAACTTAAAGGTTCTAAAATTTATATAATAAACTGATTTCTATTGGATGCTAATGAGAAAAACCACAGCCTAAAAAACACTGCAGCGTGAGTTCTCTCTCAGCAAAGCTAATGGCACAAAACAAGAACAGTTTATACCACCTAGCCAACTGGAGGGTAAGCAATGTTCTAGGATACGTTTTGTCCCTCTCCTCCACATTTCCCAGTCCAAAAAAATTCCTTCTCCCACACAAATTAGAAGACTGACACAGCCTTCCTGATACTATTACCAACAGCTTGTTCCCGACCAAAAACTAGTACCTATATATACATATATATATATATATACACACACACACACACATACATACATACACCGTAACTTTATTCAAAAAATGAGACATTTTCAAGAAGGAAAAATACAGCCCTTTAAACTGAAAAATAAACAATGACTTCTCTCCCCTTCTCTGGGTAATAAATGTGTTAAAGTGGGAACTCAGGATCACTGTTAGTGTGATCACTTTCGTACCACCTCCCTTATTCTCCCTCTCTAGTCTTTCAAGGTCCCAGATCTGAATTTCAAGATCATCTGATTGTAGTAGCCTCTGACTTCCCATCCCAGCTTTTCAAACTCTGCTTTCTTGCCTAGTTTTCAGTGCCATAATTTTGGCATAGCCCTCCAAAACCCCTCAATAGACATGAATATACTCCTACCTCCTATGCTGTGGTTTCCGAGGCTAAATCATCATAATGACACTCTGCACTCCTACAAACAAACCCAGTGGAATGAGGTAGAAAGTGCTGGACTAAACTACAATACAGAATTAAAATCAGTTCAAATTCTGAACTGGTTTCTTAAAATATGATCTTATAAAGGAGTTCATCTGCTTTGTACTGAAAAAAGTAAAATAAAGTTAACAGAGATTAATCAACTTTCTTTTCTTGTTCTCTGTAAGCTGACTTTGACCAAAGGGAAGACGAAAGTGTGAATACTTAGTAATCAAGTAAAATCAATCACTAAAGAAATATTTACAAATTTCAAGAATAATCACATAACATGGTTTAAAATGTATATTCTGTAGGTCCATTTCCTTAGGGACTGTCTCTTTTTTAACCTCGAAGGAATCTATAGTGTAAGAAGGCTGTATTTTTAAGAAACACTGATCTAAAAACTTTTATATGCAACAGGTCTGGGGAATTTCCTGGCAGTCCAGTGGTTAGGGCTGGGCTCTTTCACTATCATGGGCCAGGTTCAATCCCTAGTCAGGGAACTAAGATCCCACAAGCCACACAGAGCAGCCCCCCAAAACCAAACCAAAACAAACAAAAAACCCAAACAACAACAACAGAAAAAAATAGCTCTGATTCACATTAACATCTAAATCAGAGGAACAACTTTTTTTTTTTTTGGAACAACTTATTTTTATCAGAGTCCCACTCCAAATTCTTTTTAGACTCAGGCAGGGATTCTTGGTTAATAGTGAAAGATTTCTACTCCTTGATAGAATTATTAGGCTAAACTACTGGCAAAAGCCTTTTATCAAATCAAGCAAAACCACTGCTTACAAAAGATAGTATAAAATTCCTATTTTTTCATGGTTAAGCTACAAAACAAGCAACAAATAATATGTATACCTATGTCAGAACAATCATTAGGCAATCTTAATGCCATTGCCAGTAAATCCAAATTCAAATTAAAACAGATAAACCCTTCAATTACTTAGGTACTGAAGACACTTACCTCCTGTAAATGATGTGGAAATTGCATAAAGTGACTGATCGAAGCCAAGTGCTGACAATACTGGGGATAGTCCTTCAATCTGTCAACAAAAACATTTATTCATTTACCATTTCATGTAAGAACAGAGGCAGTACAATTTCAAATTTTTCAAAAGCTAATCTAGGCCATTTCTCCCATTTCTACCTTTGAGATACCTTATTTGAAGAGAATGTCAAAAGGAAGAACAAAGAAGAGAGGGAAAATACTTGTGAACATCACCCTTTCTGAATCAAAAAAACCTTTTTTTAAAAGGTTTTGTTTTACTTAAGATTACAATGAGCCATTAAAACTACTATCTTTCCAGTTAGCTAAATCCCAAATGTTCATCAACAGGTGAAGACAAAAACAGTTTGCTGATGAACCCATACAACAGAATACTATTCTGCAATAAAAAGAAACTGAAACATGCAGTAACATGGATAAATCTTGGAAGCATCATGCTCAGCTTAAGAAGTCAGACTCATACACACTGTATAGGGCTCCCTTTAAATAATACTCTGGAAAAAAGAGACAAATCCAATCAGTGATTGCCAGAGGTTAGATGTGTGGAAAGTTAACTACAAAGGGGAA
The DNA here is from genome assembly GCF_910594005.1 of Cervus elaphus. Taxonomy (NCBI): domain Eukaryota; kingdom Metazoa; phylum Chordata; class Mammalia; order Artiodactyla; family Cervidae; genus Cervus; species Cervus elaphus. The sequence continues at coordinate 27,523,419 of NC_057818.1, forward strand.
GTAAGCGAACTTCTTGAGGGTGACAAAAATATTCAGTATTTTGATTGTGGTGGTAGTGGTAACACAACTGTTTGAATTTCAAAGACCTATTAACCTAAAATACTGACTTTCACATATTATAAAGTATAGTTCAGTAAACAAACCAAAAAAAAAAAGAAAAAAACCTGCTATTTTCTACTTCTCCAACCACTTATTTGGTAAATATAACAAACTGTTTTCACTTCTTCCTTTTACTTCATATAGTCATTAAGGTTAGTTAATAACATATAAAGCATAGAAGAATTAGCTGAAAAGTAAGCTACTGTTTCTTCTTTCATTAAAAGAGAGAACCTTCACAGAAAACCTATCCACTCACCTATTTTTAAATCTATCTAGTGCAGCAATCCCAAAATAATACATTTTGGATCCAAAAGGCTTGCGTAAGGCTTCAAGAACGTATCGCAGGGCCAAACCTAGTGCCATGTAAGTGACCAGTCCTTTTTCGATTATTCCCCCAAACAGGCAGGCTGTTATATGTAACTCTTTATCAGGGTATTGGGGGAAGAACCGATATTCTTCGAACAAGTTCCTTAGCATACAGTTAAATACTTCTCGTTCCCTCTTTATGGTAGAATCTTTAAATCTCTGTAGCATTTCTAATACCTGGAAAAAGCAAGACAAAAATGATACACACATAAAGGAAACCGTTACTAAGATAGTGAAGTGAAAGTTGCTCAGTCATGTCCAACTCTTTGTGACCCCATGGACTATACAGTCCATGGAATTCTCTAGGCCAGAATACTGGAGTGGGTAAGCCTTTCCCTTCTCCAGGGGATCTTTCCCACCCAGGGAGCAAACCGGGGTCTCCTGCACTGCAGGTGGATTCTTTACCAGCTGAGCTACCAGGGAATGCACTCCTCAAATATTCTCAATTGTTAAGTAGAGTATTTAACAATAAACTGAGCTTGAGATAAATATTAAAGAGACATATCAAAACACTCGATGTTATATATCACTTTGAAAGAGGCATTTATTTAAGATTTACCTAAACCATAAAGAATTAGATCATTCTGGACACTCACCTCATCAACAGACATGGTTGGATGTGGTGGGTGATTATATATTCTCTGGAAATAGCTGTTTGCTTCATCATCTATCTCTTTACTAAAGTGCTGATTTGCCTCTGGCCACACCTGAGACAAGTCCGCTGTTAAAAACAGAAAAGTAAACAGTGGGCATTTAGGCTCCTCCTTTACTCCCCCACATTAAGCACACAGAGCCAGAAAGACCAATATAGTTTGAATTTTAAGAGGAAGAAAAAAACACTAAAATGAAGTGTTAAGGGGGTCAAGTTTCAATATTCAACTGCTCCAAGGACACAAGAGATTTTAACAAAACTGCCCTACAACCACAGTTCTATCTCAGTACTTTATATAAGGACTTTTCACACCATGAAAGTTCACTAGGTTCAAATTTATAATGCACTTACCCTCAATACAACCTCATTCCAGGTTACTTTATCACCTCTTACTTGTAAGAATTAGCAATGCATATGCATGACACATTGATAGAAACACAAAGCATGCTACAGAACATAACATTCAGACAAGCCTTTCACACTAACATTTTCAAATCAGTTTGTATACTTTCAAACCTTGAATAATGAATATTTAGTCCCAATGACAAGGATATTTAAAAGTCAATGATATATATGTATTTACAAAGAAGACTCCTCTGACTTTTAAATAGCTTACTAAAGGAGATTCAAAGTTTAAAATTTGATTTTTGTAACATATATGGCAATAATTATGTGTACTTATATATCATAAAGCTGTAACATTAAAATATAGTTATTTACTTCATAAACTGGCAAAACTGAAACAGAAATCTGAGATTTTCCTGGCTGCTCCTGATTTGTTTAAAAAACAAAAAAGGTTTACATACATAGATTTAAACTACTCTATCTTTTTTACTTTGCTCCTTACTCTTAGGATAACACCTTGAAGAATGCTACCTCTTAACTGCCACCTTCTTCTGACAATCCAGGATCAAAGGCAGAATAATACCTCAAATTTTTGTTTTAAAAATTTAAATTCATGATACTCCCACCGATCTAGGAGGCATATCAACATAATGGCTTTATAACAACATATTAAGACAAAGTCGAAGTTTTTGTCCATCTATCTCTGGGGACAACAAATGGACATGTAAGTTACATATGTATCAGTCACACTTCACAATCACAGACAACACTACCACTTACAAGGTTTCATCTTACTCTGCTGGAATGTAGGCTGGTTCAGTCCAGAGGTGCCCAGCTTCCTCTGTACAAAAGGATCGCTATTCACTGCAGGGAGTCCAAGAGCCCCAGTTCCTATACCAGTCAGGCTGCCTGTGCCAAGACCACCTACTAGAAAGAACGAAGGCAGCCAAAAGTCTTATCATTACTCATCTTCTTCACTTTATAAAAGACACAAGTTCTTAATTAAAAAGTCATGGTCTTTTGTTAACTCAGTTGCAACTAGGTTACAGAGTTATTACACCGCAGGGAGTCCAAGAGCCCCAGTTTCTATACCAGCCAGGCTGCCAGGGGATCTTCCCAACCCAGGGATCAAACCCAGGTCTCCCGCATTGCAGGCGGGTTCTTTACCAGCTGAGCCACAAGAGAAGCCCAAGAATATTGGAGTGGGTAGCCCAACCCTTTTCCAGTGGATCTTCCTGAGCCAGGAATCGAACTGGGGTCTCCTGCACTGCAGGCGGATTCTTTACCAATTGAGCGATCAGGGAAGCCCAAGTTATTAAAACATTTCACTAATTAGGTTTTAGTACTCTAAACTTATACTCTGGCAATAAAAGGTGCAAACAGCTTAGGAGAAACATGTGGGTACTATGGGGGAAAATGTAAACTTTACTTGCACGGTAAGTTAAAAGCCAAAATACGTGGGAAAGTTCTACTGATTTCCTAACATTTTCAAGGTAGGTGCAAAAAGGCAGGACATATACCTGAATCTGATGCATGAAACATTTTACCTTTATTATACGAACGTTGGGTAATTTATAAAGCTATGAGTTTTGATCTAAGCCTAAGTTCTTTAGAACGTGATTAACAAAGTTGTTACTGCTTACAGTATCATGTGGTAATAGAATCCTTACTGAGTAACTCAAGTAAAAAATGTGTAAGTATAAAAATATCCTCATTACAATTTGACTAAATTAATGTAATGTTTTTCTCTTCCCAGCTATGGATGTGAAAATAACTTTCACAATTTAGTTTAAGCACTTTTCTGTTATCACAGTGACTCAGAACACTTTATATACACTAAGGCACGATGAAGCTTACAAATAGTCTGTACCCCTACCCACCACTCCTCTTACCTGGGAGCTGTGATGAAAGTCCTCCAATACCACTGAATGCAGTTGTCTGATTTGGGGTTGAAAGGGGTGGAAATGCTTTTGCTGGTGACTGTGGGGTACTGAATGCAGAACCCAAATTTGGAGGAAAGCCCTGCATACTCTGGGTGTGAGGGGCAGCTGAACCACCTATACTAAGAGATGCCATTCCAGCAAGAGGGTCAATCTAAAGAAAAACATTATAAAAACGTATTAAACACACTTCAAGCAAAGGCAGATAATGACACAGGTAAAGCAATCTTTAGCAATAGCTCTTCAAATGCTTAATAAACTGCAAAACATGATGATGCTTAACCCCCAAAATCAAGTGCACCAGTCATTTTTCTTAATGTATCACAACTATATCACAGAATCTGTGATACAGTGGTTTAAAGAGCCCCTGACAAAGAACCAGAGCCACAATATAAGGGCTATAAAACTTCAAGAATAACATTTCAGATGAAGTTCTTTGAGGCTGTACTACTAAACATTTAGTAGTGACATGGGGCAATCCTTATAATTTCCAATAGGCCCCTTTAATGTAAACAAATTTCAATTAGCTTAACTTTTAATACAATAAAAGCATTAGAAATTAGAAATCTAGTCAAAACAAATCTTGTCAAACTTTGAGAATCTTGGGGTTAGAGGAGATCAGCTCTAATTTAAAAAAACAAAAAACAAGGTATACTATTCATACCAAAAGATTTTATAAAATATCTAATAACTGCACTTCCAAGCTTCTTAGTTTGTGACATTTCAGACTTCTGTGACTATAGAAAATAATATATGATATGCCTTTTATAAAGTGGTCACTGAAGTGGTTCCCTAAATGCTCTTTCTTAAAATAAACCCCAATCTGCCATTCAATGCAGCTGAAAATAGAAGCGGAATATGTTGCTCCCAGAGAGAAGGGGGTGGTTGGTGTCAGGGAGTAACTTAAATGTACCTTGTTTTTAAAAGAGCAGTTCAGTTGAGAGCTGAAGAGCCCCAGTTATAACAAGTCCTTATGCTCTAGCACTGTTGCTTGGCCCGTGAAGCTACAAACAAGACACATCAGGTTCAAAGGCAGTGCTTATTTCTCAAGTCTGTTATTCTTATTTTAAAAAGAAGCCCTTACCATATACCTGTCTAAGCTGTTTTGTATCTTTCCTCTCATAGTCTGTTTAATGATTCAAATCTATTCTCAACCACAATGCCTATTTACAGATCTCCTTTAAGTGGATACTAGACATGCAGTTATCTAAAATGTAATAAATTCAGACAAAAATCTCCTTTGAGTAGAATATTAATGATGATGTAGAAGTTTATTCTATTTCAAATCTATGAACAAATGGAGATGTATCAAATGTAGTGTTCATTTACCTGAACAGGAGAAATGGCGTCTAAGCTGCTAGCACTAGGAGGGCGTCCTTTTGGCATAACTCCAGGTGGTGGTTGCCTGGCCTTGTTCATAACGTTACTGCAATTGGCCACCATGGTGAGGATGGTTTCTGATAACTCCTGAGAAACACTCCTGAAGAGAAACGAAAAGTGAAAAATATCATTAATTATTCCCTAGAACACCTAAGCAAACAAATCTGGATTTCTAATAAATAGAAAGCTTGCTGGAACCTATGGCTCAATTTCCACCATATCCCATGTCTCTGTATCTGTCATTAATCACCAGGATTTTCTGAGCACTGCCTTTCTTGTGAAAATATTTTTTAACACCTCTGAAATTAACAAGGCTTGGGTATAGTGCTGCCCTTATATTTTGAAATACCACTCTAAAAAACATTCCATATCCTCAACTACTTCATCAAAAATTATGCACAAATGTGGACGTATCAAAGTAAACAGATAAACAATCTTTAGACAAGGTTCTCAGTCAAAAATAAGACATTAATTTAAGTATAGATAAAAATGCCATACACGAATTAGGCAAGCACGTAAAAAACTGACTTCTAAAATGTGAATCAGGCTGTATGTTTGACAGAAAAGTCCGCTTTCCTATCACAGGGTGCTATTGTCTCCTGAAACTGTGGAACCCCTTGCACTCACAAATGCTATGCAAACTTCCTACTGTCTTAGATCTTACCCTCTAAATTCTTAATCATACTTTTGACTCTAAAAAGTAAAAGCAGTCACTCAGACAAGAAAGTTGTTTCTGAGGGGAGGGAGAGGACAGATTAAGATATTAAAAGTACCAAATAAAACTCTACATTAAACAGTTCAGAGAATTCTCTAGAGGACCACTGGTTAAGACTCTGAGCTTCCACTTCAGGGGGTGTAGGTTCAATCTCTGGTTGGGGAACTAACATCCCATATGCCATGAGGCACAACCAAAACAAAAAAATTATCTTTCAGATAAGCACAAAACTATGGGGAAATAGACCAACTGCCTCTGGTTATAATAAATGGAGAACTTGCTATGGAGAAAAATTTTACAGCACCTAACAAAATTGCATATGCCATTTCCCTTTAACCTAACAATTCCACTTCTAATGGGCCCAAATATACACTGGCAAAGATAATGGATGCAAAATGCTATTCATTCCAACATTATTTGTGATATATAGTGAAAACAAACTAAATATTCACAAATAGGTACTAGTTCACTAAGGCACAAAACATCTATTTAGTAGAGTACTACACAGCAAATACGAGGAATAAAGAAACTCTAATTGTTTGGTGTGAACTCTGGGATATATAATCAAATGAAAGAAGCATGGTGCAGAAAGTATGTAATATACTACCACCTTTTCTACAGGTAAAAGGAAAATATATACACTTGTAACCCAGAGATAACCCACAAAATAAACAAAAATGGTGAACTAAAGGCAAAGAAAACTAGAAGATGGAGGCAACAGAGTCTAAACGAAAATTTCACTGAATATACCGTTTTAGAATTTTTGCATTTGAAAAAGGTATCTGTGTTTTACTAATAATAAACACACATACCACACACCAAAAAACACTTTAAAAGGAAAACCGTTTCAAAGATATCTATGCCATGGGTTAATGGCTACAAGCATATCATATTGTATTCAACACAAAATGCCTTCAACTGTAAGCCACACCATTATTTTACACGCTCTACAAAATTAACTGGGTTAATTCTAATTGTAAGAGGTCACCAATGAGATGAATCATCATTTCAGAGATGGTACAATATTAAAACTGTGTATCTTATGATTGATAAAAATGGTTAATTAAAATATTATTCCTTGCTATTTCAGAACTTGTCATAGCCGACAAAATTCCAAACTTAAGAGACCAGAGTACTGAAACGAACTCCCATAAATGCTTCACTCACCAATTAGCTACATTTTGCCCTATTTATTTAATCATTTTTTCTATAATATCCACTTCTCTCCAAAACATTTTAGATTAGATACATCATGTATCTTTTATCCCTAAATACTTTACTACCTGTTTTCTAAGAACAAGGGCATTTTCTTACATAACCTTGTAAAACAACATTTATGAAATCCAATACAAGTTGGGCAAGGATAAAATAAAATAGGTCAGATTCAAATTACATCAATTATTCCCATAATGTCCTCAATGCTGTTTTTTTCCCCTTGGATCAGGATGCATTGCACTGGGTTGTCACATCTATTTTGCTTCTTTAAACTGTCAGAATTCATCAACTTTTATTTCTCTTTCTTAAACTTGATTTTTTTAAAAAAGTAGAAGCCAGTTTTTTGTTTTTATACAACGTCCCTTGATTTGTGTTTGTCTGCTACTTTGTATTTTACATGCACTGACCGAGAGATTACCACATAACTTACACAATGTTCTACTCAATGCCTTTATCATGAGGCATCTGCAGAATGGAGCTGTGACCTCCTGACCAGTAAATTAATGTTGTGAATGTCAGATCCAGAGGTCTCTACTGAAATAATGCTACTATTCCCCTTTGAGAATCACACAGGTATTCATTTTACTATGCTTCAGAAATTACAAAAAAGAATATATAGGACAGAACAAAAGTGAGGATGGTGGAGTAAAGACCTCTAAATATTCTCTCCTCCATAAAACCAACTAGAACACTAGCCAAAAAAAGGTAGGAGTTGATTTTTTCAGAACTCTGGAAATGAACCAAAAGGCTTTACAACAGTCAAGGGAGGGAATTCCCTGTCAGTCCAGGGGCTAAGACTTCTTGCTTTCATTTCACTGCTGGAGCCAGGGATCAACCCCAGGCAGAGCAGCACAGAGTGGCCAAGAAGAAAAACACATGAGGGGAATTTTTCTTCCAGAAAGATGATTACTTCTTGGTAACAACAGCAAGCTTTATGACATCTTAATTTGCTCCCTCAGAATTAAAACACACAATCACAGTGAAAACTAGCAGGCAACCTGACAACCACCAGATCAAGAGGGCTCAGAATTGGGCTGAAACATCTTCAAAGTTCATTCTCAGAGAAATAATCATCATTTCACCTATCTGAGGATTCCCTGTGAGACCACAATGGCCGGGTTGTCTATACTGGACCTAAGAGCTGACCCAGGACAAACAGACATGGGTTTCCCCATGGGTATCTGCAGAAAAAATTTTAAAGGTCATTGTTTTAACTTCCTGAATGCCTAAGGTAGAAGATAACAGTCTGACCAAACTACAGGTTAACCAAAAGTTTAAAAGGAAAACTTCAGATGATTTCCATGGGTGGAAATCTGAAAAGCTTTCACATTTCCCCAGGAATCTAGAAGGCATGAGGTGTGTGCAGGGTTGTGCTAGCATCTAAAGTGTGCCGTTGCCTTGAAAGACCTAAGAAAGCCAAAGTTCTTAGGTTCAAGCCCAAGTTCACCTCAAGCCAACCTTCAGGTTCTGACTAAGAAGCAAGTGAATACCCAAGTGGACTTGTCAAGGGGCCAACTTAGGGTTAAAGATGTACCTGGACACAGCACACAGAATCACAGGGTAAAGAATTGCTTACTGATTCCAGAGTTTAGTTTAACAAAACCTCCAATCTTAGCTAACCACAAAGCTTACCCAGAGATATCAGTGACCAAAGAGGACAAAGAATACAGATACTACTGATTTTGTTCAGAAAAAAGCATTAACAAAACAAAAAACCCTTGAGTGGGTAAAATGTGATTTCAAGAATTGCCATATTAAACTTTCCAGCTTTCAACCACAAATAAGACATGCAACACACACACATTTAACCAAAGTAGAAACAGAAGATAAGGAAACTCCCTTCAATGTGAAACGTAACTATAAACCCATAACTAACATTATAGCTAATGGTCAAACACTGGGTACTTTCCTCCTGAATCAGGAACAAGGTAAGGTTGTCTGTTCTCACCACGTCTATTCAACTTTAGACTGGAGCAAGAACAATTAGACCAAAAAAAAAAAAAAAAAAAAAACCACCACCAACAAAACAAAACACCTCTCTATTCAGATACCATGACTTGTATCAAATACCCAGCAAAAAGCATGACTAAAGCAATGCAAACATCACTGAAAGAAATTAGAGAAAGATAAAAGAAATGGGAAGATATCCTAGATTTGTTAACTGGAAGACTTAATACTATTAAAATGGCACTATCCCCTGAGGTGATCTAAAGGTTCAACATAATCCTTATCAAAATCCCACTGGGCTCTGTAACTTCTCTGCAGAAATGGACAAGCTGACCCCAGAATTCTTATGAAAATTAAGGAACCCAGAATGACCAAAACAGTTTTGGAGAAGTAGAAAGCAAAGCTGCAGAACTCATACTTCAATTTAAAAATTTACTTAAAAGTGAAAGTTATCAAGACAATGTGGTACTGGCATAAGGACAGGCATATAGATCAATGGAAGAGAACTAAGAGCCCAGAATAAACTCATATTATGTGCAGCTGATTTTTCAGAAGATCGTTCCAAAGGGAAAGACCAGTCTCTTCAACAAACAAATGACTATTCACATGTAAAACTACGCATTTGGGACCCTATCTCGCACCACACATTAAAAAATTAACTCAAACAGATCTCATATTTAAGTAGTATAGTACTTTGGACTTAAAACCCACTGGATTACCTTAAATGCTGTCATTTTTAATTATTCAAACCCTCTTCCTCAAATCAACAATTATCCACACAATCCAGTTCCAGTATTAAATACTCTTCTTACCCTGCACAAGCTTGTAAACAGGCCAACATTGTTGCCAGGGTTTCTGGAGGAAGTTGAGCACTTTTGGGCTGATCTTTCTCTGGGGCGAGTCCACCCAAAATAGAAGGACACCGTCTCTTTAAAAAAGTCATACAAGCCTGGATAAAAGGCTCCTGAAAAAGAGAAAGTCTTTCAGTGTATTTGAAACTCATCATTAATTGATTTCAGACTAAGCATTACAACTCAACTCCAGAATATAGTAATAATATTTTCATTGCCATTTTCTTCAGTTATCCTGACCATCAAAACTTAAAAGCAGTAATAAATGGACAAATCCCACTTACTCCATGCTCTCGAATTTTATCTGTGAGCCACTTGTCAAGTTTGAGGTATTCACGACGTGAAGCAAGTGCAGCAAGGTCAATAACAAAGGCAAATGGAGTACCATTTAGCAGCATTGACAAAGCCTAAAGAAAAAGAATATTAGAAACTGCGAGTCAAGCAATTGAGTGACTTTTCTGTCCTATTTTCTGTTTCCAGTTTTTATTTTCACAAACAAGTGTAAATAAAACATTGCTAATATTTTCTTAATCATAATTTTTTAGACAGCTTGGTGTGTATCAATGGTAATACTTGTCCCTAACTATACGATCACATTTCAAAGACAAACACATGACTTTACCTTCACAATAAACTTTACCCTGTGTTTTTTCAAATAAACCTAAAGCAAAGCAAAACACAAAGCATGAAAAATTATCTTTATCCATTAAAAAAAAAAAAAATCTAAACTCAGGCTTCCTCTAACCTAAGTACAACTACAACACCAGTACTATCAAATCAAATAAAAAACATTAAGAATCAGACTATTTGTCAGAAGAATCTGTTAATGCTAATGAAATCTGTAAAAGAGTCGACAGCCAACCAGTGTCTCCAAAAATTGTATCTCACAGATTACATCTAAGATGTCAATATCATTTGCTTTAGAACAGCTCTTTAAATGTCATAGAAGACCAAACCAAACTCAGTGAAATGTAAATGAAAACATTTTTACACTTCTAAAGAACCACTCTTCTTCCAACCTCTTTCTACCTTTAAGGAAAAACTCTAAATCTCATCCATTCTAGCTTAGAGTTACATGTGACTTATTCCTAAGACACTTGGAACTTTTGCCATCAATAGTTACTCTGTCCCTCCAAGCTCACCTTCAAGTCCTGGGCCACATCAAGTATTCGAGACAATTTGGCCTGGTCATACTGCTCCCCTCGCATGTACCATTCTGCCATTGCATGCATGATAAGTTGGCGGATTGAGGGAGACTGTCCCTAAGAAAAGAAAAAAGGGAGTTAAATAGCAATACTACTACTAACCATTTTGATACGCTGTTGCAACTGCTATTACAAACACTGATTTCACCTGTACTCATGTAAAATTGAGCTGTATCAGTGCAGATGATAAAGCATGGATTACAATGACTTGTGTGTTGGGGTGGGAGGGGTGTTATTTCCACATCTTCCAAAAGATGCCTACCCCTAAACCCTTAAGTCATATACTCACTACAACAAATCTGTCCTATAAAACATTTTCAAAGACAAAATATGATGTGAATGTGAGGGTGCATCAAGTTTATATGACCCCTTAAATTCAATTATATATTACTGGCCTATAAAAACAAAACAGTTTCAGATAATCATCTTTCATGTTGCACAGGGCCATATTTTTTCAGTATTTCTGGGACTAGAGTTTGTACATTCTAAATTTAGCTATTTTCACAAACAATAATGCTCATTGTCTATAATTATTAAAAAAAATTTTTTTTAAGCAGAAAACAGCCTGTCTTTGCAGTTGAATGGTAATTTAGCTAATGTCTCCCAGAAGAGCAACAGCAATTACTACTACTATCTAAACCACTTTCCAGTAACTGTCTCAGAGCGACAGAGAGTCCAAGTGAGACAACTATCTAATCAGGAGCGGTGATGCATGTCCCTTCACTGTGCCCTCTCTCACAGATATGCTGAGAAAGGTCTAAGAATGTCTTTGCTGCAAACTTCTGGTTAAATGTTTGATAAACACTTTGTAAACTTTTATCTATCATGTGATTTCAGTCTCCGGCAATGCAGTTGGCCTGAGGAAAGGAATGGAACCAAGGCTAATGTTTTTCAAGTTTTATCTGGTTTGTAACAAACAATAGCAGGAATATCTTAAAGAGGGGCACGTGGTATAAAGGGGAAAACAACTGCTTTTTCTTAAAGCTTCTACATATATCTGCATTTAAAATGCAGGCTACTGGGGAGGAGGGGAAGATCAATGGACAAAAAAGTATTTATTTGTCAAATACATCCTACAAAATTGTGTTTGTGGGGGGGTGCCTCAAGGGCTTGAAAACTCAGCAGGAACCAAAATAAAATTTCAATGTTGGATTTAAATTTAAAGTAAAATTACGTCAATTCAATTGATCTGTGATCTTCTCTCATTTGCTGTTAAGAAGTAAAACGAGAACCTTCTGTTTCTATGAAGCTCTGTACTGGTTTCTTAGTGATACAGTTTTCATAACACTGAATTTTTTTTTAATTGTCTTGCCTCCTTGCTCTTTCACGTTTTATACTTAATACCTACATGATGCTAAAAGATAAAATAAATTTTATGGAAGTGTGCCTTTCTCAGAGTGTCAGGATTCCAAGGATGACAATTTCTCTAGTTGAACAACATCAAAAAAATGTCTACTACGCAGAAACAGAATCACAGATGTAGGAAACTAACACAGTTACGGGGGGGTGGGGATTGGGAATGACACATACACACACTATGTACAAAACAGGTAACAGTAAGAAACTACTGTGCAGCACAGGAAGCTCTCTCAATCCTCTGTAATGGCATGTGTGGGAACAGAATCTAAGAGTGAATAAGTGTGCACGCATAACACTCACTGTGCTGTACGCCCGAAACACAGATCAACGAAACCTTTAATGCTGACGATTAAGACAAAGGAGTGGCCGTGTCTCACCTGCCCGTGCCACGCGTAGTGCAAGATGATAGCCGAGTTGGGGTGGTTCCCCAGGAAAATGGGCATCAGAGTGGAGATGAGCTCGTGGCGCAAGGTGTGCCAGGAGGTGTTGATCTGCAGCAGGGCCAGCACCAGCATGTCCGGACAGTGCTTGATGGGGAAGCTGAAGAGCTGCTTGACCTGCTCGTACTGCCCCACCTCTGCGAGCCGGAGCAGAGACTCAATCAAATCCAGGCTCTTCCTAACAAGAATGGAAAGAAGACAATCTGTCAGTGAAAATCGAAGGACACAAAACCATTTTCCAAATAAATGATACCAGCTATCAAGACAAAACCAAGTTGCTCTCATCTTTTAGTATTTGAAAAATATTTAAATTGGTGCCGATTCATCTCAAATATGTAATGCTGGCATGCTTTCAAACTAACTTTAAAAGCCGTCCAAATTAACAAAACAAGTGATGAAGGAGAGTAGATGTGCCTGACCATTTGCATAACCATGGACCTCCTCACCATGAAAAACTTGTGATTAGAGTGAAAAATAAAAACATTAGAGTTTAGAAAGTCAAAAATTCAATAAAACATAAACACAAGAAACATTCTACAGAAAAATACAGCCTGACTCACACTACACTGCAAATCAACTATATTTCAATTTAAAAAGAAAGCCCAGTCAGAACACTTAGTTTGGTAACACAGTTTTAACTTACGTGCCCCCTGATGTCATACAAGTTCAAAAGTAAACAATACCTCCTATGAATTATTCTTGCCCTAAGAAACTAAATGTGGTTGGCTTCAGTCAAGCCTCAAATCAAACCTAATCCTAGTTCATAAAAACTATGGGATAGAGATCAAATTAAACACCATGAGGAAATAGATACCCTATACCACAGGGAAGACTATAGGATGCTATTTTTCCATTAAATCAATGGTCAAGAATTATATTAAAAAAAAAAAAGAAGGAAGAAGACTTACAGAATGAAAAAAACTACGTATGTAGACCTTGTTTGGACTCGCAATCATACAAACTGTTACAAACCATTTCTGAGACAATTAGGGAAACCTGAATATACAGCTGTATTAAGGAGTCATTAAGTGTATGACATTTCAGTTTTTTTGTTTTTTTTTTTTTTTATTTTTTTTGGACATTTCAGTTTTATAAATTGGAAAGAGGTCTTTATCTGTTAAAATGAAGAAACACTGCCGTACACATTAGTCTTAACAGGAGGGGAAAAAAAAAATCAACCAACCCAGCAGATCCAATGTTAGCTACCACCTGAACATCTGGGGAAAGGATACACTGTAGAACAGACCACTGCTTGGGTCAATCTTTCAGAACAGGGATCAGCAAACAACATTTACAGGCCCAATCTCACACTGCCTAATTTTTGTAAATACTGTTTTGCTGGAATAGAGTCACACCCACATTGATACTGTGCTACAATTTGAGAGTTAAGTAGTTGCACAGAGACCATCTGGCCTGCAAAGCCAGATGTTAAACCCTTTACAGGGAAAATCTACCATCCTTTGTTTTGTAAGATGGTGTCAATAGGGCTCTGTGCATGCGTGCATGCTAAGTCGCTTCAGCTGTCTCTGACTCTGTGTGACCCTATGGACTGTAGCCTGCCAGGGTCCTCTGTCCATGGGGATTCTCCAGGCAAGAATACTGGAGTGAACTGCCATTTCCTACTCCAGGGGATCTTCCCAACCCAGGGATTGAACCCGCCCGCATCTCTTAAGTCTCCTGCATTCTCAGGAGGGTTCTTTACTACTAGTGCCACCTGGGAAGCCCAACACAACAGGGCTTTATACTGTCCTAAAATCAACAGCCACAACACATCCTCCCCCCCTACCCTCAAACACTATCTATTCATGTTGGAAAAGTGTCCCAGTAGAGTATGGTTGGAAAAAATGGAAGAAACATTATAAAGTAGATGTCTTTGAGAACCAAAACAGCCCATGCCCACTCCCTATAGCCATGAGTGTATTGTAACAGTAATGCACATCCATCCCTCAGAGAGGAATGACTTAAGTTTCAGGAGAAACCAACTCAGCCAGTCAGATTCTCCCTCAGAAATTTGGAACTGAAATTCAGAGAAAATAGATAACTGACTGAAGTTTGAGATTTCATGAGTTGGCCGTTTTGAGCCACTTACAAAAGCAAGCAAGCAAAATCTACAGAGAAAAGAAAGGGATTTAAACCTAACTGAGAAGTGCAAGTCTCCTTCTAACATGTTGATAGTTTGAGAAAATATACAATGTCAGATACTACAAGAAGAAAGATGTATCTAGTGATAAGGGGACTAAATAGAGATTTTCACCCAAGAACACCCTAGTGTATAAAATTTACGGTAAGCAGGCTTGCTAAAAATACTGTTTCGTTTAAACCTTTAACTATGTAGTTGGCTAACTATTAATCTTATATTTCAAAAAAGTAGAAATGACTCTTCAAGAAAAGCTAGATGAAGAGTGTTTACCATGTGGCAATTTCTCGATTGTCATCCTCTGGTGGTGCTTTCAGAATATCAGTGGCAACAGTATGACAGGGATAGTCGGCGAAACAGAAGATCTCTGGATTTATAAGGGAATGCTGAATGAAGGAGAGCTGGAAAAAGAGAACAAAGTCCTTACTACCATAAATGACTGTAGATGTTAAAAAACTGAAACATTTTAACAGGGCTAATTTCAATCTTAAGGTTATCAGAAATTTCCCTTTAAAATCTTAGTTATTTGATCTTTCAAAACCACAGATAATTGAGACAAAATAAGGTGCATGATGACCCTGGAGACAAACATTCTTAAAATACTGGGAAAACAGATTGATTGCTACACTTCAGCTGAGTCTGATATTAAACTATAATAATATTCCTTCAAAATTTACAGAGTCTGCTTTTATGAGCAATGCAAAACAAATTCTACTTTAAAACAGTATTTTAATCAAAGGATAGATGTCACTATGTTAGCCGTTATTTTGTGTCTCTTCTATAGCTAAACACTATTCACCTACCTGGCCTTCTGCATGTTTCCAAGGTCTGTATATGAGATCTACGGGGAACACTTCCATACCCAGACCCCTCTGAATGCCATAGACTACATTATGAAGTCCTTTACTGTCACGAATTTGAAACCCAGGATGGTCCAGTTCATAAGTTACTTCCTTGAAATTCAAACTCGGGTTCTGAAAAAGAAAAGCACTTCAAAGTTTAATGAACAAAAGTGTACATATTTTGACTGCTTTATCCAAAGAGTCACATTAAATCTCAATCAAAATGGTCTAGTTATAGACACAAAATCATCTGAATCTTTCTGGTATTACCAAAGTCTTAGAAGAAGTATTTTCTTTTTAAAAATTGTTTTGTTTTTATTTTGGCTGTGCTGGGTCTTCACTGCACCACATGGGCTTCGCTGCCCCACAGCATAGGGGATCTCAGTTTAGTGACCAGGGATCGAACCTGTATCTCCAGCACCGCAAGGCAGATCTTAACCAGGGGAGTCTCAGAAAAGCAAATTCTTAATATTCAAAATAAACCAGCTCTACTAGTAAGTAACTCCACTCTTTCAGCAAGCAACTCCAACCTTTCAGCTCATGACATACTTCAGAATATATATGAGGACATAATGGGGAAATCTCTCTTCCTCTACTTTAGTACAATGAACACACCCATCCCAATAATGCCTCTTCTTTACAGTAAGAGTTCATTACTTTGGAACAAAATGGCAAAGATAAATCAATTATCCCAAATGTCAATCTTAACAATCTCCCCTAAAAGCATCTCAATGTATGCATCAGGAAAAGTGATCTAAATTCTTTATGTCAAAATGACTAAAAAATTATATTAAAAAATGTTTTATGAAAAGGTATTCATAAAAGCAGTATGAAATTCCTTAAAGAAACACAAAGCACAGGAAACAAGTTTATAGAAGATCATTTACCAAACACACTGCACCAAGCAATAAGAATATTTTGTGCTTGGGACCTCTCTGGTGTCCCAAGTTGGTGTCCCAGTGCTTAAGACTCTGAGCTCCCAAAGCCAGGGGGACAAGTTGGATCCCTGGGTGGGGAACTGAGATCCTACATGCCACATCATGTGGCCAAAAAGAAAAAAAAAAAAAAAAATTTGTGCTTAAAAGAAAAGGGAAAAAAAAAGGATGTGCATACTTCAAAATTAAATCTCCAACCAAAGCATCATGCCCAGTTTAGTTTTGCTTTATAGTGACTTCTCTGAGGACTTTAACACTTGCTTTGTATAAAGTATAAAGAGTAAACCTCAGTTATAAGGCAACAAACAATAGCATTCAGAGGTGAGATTTTTTTTCCTACAATTTGTTTCAAGGACTGAATGTGACAGAACAGAATCATAAATATACTATTAAATAGCATTCCTAGAAAGAGGTTAAGTTTGGGAAGTCCACAGGTGTGCCCCTATGGTTTCCTCCTTCTATCCTGGGTAGTAAAAACAAACAAATTATTAACCCAATCTGTGTCTGAAATTGTCCTCTGCTGTCTACAAAAAAATGTACAGAAACTCATATACATGAGAAGAAAAAGGAAGAGGAAAGTATTACTAACTCAACTATTCAAATCCACACTGAAGGTGTTTAATTTATAGCCTTTGCACTCTGACATCAAATCAACATAGGTTCAGATAACATGGAACACTGTCCTTGTCTACAATTAAAAAAAAAAAAAAGTATTATCAATAAGGCAATCAACTATCAAGATGAAACAGAGGGAAAAGCATGCTTTCCTTTTACAGACAACCACAGGTTAAGAACAAACTAATAACTGGTTACCCATAAGTGATAAAACTGTGATTTTATTTTACTTTGCTTTCATTTCACTTCCCAAGTTTTCTGCCATGATCATGTTATTTTTTTATAGGTTTGAATACCATAAATCCATCTACTATTAAGAAAAATAAAAGGAAAACCCTCTGATGTTAGTAGTAAGGTCATACAGAGAATGGTATTCAGTTATTCAGTTCTGCCTCTAAGTTACATATGTGGAAAACTAAAACTGAAATATAGGATAGACAAATGACCTGACACCTTGCCAAGAATGTTATGTGTGTGTATGTAGTCTTTAGCCTTATATGTAGTTCCTTGACATTTTATGAACAAGACTGGAATAATACATCTTGATCTCGACTCCACATTCCCTTTTAATAACTAGAAGTTTTACCCTTTTATTTAACATTTCAACAATGTAGGAGAGGTACTTTTTATTTGGGAGCCAATTATTTAGTTTATGGATATTCTAGAAGTGGAACTAGTAAGAGAAGTATGGATTTTTATTATCCACCATAAACAAAGTTGGCAGGGTTTTTGTTACACCTTCCAGAAAACATTGAGACTTTCTTTCTCCTCAATAATTCTTCATACAATCATTATTTTTGTAACAAATTCATCCTTCCCCCAAAACCACACACTATCCACCAGCAAATCATCTCATCAGTGCGATTCAGAACTGCATAGCAACAATTCATTATGAACAAAGCTAGAATTTGACTATGTGCTGTTTCCAGTACGTAATTATTTGTTTCATTACATTTAAGCCAATGAAGTCAGAAATTACAAACAGTGCAGCCCTCATTCAGCTAGGCACTTTACTCATTAAAATTTTCATTCTCTGGGCTACACCTTACTAACATCATAAATATACGACATTACATGTACTCACCAGTTCTTTGAGAACATCGATCAAGACTTCTACATTCCATGTGTGTGCCTGTGCTCCATCACTTTTATCTTTTCCATCACTCCAGATTCCACTGCCAGGAGCAGAGATACTCTGTGAGAGTAAAAAAGGAATTAAACAAAGCCAACTACTGCATGTGTTCAGCTCGGGTTGATGGGACAATCATACTGACTTAATAAAATAAAAAGGGCAGGACATTAATTCACTTTGTAAAATAGTTGATTGCCACACTTACCTGTAATGGAATTCCATCTGTTAATCCTGAATGAGTTCGAGCCATCATTCCTAAAACCCTTGCAACCTGGGCAGCTGTGACCTCCCGAACACCAAACTGCATGATTATATTGCGACATTCTTCAATACTGAAACAAAAATTTAACTTCAGAAAAATAGCACCCTCAACACCAAGGTTAAGAAAAACTCATATGAGTTTTTGAGTGAAATCACTAGTTTTACTAACATAGAGTAATACACTTCATTTCTTCTTACTTTCACACAGCAAGTTTGTAAAAACTGCCCAGTTAAGAAAAAAGTTTAAAATACTAATGAAAGAAGGAAATATGAATTAAGAGTAGTATCTTTCAAAAAGAAACAAAATTATCCTTCTCAATCTTTGATATAAATCAAGTTATTCTTTAAAATACTGATATTCAATCAAGGGTTATTCTGATATGTACAAAGCCTTGAATATGTACTTTTTTTCACTTTGCATCAACAGAAGTTTTATGCCAGGCACATACATACACATAAGAAATACACTTTCAAATGTAAGTTGAAATGTCATTTACATGAGTTTTAAAAATATTAAATGTTACACTTAAAGTCAAACTAAAGCACATAAGTGACCTTAATAATATATTCTCAGAAGAAACATTAATAATCCACTGTTTACCAGTCTTAAGTGCTACCATGAGGGTAAGCAATTTCCTGATGCCCCTGGCAGGTGGGGAAAATATGTGAGAGGCAGGGTATGAAAGGCCAGAAAAGGAAGACTGTAAAAATCAAGGTACAGTAAGGAAACTGAGGGTAGGAGCAGGCAGGAGCAAATCGGGCATGCTGGATGGGACACAATCCCATAAACACTTGCTGCAATGCCCTTTCTCTCACAAAAGCTAAAAATGCCTAACATGCCAACTAAGCTAGGAACCCCTGATCCGTAAATGTGAGAAATTAGGGGGGATGGAGAAGTAGAAATTTAGCCACCAAAACGCTAATAGGTGGCAGCAAAACTAATATGTGCAAGATTGAATTTAGAAGCAAAATTCTTGAGAGGCAAAGATAACACATCAAGGAAATCATCAGGAACTTGCTTTAAAAAATGACACTGGACTTGTTGTTAAGAGTAAACAAAGGTTTAAAATGCCTTACTACCAACCTTGCACAAAAGCCATAGCCCACTTCTTGCATAAAATCAGCCAAAGAGCTCTCCATCATGGTTTTAGCTACCCCTCCAGAATCAGGCAGGATTCTGTCCATTAGAATGTCCCGTTTTTCAGGGTATAAAAGTGGTGCAAGCACCACGGGACAGCGTTCCTGGGGAAAATCTGAAAAAGGAAGAAGATAATTATAACTGCTCTATTGATTAAAAACGAACTGTCCTCTTTCACTCTTTAAAAGTCCCTTAAACCCGAGTCTTTTGCAAGTTCATACTCAGAGTTTATTCAGTTTTTTCCAACCCAGCTAGCCCAATCCAAACTGTGGCTTCAACACCAATGCTAAAATTTGAATGTTCCTTTGTCATATATAATGGTCATGAGTATATTTTCAGTTCTTTTAGACCCCATTATCTATTGATCAAGTCACACCCTATCAGTCCAGTTCAGTTGCTCAGTCATGTCCAACTCTTTGCTACCCCATGAATCACAGCATGCCAGGCCTCCCTGTCCATCACCAACTCCCAGAGTTCACCCAAACCCATGTCCATTGAGTTGGTGATGCCAGCCAACCATCTCATCCTCTATCATCCCCTTCTCCTCCTGCCCTCAATCCTTCCCAGCATCACAGCCTTCTCAAATGAGTCAGCTCTTCCCATCAGGTAGCCAAAGTATTGGAGTTTCAGCTTCAGCATCAGTCTTTCCAATGAACACTCAGGACTGATTTCCTTTAGGAAGGACTGGTTGGATCTCCTTGCAGTCCAAGGGACTCTCAAGGGTCTTCTCCAACACCACAGTTCAAAAACATCAATTCTTCAGTGCTCAGCTTTCTTTATAGTCCAACTCTCACATCTACACATGACCACTGGAAAAATGACAGCCTTGGCTAGACAGACCTTTGTGGACAAAGTAATGTCTTTGCTTTTCAATATGCTGTCTAGGTTGGTCATAACTTTCCTTTCAAGGAGTAAACATCTTTTAATTTCATGGCTGCAATCACCATCTGCAGTGATTTTGGAGCCCCCAAAAATAAAGTCAGCGACTGTTTCCCCATCTATTTGCCATGAAGTGATGGGACCGGATGCCATGATCTTAGTTTTCTGAATGTTGAGCTTTAAGCCAACTTTTTCACTCCCCTCTTTCACTTTCATCAAGAGGCTCTTTAGTTCTTCACTTTCTGCCATAAGGGTGGTGTCATCTGCATATCTGAGGATATTGATATTTCTCCCGGCAATCTTAATTCCAGCCTGTGCTTCCTCCAGCCCAGTGGTTCTCATGATGTACTCTGCATATAAGTTAAATAAGCAGGGTGCCAATATACAGCCTTGACGTACTCCTTTTCCTATCTGGAACCAGTCTCTTGTTCCTGTATATCACTATATAGTTCTATATATATATATATCCTCTATATATCACTATATATCACTCTAAATATCCTATATATCACTCTAAAATGTCACACAGAGCTAACTATCAATTCCCATGCAAGGAAGACATCAGAAACAATTGGTACATCCATGTCTCTTCATTTCACTGACAAGTGGAAAATTTCCTATTACTGAGAAAGTTAATGCAGTTTAAAAGTAAATTATATAAATGCTAAGAAAACAGTAACAAAAGTGAAAATGGATAGTGGCTAGTCCACTATAAGATTTGTTTTAAAGATTATCTCTAAAAGAAGGATCAGAGGAAGGAAGATGGCAACAATAGAACCAGGAGTTATCTTAGCACAACAATGCCAAGAAACAAAGAGGTAAAGTGGGTATATCAAAAGTGATCAATTTTTTCAGCCAAAAAGAACATGCCACAATACCGTAGTCTCTGTCTCCCATAAAAGGGAAAAAATCTGATCACATGGAAATACACCAAGTCCAAACTGAGATGGCGTGCTCTTTACTTTATACTGTTGCTATAACGAGGCTTTGATCACTTTTGTATTTTAAATTATAAAATACTCTCTTCCTTCTGAAAGATTACCAACTTAACAGAAAGGTAAATCACTTGTCTTCATTTGTATTCTAAAATCCTTTTGCCATGTGTGTTCATCCAAAGAAACCATCTTTTGTATCATCTTTTATAGGCTACAGACAGTCTTTTTACCTCTGCGCAGCGTCTTAAGAAAAGCGTCTATCTGTTCCTGTCCAACTCCAAAGGCTCCCTTCTGCCCAAAGAGGAGATGGGACAGGAGGAGGTGTAGGACCTCTATTGCTATATCTTGGAAGCCACCTTCCTGATTTCCACTGACGTCTGCGTCAATGTAAGAACGCAGAAGATCTGGAAGCTTCTGTTTGATAAACTGGGCAGCTAGAAGGTAAGGAAACAAACAAACAAAAAAATAAGCTATTTTTGCACCACAACAGGTCAGAAGTCACATACCATCAAAATGTAGATAGATGACCATCGTTTTCATTTACCAACTCACCCTTTACCCTCTATGTTTTCACAGCTCTAGCTGGCAGACATAAAATAAAAGACCAAATTGCCAAGGGCTTGGTGAGGGGGTAGAGAATTTTTGGATGGGTACAGAGCTTCAGTTTTTCAGAACAAAGAAGTTCCAGACATCCATTACACAACAATGTGAACACAGTTAACCCTACTGAATTATACATGTGAAAATGGTTATGAAGCCAAATTTTACTGTGTGTTTACTATATACACACACATAAAGGAGACCAAACAAAAATAATCTTACTCTCTAAACTATGGAAGTTCAAGATTCAGAAATCCACAGATTTTAAAGACTCTAACCTCACTACAGGATCTCACTACAGGAAAGAACTTACCAAAACCTCTGAGATCAGTGCTGGAAGAATTCAAGAGGGCAAGGCCAAAAATTACCTGAAATAAGAAGGGTCAGATTGACCAAAAAGTACAAATAGTTGTTTTATTTCTAATTCTGCCTATCTCTTTTCTTAAATCACTTACCTCTTGTACTTTGCTTAACTTGAGAACTTTACTCAGCTGGGCAAATAAGTGGGGTGCAGGCTTTAAACTCTGAAACAAACCAAACTTTATTTTAAAATAGGAACATACAATTTTCAGAAAACCTATAAAAGCATCTGTTCACCCAATTATGGTGCTGCATAGGAGTGATTAATCTGTAGTGAGGCTACGAACAGTTGTGGAACTGTGTTCTGACAAGATTAAGCCTTCATATGACCTGGTTTTATTAAGATTCTAATTACTATCAAACTACTTTGACTTTGTTAGAAAGCTATAAAAACCACCAAAGTACTTGAAGTTTTTTAATTAAAATATAAGATCAAGGATTAAGGCTTTTTTACAACATCTTAGGACTACTAAAAAGAAAAGGAATACCAACCTTCTGATAGTGCAATGGATTATCAATGGCATAGGACAGCGTCGAGATAAAATTTGGCTTCGTAATCAGTGACGCACACTCCTGAATCAGAAACTGAGTCTTTAAAAATAAAAAATAAAATTTCATTAGCACTCAGTCATCTTCTTGAACAAACAGAAGCAGCATTGCTCAGAACATTAAAGGGTAACCTGATACTGTATACTGTATATAAAAATCAGCTCTTTAAAAATCCCACTGAAACTACCAAAGTCCATCAACAAGAAGTTTTAACCAAAACCTCTGCAGGAGAACGTCCACTGACAAGGTAACCATAATATCATGTAATATCATGACAAACTGCTCCCAGGTTGAGAATCAAGCTATAGAACTCAATCTAGGACAAGAGATCTTCTTTCTGCCTGACTTACTTGTCAAGCAGGACTGCCCTACAGTCCCGCTTCCTTCAGGCAGGTCTCATTCCCAGTTCTCTAAGCCTGAATTGTGTAGCTATAATGGTCTGCAGCCAGGCAAGAGAAGAGAAGGACAAGAAAAGAAGTCCCTCTATCTTGAAGCCATTCAGCTAAGATTATTTCTGGATCCTATTTGTATGTGTGATCTGCTATGCAACTATGCCCAAAATGCAACTCAGGGAACAATCGGATCTAGGTGAATAGATACTGTGTAAGCCCCAAATACCTGATGAAAATCTTTGCCACTGCTTTTACCATCGCCACTGAAATCCACATGCGAAAATAGGCAGCGTAATAAATGCCTGTCTGCCTCAGGACCGTGCCGATTCACAATCTAAAAAGACCAAAAATACGAGTTTGTAGTCAAAACTGAGTGTTTTTTTTTTTTTTTTTAATTCACCTCTAGGACAACATCCCAAATTACGTAACTGTTCATTCTGGAATAAGAGCTCTAGGAGTTGAGATGGAGGTGCCAATATTTTGTGATTAAATATTTTTTAAGTGCTTCCTACAGGCACTAGCAGGAAAGAGAGAAAAAGAAAAACCATCAGGAATTAGCCCCACCCAATTGTGTGCTCTGAATCCCCTCTACACCAAAAACATCAAACAGCACAAATGACACACCGAGGCTGTAAGGCAACGATTTTTTGATGAACTGCACTCGCGGGAGCCTCACTTTTTCTGTCCATTGTTGTTTTTACCCTAAAGAGTATAACCTGAAATCTAACACAGCTGCAACTTTTATAATAATAGCCCTCAGGGAAAAGCCCTAAAGGAACTGATCTGATTATTAGTACTGGCCCTGAGCTTCTGGCTGTTGCTCAAACTTACCAATGCTATTCCCTCTAACAAAAAACTCCAGATATCTACAAATGGTTTGTATTCTCACTTCTTTAGGTTTCTGCTCTAAAGTCACTTCATCAGTGAGAGGTTTCCTAACTACCCTCCCTAAAATAGCAATATGACCTGCCATCATCACCCCTGACCCGGCTTTACTTCTCTCCATGGTACTTACCATCACCAGGTAATTTTCTATTTTCTACGTCTCACTAGACTATAAGTGAGTACTGGGAATTTATATAGCTGTGTTCATGTCATATCTAGTCAAGAAAAGAGCTTAGCACAATGTATATGTAGAGTAATCATCTGTCTATTAAAGAGCACATTAACAGACTCCATGAGCCAAAAGATTTGTTCTGGGTTTTTATTTTTTTTTTAATTTTTTTTTATGTTCTGGGTTTTTAGTGTATTATCTGTATGAATGCTTTGGATTACACTTTATTAAAAAAAAAAAAGGGCACCTATTCAACACAGTTTAACATATTGAAAAGAACATGAAAAATGTTTGCGGGAAACATAAAAGATTACTTTTAACAAAAAGACTTTAAGGACAAAATTGTCAAACTCCTAAGTAAAAGATGGTGAAACTAAGACTACTTTTTTTCCTATTCTAGCCTCTCATATTAAAAAAAAAAAACAAAAACCTTCAGCGACTTCCTTGGTCATCCAGTGGTTTAAGCATCTGCCTATCAATGCAGGGGACACAAGCTCAATGCCTGGTCCAAGAAGATGCCACATGCCATGGAGCCACTGACACCATGCGCCACAGCCACTGAAGCCTGTGCACCTCGACCTTGGGCCCCACAGCAGAAGCCGCCACAACGGCGGCCAGCACACTGCAACCAGACTTTCCACGCAGCAGCAAAGGCTCAGGGAAGGAAGGGGAAAATTGTTTTTTTTAATTTAAAATAGGGTCAAAGGACTTGGAAGCCAGTAAGAACATGCTTTCACTGGCCAAAGAGGATAATGTACGAATATCAATAATACTTTCAATGGATTCAAACACATCAAATATGTTAAAAAATACACAGATTTCTAATTTTAAAAAATCATTCATTGGTCTTATTTGGAGGCTAGGAAATAAGGCATTTTGAAAACTGGCAAACAGAATCAAGCCCTTCCTCTATATAAATCATACTTCAGGCAACCAGACAATTACAGGTGGTAAGGGGAAGTTTCCATTCACAGAACTATTTCAACTAATAAAAAATGCTAACAATTAGAATGTTACCACTTTGCAATCCTCAACAGTCAATGAATCCAGTCAATGAACAAAGTCTAACAAAAATCACAAAAATAGAGACGACTAGACATTATGACCCTCCTAATTAAATAAAGTACACACTGCCACCCATAAAATTGTCCTAAGGGAGGGAAAAACCGTAATCTGATTAAGCTCCCAAATTTAATTATCAATTTACAGGAAAGTAAAGAACATGTAAAATACTACCCTGGAAATGTAATCAGCAATATTCAGACAGTGGGTAACTACAGGACAATCTGATTTCTTTAACAGAATAACTGCAAGGGGAAAAAAAAAAAGGGAAGGATAAACCATAGACTTTAAAAGAGATTTAATAAAAATGCAACAAACTATGGAGGAGTGGTCCTGACTCAAGTCAACAGTTTTTGCTTTTTTTTTAAATGAGGCAAACTGAAAAAATGTTAATGTTAACTGGATATTTGATGCTTAAGAACTATTCTGCTAGGGGGAAAGGTTTGGAGGAGGATTGGGAATTTGAGAGTAGCAGGTGCAAACTATTGTACAGAATAGATAAACACATCCTACTGAATAAACATCCTATTCTATAACAGAGAATTTTATTCAGTATCCTGTAATAAAACAATAATGGAAAAGAATACAAAAAGTAATACACATAACTGAATCACTTTGCTGTACACCAGAAACGAACCAACACTGTAAATCTACTCTACTAACATTTAAAAAAAAAAAGACTTACTGAGCTTTTTTTTTTTTTTTTTAACCGAGCTTTTTATAAAAGATGTGATAATGGTATTGAGGTTAGGTTTATGGTGAGACATGAATGAAATTATGCCTGGGATCTGCTTTAAAACAACTGAAGAGAATGGGTTAGATGAAACAAGACTGGTTACAAAACCAGTCTGGTTTCAAATGAAACCAGATGACAGATTCATGGGAGTTCTATTATATCTACTCATGTGTGATTGAGATCATCTTTAACAAAACCTTAATAAACTTTAATTTTATTATTACACTTTATAAATGAAATAATCGAAATTTTACTAAAACTTTAAAAATTATATTGAGACTATCATTTAAAGAACAGTATAAAGTGTTTTTATAACAAAAATACTTTTAATGCAAACCAAAAATTACTCGAGTATTAAAAAGCTAAGTAGGAAAACCAGGCTTGATTTTATTTTTCTATATTTTACTTACATAGTACCTTTTAAAATATTTACTAATTTGTTTATTTGGCAGCACCGAGTTTTAGCAGCAGCATGAGGGATCTTTGCTCTTTAGTTGTGGCATGTTGGAGCTAGTTCCCTGACCAGGAATCGAACCAGGGCCCCCTGCGTTGGGAGTGTGGAGTCTTAGCCAATGGACCACCAGAAAGTCCTCATATTTTCTTTAATAATGACAACAAATATTTTCAAAGAAAATAACAACTATAGGAGTTACTCTCTAACGAACATAATAAATCCCTGACTAAGGGGGCAAATTAAATTCTCAAGTTGCTTTTTCACCTATAGCATAGTAATACTAGCTAGCTAATTCACATTTAGATGTTTTCTAAAGAAAATCTGATAAATATTCCTTCTTTCTACTTGTCAGCAGAAGAAAGAACAAAAGGAACACAATTCCAGTCAACCTATTTAAGCCACAACAAGTGAAAAGCGTTAGTCACTCGTTGTGTCCGACTCTGTGACCCCATGGACTGTAGCCCACCAGGCTCTTCAGTTCATGGAACTGTCTATGCAAGAATACTGGAGTGGGTAATTATTCCCTTCTCCAGGGCATCTTCTCAACCCAGGGACTGAACAAGGGTCTCCTGCATTGCAGGCAGGTTCTTTACTGTCTGAGCCATGGGGGAAGCCCCTAAATATTCATAAAAATAAATACTAGGCAGCTAAGAACTGCAGTAAGCCTTTACCTATCACCAAAGGAAATCCAGAGTCAAGAACTAGAACCCTGCTCCCATCCCAGTTCTAAATTTCTTACCATTCTCAAAGTAAAAGAGAGGGGGCTATCTGCAAAGGTACCAGTGAGGCCACACTTGTCTAAAGAAAATCTGTACACACTGAAACCCTCAGCCCAAGGCTAAAACCAAACATTCTAACATCGACGTTCAAAATTAACTACTAAATGATTTGTTCCTTCTTTCATTCTATTCAAATGCACCTGAACACTAAAGGTTAGATATAGGAGAGAGACTAAAGGACAGTCCCACACCTTGAGGTCTTTGGAGTAGAGAAGACGATCAAACCAATTATAATATACTACTAAGTTGACCACATAGAGCCTTGCTGGGGGAAACCCGGGCAGCACCACCGTATTTCCCACTTCAATGTAAAGCTGTAGGTGCCCCTGCAATCGGCTCCTTCCGTGTTCATCTAAGCTGCAATCATGTTACCCAAGAGCACATGTCTTCCTGACGCAGCCCTCAAACAACAACAACACAGATATAAAGGCCAAGCCATCTGGGCCCCCCAGGGGACCACTATGATATCCGTTCCAGTTCTCCCTGTGGAGCTGGCCAAGATTTTTACTGAGTTTCCACCACAGTTCTGAATTACCACATGACCCAGCAATTCCATTCTTTGGTATATACTCTCAAAATTTAAAATAAACATCCACCCAAAAATTGTAAATGAATGTTGATAGCCATAATATTCACAACAGCCAAAAACTGGAACCAAACCTAAATATCCAGATGCATGCTTCAACATGAATTAACCTTGAAAACTTATGCTAGTGAAAGAAGGCAGAAACAAAATGCCTCATATGGTACGATCCATTTGTATGAAATGTTCAGAAAGGCAAACCCATGGAGGCACAACGCAGGTTGGCGGTTGCCAGTGGCTGGAGGGAGGGCGAAATGGAAAGCAACGGCTAATGGATTCAGGTGTTTCCTCTTGGGGTGATAGGAACATTCTTGAGTTAGATGGCGATAGCCGAACAACTTTATGAATATACTAAAAACTAGCAAATTTTACATTTTAAAAGGATCAGTTTTATAGTTTGTGAAATATCTCTCACCTTTTTTAAGGCAGAAAAGAAAACAGAACCGACTAAAATGAAACAGACCAGATTTCCTAAGTTTTATAGGAAAATCAAAATCTGTGAATCCTAGAATTTTGAAAAAAGGAATGAAGTAAAATCTCTTCTGTATATTAAGCTGAAATCACTAGAAATAAGGGGCAAAGTTATTTTTCATGCAGCATACCCACATAAATTTCCAGTTTTCTTCACTGTATACTCATTCCTTTAATGAGGCTTGTTTTCTGACTAGTTTACTTACATGCTGTATTTCCTGCTGGCTGGCTCGGTAGTTTTTCTTGGTTAAATTGTCCACCAGGTAGCTGATTTGAGACAAGGCCAGCGAGAGCGAGTCAAGATTCATTGCTGGTTGGGGCGGAAGCAGGCGGCCGAGCCCGGCGCAAAATCACCATTATTCCCCTTTAGTCACCTCAGAGGCAGGCTAACGCTTTCTCTGGAATCAGCCTGTGTCTGCTGTCCGTACAGTGTCTTCAGTTCTTTTTTACCAGGAGCCTTACTCTGTTCTGAAACATGGCACCTGTTTAGAATAAAGAAATTATTAATTAGCTAAACTTTTATTAGGATTAAAAAAGGTTAAATAACCATCTCTCCATCTTAAGACCTGAAATACCACTAAGGACCTTTTAAAAAATTATGATGTCTCAACCATTACTGATAAAAAGATGCCAAATTTGAAAAATCAGGTGGGGCAGTATAAAAAGGAAATATATCCATCCTCTTCAATAAAGATTGTATTTTTAGCAAGATGTCCTATAACATGAGGCTTCTCTTTTAACAATTTCAATGATAATTTACACTACATCCTTTAGAAGCCACAAGAAAGTATTATCCTAAAATTAGGGCTTGTGGAAAGAAACATTCATCTGACATTCTCAATCCCTCTTCCCACACTATCTACAACTTATTTACAAGATTCCATTTATTCACCTTACTACTTATGTATTGCTTCAGAATCAGACAGTAGTTTGGTTTTAAACCTGTTTTTAGGATATATGTTTCAGTATTTGAACAGCTGACTTGAAAGTAAATTAAAGGCCCCAGAACCCAAATTCCTTCCTGCACTGTTCAAACTTTTCAGTAACAGAATTTAGGAAGGAAAGCTCAAAGCCGCAATATAGTTAAAATGACAGGATGCTTATCATTTTATTAATTCCAACCACCTGCTGAATCAGGAACTATTCTATATCACAACACACACAGGACTATTCCGTATCACAACCCAACACACACACACACACACCCCCACACCCACCCACCCAAGTTTTTAAGAATTCACCAAGCACCACTGCTGACACAAGAATCTTTGAATTCAAGGAGCTGAGCTTATCCACAGCTTCATAATCAGAAATCTGCTCATAACTTCATTACCACCAGAACTTACTATGTAAGGTAAAGGAAATTCATGAAGATTAAAAACCCCCTTGGTAAGGGCATTTAAACCTTTAATAACTTCTTAACAATGTAGAAAAACTACCCTGCTTTGTTCTGTTTTGTTTATACAAAGCAAAGATTCTACCTATGCTATTCTCCTCTACATCTTCCCGGAAAAAAAAAAAAACAAACCCAGTAAGAGAATCTTGGGGATGTGGCAAGGCATTTTTGTTTATTCTAAAGTAATACCATATAAGAAGACAAAGATAAACTGATGATATCTATCCATTATATGTAACTAACATGCTTGCTATAAATTCTTAGAGCAAGTTGTTTCCTTCATATTATGATGATGGCGTATTTCACCAAGATTGTTAACATTATTAACTCATACAACCTTTTCTGAAACTCAAATTGGCAATATTGTAAGGTGATTTTTGCATTACTCCGGAAACTATAATTTCACCATTAAGACTGTATCTTTTGATGTATATTACCTCAAGAACTCAAAGGAAATAGATTTTTAGTGAAATACTGTGTATCACAGCAAATAGAAAGTACAGCAAAAAGTAACTGCTTAAATATGAAGAAATACAAGAAGAAATAAATTATGGTATATTGAAACAAGGCAGCTGTTAAACAGAAATGAGTGTTTTTCCTCCATAGCTTAAGACAAAAAAAGGGACATGGATGGGAATTCCCTGGCAGGCCAGTGGTAAGAACTCTCACTGCCGAGGCCCAGGTTCCATCCCAGGTCAGGAAACTAAGACCCTGGAGGTGGGGGTGAGGACATGAAATTTTTGTTGAGTAAGTATTTAATAGCTACCTCTGAGTAAGAACGTAAAGTGTGGAAGACTATATATTTAGTTTCTAACATTGTTTTCTCACAAGTATATATTTTATTTTCCACCTTTCTTTTTCAAAGAAATGTTTAAAGAAAAGTGGGGGGAAATCCATCAGAATGGTTGGTAAGTTTAGAATAAGTAGATTACCTGAGATTTTGGTAAAATATCAGCCAAAGAAACTAGAGGAAAAATGAACAGAGCTACACATATATACCACTGGTTGTCTGAAGAATCTTCACATCTAAGCTAAACCAGGCAGCTTATATACAAGTCATTTCCAGAAAAAAAAATGTCCAAGAAACCATTCAGTACCCTCTCAAATTCAAAATACTCCAAGTCAGAAAATCCTTGGCTAAGATGCCTTCAGATAACATTATCATCAAAACTGTGTGAATAAAAGGGGTCAAAACAAGACATCTTTATTAAAAATCTAAAATGCTCATTTTGGGGGATTTCTCTGGCAATTCAGTGGTTAGGACCTATCACTTTCTTGCTGGGGGAAATCCACCACTGCATGGTCCCAGGGTCAATCCCTGGTCAGGGAACTAAAGGTCTTGCAAGCTGCTCAGTACAGCCAAATAATAACAGTAAAATAAAATGCTTGTTTTCAGTGGCAAGTATAAGTCAAAGTATTTTTAATTTTTATAAGTTGTGTTCAGTTAAAACTGTATTATTCAAGGTCTTTCCTGGTGGTCTAGTGGTTAAGAATCTGCCTCCCAACGCAGGGAACACACGTTCAATCCCTGGTCAGAGAACTAAGATCCCACACGCCATGGGGCAACTAAGCTCTCGAGCCACAACTAGAGCTCGCGAACACGGCAACTATCAAGACCTCACACTCTGGAGCTGTGCTCGGCAACAAGAGAACCCCTTAGGCTGCAACGAAAACCCAGTGGAGTCAAAATAACCCCAAAATTTGTATTATTCAAAGTATATTATTCACATGAACAGTAGTTACCTTACACTATATTGTTGTTTAGTTGCTAAGTCGTGTCCAAATCTTTTTGCAACCCCATGGACTGGAGCCCACCCAGATCCATGGGATTTCCCAGTCAAGACTATTGGAGCAGGTTGCCATTTCCTACTCCAGACGATCTTCCCAATCCAGGGATCGAACCAGCGTCTCTCTGCATCTCCTGTTTTGGCAGGTGGATTCTTTACCCCTAGCGCCACTTGGGAAGCAGGTTTACCTGTGGTACAGCACAAATCCAGGAAAGCAAGCGTTGACTGACCTTCCAAGAAAATGAATTCCTGCTTACTTTGGCACTTCAAGCTATATCTTCTCTTCTGACATGAGCTCCGTAACAAGGGTTACAACTTTTTCGCATTACTATCTAAAGACTACGAAGGAGGGAGTTCCCTGGCGGTTCAGGGGTTAGGACTTAAGTGTTTTCACTGCCGGAGGCCAGGGTTCAATTCCTGGGTTCAATCCTTGGTCCAAGAACTAAGATCCCAAAGCTGCAAGGCGTGGCCAAAAAAAAAAAAAACTGCTAAGGATAAAAATACTAGTGTAACACACGTTTCAACAAGTCAATCTTCACTGCACAAGCAAGTTAATGCATTAAACTAATGCCTAATTGAGCCCTCACTTTAATGAGATCTATTAGTAGAGTGACAACATCATTTATTAACCAAACAAGGATGATTCTGAAAATAAAGGGGTACCATTAACAATTTACATTAAGACAACAGGTATAAACTAGGACATGTGATCACCTTAGCCATCCAGAAGCCCTAGACAAACTGATCGGTCTCTCCAAGACACACTTTTGTTTATGTGTTTCTAAAATGCCACGTCACTGATCTCTTCCTTAGTCTCCTTTACCAGCCCTTCCTCTTCTGACTTCACAGTATTGGAATCTTTGGACTTCTCTACATTCACTTTCTTGATATACTTCAGTCTTACAGTGTTAAAAACTATATATAGCAATAACTTCTATAAATTCTATCTCCAACCCAAATTTCTCTCATATCTAGAACTGTATTATTTAATTTCCTAACGACACCTCAACTACAACGTGTTTGAAAATGAGCCCCTGAGATTTCCCTGGCAGTGCAGTGGTTAAGATCCGTGCTTCCAGTGAAGGGGCATGGGCTCGATCCCTGTACCTGTTTTCCCTATCTCAGTTGATACCAACTCCAGTAGTTACTCAGGCCAAATTCTTAGATTTCCCATTCACCGTAATCAGTCAAAAAATTCTTTTGGCTCTACTTATAAAATATATGCAGAATCCATTCATTTCTCACCACAGCTATAACCAAGAATCATCATCTCTCACTGGAATTACTATATTAACCTCCTAACTAGTCTCCCTGTTTCCACCCTTGCTCCACACCAGTCTATTCTCAACACAACAAAAAAGACTTTCCAAATATAAAACACTCAGGTCATCCTGTGCTCAAAACCCTCCAATGACTCAGAAAGGAAGCCTGAGCCCTTACAATGGCCTATGAATAAACACAGCTTGAGGGAACCTAGCCACTGGTACTGTTCTAGCCTTCTTCTTCACTCCCCTCTGCTCAGTTCCCTTGAGCTACAATGGCCCCCTTGCTGCTTCTCCAGCACTCTTCCCTTAGATTCCCCTGCCTGGAACCATCTTCTTCCAGATGCCAGTATGGCTAACTACTTCAAGTCTATACAAATGTCACCTTCTCAGTGAGTATCACCCTGTCAAAATTGCAATCGTCCCCCCACCAGTCTTTTTTTTTCCACATTATATCACCAAACATGGGTAACATATTTGCCTATCTCTTCATATGAAAGGTCCATGAAAGCAGTGATCTTAATTGTTTACTGTTCATCAACTTATTACAAGTACTACATGACCCATACAAGGAGTTCACTGCATATCTGAAAAACTATAAACTGAAGCTTAGGATTTTGCACTTATATTCCGACTCTACCAAAAGGTATGACAACCCACTGAAATTTTCCTAGTCAGAAGTACAATCACATGAGAGTAAATAATAGATAATTTTTAATTTAACTGCCTCAGTAGCTGCACTATCAAGTTGTTAAGACCCTTCCAATTAACCTTTAGCATCATAATGTGTATATAAATTGGGTCACAATGTCTTTATAGGCCATCTTTATTGAGACAAATAAGTGCAAAACAATAAAGTGTCTTTCAACAGCTTTCCATCAAAATGTTTAGATGTTAAACTATTTCAAGATCACTAAATCTGAGATTCTAAAATACTCCTCAGCTATATGAGATCTGTGGTCCAGGAGCATTTCATGTGCATGCATACGCAGTGCCTAGCTTTGGTCTCCATATATATCAGGGACTCAAATTGCTAAATAATTACTAACTTCAGGGACTTCTCCGGTGATACAGTGGCTAAGACTGCACACTCCCAACGCAGGGGGCCCAGGTTCAATCCTTGGTCAGGGAACTAGATCCCATATGCCGCAATTAACAGTTTGCAGGCCACAAGTAAGAATTTGAATGTTGCAACTAAAAAAGATCCCAAATGTCACAACTAGAAGATTCCACATGCTGCAACAAAGACTGTAGATCCCACATGTTGCCAACTAAGACTGGGTACAGCCAAATAAACAGCAAATTAATTTTTTAAAAATCTACCAAGGATAAAAGAAATCTACCATGGATACGGCTATGTAAAGATTAAAACGGCAACTTTGGAAGACAAAGACTGTTTAAGTGTATTCTTGGTATTTTTCCTAATATTAAAGATATTAGAAACAATATATGTATATATTACATATGTATATATACTGCTCAAAGTATACATGTATATTGTCTCTAGTATCTTTTATACACACACACACACACACACACATATAGCAGTAAAAGGATTATCTACATACATACAATGGAATCCCACCCAACATGTGAAATAGATATTTAAAATGTAGTTTTGCTATAAACATCCACTACACAGTGCAGAATGAAGAAAAGTTTCTAAAATGGTATGTAGAAGTCCAACTTATAAAAAATTATTTCACATTTTAACTGAAAAACACTATACAATATTACAAATTGTTTCCTGAACATCCAATCTAAGGAATACCAGGCAGTTGTGGTTTAGTTAATCCTTTAAGTGTTAAGATAAAAGAATATTCATGACACTGAGTGAGAAGCTGCAGTACTCTGAATAGCATGATGCCATCGCATAAACACACCTATGTTTACATGTGCAGAGAAAACAAGCTAAAGATTAACAGAGATTACAGAGAGGCTTTCATTTAAAATTCCATTTTTAAAAAATCCACAAGAAATCTATACACTTCACACATGTAACATAACATATACACAATATTATTCACTGCAATATTTATCATAGCAAAGAAATGGCCATGAGTTGGTGACTGGAGAATAAACATCTCGGATAATGTACAAAGTATTCTACTCTAAGTTTAAAGCTTTAATTCCTATAAATGCTACTTTTTATTTTGTATATATGCACACATAAACACAGTTGCTTTTTTTTTTTTTTTGCAAAAATACATGGAAAGATCAGCCATTAACTAATAAAAAGCTACTTAAGCTGGAGTGGGTGAGAAGTGGGTAGTAGACACAGGAATCAGAACAAAATTCACTGATTATACCTTTTATATGATTTTGACTTTTGAACCATTATTTACATGTTTGATATTTAATAAGAAAAAAACTAACACAAAGAATAAATGAACCTGAGTATCAAGCTGATAATAAAGAACACAGTAAAAACAAATATTTCAACTAACACAGTATCCTGAACATCCTTGATATAGAGTGGGATATATTTTTAAGGACAGAAAGAAATCAAAGAAATCTGACTCAACAGGTTTACAGTTAGCAGTAATACTTTATTGCAATTTTAAGCTACATTTATGTATTACTGGATACAGCAAATAAATGAATAGGAATCCAGAATGAGTACAGATCAATGTAGTAAAGATCAAAGTTTGGTTTGACAGAAAACACCAAAATTCTAAAAGCAATTATCCTTCAATTAAAAAATAAATTTTTTAAAAAGATAAAAGCTTAAAAAACCTGAAATATTTTATTTGAAATGTAAGTATCAACAGGAACTCATTTGAAAAGTTTCTGGGACTTCTATGGTGGCCTAGTGGTTGAAGACTCCATTCTCCCAGCAAAAGGGGCCCAAGGTTCAACCCTTGGCCAGGAAACTAAGTCCCACAGGCTGCAAACTAAAACCTACTGCCACTAGGTCTTAACTAAGACCCACATGCCACTAAGACCTAGTGCAGCCAAATAAATAAAAATTTCCCGAGTCTAATAAAATATATTAGATTGTACAATGCAAACTACAAGACTTTGTTGAAAGCAAGCATCAGAAAAACAATAGTAATAAACACGGGAAGGAAAGTGTTACTTAATACTGTTAAAATGTCCATGCAACCCAAAGCCATCAATAAATTCAACACAGTATCAAAATTCCAATGGCCTTTTCATAGGAAAAAAAAAAAATTCTAAAATTTGTATGTAACCCAAAGGATCCTGAATAGCCAAGGCAATCATAAAAAAGAACAAAATCAGGCCACAACAAAGTCAAAAGCTTCAGTATAACAAAAATAAATAAATAAATAAAATGAAAAGACAACCTATAGAATGGAGAAAATATCTGCAAACCATGTATCAAGAGGTTAATATCCAAAGTTTATAAAGAACTCATACAATTCAGTAAGAAAAACAAATATGACTTAAAAAAAATATTTAGGCTGTGGGAGTTATTTGTTGCAGCATCTGAAATCTAGTTTCCCAGGCTGAACTCCCACCCTGCACTGGGAGCTGAGTCTCAGCCACTGGACCACCAGGTTAAGTGCCAAATCTGATTTTAAAACAAGCAGAGGAGCTAAGTGGGACAAAGACGACACCAGAACAGCCAGCCAACAGTCAGAGTGCGAAGCATCGCTAATCCTTGGGGGAAATGCAAATCAAAACCAGGGCATCACCTCACATCTGTAAGGATGGCTATCAACAGGAAGACAAGGGTTAGCAAGGATGTGGAGAAAAGAGAAGCCCTGTATACTGCTGGTGGAATTATAAACTTGTTCAGCCACTATGGAGAACAATGTAGAGGTTCCTCAAGATATTAAAAATAAAACGACCATACAATCCAACAATCCCACTTGCATATACATCCAAAAGTAATGAAAACAGGTTATTTAAAGAGATATTTGTATCCTGTGTTTACTGCAGCATTATTCACAATAGTCAATATGGAAATAACTAAGTTTCTTGTCAACAGACAAACATGAAGATGTAGTACATACAGTGGATCCTTGAAAGACACAGGCTTGAACTGAGTGGGTCCACCAAACAAAGGTTTCACAAAGGTTTTTACACTAAGTATGTACTATGGCACTATATGATCTGTGGCTGGATGCCAAACTGCACATACTGAACCAACTACAAAGTTATAGGTGGGAATTCATGCCCCTAATTCCATAATCATTCAAGGGTCAACTCTATATACAATGGAATTCTCTTTAGCCATGAGGGGGAAAAATATCCTGCCATTTGTCACAATGTGGTTGGGTCTGAGAACATTATGCTAAATGAGATAAGTCAAAGACTATGACTTCCCTTCTATGTGGAATCTTTAAAAAAAAAAACCAAAAACTACCATCAAACTTATACAGAGAACTGATAACTGACTGATGGTTGCCAGAGGTGTATGCATTAAGTATGTGAAGGTGGTCAAAAGGTACAAGCTTCCAGTTACAAAGTTTAAGTCCTGGGGATATAATATACAACATGCTGACTATAGTGATTAATAGAATAAATCTGAAAAGTCAGGAAAAAAGGAAAAAACAGCTTTAACAACTATATGTAATAATAAACATTTAGATTTGTGATCATTTTTAAATATTTGCAAATTTCAAATCATTTTGATGTATGCCTGAAATGATTATGTTGAGTATAACTCAATAAAAAATAAGTTAAAATGTTAAAAAAACCAAACTTGAAAAAACATAATGGAATGGTGGTTACCAGGGGGTGAGGGAATGTATGTTTAAAAGGTACATACTTGCAACTAGCAAATAAGTCCAAGGGATCTAATACACAGTACAGTGATTATGGACAACAAAACTGTATAATAAACATTAAACTTATTAAGATAGTAATTGTTCTCACCATAAGAAGAAATAATTATATGATGTTGACAGATGTATTAGCTAACATTACAAAGGCAATCATATTACATTATAAATGTAACAAACCAGTATGTTATACACCTTAAACTTACAATGTTATATATCAATTCTGTCTCAATTTCTAAAAAGCCCTAGAAACAATGATACCCCAGAAGCAATGAGCTCATCTAAATTCTGGATCTTGGTTTCTAAATACTAAGAAGAATCAAGATTCCTTGGAGATATGACTAATTCCAGGATTTTTAAACAAGGAAGACGCAAGGTGAGTTTGGATCATCCTGTGACAAAAATGGGAAACACTCAGAAGTTTCAGGCAGATAATGTCAGAAAGACACAAGAGCCAATTAAAAGGACTGTTACTAATGCTAGGTCTATTTGAGCACCAGAAGGGACTTATGAACAATGCCTCTATAATTTACCCCAAATGCCACATCACTGAAATGCTTAAGGGAACAGAACATGGAACACACATTTCTGAATCCACACTGGTGATCAAATTTACTTTCGGCAGCCACAAATTTATGAATTCTAAGTCCTTCATGTGTGCAGATGAAAATAAAATCAGTTAAGCATTCTGACATAATTAGAAGATTAAATGAAAATATGTTATCTAACCTGTAATTGCAGTAAGCTACTATGTGTAAAAGTTCCTTCCAATAAATCATAGGGTAAAAAAAAAAATTACCTATGAATATAACACAGGGAATGAGAATTCCTGAATCCATGATTACACTTAAAGAGAAAGGATAAGATGTACCTCCTACAGAAAGGTGCTAACAAATTTTAAAAGTATAAAAGATTAAGTTACCATTTTGTAATACCCCTCTGCCCAGTATAAAAACTGATTCAGGCAAGAATCACCAAGAGCATAGGGCTTCCCAAGTGGCTCAGCGATAAAGCATTTGTCTGCAATGCAGGAAATTCGGGTTTGATTCCTGGGTCAGGAAAATCCCAGAGAAGGAAATGGCAACCCACTCCAGTCTTCTTACCCAGAAAATCCCATGGACAGAGTAGTCTGGCAGGCTATGCGGTCCATGGGGTCATTAAGAGTCAGACACAACTGAGCATGCACACAAACATGTGCCAAAAAGTCTTAATTTGTAGCAGATAAATGCTGAAACATTTGTGATCAAATACTTCAGTAAAAATATAGAAATGTAGAGAAAAGAAACATGGCAGAATGTTAACCTGAATCTAGGAAGATGTTACAGGGTTGTTCACTGTACTGTTCTTTTTTCTGTACATGTGAAAAGTTAGTTAAGTCGCTCAGTCGTGTCCAACTCTTTGCGATCCTGTGGACTGCAGCCCACCAGGTTCCTCCATCCATGGGATTCTCCAGGCAAGAATACTGGAGTGGGTTGCCATTTCCAAGAATTTTTCTTAACAAAACTGGGGATTACCTTCATAATTAAAAGTAGGAATTATTAGCACATGATGTTGAATTATTTTTAAAAATTCAAAATTTAAAGTCATTAAGACCAGTAACTACATGTAACAAAAGGATAAATGACCTTGAATAAGTGACTGAACATATATGCTTCCCCCTCCCCATTTGTAAAATTAGGCCTCAGCTATACTGTGTGTGTGTGTATCTGCAGTATTCAAAATTCCTGAATTCCTAGGGCTTCCCTGGTGGCTCAGTGGTAAAGAATTTGCCTGCCAATGATGCACGAGACATGGGTTCAATCCCTAATTCCGGGAGATCCCACCTGTCAAGGAACAATTAAGTCCATTTGCCACAACTATTGAGCCTGTACGCTCACTCTCTCCAGTAGCTCAGCTGTGTTCGACTCCTTGCGGACTACATGGACTGTAGCCCACCAGGTTCCTCTGACCATGGAATTTTCCAGGCAAGAATACTGGAGTGGGTTGCTATTTCTTCCTCCAGGGGATCTTCCCAACCCAGGGATGGAACCCCCATCTGTACTTGCAAGGGGATTCTTTACCACTGCACCACCTCTCAGCTACACCAAAGCTTTCCCAAAAGGGTTTATCTTTAAGGGGTAGAAGGTATAGCAGAGATAAGGATCTCCTAAGCACTCATGGGAACAACGGAAGGTGCCCATCACAAGCACAGTACATGATGCTCTTTCACCTCAACATCAGCTTTAACAGCTAACTGAAAAGTAAGCGACTGTCAATCTTTTCAGTGGAGCTGCCGGAGAGGTTTACATACCATACGCCAAGAAGGGCAGACAGGCAGACCAAGCTGTGACCGACTGGTCTCAGCGGTGATATGGTGAAGCTGAGTCGTTGGCTCCTGGCAGGAGCAACTGAAACCCTTTAATCTCTTGTCTTCTCTGTTCAGATGGCATCCAAGACAGCTGCAATGCTGCTATGCACACAAATTCTCAAATTAAAGCTACATCTTTACGTTTACATCGTTGTTTTTAATGTTGGGCTCAAAATATATTCACATTTTTCTCAAAGTCAGTACTAAATAAAAAGGACAAGCCTTTATCTTTAAGCACTTTAACTTAAAATTTTTGAATGTCTTGGAAAAAAATGCTCTGAATGTATCACATATTTACGCAAATGAAACTTCTTGCTGATGATGATTGTCAGTAATTTGGAGATTATTAAAGTATGTGTAGGTCTTTCAAGCATAAAACCAACATAAATCTTACTAGAGAAACAAGATCAAGTTCATTAAACTTTGAAAATATTTTTAATTGGAAAGTTTCACTATTATTATTCCTTATTTTATCAGGATTATACAAAATGTCAAATGATTCTTTTGCAGTTTACTCCATTATACTACACCATAAGAATCATCTTCTAGAGATGGTCTTCCTATTAATTCACTGTTGAGCCTACTACCCATATACCATGTGCATACTTTAGATGCTACAGAAAACACAAAAATAAACACTGATCTCAAGGGGCTTAACAGAATACAGAATTTACTGCAACGCTTGCAACAAGGCAATTGTATGTAAGGAGTGGGAGGGGGGAAAAAAGCAGTATTTAAAATGTTGATTCCTGGGGCTTCCCTGGTGGCTCAGTGGTAAAGAATCTGCCTGCCAATGCAGAAGACATGGGTTCAATCCCTGATTCAGAAAGATCCCACATGTCGAGAAACAAATCAGTCCATCTGCCACACAGCTATTGAGCCTGTGCTCTAGAGCCCGGGAGCTGCAACACTGAGCCCACGTGCCACAACAGAAGCCCACACACCCCAGAGCCTACGCTCCACACAAGAGAAGCCACCACAATGAGAAGACTGCACACCACAACTAGAGAGTAGCCTGCACATCAAAGTAGACCCAGCACAGCCAAAAATAAATAAAATTCTTTTTTAAAAATTCCTGGGAATTCACGGGCAGTCCAGTGGTTAGGACTCCAAGATTTCACTGCTGCGGGCCCAGGTTCAGTCCCTCATCAGGGAACTAAGATCGTGCAAGCTGCATGGCAGGGCCAAAAGTGAGGACTCCTAAGCATCACCTTACACCAAGAGTCAAAATCTTTGGGGAAAGAGAACAGAATACTGCATACAAAACCACAGATTTTACAAATAGCTCTGGGATTAGTTTAAGAAAAGTATAACTTGACACACTCTGTTGTTTTAACATAAGGGAAGTCCCTCCCACTGATTCCTTTTTTGGCTACACCAGAGACATCTCTGTAAAGATAACTTGGTTATTCACAGCAGAGGCCAGCAACCTTCATAGTATCATCTAACTTGCTTGCTCTAGGTTTAAATATGGTATCAATAGGTACTTTGAGTTCAGTTAAGTCGCTCAGTCGTGTCCGACTCTTTGGGACCCCATGAATCGCAGCACACAAGGCCTTCCTGTCCATCACCAACTCCCGGAGTTTACTCAAACTCATGTCCACCGAGTCGGTAATGCCATCCAGCCCCATCTCATCCTCTGTCGCCCCCTTCTCCTCCTGCCCCCAATCCTTCCCAGCATCAGGGTCTTTTCCAACGAGTCAACTCTTCGCATGAGGTGGTCAAAGTATTGGAGCTTCAGCATCAGTCCTTCCAATGAACACCCAGGACTGATCTCCTTTAGGATGGACTGGTTGGATCTCCTTGCAATCCAAGGGACTCTCAAGAGTCTTCTCCAACACCACAGTTCAAGAGCATCAATTTTTCGGCACTCAGCTTTCTTCACAGTCCAACTCTCACATCCATATATGACCACTGGAAAAACCATAGCCTTGACTAGACGGGCTTTTGTTGGCAAAGTAATATCTCTGCTTTTTAATATGCTATCTAGGTTGGTCGCCAGAGGTCACGGGTGGCGGCCGAGGGGAGCAACCCCCCGTCCAAGGAGCAGTGGCTGTGCGGTTGCAAGAGGGCCGAGAGGAGCTACTCCACATTCAAGGTCAGGAGGGGCGGTCATGAGGAGATACCCCTCATCCAAAGTAAGGAGAAGCTGCTGTGCCTTGCTGGAGCAGCCGTGAAGAGATACCCCACTTCCAAGGTAAGAGAAACTCAAGTAAGAGGGTAGGTGTTGTGAGGGGGCATCAGAGGGCAGGCACACTGAAACCATAATCACAGAAAACTAGCCAATCTGATCACAGGACCACAGTCTTGTCTAACTCAATGAAACTAAGCCATGCCGTGTGGGGCCACCCAAGACGGTCAGGTCATGGTGGAGAGGTCTAACAGAATGTGGTCCACTGGAGAAGGGAATGGCAAACCACTTCAGTATTCTTGCCTTGATATCCCCATGAACAGTATGAAAAGGCAAAATGATAGGATACTGAAAGAGGAACTCCCCAGGTCGGTAGGTGCCCAATATGCTACTGGAGATCAGTGGAGAAGTAACTCCAGAAAGAATCAATGGATGGAGTCAAAGCAAAAACAATATCCAGTTGTGGATGTGACTGGTGATAGAAGCAAGGTCCGATACTGTAAAGAGCAATATTGCATAGGAACCTGGAATGTTAGGTCCATGAATCAAAGCACATTGGAAGTGGTCAAACAAGAGATGACAAGAGTGAATACCGACATTCTAGGAATCAGCGAACTAAAATGGACTGGAATGGGTGACTTTAACTCAGATGACCATTATATCTACTACTGTGGGCACGAATCCCTCAGAAGAAATGGAGTAGCCATCATGGTACTTTGAGAAGCCGCCCGCAAAAAAGCCAAATAGACTAGGCCCAAGGCTATCAGGTTTATTGAACCCCCAATTTCCACTATTAAAAACACACAGAATTCTTAGGTATACTCTATTAATATCAAAGTCTGACCTTGAAAATTCTTCTCTTACTTTTTTTTTAGGCTCTGCCTGTGATAGGCTTTTTTTAATCGGAGGATAACTGCTTTACAATATTGTGTTAGTTTCTGCCATAAATCAACATTAATCAGTCATAGATACATATATGTCCCCTCCCTCTTGAACTCCCATCCCACCCCTCCAGGTTGTCACAGAACACCAGTTAGCATCATTCGGCAAATTCCCACTGGCTATTTACATATGGTAGCTAACTCATTAGAAAAGACCCTGATGCTGAGAAAGACTGAAGGCAGGAGGAGAAGGGGACGACAGAGGACAAGATGGTTGGATGGCATCACCAACTCAATGGACATGAGTTTGAGCAGGCTCCAGATGATGGACAGGGAGGCCTGGAAAGCAGCAGTCCATGGGGTGGCCAACAGTCAGACAGCACTGAACAGCAAAGGTCTGTTTCATGTTACTCTTTGAATTGTCCCTCCCTCTCCCTCCCTGACTGTGTCTACAAGTCTGTTATCCTAGCCAAGTCTTTAAAAGTAGCATTCTGACTAAAAGAGGCTGAGTTGAGCCTTCTTTTCTCATTCCTTTCCTTCAATTATGAAAATGTTCTCCAACGCACAGTTCAATATGGCAGCTACGAACATGCGGCTACTGAAATGTGACTAGGGACAAAAAGGCTGATTTTCTAAAATTTTACTTAATTTTAACTCATCTTAGTACAAAATTAGGGACTTCCCTGGCAGTCCACCCGTTAAAATTCTACACTTCAAATGCAGGGGGCTCACGTTCGATCCCTGGTTGGGAAACTAAGTTCCCCTGTGCTGCACACAGCCGTATGAGGGTGATGCCACCATCCTGGACAAAGCTGTAAAGTCCTATGGCCCATATAAATCAGGGTAAGTATCTACTCTAGCATCCAGAAGCAACCAATACTAATTTTCCCAGATGTCCCACTTTTCACTTTGGTTTCCTTAAGAGAGCTCACTTCATGACCAACTAAACCCTTATTGTTCTCGTTCAGTTGCTAAGTTGAGTCCAACTCTTTTCGATCCCATGCACTGTAGCCTGCCAGGCTCTTCTGTGCAATGGATTTTCCCGGCAAGAATACTGGAGTTGCCATTTCCTTCTGTAGGGGAGCTTCCCGATCCAGGGATCAAACCCGCCCTAACTTAAAATATATATCCTGATTTAATATTTCTCCAGTAGGCAGGGACTCTAGGTTTACTGTGTACAGCTCCAAGTCATTCATCCAAAATGTTGGCTCACTTATTAAAATTCTAGTTATAATTACTGTGTACCTAATAGGATAACTTATAGAAGCATAATCACAACAAATACTTTAATATCAGAATTATTCTAAGCATTTTACCTACAGCTGACCCTTAAACAAGGGTTTGAATTGAGAGGGTCCTCTTATATGTGGATTTTTGTTCAATACATACATACTACAGTACCACACCCAAAGCTGGTTAAACCTACAGATAAAAAGAGCCAACTGTAAAGCTGCCCATCAGTTTTTTATTGCAATGGGGTTGGTGTCCC
This sequence comes from Cervus elaphus, assembly GCF_910594005.1. Lineage (NCBI taxonomy): Eukaryota > Metazoa > Chordata > Mammalia > Artiodactyla > Cervidae > Cervus > Cervus elaphus. The sequence continues at coordinate 27,567,891 of NC_057818.1, forward strand.
AACTCTCACATTGTTCAGGGTCAACTATGTCAGTTTATTTAAACCTGGTAACTTGTTGAGGAAGACACTATCCCAACTTCATAGAGAAATAGCTGAACTTGCAGATACTAAGTAGAAGAATCATGAGAATACGGTAATAACAGGGCAGGAGATACAGGATTTACAAAACACAACTTGTATTATAACTTCCAAATAAGTATTTTAAAGAACCTAATTGTTTTAATGCCATTTCCTGATGTAAGTATTGCCATTCTTACAGAAAGTGATGAATAAGAGCTTCAGCATATGCTGCACAGTGAGGCCAAAAAGAAAAAAAGCAGGATAGATAACTAAACTTGAATTTCAGATAAATAATACATCATATTAAAAAAAGAGAGAGACGTTTAGGCCCCTAAGCCCACTATCCCTGCACTTTGTCTTTTAATTGATTCCTTTTTCATCCAGGAAATGACCAACTCTTTAAAAAACTTACTGAGAACTGCCTGGGTATCCACCAAAAGGGCACTGGTTAAGCAAATCAAAAAAAAGGAAAATTATGTAACACTAAAAAAAGAGTTACTTAGAAAGACTGGAAATATCTATTAGGGGATAAAAGCAAGCTACATGTGTGTATATGTCCTTATATGCAGACTATCTAGAAGAATACAAACAGTAACCATACATGAAAAGTTAGATGAAAGAAGCTAAGATGGGAATTAACTTTTTTTCCCACTGATAAAAAAGTAATTTTCAAAAACAAAATTTAAGGTCAATAAAAGTTTTTGCATATTCCAAGATTCTCTATACAAAAACCCCAATCTACAAAGGTCTGAACCTCATTCCCTGTGCAGAAAAGAGTAAATTTAACAGAGAAGGCCTGAGACTGCTTCTCCTTAGGAAGACTTGCCAAGTTGGCTCTTGGCCGTTGTCAGTACTTGGATTTTGAGAGAATTCCCACTCCCAGAATGAGGCTCATTGTGCCTAAACTGTACCCAAAAATGTGGCTTATGCTGAACAGCTGTTTTCCCTCTGGGAACCTAGAATTTTCCTATGTGGTAGGCAGAAGGTGCCTTCATGACCAACCGAGGCACTGAGTCTCTATGAGCTTCCCTGCCAGGCGACATTTCATACACATGTGTTGTCCCAAGTGCTGGAGGAATGAAGTGAGTCCTGTGTGACTCCCACTGGGAGAGGCTCAGGCACGGGAGAACAAGCCCGAGTTTTCTCTGGCTGTTGTTTAGTCACTAAGTTGAGTCCAACTCTTTTCCAACCCCAAGGACTGTACCCCAGCAGGCTCCTCTGTCCACGGGATTTCCCAGGCAAGAATACTGGAATGGGTTGCCATTTCCTTCTCCAGGGGATATTCGTGATCCAGGGATCAAATCTGCATATCCTGCATTGGCAGGTAGACTCTTCAGCATGTTTGCTTTCCTGATTTTGCTGTGTATCCTTTTGCTGTAATAAATCACAGCCCTGAGTAGAGTCATATGCCAAGTCCTGTGAGTCCTTCTACTGAATTACCGGACACCCACCTCCCAACACATTCATTCTGTTACTAGGCGAGAAGTGCCTTCTGAAGGTAAGTGGACTCAATTTGTGGGTCTCTTCTCTAGAATGTGCAGAATCCATTTCAGAATTTTACATTTTATCATAAAGACAATTCTGGAAGCTATTTGGATTGGCTTAGATATGTTTTAGGGAAGAAGGAAGTGAGAGTCTGGTTAAATGCTCACCAAATCTGTTTTCTCTTCCTGGCTCAATACCTAGACTTATTTTTCAGGCTCCTGCACAGGTGTGGCAAACAGACTAAGCTCTACCCAATGAAATGTAGGCCAAAAATGGTATCAGCCACTTCCAGAGCCAGTCCATAAAACCTCATACGCATGCTCCTCTAGTTAGTTCTTTTATCAACTGCCAGGTCAATGAATAGAACTCCCAGCACCTAGAGGAAGGTGGCATCACAAGATGGAAGGAGCCTGGGTTCTTCAATTACTACTACACAGAAGGCAACCTAAATGAACACTCTCAATTAAAGTTACAAATGTCTACCCTGCTAAGCCACTAATATCTTGGGGTTGTTAGTTACAATGTTAGCTTGCTCTGCCTACTAACAGACATGAATGGGTGAAATTAAAAGTTATTTTTGACAATGTGAAAAACTGAGAAGTCAGAAATTAAGGCTATCAGTGAGAAAAAGAAGTGAATGCATTCAAGAGGGAACTACAAGGACTCTAACTGGAGGAAAAGGAAAGAAGTGAAGAAAGAAGAGGAATCAAATATTCACCTTTCTAGACTAAGCACCTGAGTTCCACTTACTCCTGACATGAAACAACTGAGGAAGAAAGTGTGAAGGGCAAGAAAGATAATGAGGAATGTCTGGAGTGAGGCATACACATGAAATCCACTGGACAGCTGGAGTTACAGCCAGGAGCACATCAAGTGTGGGATGCAAATAACAGATCTCAGAATCATCAACATATAGATGATAGCATGGGAGAATTACAGAAATGAGCATAAAACAGGCCTACCGAGAGTCCTAAGGAAGCTCAGCACTTATGGAAAGGTTAAAAAAAGAACTACATATGATCCAGCAATTTCACTCCCAGGTATGTATCAAATGAAAACTAGAACTCTAATTTGAAAAGAAACATATACCCCAACGCACACTGCAGCATTATTTTTTTTTTTGCAGCATTATTTATAATAGCCACGATATTGAAAGAACCTAAGTGTCCATCAACAGAGGAACAGATAAAGAAGACGTAAGCATTTACATATATATGGACACACACACATATATAATGGACATATATAAATACATATAAAATGGACTATTACTCAGCCATTTAAAAAAATGAAATACTGCCATTTGCAACAATGTGGACGGACCTAGAGGGTATTATGCTTAGTGAAATCAAAGACAAATGCTGTATGTTACCACTTGTGCAATCTGGGGGAAAAAAAAATGAATATAAGAAAACAGAAACAGATTCACAGATAGAACAAACTAGCGGTTAAATGGGGAGAGGGATGGGAGGAGGGGCAAGATAGGGGCAGGGGATTAAGAGGTACAAGCTATTATGCAGATATACTGTACAGTACAGGAAATATTGCCAATGTTATAACTTTACATAGAATATAACCTATAAAAATACTGAATCACTGTTGTACACCTGAAACTAATTAACACTATAACTCAACTATACTTCATTAAGGAAAAAAAAGAGGGGAACTCAAAAAGGGAAGAGTGGACAGAGAGGTGGAAGAAACTTGAGTTATTAATATCAGAAACCAAGGAAAGTTCTCTACTTAATGGTAGTAACTAAAACCTAGCAACAGATAACATCCCTAAGAGAGCTCCCAGGAAGAATCTGTCCACTATGGCAGGCAGCCTCTAAAATAACCCCAATATTTTCTGCCTAATATTTACATCTTTAAGTGATCCGCTCCCTTAAGTGTCAGCTGGACCTTAAGTGTGGCTTCAAAATAAGAGACTAGAAAGTCACTTCCAAGATGAAGTTACATGAAGACTGACTTCAGCTTTGTTTACCTCTCTAAACCTGTGCTCTGAGAGAAAGCAGCAAGCTGTCCTGGTATGAGTAACCCTGTGGAGAGGGCAATATGGCAAGGAACTGATATCTCCTAAACAACAGCCAGCAAGGATCTGAGATCTGACAACGGCTACATGAGTAAGCTTGTACCCTTCAGACCCTTCTTATTATCTTTCAGACATGAGATGATTATGGCCTATGGATACCTGCACTGCAACTTTGTGAGAACACTTTGTCAGAAGCATCTAGCCAGGCTGTGCCTCTGAATAAAAAGCCAAAATGATTTTTAAAAAATAGATAAACTTGGGAGTTGAGCTATTTCTAAACTCATCGTGCAGCAACTGGTAACTAACACATCAATAATAGTCTATGACAACCACAGGGAAGAGATTTTATGACATATATTTGGCAGTATAAAAAATAAATTATTGTAAATTATCAGAATTACTAGGAGATCACTAATGACCTCCAAGAGAGGGACGTTAGTGGTCACCAGAAGACAGGCCAAGACTCCTCCATAAAGAGGATAAAACCATAAGGTAATAGACCAGGGCCAGGCTCAAGCCCCAGCCCCTCCAAAACCTTCCAAACACATCAGTTGGTCTACAGATTTAAGTGCTGACCCATCTCCCCTTCCCTTCAGTACGCATGCTGCATACTGTTAAAATTTAATCACACTGTTCACTATTGTTTCATGTGTATTATCCTTTTCATCAGTTCCTTAGGACATACCTCAGGTTTGCTTCCTATCTCTTCTTTGCCTCCACTCCCAACCAAACAACTAGCTTTGAGGGCATCAAAACTTTTTCCATAACCCTGCTAAGTCCAAAACCAGTATTCCGTTTCTAGGTTTCTAAAATACAATTTGACTAGACTTATCAGGAAACAAAATGTATTAAAAATCTGCATTTCTTCCACCTTCATCACCCATCAAAGGTGGAGATAATTTTCCATAATCTCATTCCAGGTTTGTTTGTCTTCAATTGTGATAACTCACTATTTTATGTTATCACTTACAAAGTTTATTTGGCAGTATTTCTTTTGACATAATACATCTCAATTCCAAAGGTGTTAAAATGTTAAAAATCTTTTAGAATCAGTAAAATATGGTATTCCTTTTCCATATGCAGTGTTTCACATATGCCAGTGTGAAATTAAAATAATTTTAAGTATACTTGTGACTTATCCCAACAATATATGAATAGAAAGTAAGCAAAATAACCCTGACAACAAATCTGAACCCCAAAAGAGTATTCACTGGAATAAACTAGGAGGCAATATTGCCTCCAAAAGCATTTTGAAATGTGAGTGAGTCACTGGAATTCAGTGTGAAGTAGAGATGCAACAGACATCCTGCAAAGAAGGAGAACAGCACCAATAAACTATTCTGCCCAAACATCAATAGTGCCCTTGTTCAAAAACAGCTTTTGCATCACCTTTCTGCAGGGTGGGCCCTAGAATGTGAACACCTCAAGTTTGGCTTTCCACAAAGTTAACATACAGTCAAGCACAACTCATATCCACCAAGTGGTATAAAATAGTATATAGCGGATGTGAAGTGGCTACCAAAACTTATCCAAGAAACAGTTTGTGTCAGGTATTTGAGCTACATCAGGGGACAGTCATACATCACGGCATTCCCACTGTGGGAGAGAACCAAAAATCATAAAAAATTATCAAATATATTTTAAAAGACACGACATACTATGGAAAAATAGCAAAGTAAAGTAAACCAAGTTGGAAGGGGATGCAGGGTGTCACAAATTTTAAAGTAGGGTGGTCAGTTAGTCTTATGGAGAAAGCAATTATTTAAGCAGATTTTAAAGAGTTGAAGGGTTTAGTTAGCCATAAACACATCTGAGAGAAGAATGTTCCAGGCAGAGAGACTGTCAGTTAATGCAAAGGCTTCCTCAGAGAGGAAGTATGTGTGAAAAGAAAGGCATGGAGGTCAAGTGTAGCTGAAGTAAACTTAGTGAGGGAGAGAATAAGTTGGCTGGGGGAAGGTGGAATATATAAGAAGGTGCAGGGCAGGGCTAATGATGAAAGGACTTTCTTTGGCTTTTACTAAAGACAAATGGAGAATCAATGAACAATCTGAACAGAAAACACGACCTTAGTTTTAAAAATATAAGAATCACTCTTAAAAAAAAAAAGTAAGAATCGCTCTAGATGATGAGAATAAACCACAGGGGAGCCAAGGGTAGAAAGCAAAGTAGATAACAGCACATTAAGAGAATTAGTGACTGAAACCCAAACAGAGAAGAACTCTAAAAAGCTATACACATTGAAAAAAAAAAAAAAAGCTATACACGTATCCCAAAACTAGGTTAGTATATTAAAGCAATTTATCATGCCAACATTTTGTGGTTGCCAAAGTCCTTGAGGGCTTACTGATTAGAGAAGACAAAAATCAAAATGAAATACTTACAAGGAATTTTTACATTTTACCTTTGGACAGACAACCTCAACTTTTGTAACCTCTAGCATAACTGTTTGAAAAGGGAAGAGAATTATTCCTAAAATACTCATGCCATAATAGTGACTATTTATACATGGTATACATATCTCTTCATTACCTATAGAACAAAGAGCACCAGCATGAATAATTCATATTGTGGACACCCCCAAATTATGTATTTCCAGGCTTAGAAAGGTTTAGTGTAAAACTTTTTCTTAGAACTCACCTGGCAAGGAATAAGGAAATATTCAAGGGCATAAGAGTGGACAGGTAATAAATCGGTTTGAAATGAAAAGTTCTGCCAAGGATAAAAACAAATGAATCAAGAGTTGACTTACTTCATGACTATGTCACTTCAAATATGCCAATTTTACTTAAGGCAATGGAACCTTAATACTAACTTAAAAAACATTTAATAGCCTTGTGTGGATAGCTTCGCAATTTTATTTATTTTATGGCCAGGCAGCACATGGGATCTTAGTTTTCCAACCAGAGACTGAACCAGCACCCCCTGAAATAGAAGCATAAAGTCTCAACCACCAGACCACCAGGAAAGTCTCTTCACACTTAAAATAATTCAATCCATACATCAGCATACTTTAAACAATTGTGTTAGCAAAAAAAAAAAAAAAAATTGTGTTAGCAAATAACAATTTATTTATAAAAACTGAAAAAGTGAAAAGAGCTAAAAAAGCATGCTTACTCCAAAATCAGAAAAGAATCAGTTCTTGATCTGAAATCAACCAAATCAGAAGCATCTTCCCAGTAACGTGCAAAATTACAAAGCTATGCCGTATATATTTAAGACTGCTACAAAATAAGAGTACTCTTCTTGGAGCTATACCTTAAAACTCTAACTACACCAAGAGAAAACTTACTCAAATATCTGTCACAATTCAACTTACAGTGAAGAACATTTTAAAACTTAAGTAAAAAAAAAGAAATTTAAGCAGCTCATCCTTTGAAGCCCTCAAAAGAAATGCAAGGTTATTATACTGAAGTTCAGTAATGCCCGCTTTCAATAACTGTAAGAGAGTTTTATATTTTGTACTTGAGTTTTATATTTGTACTTGAGTTTTCTATTTTTCACACCGAAGAGATGAAAAACTCAAACCTTGTAGCTTGTCCTCCAAAAATAAGTGGTTGATCATAGATTATCCTAACCTTTTTGATGAACAATCAAAACGTTTTCCTTGTACTTCAGTAGTATGGCAAGACAGAACCAACAGTAGGGTAGAATAGGAAAACCTGGTCTAACACTATTATTTAAGGAAGTCACTTCAATTTCCTGGGCCTCAATTTTCTAAACAAACCATTAATTCTGTATGACTAGATTTCAAAGTTTAACTTTCTAAAAGATGTCAACAGAATTATAAGTATAGCTGGAAGAGCAACAGCCTGTGCGCTCGAAGAACAAAAACCAGGGTGTATGGTTTTCCAAGAACGCCATGTTCTATAAATCTACCCAAGTGTAACAAGCGGAAGCGTTATTCAATTACAACTCAGGACAACTGTATGTGTTTGGAGGATGAGAGACTCCTTACCTACTACAAAGTAGGACAGAAAACTTACAAGTCAATATATGGTACAGGTAAGTGAAACTAGCCAAGAGGAAGGAAGAAATTATTTTTGCTTAGGGAAATCAAGGAAAAGATTATAGACAGTACATGTGAAAATGAATTGGAATGGTAATGTTTTGGTAGATACAGATGATGACACTCCAGATAATAAGGGCAAAAATGCATTTGGGAACCACTGTGTAACAATCTTTTAACTACAGCATAAGTTAGTAACATGCTGCTATGAGTACAGAGGGATCAATACTTACACAGTGATAGGTCAAGGTACTGAAAAACTTGAGTACACAATGCCTAGATTCAAACCAATGACTTGGTAGACAGTTGGTCATTAATATAAAGAACTAACTGCATTCCTGGAATCATTTACATTTACAACATTTTCATGTATTATTTATGTAATAAAGAAATCCAATGAACAAAAGATACTGGAGATCAGTTAGAAAGCTAATGCGAAAAAGGGTCTAAAACAAAGAAGGAGCTATTCTGAGTCCACAAAAAAATTAACAGTAACGCTGCATTTCAAAACTAAGAGCTCTAAATCCAAGGTGACAAACTTTCAAACTAATTATCTAAAAGGGGAAGTGTTGAGCTCTTAATATGAAGCTTAAGAGCAATAAAATGCTCTCTTTCAAAATAATGCTTTCACTTTACATTTCATATAATTAGTCCAACACCACTAAACAAAAACAAAAAACCCACAACAACAAAACCTACACCTCCACTGCAGACACTTTTAACATCTCATTCAACATTCTAATTTAGCCTAGAGGCAGAAATGCATTTTTTTTTTCCATAAATGCATTTCTCAAACCTATACTCCATACTCCCCAAGGCTGCATTTCCTTCAAATCTCAACACAGGATTTCAAATTAAGTCTACACCTCTACTGACTTCTCAAATGAGTTTTTCAACGAATAATTTGTTTTATTTGCTTTGCTACATTCTTGCAAATACATGAATGAAAAGTACCTTAAGATTAACTATTGTGTACATAAAAGATGCAAAGGTTTTGAGCCCATTTTAGCTTTGAAATATGCTTCTTAAAAATTGTGAGCAAATAGGAAAGGAACTGCAGGATCTTTCTTTATATAAGGTCTTAAAATAAAACTCAGTAGGATGCCATTTTGAAACTTCCCAGCAGGAAGTTCAGTTTGGACAGAGGGCCAGTTAAGAAATGCTTTGACCAATATTTTGTAAATGACTTGAAAGTCAGTTTTGTTCTCTTACCAAAAAAAAAGAGAAAAAAAGAAACAACCAACTTTATGACTGGTACTAATTTTGTTAATTCAAGAATCATAAACATCTTACCAAAAATAAGTGTCTTGAAATATCTGGGCATCCAATTTAAATTACTGTAGACAAATTCTCTTCCATAGTATTGGGTAATAAAGATTTGTTACACGGTAGAATGAAATAAAGATTCAAGTTCATAAATTCATAAACTTAAGTTGGTTAAAAAGAAACTTCTCATAACTAGATCAGGATCTAACCAAAAACATACTTGGAAAAAGCAATATTCAAGGATAATTTGATATTAGTCTTTAAGCATGTTGTCAAGAAATAAGCATTTCCTCTTCTGTCCTCCGAGTTTTTTTTTTTTTTTTTAAAATGACTTAACCCAAAGTTCGGAGGACATTACAATATTTAGCCTGACAAGATCAATATTAAAGAGACCAGTACTTAAAACCCCAGCAGAAATCTCTAAGAGACTGTATTTCTCTCTGGCTAAGCCAGAGATCCATTTGAGTTAGGAACCGAAAGCATTTCAGTTCTGTTCCACAATAATGCCAGAAAAGGGTGCCTTAAAACTGCCAAGACTACAATCTTAGGCAAGAAAGGGTAAGACGTTGTTATTGATGGTCAAATCTCTGCCTTGTTTACATGGAAGGAATTGGGACCCTTCACTTGTTGAAAAGTGACCAACTCTCCAAGTTTTGTTATCGTATGACCATTTCAAAGCACAACTAGATGCCTACATCTAGTTATCTAGTTACGTTATCATCAGTTCATTTTCTCCTTAGACAAGGTAACAATTTGGAATGTCCTAAAACAGGATAATTTAAACTGTTACCATCTATCTTATTAAGAGCTAAAACACTACACTGCCAATCTCTGGAAGAATAGATATGAGAACCTGAGGATATTAAACCCAAATACTTCTACACAAACAAGTTTGTTCTTAATCTGTTTGACCTACTTCCTGATTTTGTATGTGTCCAATCATTTTTCCATCCGTGTATCCCTACTCCTATCAAACGGACTGTCACGAGGCAAACACTCAGAATTTTCTCCGCAAAAAGTAATCAACTATACTCACTCAGTTATTAACTGTTAAACTCCCCAAGGCAATCGAATTACAGAGAAATAAGAAGGGAGACTAAGAGTTAATACTTTCAGAAAAAAAATACTTTTAAAAGTCCTAAAATATGTGATGTTTGAGTGACTTCAAAGGGAAAAGCTTTCTGCTCAAAGTTTATTTTAAACACATCTCCAAACCCACAGACATCAAGCATTAAAGTTTAATCCTAGGAAAGGTACTCATCTGTGGAACCCAGTTGGGTGAAATCTGCAGAGGCGGTGGGACTGAAAAAGAAGATTTGTGCTTTTGGCCTTATGTAACCCCCTCGAGGCCCGTAGTCTCTCTCACTGAGGCCTCCCAAATGCTCGGCTAACTAGGAGGGCACTTCTCCGGGGCGAGCAGTACCGCTACTACAGAACAGACACTGGGCCAGGTGGGTGAGGGCCGACTTTGGAGGCTTGAGTGAGCGCCCGGGCGCGCGAGTGGAACAAAACCTGTGGCGAGAAGTAATGAGGAAGTGCTCGCTCCCGCCCGCCCCTCCCACCGGCGGACACCCGAAACACCCGCGGTTTGACAACGTGCTGGAGGCGGGGGAGGGGGACTGGCAGCTCCAGGTCCACCGAGAGGAACCCGGAGTCGGCAACTACTCCGAACACGGTCACCTCGCGCCCCCCCCCCCCCCGCCACCCCGGAGCTAGGCCTCCGAGGCCGATGTCCGAAACACCCATCCGGCAGTTGAGGAGCTCGTGGAGTCTGCGAAGGGTGCAGTCCGCGCGAAGCGAGGGCCCAGCCACCCCAAGTGCCGCCAGCGCCGCCCTCAGAGCCGCCAGGCCCGGGCAAGGTGGGGGCCAATCCCGGGTCTCATTCCGCGCTCTGCGCTCGGTTTCGCAGAGCTTTCACCAAGCCCTCTTCTCTTCAGAGGCCGAAGACTCCGCGGGCCGAGGAAAGAGAGTCCGCCCTCTCTCGCCTCGCCACTTCCCCGTCCCGACTGCCCCTCACACCTCGGAGCCCCGGGAAACGCTCCCAATGGCCCCGGGACCACCCCCGTTCCTGCCCGCACCGGCACCCGCGTTCCGTAGCTGACACCGCCTGCCGGCCTCGGCACCCGACCCCAGCCCACCACACCTCAAGCGGCTCCGGCGGCGCTGGACACAGGAAACTCCTGGGTCCCCGACTCCGGCTCTCCTAGACCCCCTCTTCGGTTAACTCCGCTTGTTTCTCTACAAAATGGCGCCGGAGGTCGCGCGCTCACGTCGCGGCCTTTCCCCTCCCCGTTCCCATTTCATCATTTGCTGCCCGCCCGAGGAGGGCTGGACCCAGCACCAGCCAATGATCGCACCCCGCCTGTGGCTCCCGCCCAATCACCGACAGGTGCCCGCGGATTTAAACCAATCACACACTATCACTTGCAGAAGTCAAGGAAGAAACCAGGCTCCTGCTAGCAACTACCAATCCAGACTCCTACTTCGCGGGCTTTGGCCAATTGCCGTTCACCAGTCCCTAGGGACCGGAGTCGGAGCCCTCGCGCCTGCGCTCGAAGCGAGGGCCAATGGGGAGAAGCAGATAACTTCGATTTGGGGCTTCACGGACTTCCCACCTGCCCTCGAGGGCCTCGACCAATGGGGGTCTGGCAATGCCTCAGAAACAATAAAGGAGGGGGCACTTAAGCCCTCTTCACCTTGCGCGGGAACTACGCTGAGTTAAAGTGAAAACACCCTTCCAGTACTCTCCTTCCTCTTTCGAAGTGTCAAGTGTCCAGTAGACCACGGGGATTCCCAATCTTAAACATTCCCCTCCTCCCCCGCGTCTCTTTGGCGGGGAACGCCGGTTACGAGAAAGCTACAAGCAAGCCAGGGTCTAACTAGAGCTCTGGCGCTTTGCATCCTGGGATGTGTAGTCCTCCCCCTCTGCCCATTCCTGTCGCAAAAGTAGTGCGAGCTCCTCCCTCATTTACGGCCCCCGAGGAAGAGCAATGCATTCTGGAGAACGTAGTCCCGTTTGGTCCTCTCATGCTCCCATCCGGAGAACTTTCCCGTCTAGTTCTGCGTCTTGAAGGAGGCACTCCTTACAGAGAAATAGGAAACTCAGATTCTCTGTGGCTTAGTCCGTGTTAGCGGTAGCAGAAGGAATACTTATGCCGTTTGCTCTCAGGAGAAAAAAATGTAGAAACATCTTTTTTTAAAATTTTGTGGTTAAAAAAAGTATTTAAAAAAAAGTATTTTGTGGTCACCTGTATCTAACTCAGGGTGGGAGAAGTGAGAAGAAAGTGTTGACTGGTGGCTCTTTTACTTTTTGAAACACGTATCGTTGTCATCCGCGTCTTGGGGCTACGCGGAGTTGTCTCCTAGCCATCTCTCCTACTGTCTTTTGTGCCTAAAAATAGTTTTTAAAAAAAGTTGTGGTAAGGCCCGTGGCCTTCTAAGATGTCCCACACTCTGTGGAGTATGTTTCTAAGTCCATATCTTACCTTAAAAAAAAAGTTGTGGTAAAAACACTTAACAAAATTTACGTTTTTATGTGTATCGCATGTTGTTGTTCAGGGTTGCATAGTAGTGTTAAAAATTCATGCATATTGTGCAGTGGATCTCTAGAAGTTTTTCATCTTGCAAAACTGAAGCTGTGTACCAGTCGAACAACTCCTCATCTCCTCCCTCCAGTCCTTGACAGCCACCTTTCTGTTTTCTAAGAGTTTGACTACTTTAGATACCTCTTACAGGTGGACTCATGCAGAATTTGTCTTTTTGTGACTGACTGATTTCTCTAACCTCCTAAAAATGCTTTTTGACACCTGCCTTGGTTGGATGCCAACTCTTCCAGCAAACTTTTACGGAGTATGTGGTGGTTTCAAATACCTGTAGGATACCAAAGGACCCCATGTACAATAAGCACAAGGGTTGCTTCGGTCTTGTTCATAGCTGTATCCCAGCACCTAGCACAGTGCCTGGCACTTGATAGACACGTGAGCAAATAAATGTTGAAAAATCATGCAATGGAGAATTGGACTTAAAACATTATAATGTTAGTGATAGAAGACCCCTGAAACAGACCAAGGATGAGAATATAAGTCCTTCCTATGCCTTGTTGCTGTATAAAGTTGCTGAAACCTCAATGGATAGCAGAAATTTTAGCCAGATTTATCAAAACTGAAAATGCATAGATCCATTGATCCAACATCTAAGAATTTATTCCACAGGTGAATACTGAAAATTTGTACAGAGAGGGATATTTAAAGATATTCATTGATGGGGTTAATGGGGGTCCCAAAAAGAAAAGGCAGAGGAACCAGAGATCAAATTGCCAACATCCGCTGGATCATCGAAAAAGCAAGGGAGTTCCAGAAAAACGTCTATTTCTGCTTTATTGACTATACCAAAGCCTTTGACTGTGTGGATCACAATAAACTGTGGAAAATTCTGAAAGAGATGGGAATACCAGACCACCTGACCTGCCTCTTGAGAAATCTGTATGCAGGTCAGGAAGCAACAGTTAGAACTGGACATGGAACAACTGACTGGTTCCACATAGGAAAAGGAGTACGTCAAGGCTATATATTGTCACCCTGCTTATTTAACTTATATGCAGAGTACATCATGAGAAACACTGGACTGGAGGAAGCACAAGCTGGAATCAAGATTGCCAGGAGAAATATCAATAACCTCAGATATGCAGATGACACCACCCTTATGGCAGAAAGTGAAGAGGAACTAAAAAGCCTCTTGATGAAAGTGAAAGAGGAGAGTGAAAAAGTTGGCTTAAAGCTCAACATTCAGAAAACTAAGATCATGGCATCCAGTCCCATCACTTTATGGCAAATAGATGGGGAAACAGTGGAAACAGTGGCAGACTTTATTTTTGGGGGCTCCAAAATCACTGCAGATGGTGATTGCAGCCATGAAATTAAAAGACGCTTACTCCTTGGAAGGAAAGTTATGACCAACCTAGACAGCATATTAAAAAGCAGAATTACTTTGTCAACAAAGGTCCATCTAGTCAAGGCTATGGTTTTTCCAGTGGTCTTGTATGGATGTGAGAGTTGGACTATAAAGAAACCTGAGCACCGAGGAATTGATGTTTTTGAACTGTGGTGTTGGAGAAGACCCTTGAGAGTCCCTTGGACTGCAAGGAGATCCAACCAGTCCATCCTAAAGGAGATCAGTCCTGAGTGTTCATTGGAAGGACTGATGCTGAAGCTGAAACTCCAATACTTTGGCCACCTGATGCGAAGAGCTGACTCATTTGAAAAGACCCTGATGCTGGGAAAGATTGAGGACAGGAGGAGAAGGGGACGACAGAGGATGAGATGGTTGGATGGCATCACCGACTCGATGGACATGGGTTTGAGTGGACTCTGGGAGTTGGTGATGGACAGGGAAGCCTGGCGTGCTGCAGTTCATGGGGTTGCAAAGAGTCGGACACGACTGAGCGACTGAACTGAACTGAAAAGGTTGGACACAACAGAAAAGAAGATGAATAAGAGTATGGAATACCACAAAGTTTTTTAAAAATATAAGTCTGTAGGTACTAATATGGAATGATTCAAAGATTTATTGTTAATTGTTAGGTGCAGAATAAGAAAAACAAAACCAAAAATGGATGGCATAATCAGTATGTTACCATTTGTATAGGAGAAAGGAACTATATTTGTATTTACCTATAAATAAATGTATAAAAAGATTTGAAAAGATATGCCATTTCCCCCAACTGACATCAGTGGTTATCCCTGGATAGGGATTGGAATGAGGAAGGGTAAAGGGAGCTTTTGCTTTTTGTTTTGTTTTCAGTCAGTCAGTTCAGTGACTCAGTCCTGCCTGACTCTTTGCAACCCTATGGACTATAGCATGCCAGGCTTCCCTGTCCATCACCAACTCCCAGAGCCTACTCAAACTCATGTCCATCACATCAGTGATGCCATCCAACCATCTCATCCTCATCGTCCCCTTCTCCTCCCACCTTCAATTTTTCCCAGCATCGGGGTCTTTCCCAATGAGTCAGTTCTCTGCATCAGGTGGCCAAAGTATTGGAGTTTCAGCTTCAACATCAGTCTTTCCAATGAATATTCAGGACTGACTTCCTTTAGGATGGACTGGTTGGATCTCCTTGCAGTCCAGGGGACTCTCAAGAGTCTTCTACAACACCACAGTTCAAAAGCATCAATTCTTCGGCACTCAGGTTTCTTTATAGTCCAACTCTCACATCCATACATGACTACTGGAAAAACCATAGCTTTGACAAGATTGACCTTTGTTTTGTTTTATTACCATACTATTTGAACTTTTGAAAAAAGGATGTATTCATGCTTTATTTGTATAATTTAAAAAATATATATTTTAAAAGATACCTGTAGAGGTCAGCTATCTTAAGATCAATGCTGTAATTCTACAACTAGATTTGTGGTTGGTCTTAGACATAAACCTCCTAAAGTAAAGTAAGTTGAATAAAATAAAGCTAAGTTGCCTTTCCCCACTTCAGCTTGTCTTTACCCTAAGGCTGCTCTGGGAGACCCTTCTGTCCACTGCCAGCCCCTGCCTCCCACCCCCAAACTCACAGCCCCAGCTACACCAACACTACTCCTAGGATTTGACTTGCTTTGGGGACTTAGCCTAGTACCTGCAAGGACTCCCACAATAAATAGCTTTGAGATCAAAGGTCTTCAACTGTGTGTTATCATGAATTCTGGGTGTCTTCTATACTTACCAGAAAGGAGAGAGACGCATAGAATGTTTTCCAGTTGGAAGGGTTAGTGGAGATCACCTGGTGTACTTTTTTCATTTTATTGAAAGACATAGTTTGGAAGTCATACTTTGTCTGGACAAAGTAGTTTACTAGAGACCTTCACAAAGAATTGAATCACCTTGTAACTCAGCAATTATGTGTTCTGGGGTTCAAACATATTTAGAAACAGGATATTTTTACCAGCTATTAATTACTCACCTGGCCTCTTTCCTCAGCCTTCTTCCAATCCTTCACCCCCCAATTAATTGTGCATCCCAGACTCTGGAAGAACTATACAAACTCTTTTAATTGTTTCTTAAAATAGCCTAGAGAGGAACATGTAAGTGCTAGGAAACAAAAGCCTTATTGAATTGGCTTGGGGTGGAGGCAAAAATGCCTAGAAGACAAAGGACTTTGAGACTTTGAGGTCTGCAGAAAACTGTGTTATAAAATGTTTGGAGGTGCTCAAAGAGGAGATACTAGACCTTTTTATTCCATGTTCTTGTTTTTCAGTCCCATTTATCAGAGAGTCAGTAACTTCAACTTACAGGAGTTTTGACTGTCTTATCCAAAGCAACTCACTGACAGCCTAAGTCTGAATTCTGATCTCCTTCTAGTCCATCACCACTGCCTAGCTCCAAAACCTTCTTGCTCCCTGGGCACCCAGGGTTTGATATGAATTCGGTGACTCTACCCTGATGGGGGATGAACAAGGAGGCACGTTCTATGAAGGCCATTGAGGACTTAAAAACTCCAGTCCCTAAGCCGGGCTATGCCCTTAACTTTCTGTGTAACCTTGGGAAAGTCACTTCCCCTCCCTGTACTTCTTTTTCCCCCTTCATTATTCTGAGGTTATTGGGCGTGACCCCAATACCTGAGGATACTTGGTGTGATTGTGTTCTGTGGACCCCTAGGAAGGCAAGGACTTACTGTGGGGTCCTGGAATTCTTATGTGCACATAGGCTTATTAACTAATAATATATCAAGTACTGTACTCTAAAGGTAAAATTTTACATGCTTTATCTCATCCATACCTGTAGAATAGGGACCCCATTTTACAGATCATAAAACTGAGGCTTAGGAAGGTGAATCACTTGCCCAAGATCATATACCTAGTCAATGGCAAAGCATGCCTTGCAGCCCAAGCTCTCTGACTTCATGGTGTACATTCCCAGTTATCGCCCTTTAAGCCTTCACTTGGAAATCCCCATGCCTAGGTGATCTCCCAACTGTCATGTTCAGTGATCCAGTAGTGACCAGACAATTTCCAAGCCAAAAAATGTGATGCATCATCTGACAGGGGTATTATAAATTAGTGACACAGGTTCTGAAAATACTGCCATGAGTTTGGAGTTTTCCAGTTAAGTTTACATTTGAATTTTTAGATCCTCTCCTTAACAGGGGATTCAGTCCAAAGACTGTGTAGAAACTTTTGACTTTTTTTGGTAAGATTGTTTATCCCTCTGTTTCTTTTCATGACTGAACAGGGAAGAATCTAAGAGGGAAAAGGAAAAGCTGTGAAGCATCTCCTCTGGTTCATGGTTAGTTTATGGTTAGTTTAGCACTGAGTGAATGCTTGCAAACAAGCTGGAGCAGGTCTGAGAAACCTGCCTTGGGCTGGAGACAGATGTGTGGACTTTAGGACTATTGATGAAATTCTCCTGTGCCAGGCAGAGTCTGTGTGACTCTGCCCTATTTTCTGTTCTCCCTGATTACAGACCTGATGTTTGAAACAATTGCTGAAACCTGCACCATTAGTCCGAGCTCTTCATCCTCTGCCCATCTGGGCCCCTGCTTTCGCAGATAGTTCTCATTTAGTTCTACAGACTTCTCTGCGCTCTGTCTCAATCCCTCTGCCCCCAGCTTACACATAACATCATTTACCTAGCACCCATCTCTACTGTCGTCTTAGAGAAATAAACTTACACGATATCCTGAACTGAAGCAATAAGTTGAATATTGTCTTTCAAATTCCCCTTTTGAGGGGTGCCAAGCCACCTCTCCCAGGTGGCTGAGTGGGAAAGACTGCCTGCCAATGGAGAAGACTTAGGTTCAATCCCTGAGTCAGGAAGATCCCCTGGAGGAGGAAATGACAATGCATTCCAGTATTCTTGACAGGAAAAATTCCATGGACAGAGGAGCCTGGTGGGCTACAGTCCATGGGATTGCAAAGAGTCAGACACAATTGAGCATGCATGCAAGCCTCACAGCTTGTAGGATCTTAGTTCTCCAACTAGGGATTGAGCCCTGGTCAATCAGTTGGACCCTGGGCCAGGTCAGTTCAACATACATCACACACACTCCTCCCCCACCAGGGCAGAACCCTCGTTTCTTCAACAGATTATCGTGGATTCAACATCTGCTCTGTCCTGCTCAGAGCAGAATAGGCACTTCAGGCGCCTGTGGAAGTTAATGTTGCTCATTATCCTCTGCTCAAACTAGCCAAGAAGCCAACTGTCAGAACAAAGGATTACAAATGTGATCAATGTTAACAAATGGGGAACATAGGGAGTTTGGGAGAAACCTGCAACCTAGTCTAGGGATTCAAAGACTCTCTAAGGATGTGAAAGGAGTAGGGGTGCTATAGACAGAGTGGCAATACCTTCCAGCAAAGAGCTAAGCCTCAGAGATGGCTGCTGGCATTTTTGAGGAATTAAAAGAACAGAAAGGTTGGAGCCTAGAGAAGCAGCCAGAGGCGGGCTTAAGCCTCTGTGGTCAACCCTTTATCCTAAGGGCTCTGGGAGCCTTTGAAGGGTTGGATGGAACAGCTGATGTGCTAATATTTGCATTGTTTGAAGGTCACACTGGCTGTAGCATGGCGAAAGGACTGGTGTCCAGCAAGAGACGTAGCTGGGAGACTAACCAGGAGGCCACCGCAGAAGTCCAGGGGTGGTGGGGATGGAGGGAAGTGGGGCCACCAGAGATGTGGGAGGTCAAAGTGCCAGGCTTTGGCAACTAATCAAATGTGAAAGGTGAGAGGGCAAAGGGAAGGATTGTCTGCTCCTGGGTACTTCCCCAGAAACCCCATCCCATGAAGCAGGGAGACTGGAGGAGCAAGACAGAGATAGTGAGTTCAGTTTAAAAGTGCATATGTTTCACACAAGTGGAGTGGCCCCCTTGGGCTAAAGCCCTAGGCAACTGAGAGCTGGAACTGCTGATGGAGACTCGAGTTACTGACCAGCGGGTGGCCCTGGGGGAGCCTTCAGAGAGCAGAGGCCCTGGGGCCCTGAGAAGAGCTATGCTCAGACCCCTGGTTGAGGAGGGAAGAGTCATTAGCTTGCTGGGAAACAGACCAGCCCAGGAGGCCTGAGGACTGCTGGAGGCTGAGTGAAGTCACCCTAGCCAGAGGACAGAGGGACTCAATGTTTTTGAGCAGCCAAGCAGGGAAGAGATTGACAAGGCCTTGGGCTGTGTGATAGGGCTGTGTGACCTTGGAGAGAGCCTTTTCTGTGTGTGGAGGGAGGGGACCTTAAGCCAGAAGGGGCTGGGCTGCCAGGAGAGCGGTAGGTGGAGGGGAAGGGAGGGTTTGTTTTTAAGATAGAGAGATTGGGGCACATTTGAATGATAATAAAGTCCTTGGAGTTCAGTCAGTTTTAGACAGCTGGAGGGACAAGGTCTTCTGTGTTTTTGGAAATACTTGGTCTTTGAACTTCTCCAGCCCTCCTCCTCCTCCTTCTCCTAAGGGTTCTTCTCCGAAGCAGAATGTGTCCAGCAACTGCCCCATGGGAAGTGACTCTTCCTCTGGCTGCTAAGTTTGGGAAGAAGAAAAACCTTGGCCACCCCACCGCCACCCCTACCCAGACCGCCCCAGAGTCCACCCTTCTCCTGGGGTATCATGTCCTCACTGGCTGCCTCAGGGCCTCCACGCACATCTCCCTCCCCATGAAGTTGTAAGCCGGGTCAGTGTCCCCCTTATAGACAAGGGCTCAGAGGTCATCCTGCAGCAGCTCTCAAGGGAGAGGGGCGGTCCAGACAACCCATGTCTACTCTGGGACACAGGGAAACTGGGAACTGGCGTTCCTGAGCCCCTTTTCAGCCTTGCCTCTTTAAAAAATATATATATACGTATTTATTTATTTTTGGAACCCTTTGTTGTGGCCCTCTGGCTTCTCCAGTTGCAGCTCGTGTGCTTAGCTGCCCCAAAGTATGTGGGAATCTTAGGGCCCCGTCTAGGAATTGAACCTGCGTCCACTGCATTGGAAGGCAGATTCTTAACCAGTGGGCCACCAAGGAAGTCCCAACCTCACCTCTTTTTTTTTTTCCAACCTCACCTCTTAATCAGTGAAAAGTTGCCCCTCGATATGGGCCTATCCACTCTCCCAGGATAACGATTCCTTCCCACACCTCTTCTTGGACTTTCGGACTGCACCTCCATCCCATCTGCTTCCGACTGCATCAGGGGCCTCTGCGTCATCCATCTCTTCTTTCTACAACTATTTGAGTCTTTACTGTGTTCCTGTCACTGATCCAAGTGCTGGGATCCTAACAGTGAGCAAACAGCCTGCCCTCACCTACATCCTAGTGCTGCTGTCTCTGCCCTGGGCTAGTGCCCGAGACAGGGTTCAATTCCTGGATCAGGAAGATCCCCTGGAGAAGGAAATGGCAACCCACTCCAGTATTCTTGCCTGAAGAATTCCATGGAGACAGGAGCCTGGTGGGCTACCGTCTATGGGGTCACAGAGAGTCAGACACGACTGAGTGAGTAACACACACACACATATGTCTGCCCCACCTCTCCCCAAGAAGGCCCTGTAATCGTGGGAGGTCATATCCACACTCTCATGCCTCTACCAGGAGCTGCTAGATCTCCTCAGGCTTACTTGCACAGTTCCCAGGCAGGGAGGGAGTTGGGGATGTGTGTCAGCTCCATGGTTGAACCACAGGTATGTGGTGTGGCCTGGAGACATTCAGGTACCCCAGAGATGGGGCTATTAGGAAACTGGAGTCAGAGTATGGAAGGGATTAGGGGTTGAAAGCCTCAGCTATTCCCTCCCACTATCCCATTTTCCATGCCAGTCCCCCCAAAACTTGGTGAGCCTCATTGAGATGCTATTTTGGGATTCCACAAACTCTTCCCATGTTCTAAGCCCCTGAGCCCCTACTGTGATTCTGCTCATCCCTTTCCCCCTCTCTAGATTTCAGAATCCTCTCCTGTAAAACAGAAGAATTGACCCAGGTGACCTCGAAGTCCTTTCTCTCTAGAACTGTTCTGACTTCCACTGCAGCCTCTGGTCCACCCTGTACCCCAAATCGGAATTGTCAGGGAGAGTTGCCTGAAGAAGGCAGGACAGAGAGAGGAGGGGCAGCCAGGCTACTTTGCCTGCCTTCCACTCTCACCATCGCCACATGATAGTCCCAAGAAGTAAGGATTCCAAGGACACACCTGTCCTGGTCAGGGGAACCTGGGGAAGTGCTGCCTGCCCCCATTCCCACCATCCTGAGCATCCCACATCCTGATCTCTTTCGGCTCAGACCATGCTGTCCACAGTCCAAGGTTGCCCTAGGTAACCTTGCACTGGGATGTTGTCTCTCTTAAGCTTTAGTTCCTTCATCTGTGAAGTGGGGTCACCATAATACCTACTGTGGAGGTTCTTTAGAGAGTTACATGATCTGGTGAAGTATGTAAAATACTCAGTGCCTGGCACAAAGACACTTCATTTATTCAGTCATGGATTCAACAAATAGTTTTCGGATTTTTTTGTTTGTTTGTCTTTTGGTTGCGCTGGGTCTTAGTTGCGGCACACAGAATCTTTTAGTTGTGACATACAACAAGGTCTGGTTCCCTGACCTGGAACTCAACCTGGACCCCCTGGATTGGGAGCATGGAGTCTTAAACCCTGGACCACTGGGAAAGCCCCAACAAATGGTTTTTAAGTGCCTCCTATGTGCCAGGTGTTGAGACTATAGCAGCAAAAAGAGCAAAGTTCTTGCAGTCATTGACCTTGCATTTAAACAGGGGGCTGTGATAGACAATAATACTAAAGAAATCATGTGAGGCAGTATAAATGCTCCAAAAAGTAATGAAGCAGAACAAGGTGCTAGAGTGATGGAGGAGGGGGGTTAGGGAGATGGACAGCTCTTTTTGTTTAGGGAGACCTCTTTGATAAAGGATCTGAGGAGAGCTCCAAAAGAAGTGAGGAAGGAAACCATGCAGACATCATGTGGTAGAGGGTTCCAAGAAGGAGACCAGAAAGCCTGAAGGGTGGTGAGTCTGCCACTGGGGCTGAGCCCTGGGAGAGGAGGAGTAGCAGAAGATGAGATCAGACGGGAGTCAGAATTGTGGGGCCTTGTCAGCCATGCTGAGGACTGTGGCTTTCATTCTAGTAAGAAGAGAAAGCCGTACATAGATTTTAAGCTGAGAATGATGTGAGCTGACCTTAGTTCTAAAAGGTTACTGCAAGAAGAAAACATTTCAGGAGAGCAAAAGGGCAGGGAGCAGCAGTAATCTCCAGATTAGAAGGATGTAGTAATCCAGGCAAGACATGATGGTGGATTGCACCAGTTGCAAAGGTGGAGAGATGCATTACCTGTTCTAATTACCTCCAGACTACAGGGCACAGCCCTCACCATCCCCGACCCCACCTTTGTCGTTGTTGTTGAGTCACTCAGTGCTTCTACTCTTTGCAACCCTATGGACTGCAGCTCTCCCGGCTTCCCTGTCCTTCACTGGCTCCTGGAGTTTGCTCAAACTCATGTCCATTGAGTCGATGATGCCATCCAACTGTCTCATTCTCTGTTGCCTCCTTCTCCTCCTGTCCTCAATCTTTCCCATCCCACCTCGCCAATCAGTTACTCTCTGGTAACTGATCTGGTATTTTTTTCTGGTATTTATATATATATATATGTAATTTTTTACCCAAGGGCAGCTTTCTTTCTTTTTTAATTTATTTGAATGCATTGGGTCTCAGTTACATCTTGCAGGATCTTCATCACGTCATGTGGGCTCAGAGACTCTCTAGTTGTGGCACTCTGGCTCAATAGTTGCAGCTGGGCTTAGCTGCTCCATGGCATGTGGGACCCTATTCCCTAACCGGAGATCAAACCCCTGTCCCCTGTGTTGCAAGGCAGATTCTTGGCCACTGGACCACCGGGGAAGTCTTGACGCGGTATCTTCAGAAGAGGTTGCTCGTGTCAGCAAGCGTAAGGCCTCTGGTAGCCATGTGCCCCCCAGCAGGGTGAGCAGAAGTTGCAGACGTTGATTGCAATGCCCTGAGTCATGCCATGAACTTCCAGAACCTGCAGAGAGGGACCAGTCCAAGGGCTTTCCAGGGTTGAGGGTAAAAACACAATTTGCTGGCCTTTCAGGCACACTGTTGACTTTGATACCTGACATGGTGAAACTAGTCAGCAAAGCATGAAGGGCCGGAGCCTGTGCCCCCTGGCCTCTTGGATGGGCAGCTGTCTGACCGGGGGAGACACATCCGTGCCATACCACGGGTAGCTGAGGGCACTGCTGCTTCCTTCCTCATGGGAGAGAACCGCCAAGTGCCAGCCGGCCCCACCAAGTCAGAGGGGTGGGTTATGCTCTAGAGCAGCAGTCCCCAACCTCCAGGCCACAGACACCTTCTGTCACATCAGTACCTGCATTAAATTAGGAATAAACTGCACTATACATGTAATGAGCTTGAAGCATTCTGAAATCATCCCCTCCGCCACCCCCTCCATGGAAGGATTGTCTTCCATGAAACTGCTCCCCGGTGCCAAAAAGGTTAGGGACCGTTGCTCTAGAGGCCAGGATTAGCAATTGATTTTTTTTTTTTTTTTAAGTTTGGCCCATTTAGATAGGGTCAAAGGCTCTGTGGTCCTCTTATCTTCCCCATTCGTACTCCTCGTGGTATTCCACTATCTTCATGTGAGCACGCATAGCAGGAATTTTGCAAGGCTGCATGGCAGGCAAACTCCTTGGCAGAAATCTGGAGTTCAGTTGCTCAGTAAACACTCCTGAAATCTCATCCTTATTTGCAAATCAAAATGTGTTGAACCGGAATAGCTCCCTCTGTACAGTAGCACTTTGTCACGGGTCAAAGGAAGGTGTGAGGCGTGTTCCATTTGGGGTTCTGGCAATGGCTAATCAGAACCTTGAGGGCTGGGACTTCCCTGGTGGTCCAGTGGCTTAAACTCCAAATGCAGGGGGCCCGGGTTCAATTCCTGCTTAGGGAACTAGAGCCCACATGCCACAGCTACAAGTTTGCATGCTGCAGTTAAAAGATCCCCTATTCCAGAACTAAGACCTGGCACAGCCAAATAAATAAATAAATACTTAAAAAAAAACAAAAAAAAAAACAACCTTGAGGGACAGGCACCAGCCGAGGGAGCAGAGGCAGAAATGCTGCTCTGGGAAGGTCATCCCCTCAGTGTTGTCATCTTTCCCAGCGAGACCTCCTGCTGTTTATTTGGCTTAAAAAATCACAGAGTGCTAAAGCTTGCACTTAGATTTGCATCATTTGCATTCAGATATGCAGACCCTCTTGGGAGGAAGAGACTAGAGTGGTGTGGCAGCAAACACTGCAGGAACAACTGGGGACAGTCCTGATCTCCTGCAGGAGAGTGAATGTTATCTGATTTGGGTCAGGGCCTATCTGCTGTCTATTTGCTAAACCTTTTATAGGTTTCTTTTGGATTAGGGCAGGGTAAGGGGCAGAGGTAGAGGCCCTCTGGGAGGCCACATAGCCCAGGGGACAAACCCGGCCCTTGGACACAAAATATCCTGAATTCTAGTGCACACTCTGCCTCTTACTGGCTGGAAGGCCTTGGGGTAGTTTGTTTTTCTGCGAGGTGGGGAGGACATATTGCCTGACTTTTTAATGAGGACAGTATATTGTATTTACAACTGAAAAGCAAAAAGAGACAGGGTGTTTTTAAATTTTATTTTTACATATTTAAATTTTTTCTGGTTTATTGAGATACGGTTGACATATAACACTGTATTAGTTTAAGGTATACACCATAATGATTGGACATATGTAGATATTGCAAAATGACTACCACATTGCTGTTGTTCAGTCTCTCAGTTGTGTCTGACTCTTTGCGACCCCATGGACTGCAGCATGCCAGGCTTCCTGTTCTTCACCATCTCCCAGAATTTTGCTCAAACTCACATCCATTTAGTCAGTGATGCCATCCAACCATCTCATCCGCTATCATCCCCTTCTGCCTTCCATCTTCCCCAGCATCAGGGTCTTTTCCAATGAGTCAGCTCTTCGCATCAGGTGGCCAAAGTATTGGAGCTTCAGCTTCAGCTTCAGTCCTTCCAATGAATATTCAGGGTTGATTTCCTCTAGGATTAACTGGTTTGATCGCCTTGCTGTACAGGGAACTCTCAAGAGTCTTCTCCAGCACCAGTTTGAAGGCGTCACTTATTTTAACTATCACAATAAGTTTAGCTAATATCCATCGCCTCTTATAGTTACAATTTTTTTTCTCGTGATGAGAGCTTTTAAGATCTACTCTCCTAGCAACTTTCAAATATACAATAACAGTATATTCACTAGTGTCTTCATGCTGAATTACATGCCCAGAACTTATTTATAACTGGAAGTTTGTACCCTTTGACCATTTTCAGAAATTTCCCCACCCTCCAGAAATAAGACTTTAAGAAAGTACATATTTATTTATTTGGCTATGCTGGGTCTTGGTTGCAGCACTCAGGATATTCTTTGCCCCACACAAACTCTCTCTCCCTAGGTGCAGACCACGGGCTTCGGTAGTTGCTCCGCAGCATGTGGGCTCTTAGTTCCCCAACCAGGGAGCAAACCCGAGTCCCCTGCATGAAAGGTGGGTTCTTAATGACCAGACCACCAGGGAAGTCCCCAGAAATAAGAATTTTTAAATCACCATGTGAGTCCCACCAATCTTCCTGCCTCGCAGGGTTGCTATAAGCTGACTTGGGAGCATGCACTGTGTGTGTAAGGCCAGCTCTGCACACTGGGGTTCTGAGCGCCCCTTTTCCTTTACTCTCCCACCAGCTGAGGAGGAAGGAGGTGCCCTGTTTCCAGCCCTCGTGGAGGAGAGGGGGGACTCATGGCACTGAAGCAGTTGTCCTCTGTGGTGCACATGCAGAGCAGTAGTAGGTGTTGGGGGAAGGCCTGAGGATGTGGGCTGAGACCTGGAATCAGGCAGTGAGGGTGTGGCCACCTGGGCTCACCTCCACTCCCACGGCAGTTACCCCATTGCCTGCCATATGAATTACCTCTGATCAATGTGAACTGGCCTGCCTGGTGGCATCACCTGCCTCTGGCCTATG
This sequence comes from Cervus elaphus, assembly GCF_910594005.1. Classification (NCBI taxonomy): domain Eukaryota; kingdom Metazoa; phylum Chordata; class Mammalia; order Artiodactyla; family Cervidae; genus Cervus; species Cervus elaphus. The sequence goes on from NC_057818.1 coordinate 27,593,713, forward strand.
GATGGCAGAGAGCCAGTTGCGTCAAAAGTAGGCATGCCAAGGACTGGAAGGAAACAGGACTTACTCATTACCAACGAGCCCATGGTAGTAACCATACTCTATCAGTGCATCATCACTCAGCTGGTAGTTGCTCATTTCCTTTCCCATGCTGAAGCCCAGACACCAGAAGACACAAAGAAGTGCTGAGAAGTCCCTCCTGATGGTAACACTGATAATGGCTGAGCTTGAGCACTAGGCCCTGCTCTGAGCCCTGTATATTCATTGTCACTGAAGAAGTTTATTCACCGTAATCCTGTGAAGCAAGTACTGTTTTGTGTATCCCCATTTTACAGATAGGCAAACTGAGGCACAGAGAGGCTAAAGAGCTTGCCCACGACCATATAGCCAGTCAGCATCAGAGCCAGGGTTCAAACCCAGCTTCGGGCCATCTCCAGGTCTCTACTCTTAGTGCCTCACGCATGATTAACCCAGAACCATACTCAGTTATCTCAGAGCAGCTGGCTTCTCTCAGATTAACCTTATCTATGGACAGGAAACAGGCCAAGGGGATAAGACTCAAGGTCAGAGATTGATCTCTGTCTTCCAGATACATCCCAAATCTTTCCACTCATCTCCACCTCCAGTGCTCCCATTCTAGTCCGTGTGTCACCGTCATCTCTGCCTGGATCACTGCAACAGGCCCTACTGGCTTCCTTCCTTCTGCTCTCCCTCCATCCCCTGCAATCCATCCTCCTCCTCAACCCCCTCCGGTGGCTTCCTGCTTCTGCTGCTGCTCAGTCGCTCAGTCGTGTCTGACTCTCTGCGGCCCCATGGACTGTAACCTGCCAGGCTCCTCTGTCCTTGGAATTTTCCGAGCAAGAATACTGGAGTGGGTTGCCATTTCCTCCTCCCAGGGATCTTCCAACCCAGCGATCAAACCCAACCAGGGATCTAAGCTGTGTCTCTTGTGTCTCCTGAATTGGCAGGTGGATTCTTTACCATTAGTGCCTCCCGGGAAGCCTGTTCCAATGACTTTTTAGAGAATTCTTACTATGGCTTACAAGGCCCCCAGCTTCCTGTTCATCTCCCCAGTAGCACTTTGCCACATGCTCCTGCTCATTCTCCTCTGTCCACAGTGGCTTTCTTTCCACCTGGGCTTTTATGCCTCAGTCTTGCATTTGTTTTTCTCTCTGCCTGGACCACTTTTCTTGAGGCTTTTCTCTTGGCTTCCGGTCATTTAACTCATTTGTCTTCTTCTCAGGAAGGTTTTCCAACTGTGATGTCTAAAGCAGTCCTTCACAGCCCTTAACATTCTCTGAAATGACCTTGTTTATGTGACTGTACATTTACTGTCTATTTTTCCCCCACCTAGAAGGCAGAGACTGTCTTGGTCACCATCATATCCCAGTCTGTGTCAGACTGAGTGCTCAAAGAATATTTGAAGAGTGAAGGACAAGATAAAGATTATTGGGCAGTGTTGGCATTTGGCTTCTGTTTAGCCATCCAGAGACCCGAGACTTACCTTGAAGTTGCTGGAAAATGGATCCTTGAAAAGTTGTGCACTCGGGGTGGGGGGATGTATATCCCATAGACTATAGCCCACCAGGCTCCTCTGTCCATGGGATTCTCCGGGCAAGAATATTGGAGTGGGTTGCCATTTCCTTCTCCAGAGGATCTTCCCAACCCAGGAATCAAACCTGGGTCTCCTGCATTGCAGGCAGGCTCTTTACTGACTGAGCTATGAGGGAAGCCCCATATACCCCCATAACTTTCTCCAAAGACATATAAGTCATGGCTGGAAAAAATGGGGAACTTTTCAAACCCACACCAGCGGGGATTGCAGGTCTAGAACATGGGCCACCAGGTTCTGGCTGTGTGGATTCATGTAGAGGGATTTGTCAGCATTCCCTCTATAGGGAGGAGGGAGATGTGTGGGTGTCCTTCGGGCTGCAGATGCAAAGGGCACCCACTAGGCTGAATGCAGGGGTTGTGGGCCTCTTGCCAGTGCCTCCTAACCAGATGGCAGCCAGGGAGGGGTGTAGGTGGCTGCTCCAGCCTGGGAGTAGGTGGCTCCAGGGTATCCCCCAGGTTGGTATCACAAGGGAGGCAAGGGAAGCCCTCTGTCCTCCAGTCTCTCCAGCCTTCCCTGGAGAGAATCCTTCCACCACCTAAGCGACAGAGGGTATTCCCACTTCAGGGCAAACTTTACAATGGAGTTTCTTCCTGAATGTCAAAACTGCTCCTGGCTAGTCCTATTCTCCCTTTTGTGGATAGATAACTTGTCTGCCAGCTACTGTACTAAGTACTCTATGGGAATTGTCTCCTTATTCCTCACAGCAGCCTTTGAAATAGGTTTTTTTTTTTCTGGTTCTGTTACACAGCTTGTGGGATCCTACCTCCCTGCTTGATGAGGGACTGAACCCAGGCCCTTGGCGGTGAAAGCACAGAGTCGTAACCACTGGACTATCAGGGAATTCCCATGAAGTAGGTTCTTTTATTATTCCCATTTCTTAGATGAGAAAACTGAGGCCAACCAGGTTTATTTACCTAAAACCACATAACCAGTATATGGCAGAGCCCACATTTGAACTAGTCAGTTTCTATGGCACATATATGCTAAACTTCCCCTAAATGATCTATATCTTCACAAGACTAATATTATTTTCCACTTCACAGAGACCTGCAGAGAGAGGTTAAGTAATTTGCCCAAGTTCCCGCAGCTGGGAGGTGGTCTTATCATAGCATGTGAACTGACTCTGCAACTTAAAAAAAAAATATTTCTTTCTTTCTTTGGCTGTGATGGGTCTTAGGGTCTTAGTTGTGGCATGTGGGATCTAGTTCCCTAACCAGGAATTGAGCCTGTGTCTGCTGCGTTGGGAGCTCGGAGTCTTAGCCCCTGGGACACCAGGGAAGTCCCTGACCCTGCAGCTTTTAGTAATGCTCAGGATGGTTTGCTTTCCATGGAATGTTATTCACCTGATCCTGTGGGTGAGAATCCTGGGGTTCAGAGAGGGGGAGTGACTGGCCCAGAGTGACACCAGCTACAATTCATGCCCCCTGAACCTAAGTCCAGTGTTCTTTCCACCACATGGAGCTGCTGTCACCGGTTGCTCTCCCAGAGTTTCGGCTCTGAAGGCCTGAGTCTAATTCTCCAGCCCTCACCACGTGGCACTAGGTGGAGCAGGGCTCCTTAGGGAAACTCACTGTAGCTCTGGCTTAGATCATCAAGGAAAAAGCAGACCAGATGGCCTTTATCCCTCCTGTCCCACCCCAACGCAGCTCCCAGGAAGCCCCTGCCTCACCCAGCAGGGCCCACCTCAGCCAGAATTCCCTGCATGGAGCTCTAGCGCAGACCATTCAGCCAGGGTACCAGATGGTCAGATGAGGGGTTCTCCTGGGACTCCCCAAACATGTAGGAGAAAGAGAAAGGGATCCCCCGGCCCCGTGTCCCAGGCTTTCCAGGCAGGCCAGCTTCATGGGCGTGCTACCTGTGCAGTCGCATGGTCTGATAGTTAGAAGGTCCCCACTCTTGGTTGACTCCTCTGCTGTCCCTGTCTTGAATTCTTAATAACTTTTGAGCAAGGACTCCACAAATGATGTGGCAGATCCTGTGGCCAGGAAGCAGCCCAGCTGCTTGAAAGTGGGCCTCCCTACCATTTCCCACCTCCTACAGAAACCCCGTGTTGGGGTGGAATGACTGGCTTCTCCTTTTTTTTCTGGGGTCCTTACTGAAGGCTCAGGCCGCTCCAGTTCTTGTGGCTAGTTCCTGGCCTGGCTTCAGCCCCGTCAGCCATGTGTGACGGGTGAGGGTTTGGGAGGCATTTGCAGCACAGTTAGTGGCAAATTCCAGCTGGACCCACAGAAGCCAGAAGGACCTCAGCAGTCATGTGCTTCAGCCCTCCCACTGTAGAGGAACCTGAGACCCAGAGAGGGAAAGAAACCTGTTTAGATTAACAGTGACTCTTCTCTTACTGTCTGCACCCTGCTGAGGGCAGGCAACCAGTGAAGAGAAGGAACACTCATTTAGCATTGGTCTGGGCCTTGGGAGTCTTCTATCATCTTCCATGCCCAGTCGAACTGGGGCAGAAAGTTCCCTTAAAATGACCAAAAAAAAAAAAGAGGGACAAGATTTTTAAAAAGAAAGAAAAAATTAAAACCCAAATCTGACTTCCCAGCAGAGCATCTTGGCAGGACACATTTGGAATGCCCTGCCAGGCTTCTCAGGGGGTGCAGTGGTAAAGAATCCACCTGCCAATGCAGGAGACTCAGGAGATGGGGCTTTGATCCTTAAGTCAGGAAGATCCCCTGGAGTAGGAAATGGCAACTCACTCCAGTATTCTTGTGTGAAGAATCCCATGGACAGAGGAGCCTGGCGGGCTACAGTCCATGGGGTAGCAAAGAGTTGGGCACAAGTGAGCAACTGAACACACACTCAGGCCCTGGCTGCCACACCTGCTGTGTCCTCACCTTGGCCCAGACCCAGTGCGGAGGACTTTCCAACACTGAGCTCAATTAATCTACCCAACAAACCTGTCAGATGCTATTTTTTTGTTGTTGTTACTGTTATTTTTTTTGGCTGGGCCACTTGGCAGAGAGGATGCTAGCTCCCAGATCAGGGATTGAACCCATGCTCCCTGCAGTGGAAGAAAGGAATCTTAACCACTGGACAGCCAGGGAAGTCCCAGATGCTATTTTTGTTTCCACTTTGCAGATGTAGAAATTCAGACTCAGAAAAGGTAAAGTGCCTCTCCTGGTATTTCGTAGGCAGTGCTTTTAAAATTCACTTATCAGATGAGATAATGCCTGAGATGTGTTGAATACAATGTTAAGTGCATAGTAAATGCTCAAAAAACAAACGTTGACAATGTAGGATCAAGACTCAGATTCAGACCTATCCAATTCCAGCCCCCTCTGCTCTATTCCAAGGATCTAGGTTCTCCTAGTGTCCCAGCCCTGCTCAGTTCAACCTTGATTGATTTGAACTTGGCTAGCCAGAGTTTGGGCTTCCCTGGTTGCTCAGTGGTGAAGAATCTGCCTGCCAATGCAGGAGACATGCATTTGATCCCTTGGTTGGGAAGATTCTTTGGAGAAGGAAATGGCAATCCATTCCAGTATTCTTGCCTGGGAAATCCCATGGACAGAGGAGCCTGGCAGGCTACAGTCCATGGGGTCACAAAGAGTGGGACGACTTAGCGACTAAACACCACCACCACCCAGAGCTCACAATTGGGTTGATTTTTTCCCCCTGATTTTCCTACTCAAAATAGTGAAACAAAAAAACAAAAAGCAAATCCACAGGAAACAGAACAGGATTCAGAATTTAGTCTATGAAGGCAATTTCTCAGGAATATTCTCTACTTAATACCCACTCCAGCCAGCTATCTGCACCTTTCTGTCCTCAAGCCTAGACAGGGGGTGACACATCATAGATGCTTAAAAACAGCTTGTGGAGGAAGGAAGAAGGAAGTAAAGAAGCTCTCTGCTGGACCTTTTTTTTCCCCAAAGAAAGATTCAGTTGTATTGTATTTATGAGGTATTCTTTGCTAAAGAGGAAAGCATTCCTAACACATTTTGGGATTTTTAATTTTAAACATCAAGGATCTATAGGTTAGGGATATACAGGTTAATCAGGAATTCAGTTAGAAAGATGGGTCACTGGTTGTGGGTACTTGTTCATTGCTCAGTCGTGTCTGACTCTTTGCAACCCCACGGACTGCAGCACGCCAGGCTTCCCCTTGTCTTTCACTATCTCCTGAAGTTTGCTCAGGCTTATGTCCATTGAGTCAGTGACACCATCTAAAAATTTCATCCTCTGTTGCCCTCTCCTCCTCTTGACTTCAGTCTTTCCCAGCATCAGGGTCTTTTCTAATGAGTCAGCTCTTCACATCAGGTGGCCAAAGTATTGGAGCTTCAGCTTTAGCATCAGTTCTTCCAGTGGATATTCAGGGTTGATTTCCTTTAGGATTGACTGGTTTGATCTCCTTGCAGTCCAAGGGACTCTCAAGAATCTTCTCCAACACCTCAGTTCAACAGCATCAATTCTTTAGCACTCAGCCTTCTTTATGGTCAACTCTGGTTACTTGAAGTCCAGCGTAATATCACAGCACCCAGAAGCCTCCATTATACTAATATGCATGGTGCCCCACAGGCGTGGCTCAGAAGAAGGCACAGTCAGCTTCTCCTTGGCCTTCTGTTAACCATAAGAAGCCAGGCAAGCCTGGAGAACGTTGGGGTCTGAGAACAGCCAAAGTTTATGGTGAAGCTGGGAGGCTACATCCATCTCTCTTCACTCCCTACACTGCCCTAGCTAGTATTCCTGGCCAGTCCCACTCCCTTTGTCAGTTTGAGCTTCTGGGCAGAGGCTGGTAGGACAGCTGGCCCCAGTGCTGGCTCCTGCTCAGCCACTGGCATTTCAGAACCTCAGGACAGATGCTGGGTTACCGCGTAGCGCCTGGGTGGGCTGGGATTGGCTGATTTGGTTCAAGGATCACTGCAGGGCTCCAAAGCCCAGATATCCCCAAGTGCCGGGCAGGAAACATACATGCAAGAAGCTTCCAGGTTGGCACTGTACTGAACTGCAAAGCTGGGGTCTACCCAGCTCTAACTGGTGGTTTCCAGACAGGATTGAACACAGTATTACTAGATGTGGTAGTTTCTCAGAGAAGCTGGGCATCCAGATTTCTCTCTTTGCTCTTGTGTTAGTTTTCTGCTGTACTGCAAAATGAATCAGCCGCATATATATATATATACACCCTCTTCCTTGGATTTCCTCCCATTGAGGTAACCACAGAGCATTGAGTAGAGGTCCCTATGCTCTACAGTACGTTTTCACTAGTTATTAATTCTTCTTCCTTTTTTTTCTTTCCTTCTTTCCCCCCCCCTTCCTTTTTTCTCTTTCTTTCTTTTCTTTCTTCTCCTCTTCCTCCTCCTTCTTTTTAAATGATAAGCACACAAGGGCTTCTATTGACAATCCCTGTGATAAGGAACTGAGGAGGAAAAGGCTGAGGACAAGATAATCTTCCAGAGCTGGGAGGGACCACAGAATCAATCTCACTGAGAATAAACAAGTGGCCCGTGGACACATCCTCTCATTCCTCCATCCTTTGGTCATCAGCTTTGGTCATCAGGAGTCAAGCCCTGGGACATCATCTAGTCTTAGTTGGCCCCTGTTCCAACCACTGTCCCTCCAGGAGATGGAGCTGGTCACATTCCCAGCAAGAGCCTCTTTCTCCAGGTTGACCCTTCAAAAGACACCTCAGTGAGTATGAAGGATGAGTTCTAGCTAGTAAGATGTCAGTGAAATAACATAACCCAAGTCCTCTTTTCCAAGGAGATTTTGCTGTTTAGAGACTTGAGGTGAATTCTTGTAAGTGAAGAATTCTATCCTAATTTATTTAAATTATTCTCTGGGAGTTCCCTGGTTGCCTATTGGTTTGGCTTCTGGGTTTTCACTGCTGTGGCTCAGGTTCAATCCCCGGTCAGGAAACTGAGATCCTGTAAACCATGGGGCCAAAAAAAAACCAAAAAAGGTACCCTCTGATGCCAAATGTGACCTCTTAAAAAGGATAACAGTAATAAAACATTTATTTATTCCTTAGTATAAGCAAGGCACTTTTTATATATTGGATATAACTTTTGTAACAACCCTTTGGGCTAAGTATTTATGTATATTTTTCCAGAGTATATGGTAGCTAAAGATGGCCACAAATTGATTGTCACTTCTCTCTTGGCGGGGTGGGCCTATCTTCCCCCAGTTGAATCTGGTGACCAGCTATGGATTGGGGTTCCCATGACTCCCACTTCAGAGGTTAATCGATTGCTACAATAACTTACAGAGCCCAGGGAAACATTTTCTTACATTTGCTGGTTTATTGTAGAGGATATTATAAGATACAGGGCTTCCCTGGTGGTTTGGTGGTAAAGAATCTGCCTGCCAATGCAGGAGATGCGAATTCGATCCCTGATCCGGGAAGATCACACATGTCTCGGAGCAACTAAGCCTGTGTACCAGAATTATTGAGCCTGTGTTCTAGAGCCTGGGAGCTGCAACTATTGAAGCCTGCTCACCCTCTAGCCTGTGCTTGGAAACAAGAGAAGCTATTGCAATGAGAAGCCCATGCACTACAACTAGAGAGTAGCCCCCACTCTCCACAGCTAGAGAAAAGTCTGAGGAGCAACGAAGACCCAGCCTAGCCAAAAATTTAGCCAAAATTAAATACATAAAACTATAAAGGATATTTTAAGATACAGATGAATGGCTAGGATGAAGAGGTACGTAGGGTGAGGTCCAAAAGGGTCCTGAGTACAGGAGCTTCTGTTCCCATGGAATTAGGATGTACCCTCTCCTGCCATGTGGATGTGTTCACCAACCCAGAACTTCTGCCAGCCATGCACTTTTAGGGTTTCTGTGGAGGCTTCACACATAGGCCTGAGTGATCACTAACTCAGTCTCCAGCTCCTCTCCTCTTCCCAGAGTTTGAGGGATGGGGCTGAAAGTTTCAAGCTTCTAATCATGGCCTGGTCTTTCTGGTGATCTGCTCCAATCCTTCAGTTATCCAAGAGTACACCAATCACTGCCCATTAGAACAAGATACTCCTATTGCCCAGGAAATTCCAAGAGATTTAGTAGCTCTGTGCAGGAACCAGGGTCAAAGACCAAACATTAGAACAAAACATGCTCCCAAGTGCCCTTATCATTTAGGAAATTACAAACGTTTCAGGAGCTCTGTGCCAGAAATGGGGCAGAGACCAACACATGTATTTTTTTAAGTCGTTATTTCACAAGTTGTACTGTTGTCTAAGAATGGAGAAGGCTGACAAGCAGTCTTTGCCACAACAAATATTATAATCCATAGATAAGGAAATCAAGGCCCAGATAGTTTAACTAATTGCTTAAGGCCTCATTAGAAGCAGCAAAGCTAGAATTCCAACATGGCCTATAATTGACATTCAATTTTTACTTCTCTTATTTAAAAAAAAAATTGTTTTATCATCACTTTCAAAAAGCACTTCTGAAACTGCTTCCCTGGTGGCTCAGATGGTAGAGAATCTGCCTGTAATGCGGGAGACTTGGGTTCAGTCCCTGGATCAGGAAGATTCACTGGAGAAGGGGATGGTAACCCACTCAGTAATCTTGCCTGGAGGATCCCATGAACAGAGGAGCCTGGCAGGGTACAGTCCATGGGGTCGCAAAGCACTAAACACAACTGAGAGACTAACACTCTGACTTTCTGAAATCGTGCAACTCAGACTGGGACTTGAACCCACAGGCTGGGACGCAAACCCAGCCGAAATCCAGATTGGGACTTGAACCAACGGTCTTTTAACTGAGATTGTACACCTGGTCTCAGGACTTAATGAAGCTCAGGTTCTTTGATGTCTTCTCACAGGAAGAATCCAGTGAGAGACAAAGTGATAGGTAAGAAGTGGATTTATTTAGAGAAACACACTCCATAGATAGAATGTGGGCCATCTGAGGAGAGAGAGGCACCAGGGTAGGGTTGTCAGTTTATATAGGGGTGGGTGATTTCATAGGCTAATGAGAGAGAGGAGTATTACAGCTATTTTGGGGAAAGCGAAAGTGTAGTCACTCAGTTGTGTCCCGCTCTTTACGACCCCATGAACTGTAGCCTGCCAGGCTCCTCTGTCCATGGAATTATTCAGGCAAGAATACTAGAGTGGGTTGCCACTCCCTTCTCCAGGGGATCTTCCTGATCCAGGGATCAAACCCAGGTCCCCCACATTACAGGCGGATTCTTTACCATCTGAGTCACCAGAGAAGTGGTGGAGATTTCCAGGAATTGGGCCACCACCCACTTTTTGAGCTTTGGAACTGTTACGGCGCCTGTGGGTATGTCATCACTTGCTGATGTGTTATAGTGATCATACACAGAAGCTCAAGGTCGAGTGGAAGTCCACTCATCTGCCACCTTGGACCTTGTTGTTCAGTCACTCAGTTGTGTCCGACTCCTTGTGACCCCATAGACTGAAGCGAGCCAGGCTTGCCTGTCCTTTACCATCTCCCAGAGCTTGCTTAAACTCATGTCCATTGGGTCGGTGATACCATCCAGCCATCTCATCCTCTGTTGCCCCCTTCTCTTCCTGCCCTCAATCTTTCCTGGAATCGGGATCTTTTCCAGTGAGTTGGCTATTTGCAACAGGTGGCCAAGTATTGGAGCTTCAGCTTCAGCATCAGTCCCTCCAGTGAATATTCAGGGTCGATTTCCTTTAGGATTGACTGGTTTGATCTCCTTGCTGTCCAAGGGCTCTCAAGAGTCTTCTTCAGCACCGCGATTCGAAAGCATCAGCTCTTCAGTTCTCAACCTTCTTTATGGTCCAACTCTCACACCTGTACATGACTACTGGAAAAACCATAGCTTTGACTATACAGACCTTTGTTGGCAAAGTGATATCTCTGTTTTTTTAATATACTGTCTAGGTTGATCATAGATTTTCTTCCAAGGAGCAAGCAAGCGTCTTTTAATTTCATGGCTGCAGTCACTGCAGTGATTTTGAAGCCAAAGAAAATAAAATCTTCCACTGTTTCCACTTTTTCCCCATCTATTTGCCAGGAAGTGATAGGACCAGATACCATGATCTTAGTTTTTTGAATGTTGAGTTTTAAGGCAGCTTTTTCACTCTCCTCTTTTCACCCTCATCAAGAGGCTCTTTAGTTCCTCTTTGCTTTCTGCCATTAGAGTGGTATCTTGGACCTATTTGGTTTTAATCACTTTATGCCATTGGCTTCCCAATCGGCATAGTGATAAAGAATCTGCCTGCCAATGCAGGAGAAACAAGAGATGTGGGTTTGATCCCTGGGTTAGGAACCCACTTCAGTATTCTTGCTTGGGAAAATACCATGGAGAGAGGAGCCTGGCAGGTTACGGTCCATGGGGTCGCAAAGAGTCGGACATGACTGAGTGACTAAGTACACACACAGCTTATGTCAGGTCTTAGGCTGCTGCTGTGAAGTCGCTTCAGTTGTGTTCAACTCTTTGACTCTATGGACTAGCCTGCCAGGCTCCTCTATTCATAGGATTCTCCAGGCAAGAATACAGCCCTCCTCCAGGGGATTTTCCCTACCTAGGGATTGAACCCATATCTCTTAAGTCTCCTGCACTGGCAGGTGGGTTCTTTATCACTGGCACCACCTGGGAAGCCCTATCCTCAGGCTATGTCATTCTTTTTTTTTTTTTTTTAATTTACTTGACTGCATTGGGCAGCACATGGGATCTTCATTGCGTCACATGGGATCTTTTGTTGTGGAGCATGGATTCTCTAGTTGAAGCACAGGCTTCAGTGGTTGTGGCACTTGGGCTTAGTTGCTCCGCAGCATGTCAGATCTCAGCTCCCCAACCAGTGAGTGAAGCTGAGTCCCCTGCATTTCAAGGCAGATTCTTAACCACTGAGCCACCAGGGAAGTCCCTATGTCATTCTTGTAAAGGTTGTGACCTGACCCCTTCCCTCCTGTCTCAGTTCTGCTGTAGTCTTTCTTATTTTTATTATTTCTTCCAGTTTTATTGAAATATAATTGACACACAGCACTTTGTAAGTTTAAGGTGTATAGCAGAATGAAATGATTACCACAAAAAGTTTAGCAAACATCTGTCATCTTACATAGATACAAAATAAAAGAAACAGAAAAAAAAAGTTTCTTTCCTTGTGATGAAAACTCTTAGGATTTACTCTTCTAACAACTTTCATAGATAACATGCAGTAGTATTAATTATATTTATTATACTGTACATTACATGCCTAATACTGATTCATCTTATAACTAGAAGTTTGTACCTTTTGACTAATTTCATCAAACTCCCCCACCTCTGGTAACTACAAATCTGATCTCTTTTTCTATGATTTGGTTTGTTGGTTTTTTGAAGTATAATTGACCTACAACATTTTATTACTTCCTAGTATACAATACTGTGATTTGATATTTCTCTACATTTCAGCTGGTAGCTCAGCTGTTAAAGAATTTGCCTGCAGTACAGGAGACCACAGTTCGATTCCTGGGTCAGGAAGATCTCCTGCAGAAGGGACAGGCTACCCACTCCAGTATTCAGGAGCTTCCCTGGTGGCAAAGATCATAAAGAATCCGCAGTGTGGCAGACCTGGGTTTGATCCTTGGGTTGGGAAGATCCCCTGGAGAAGAGAATGTCAACCCACTCCAGTATTCTTGCCTGAACAACTCCCATGGACAAAGGAACCTGATGGACTACAGTCCATGGGGTTGCAGAGTCAGACACGACTGAGCAACTAAGCACCCAAACATTTCAAAATGATCGCTATGATATATCTAGTTACCATCTTTCACCATACAAAGATATTATATCATTACTGACTGTATACCCCACGCTGTACATTCCATACTCATGATTCATTTATTTTGTAACTGGAAGTTTGTACCTCTCAGTCTCCCTCAACTATTTTTTTCATCTCCCCACTCTACTCCTCTGGCATCCACCTGTTAGTTCTTTGTATCTATGACTCTGTTTACATTTTGTTATGGTGGTGGTGTTTGTTTTTTAAGATTTCAAAAATAATTGAAATCATTGTCTTTGTCTGACTTATCTCATTTAGTATAATATCCTCTGGGTCCATCTATATTGTCCCAAATGGCAAGATTTCATTCTTTTTTTTTATGACTGAAAAATAGTTAATTGTCTATAATCAGCCACTCTATAAAAATTATATATATATACAGGCTTCCCTACTGGCTCAGATGTTAAAGAGTCCACCTGCAATGCAGGAGACCTGGGTTTGATCCCTAGGTTGGGAAAATCTGGAAAAGGGAATGGCAACTTACTCCAGTAACACACATATATGCACACCACATCTTATCCATTCATCTATCACTGAGCACTTAGGTTGCTTCTATACCTTGGCTATTGTAAGTATAAAAATAATTGTAAGTTTAAAGCCCCAAAACGAAACAGGACTTCCCTGGTGGTCCAGTAGGTAAGACTCCGGGCTTCCACTGCAGGGAGCACAGGTTCCATCCCTGTTTGGGGAAGAGTACTGCATCCTGCGTGGTGTAGCCAAAAACAACAACAACAAAACAATTAGTCATGCATCTTGTTTTAAAAAAGCCAGTCCTGGGACTTCCCTGGTGGTCCAGTGACTGGGACTCCACCCTTCCAATGCAGGGGACCTGGATTGGCGTCCTGGTTAGGAAACTAAATCCCACAGACCACAACTAAAGATCCCACATGCCACAGCTAAGATCAGAGATCCTGCATGCCGCAACTAAGACCAGGTGCAGCCAAATAAATTTTTTTTTTTTCTAAAGAAAATCCAGTGGTAATAAAAAGCTCATATGAAAAGCCAGCAGTCCTTTGTCCTAGCTTTGCCCACCTCCAGCTCGCTGTGTTGGCTACATTTATCTCTTTTAAGCTGTTTCTTTTGGCATTTATCTCAGTACTTTAAGATAATGTGCTTATATTGTTATTTCATGATTTAAAAGCTAAAAGCAGTAATTATTGACAAAAGATTTAGCTTTCTTACTGCTGCACCTTGAAGTCCCTTCCTCCCCTTTTAAAATGAAGTTATGTCACAATACAGCCCATAGAGTTAAATAATCAGTATGGACATTATTGAGTATGCAAATATCATTCACTGCTGTGCTTACTAGTTTACTATGATTACCTTTCCTTTTATGTAAATCTTGTTTGTTTTTCCTGTGATTAATAATGGCCATATTTTCCCATTTGCTTTGTTACATGCATACTTATCCAAATGCTCCAACAGATCTGTCAATAATTATTCCAAATGCTTAGACAAGTCAGATAACCTCTTAGTTTTATTTCTCCCTGGAGCCTTTCCTTTGATAGTGCTCCATATTCTTGCTCCAACTGAACTGGCCACATTCTGGTCAGCTGCCCAGCTGTCATTTGAAAACCTCTTGGTTGTTCTTCTGAGATTGATTCTTGGTTTTCTGCTTTCTAGATGCTCTACTTTCCACTTCCTTGCTTTACAGCTCTATTTTGCTGAAACATATTCTCCAGTGACTTTCTGAGAAAGGTAAAACAGGATGCAAATTTATTTACCCTTTATTTATCTGAGAATATTTTTATTTCAGCCTCATACTTGATTGAAAGTTTGGTTGCACATGAAATCTAGGTTGAAAAGTTTCACTCAAAAATTATGAAAGCAAAAAAAAAAAAAAAAAAAAAAAAATGAGGGCATTGGAGATTCCCTGACTGCCCAGTGGTTAAAACTTCGCACTTCCGTGCTCGCTTCGGCAGCACATATACTAAAAAAAACTTCGCACTTCCACTTGGAGGGGTTGGGATGTTGTACATCCCACATGCTGTGTGGTGCAGTCAAAAAATTAATCAACTTTTTAAAAATATAAAAAATTATGAAAACATTGATGTGTTATCTTCTAGCCTGCAGTGATGTCAAGAAACGTGACATCCCTGCCCCCCAACATCTCAGAAAATCTTTAGGGTTTGCTCTTTATTTCCAGTGTGCAGTTGTTAAAATTCAATTCACTGGTTCAAATATGGAAATTCATGTCTTTGTTTTGCAAACTTTTCTTGAGTTATTTCTTTGATAATATCCCTTTTTCTCTACTCCACCACTTCCTGTCCCTGCCCATTTTCTCTGTTCTCTATTTCTGGAATTCCTGTTAGTCAGATGTTGTAGCTGAGCTGAAACTTAATTTTCTTATTTCTTCTTTCCATCTCTTTGTCGATGAAGCTGCTGAGCCCTAACCACTGGGAAGCCAGGGAATTCCCTCCATCTCTTTGTCTTTTTGTTCAGCTTTCCAGGAGATTCTGTTAACTATCTTTAACTCTTCTTTTGATTTATTTTTATTTTTTTATTTTTTATTTTTTTTTGATCATAATTCTCTGGAATTTAATTATTATCTATATAGAGATGACATCATTGTTTTTACCTGCCATCCTTGTCTGTCTCTCTTTGTGCTAAGTAGCTTCAGTCACGCCGGACTTTTTGTGAGTCCATGGATTGTAGCCCACCAGACTCCTCTGTCCATGGGATTCTTCAGGTAAGAATACTGGAGTGGTTTCCATTTCCTTCTCCAGGGGATCTTCCCCACCCAGGGATCGAACCTGCGTCTCCTGTGTCGGCAGGCAGATTCTTTACCGCTGAGCCACTGGGGAAGCCCTTGATTTATTTTTAAATTTGGCAATCATACTTTTAATTTTTAGGTGCTAGTTTTCTTTTTGTCCATTTTCCAAAGAATTCTCTTTCTGGCTTTATAGTTGTGATATCTGCTTTATTTAATTTCCCTTCTCTTGGGAATCCCCTGGTGGTTCAGTGGTTAGGACTCTGAACTTCCACTGCAGGGGGCCTGGTTTCTACCCCTGGGCATCCCACAAGCCAAGCCAGGTGGCACGTACCAACCGCCGCCCCCCCCCCCCCCAATACACACACACACAAAATATTCCCCTTCTCTCTAAAGAACTCCTTTTAACAGTTCTTTGAAGGCAAGTCTACCGGCAACAGAGTCCCTCAATTTTTGTCTGAGAAAGTATTTCTCCTTCACTTTTGAAGGATCATTTTACAGAATACAGAATTCTAGGTTTAACACTTAAAATATTTCACTCAACTCTGTTTATGCTTGCATAGTTTCAGAGAAGTCAGATGTGCAGTACACCCTTGAACAACATGGCTTTGAACTGTGAAGGCTGATATACAATGGATTTTTTTCAGCAGTAAATACTACAACACTACATGATCTGCAGTTGGTTGAATCTGTAGATGAGAACTGTGGGTACAGAGGGCCAACTATAAATTATATAGAAATTTTCAAGTATGTTGAGGGTCAGAACCTCTAACTCCCATATTGTTCAAGGGTCAACTGTGAATCTTTTTTTTTTTTTTTTTGCCACACCTATTGGCTTTCAGGACCTTGGTTCCCCAACCAGGAATTGAACCCAGGTCTGGGCAATGAAAGTGGAGTCCTAACCACTGGACTGAAGGGAAGTCCTGGGAATTCTCTGTAATTATTTTTTTGGGGGGGGGTGCGGATGGAGGAGGAAGGCAGGTTTTTAATTTTTTGTTATTTTAAAATATTTATTTATTTTTGGTTGCACCGAGTCTTCGTTGCTGCACGTGGGGTCTCTCTAGCTGTGGTGAACAGGGGCCACTCCTCGTTGCGGTGCGTGGGCTTCTCATTGTAGTGGCCTCTCTAGTTTCACAGCACAGGCTCCAGACACGTGGTCTTCAGTACCTGGGGCACATATGCTCTATGGTTGTGGCTTGATGTCTCTAGAGATCGGGCTCAGTAGTTGTGGCGCTGAGGCTTTGTTGTTCCACAGCATGTGGAATCTTCCCAAATCAGAGATTGAATCTGTGTCCCCTGCATTGGAAAGCAGATTCCTATCCACTGTACCACTGGGGAAGTCCTGTAATTCTTAATCATTGCTTCTCTGTAAGTACAGTGTTTTCTCCCTCTGGCTTCTTTCAGGATTTTTTCCTTGATTTTTTTGTATTTTTGAAAATGGTATGACTTGGTGTCAGATTTTTTGTCATTTATCCTGCTTGGGGTTCTCTGAACTTCCTGGATCAGTCATTAGTTAATTCAGTTCAGTTCAGTTGCTCAGTCGTGTCTGACTCTTTGCGACTCCATGGACTGCAGTGACGCCAGGCTTCACTGTGTTATCATCAACTCCTGGAGCTTGCTCAAACTCATGTCTGACGAGTCAGTGAGGCCATCCAACCAACTCATCCTCTGTCATCCCCTTCTCCTCAGAGGATTAGTTAATTAGGTGCCTAAAATTAATTTTGGGGAAATTTTGTCATTATTGCTTCAAATATTTTTCTGTTCCTTTCTCTCTTCTTGTTCTGATATTCCTATTCTGTGTACATTATTACTTTTGGTTTTCTACAGTTCTTGGAATTTCTTTTTTTTTCTTTTTAGTTTTTTTTTTTTTCTTTTCAGTTTTGGAGGTTTCTATTGAGATATCCTAAAGCTCAGAGATTCTTTGCTAAGTTGTATCTAATCTATACTGTGTGTTTGTTTTCATTGCTATGTTGTGTCCAACTTTTGCAACCCCATGGACTGTACCCCACCAGGCTCCTGTGTCTATGGGATTTCCCAGGCAAGAATACTAGAGTGGGTTGTCATTTCCTTCTCCAGGGGATCTTCCCAACCCAGGGATCAAACCCAAGTCTTCTGCATGGCAGTGAATTCTTTACCTCAGCCACCTGGGAAACCTGTATGGGGGGTCCCTATACAGTATAGGCCTGTCAAAAGCATTCTGCACCTCTCTTAAAGTGTTTTTTTTCTTCTTTAATCTTTAGCATTTCTTTTTGGTTCTTTCTTAGAATTTCCATCTCTCTGCTTACATTGCCCATCTAGTTCTTCCTGCAGGTTGTCTGCTTTATCTGTGAGAGCCCTTAGCATTTTAACCGTAGTTGTTTAAAATTCCTGCTCTGATAATTCTAACTCCCCTGCCATATCCGAGTCTAGCTCTGATGCTCTGTCTCTCCAAACTGTATTTTTCTGCCTGTTAGCTATGTTATATTTTACAAAGACTCTGTGGTTGTACGGGGTCTTCATTGTTGTGTGAGGGCTTTCTTTAGTTGGGGCAAGCGGAGGCTACTCTCTAGCTGTGGTGGCTGCTCTTGTGTAGCGTGGGCTCTAGAGCACACAGGCTTCAGTACTTGCAGCATGTGGGCTCAGTAGTTGTAGCACTCCGGCTTAGTGGCGCCACGGTATGTGGGATCGTCACTCCAAATCACAGGGATCAAACCTGCCAATGTCCCCTGCATTGGCAGATGGATTTTTAATCACTAGACCACCAGGGAAGCCCCCTTACAATTCTTTTTTTTTTTTGATAGCCAGACGTAATGTACTAGGTAAAAGGAATTGCTGTAAGCAGGCCTTTAGTAATGAGGCTGCAGGGTATAAGGGGAGGGGAGGTGTTCTGTAGTCCTATGATTGGATCACATACTCTCAGTGAGCCTGTGCGCTTCTGGACTGTGGACGCCTCTGTTTCTCAGCTCTCTCTCCAGTCCCCCTTACGTGGGACACAGTGGATAGAGTGGGATGAAGTTGTGTGTTTCCCTTCCCTCAGGTCTCTTAGGCTCTGATAAAATCCCAGTAGGTTAGGCTCTGGTTAAATTTTAAGTGTCTCCCCAGGGCACATCTTTGTTAGCAAGAACAGAATGCTCTAGTAATTTCAGAATGGTTCTTTTTACCCTTCTCTGCTGGAAGCATGATGGATTTTTTTCTGATGTTTACTATAAGAACTTGGTAGAACTTCAGGTAAAACCCACAAAGTCTCAAAGTCTGTCCCCTTCCCCCAAAAGGACTGGGCTCCTTGGTGTTTTTCTCCCTCCGATTTGTCTGCACTGGACCTCCAGAAATTCATCAATTACACTTTAGGGCCCCTTACTCTGGCAGTGACTCCCACAGAGGTTTCTGCTTGTGGCTTTCTGCTCTGTGTTTGTCTCTCTCTCCAATCTGAGGAGCAGGGGTGTGCCTTATAGTCTGACTTATCTTACGCATTTTAGAAGAATTGACTTTTTGGTTTGTTACAACTTTGTACTTGTTAGGATGGAGTGGCCACTTCCAAGCTTCTTACATGCTGTACTCTAGGAAACACATCAATTAAATCTCTTTTCTTTTTTTCAATTTCATTTTTAATGGAAGAATATCCACGTGGATGAATCACGTGCCTATTCCTCTCCCCTCCCACCCCACCTCTCAGGAAACATAAAGTATTTGGAGGACAGGGTATCTGCCTTCTTCCTTCTTCCTGGCTACATTATCTCTGGCCTTCCTCCATATCTACTGAAAAATTTTTCATTGTACCACAGCAGTGAATTACCAAATTTGGACCTATAATATTGAACTACATCTAGCACATGTACCTATATAATTAGATTATTTGACTGGTCTGATTCCCCCACTAGGTTGGAGACCATGATCTAGAAGTGGCCCTGCCCCAGTAGAGGGACGTCATTCAGAAATGCTAGGCAGCCAATCACCAGGAACCTGAGGGACTCAGAGGACTGCAGTGTCCTCCGAAGCCATAGGCGCCTGTCTTTCACAGGCTGAAATTATACAAAGGTGACCTCTACTGACCAAGGATGGAACTGTAGTTACACATCATGGGCCCCCTGCCCTGCTCTTTGTTTCCAGTAAAGGAAATGATCAACATAATCCCTGCTATCTACTAGGCACTTCACATATATTATACCATGTGTCCTTGGATTTTTAATATTTTCATCTACAAGATGGGCACATCACTCCTACTTCATAGTCGAGGAAAGTGGGGTTCGTAGAAGTGAACTGATTTCCTGAGTTCCCAGTGTAAAGAAGTACTGCTGAGATCTAACCCAGCTCTGTCTGAAGCCAAAGTCTTTGCTCTGTTTACCAGTCCCCCTGATGCTCAAAGTGCGGTCCAAGGACCAGCATGGGCAAAACTGGGAGCATTTACAATGCAGACTGAAGCCCCACAGCAGATCTACTGAATCAGAATTTGTATCCTAGGGAGATAAAAATTTTGTCTGTACATTAAAGTTTGAGAAATACCCTGACTCCCAGGAAGTGTTAGGGGAAACTTGGCCTGTGGCCTCCTGAGTAGAAACTGAGTTTTCACATTTCTTCTGTAAATGTGGATTTCTGGTTATAAAGCATTTGTCATTTTTTCATGTACTATCCTGACACTGGCTCTCCTGTATGCTAGGAGGTAAACAAGGTCAGTGAGGATCAGTCCCACATCAGAGATCTGGAAACAGCAGCTCAGAGATGGGAAGCGACTTGCCCAGAGCCACTGGCCAGTTGACATCCCACCACTTGATGTGGTTTGGCTGGGAGGGTAAGCCAGGGGTTGCAGGATCTGATGTTGGTGCCGGCATGAGGGTTGGAAGTTCCTAAGCTTATGTTCTGGGGTCAGAAGTCACCAGGCTAAGAGCCCTTTGCCCACTTGTTCATTCATGCACGGCAAGAGGGCTGTCTGGTTCCAATATTACTTCCTGTGTGTCCCTGGGTAAACTATGTAACATCTCTTAGCTTTCACTTCTGCACAGCGGTGTCATGAAGACCAAATGTGAATGATGCAAGCACTAGCACAAAGTAGGAAATCAGCAAGTGTTAGCTGATATTCATTCATTCACGCAACAACTATTGAACACTTGCTATGTGTGTTCCAGGCACTGGCTACGATAACTGACGGATAAGGGAGATGTGCCTACCCCATGGAATTTACAGTCTAATGGGGAAGGAAGACAGACACTGATTAAGTCCTTGCAAGTCTTGGCTAAAATGGATGAGTGGATGAATTTGGCTATTTGTTTGCCTATAGCCTAGATGTAAGCTTTTCTTCCCTCTGTTTACTCAGAGAAAGTGAAACCACCCTCAAGCTCCTGGCCCACTAAGCAAGTGTGCAGCGTGGCCCAAAGCTATCCCACCTGTGTAGTCTTTTCACCTGGCTGCGTAGCATGTGAAATGTTAGTTCCCAGACCAGGGATTGAACCCATGCCTCCTGCAGTGGAAGCTTGGAGTCTTAGACACTGGACCACAGGGGAGTCCCCCACCTGTCTAGTCTTGCATCGTGTTTCCTCCTTGGAGAGAGTCCCCATCTCCACCAGGAGGGAGGGATCTTTGCAAAATACCTGAGCAGGGGTAGAGAGTGTGAGAGGGATAGAGAGCGTGGGAGGTGAGCTGGTTAGACTTTTAAGTCTAACTAGGGGCAGCCATTGATGACGGAAGCCATCCCAGAACGCTCTGCTCTCCTCTGCTACTCCCCCACACCCTGGCCATGCTCCATCAACACTGGCCACTTTCCAGTTCCTCAAACCACCATGTTCCTCCTACTTTGCAAATGCATTTCCCATGGCCTGGAAAGATCTCTCCACCTCTTCACTTCGTTCATTCCTACACATCCTTCAGGGGCCAGCTCATATGTCACTTCCCCCAGGAAACCTTCCTTGACTCTCTAGAGAAGCGCCAGACCCCCAAATCTAACATTCTGTATTTTCCCTACTTGGCATGTATCACAACTCGTGTGTTTATATTTGTGATGACTTGCCAAGCATCAGTCTTTCCCAGCAGAGGGAGAGCAGAGCTGGTGTGTTTTGCTGAGTATCTTCTCCCCAGCACTTGCGCACGGTGACTGGCTCCTCAACTGGGACAACGGGGCCTGCTCTCAACACCGGCCTCTGGAAGGACAAACCGGGGATGCTCAGGAGTTTGAAGCTCACCCCAAAACTTGAGGTTGGGGGGTGACATAAAACACAGAGGCCAATGTGTGCCTTCACAGGAGGGGTGTGAGCCAAGGCAGAGTCCCAAGTCAGCGGGGAAAGGCTGATGGGATGTGGAAGAAGGCAGAGGTGTCCAGAACCACTTGAGGTTTCCTACTTGGTAAAGGGAGCGCAGTGGGCCCATTCTCAGCTCAAGGGTCATAGATGGTGAAGCCAAAAGGCGCTTGCAACATCCCAGTCCCTACTGCCCACCCCAGTCTTTCTTTCTTCTGCCAGTGGCCTGGACTGTCCCCGGCATCAGACACAGACCACGCAGCTTAGCAGCACAAGTCCCTTTTTATTAACCATCCTTCCTGGTCTGAATGTGCACAACTAAAAAAGAAAACAGTAAAATGCCCAGGCAGGGAGGGCAGGGGAAGGGGCTCCTGAGGTTATCAGGCCAGATTCCAGCTCATTTCCCCCTTACAGACCCCCACCTGTGATTGAAATGCAACATGAGGCGGCGGTGCAGCCCTGCTGATGTCTGTCCTCCCAAACCTTGTCCAGATGGGCGCTGGCAGGGCCTGGCGCTGTGTAGCAGGCTGAGAAGATGGCCACGTGGGCCTGGCCCTGGGGGAGCCTCGAGGGGATGTGAGGAGGGGCAAGTCAGCCAGTCTGGGGCTGAGCAGAAGTCTATGCGGCTCCAGCCAGCCTCTGCTTCTTATATCTCACTGCCCTGAGAACGTGGGTCCCTCTCATCCCCACTTCGCCATTCAGAGGTTTTGGGGAGGAAGAGCCAGGGAAAATGCTGAGTGTTCCAGGCAGAGAAAGCCTGATTCGGTGCCTGGGGTTGGCCTGAGTGGCCAAAGTGTTCAAAATATGAAGGCGGAGAATATCCCTCCTAACCTTGCATGGGGCACAACCTAGCTATGTCCTTAATGTGATCGACAGGCCTCCAAGGCCTGGCCTAGTGGACACGTAGAGCTGAGGAAGTGGACAAGAGAGGGTTTGGTTCACCCCACTCCCACACTTAGGTGAGCAGGAGAGACTGTGGCTCCATAGGAAAATGGGGTGGGGGTGAAGAGATGATGGTGGAAAGGAGCAGACAAGATCCAGACCGGAAGGGAAACTTCTAGGCCACCATGACTACACTCAAATGTTGTCCAGTCAATGACATGTCAGCTGCCTTTCTTGTCTTGTCTCCGGGTACCTGGCTGGGGTTAACATGGAGGGCAGGGAGAAGCAGCAGCCATTGAAAGTCAAGATACCAGACACAGTCACCTTGATCCTCACGAGCCCAGCCCGCGTGGCATTCCCAGCCTGCTCCATCACCCACTTTTGGGCCTCTGTCCCATTTTTAACTTTTTTTCTGGTCGCACCTTGCGGCATGTGGGATCTTAGTTCCCTGACAGGGACTGAACCCGTACCCCCTACATTGCAAGCAGAGTCTTAACTACTGGACCACCAGGGATGTCCCCACTCTTGTTGCTTTGAAAAGAGGGGCCCATCTGGAATCTAAGAGAGAAAGCAGACTCCCCACCGTGGGGAGAGTTCAGGGAGAACTCACAGCACCGTGGCACGGGGCGGCCCCTGGCCCCTGGCTCAGAGCTGGGCTGGCACCGTTTGTAAACATTAGACTTGGTGATGTCTGGGATGGAGGAGCAGAGGGATGCCTGGACCATCAGGTCTGAGTAAAGAGGCAGGGCGAGTCCCCAAAGACCTTGGGAAATGTCAATCAGCCATGGGCAAGGGGGCTCTCGGGCTCTCTGCGGGCCCAGGAGGCAGCGGACAGGCATCCATCTACCTGCCGTGGTGCACTCACATGCTTTCAAGCTACCTCTGGGACTTGCCAGAGGAAGCCACTGGTGGCTGGGCTGCCGACAGCCTGGAGCACGTGCTGAGTCCCAGGGTGATGAGCAGAGCCTCTACTCAGGACAGGCTCCTCTGTGGAGGATGGCACCCCTCGGAGCACACTCTTTCTCCAGAGGCAAGTCAGGCTGAGTTCTTTCTTTGGAGACCTACCGACACTCTTTACCCATGGTGTCCAGACATGGAAAAGTCGAGAGGTGGAGGAGGGGAGGAGGTTCCCCTGTGACATGAGACTTCTTCCTACCATCCACGGCACTGCCAGGATGGGGGAGCAGGAAGGGAGCTGAGTTTGAACTGTCCACCGGGGTGGGGCCTGATTTCACCCAGAACTGTTCCCAGAAAAGGATGTGCAGATGTCATCCCACCAGCGGAGGTGAATGATGCCGGGCCCAGGGTGGTCCTGAAGCTCTACGAGATGCGTTCCTGGGTCCAACAACAAAGGCCAAGAATTCTCTGGGAGGCAGTGGTTATGCCAAAAGATCCACAAAAATGGCGTTGGCTGTGGTCTGGCCGAAGATGAAGGCTCCCAGGGTGACCAAGAGGACTCCGTAACTGACCATCGCCCACCAGCTGTAGAGCAGAGGGTGAGAGAGGGCCTGGTCAGTCAACCACTCATGACTTTGCCAACTTTCATATATATGAAAATGCATGTACTAAGTCACTTCAGTCATGTCTGAAGTCATGACTCTTTGTGGCCCTATGGACTGTAGCCAACCATGCTCCTCTGTCCACGGGATTCTCCAGGCAAGAATACTGGAGTGGGGTGGGAGGGGGGATCGGGATGGGGAATACTATAAATCCATGGCTGATTCATGTCAATGTATGGCAAAAATCGCTACAATATTATAAAGTAATTAGCCTCCAACTAATACAAATAAATGGAAAAAAGAAAAGAATACTGGAGTGGGTTGCCATCTATCAGTTAATTACTGTAATTACTTATACCCCTTCTCCTGTGGGTAGAGCACTTCCTACTTCTCAACAGCTTTCACACAAAGGTTTGTGGGGCTGGGTGGATGACTCCTAGACCAAGGGTAAGGAGCCCAAGACCTAATGTGATTAGCTGACTGGTCAGGACACCAAGGGCAGGACCAGAATTAGAATGCATGTCTCCTGATGGAAAAGCTGGTCAGGAAAAAGCAAGTCACATGGAGTGATCCATTTTATTAAAAAAGAAGTCAAAAGACATCTGCAAACGTATATATCAAAAACAGCTGCAGGGTTATAACTGGATTTTTTTTGGGGGGGCCTTACCACATGGCATATGGGATCTTAGTTCCCCTACCAGTGATCAAAGCCATGCCCCCTGCATTGGAAGAACAGAGTTAACCACTGGACTGCCAAGGAAGTCCCCACAAAAATTTTCTTTTTTTTTTTTTTTTAAAGCAAGCAACCTGGTCATAACCTCTCTACCATTCAGGAACATGTACATATTAAAAACAATGCAGTGTTTTGCAAAGTGTGGCCTGTACATACAATGAATATTATTCAGCCTTAAAAACAAAGGACAAAAAAAAAAAACCAAAAAAAAACAAAGGACATTCTGACTCATGCTACAACAGATAGACCTTGAGGACATTATGCTAAGTGAAAGAAGCCAGGTACAAAAAAGACAAATACAATTCCAGTTACAGGAAGTACCTAGAAGAGTCAGATTCACACAGAAAATAGAATGCTGGCTGCCAGGGGCTGGGGCGAGGGGGAACAGGGAATGACTGTTTAAAGGGTACAGAGTTTCAGTTTAGGATGATGCAAAAGTTCTGGAGATGGCTGGTGGTGACCGTTACACAAAAATATGAATGGAATTAATACTACTGAACATTTAAAAAAGGTAAAATTTTTAAAAATGTAGTGTTTTGTTTTCAATAGACTAAGAAATACTGAAAAGGCCTCTATGTACTGTGGAGGCAGGGATATGGGGAACAGGGCACTTTCATTCACTGCTGCTGGGACTCTTGACTGGTACTGCCTCTCGAGAGGGTAATTTGAACCCATGTGCCAAAGTGAAAATGAGCATGCCTTGTGATAAAGCAACTTCCTTCTAAGAATCGATGACACTAAGATCCTTGAACAGGTGTGCCAAGGTGTATGTGCAGAAGTGTGTTCGCTTCAAACAACACATTCAAACAACAGATTCTACAGCCACTGAAATAGGAAGCAGTAGATCTTGTGTGGACACAGAGTGATCGCCAAGATACATGGTTCAGTGAAAAAAAGCAAGGGGTAGAAAAGTGTGTCTGGCTTGAAGTAATTTTTGAAAAAAACCTAACCAGACACAAAAACCCATGTGTCTGTGTATACACACACATCACTTTCTGTACACAGACATCTGTGCACACACAGGAACAATCTACAAGGGCACAGGCCATGCTCACGACATGAAGCTCTCTGAGGAGAAGGGAGAGGGTGGCGGGGAAGGATGGACTTCCACGTTTTTCTCTAAAGTCCTTCAGAAGTGCTTGAACTGTTACAACTAACACATTACTCATTTTAAAAGAAGTATTTTAAGGAACTTCCTTGGTGGTCCAGTGGCTAAGACTCCATGCTCCCAAAGCAGGGGGCCTGGGTTTGATCCCTGGTCAGGGGACTAGATCTCACGTGCTGTAACCAAGACCCAGCACAGCCAAATAAATAAATAAATATATATATTTTAAAACAGTATTTTAAACACTCCTGTTTTCAAAGTACATAGGTCTCCTGATTCCGACCCGTTTAAAGGGTACTTCCTCATCCAGCACCCCCCCGAGAGGCCCGCAGGCTGGGCTTTGCTTTACCTGGCTGGCTTGACTTCCTCCATCTCAGAGAGTTTGGCTTTAATGAGGCACAGCCCTGGAAGAGAAGAGAGAGCTTGGTGGGGCCTGAGAGCTTGGGTGGGTCCCCCAGTGCACAGGCCAGCCTCCACCTTGGCCAGGAGACAGGGGAGGTGGATGGAGAAAGGCCTGTGTTTCCTCCACATTTTCCACCCTGCACCCCAATGGAGGCCTGGCGACTGGTCTCCCAGGAGAGGTCCTTGGGTGGCATGCAAGAGCTAGAGCTAAAGGGGCGGCACTGGGAGGCGACTTTGTGGTGCCCTCACTGCAGGGCCCTTCCCAATGCACTTCTCAGCAGGTGTGGCCCCCTTGCTCCAAGCAAAGTGGCAAGAGCTTTCCAGGTGGCCTCTTGGGTAGAAATAAGCTGGGTATAGGCGGAACTTGTGACTGGGCAGACGGGACAGTGTCCCAGGGACCTGGTGGCAGACTGTTTGAAACTGAGGTCTCCCGACCTCCGTGTCAGGGTGCCAATGCCAGACCCTAATTACCCTCTCAGGGGCTGACCCAGCCAGACCCCAGACAGTCATGGAGGAACAGGTACTTTTAGAGTTAAGACTATATAGACTGTGGAGCTGGACAGACTTCGGTTTGAAAAGGGTCTGTTATTCTTTACTTGAGTTTGTTAACCCCTAGGGAAGTTTGTTACTGTCTCTGAACCTCATACCTCCTCGTGGGTAAAATGGAGATGACAACTACACCTTCTCTGCAGGAAGTGATGCTTAAACAGGGGTTCCCACAGAGCCTGAAGGTGATCAATAAACGCTGGTGATTATGCTCCCCCGCAGGTGAGCAAGAGAGGAGCTGAGGCCAGGAGGGTCTGGGAGTGAGTGCTGTGGGGACAGCGGGGGTCCACACCTGGGAAGACAAAGATGAAGCAGGCGGCCAGGCCTCCGATGACTGAGATGACCTTGCCGATGTCAGGGATGAAGAGTGCCAGCAGCAAGGTGAGCAGGAACCAGACCAGCGTCTGCAGCACTCGCCGCCGCCGCTCCCGCCCCACGTCCTCCTCCACCGGCATGCCCTGGTAGCGCAGCCATAGGCCTTCGATCACCGCCCTGCCCACACAGAGAGGGGCTCAGAGGCGTACCTGCTGACAGTGACCCCCCACTCCAGCCATGGAGCCAGACCCCCAAATGGATGGATTGTAGGTAAGACAATCCCTGGGCCTCAGTCTCCTCTTCTGTGAAATGGGTCTAGTGCCGTTCTTCTCAGGGTTGCCATGGGGACCAGATGGGATGGTGAATGTGAAAGACTGAGTGCCTTGCCTGGTCCAGAGTTTGCACACCCCATGGGAACTGATTCCACTAGACTCCTGGAAAGTGAGGGTCTGGGGTATTCAGAAGACAGGGTGTTCAGGAAGGGACCTGGATTAGAGGTTCTCAGAGCACTCACAGATTGTCCTGGGGACTCTGGGACAAAGGTGGCCCCCCAAGACCTGGCTGGGGGTGCTTGCAGGGCCATTCTAGGCACTGACTGTTTCCTATGGGCTCCAGTGTCTCGCTCTATAAAATCCATGTTACACAAGGTCCAAGGACCATGTTCAAAGAGCATCCAGGGGCCCTGGTGAGAAGAAGCACCTTCGTGGGGTGGGGAGGGGCTCACCGTCCGCAGAAGTGCAGGATGGGGTAGGAGGTGAGCACACTCAGGATGATGAAGGCACGGGCCACAGCCACAGCCATGTCCTCCGACGGGTAGGACAGGAGCACGTCAGGGTCCACAGCGGCCCCAAAGGTCAGGAAGCCACAGATACCTGAGGGCGGGGACGAGAGGGCTGGGTCAGAGCGACCTGGGAGGGTTAGGGAGATGGACCGTCCCTTGCTCAGTCCAGCAGCAGATGGAGAGGTGACAGAGCAGCCCTGGAGGCTAAGACTGAGGCTTAGAAGGGTGTCAGGGCTGGGCTCAGAAGCCCCCCTCCCTGACTTCTCACATTCCCCACCCCCACACTGTTACCTCTTTGATCTTGAACTCCCCCAGCAGTTCCTGTCTCAGAGCTTCTGCATTAACTTCTGCCTGCCCATCTCCTCATCATTCAGGTCTCAGCTCAGGGGTCCCCCCTCATCCACAGTGACCCCTGTCCCCCCAGGCACTCTCTCGACATCACCTTGATCTCTTTTCTTCAGTGTTCCTCTCTCTTTGGTTTTTCTTTTTTTCACTTGTTTATCATCTGTCTCTCTCAACTAGTAAAAACATGAGCCCCAGGAGAACAGGGCCTCTGCCTATTTGCCCTCCCTTGTTCTTGGCTCTGTATTCCTGGCTGTGTCTGCAGAAGCTAGTACAGAGCTGGTCCTGAGCCCCATCTGTGGGAGCAATCACTGGGCCACTCTTCCTGGTCTCCCGGTCCTGCTCCCTCATCCACACCATTCTCCACACAACACGCAGAGCCAACCCTTCTCCGAGCCACACCCCTGCTGAAAACGCTTCCTCTCTGGCTCCCACCAGTCCTCAAGGATCTGGCTGTGCTGCCCACCACCCACCCCCACAGCTTGCTCCACAGACCACCTTCTGTCCCGGCCTCAGGGACTCAGCATTTTCTCGTTTTTCTGTCTAGAATGCTTTTCCCCCGGACTCTTCAGATTCTAGCTCCTTCTCGTGGTTTGGGCTTCCCCAGATGCCAGCTCCTCTGAGGGGAGCCGTCTGTGATCCACCCCATAAAGCCAGCCCCACTCACATCTTCCCTGGTTCACTGTTACCGTGGCACTCATCTGGATTTCCTTACTGATTCCCAGTTTACTCCTGTAAGACTGTCTCTCCGAATAGACTGTCAATCTCAATGCAAGCAGGACCAGACCTCTCTCTATGGCATCCCCTCCATGCTGAGAAAGTTCCTGGGGCTGACTGACTAGGTGCCCACTGAGAGCTGCTAAATGAATGCATGCACACATCTCTCATCTGGGAAGGAGGAGGCCCAAGGCAACCCAAGTTCAAGCCAATGCCAACAGAAGTATTTGACGTGCTGGGAATGCAGGGTTAAGCCCAGGAAATCCTGGGCCAGAGCACTTGGGAATGAAGAGGGAGATTGGGAGCCCTCTAAGCCTGGCCCTCAGAGGGGAGCACTCACCTGTGCCCATGTAGACAGCGAGGGCGATGACCATGGCAGCTGTCACCACGCCGCCCCAGGTCTTCAGCTCGGGCCGCCGCATGCTGTTGAAGACGGGTACGCTGCTCACGTGACACTGTCAGGGTGAAGGGCAGGGTCAGGGTGGGCAAGTGACCTCATCCCAAGGACAAAGGGCAAAGTCCGGGTGCACCCACTCAGCTCCCCTTTCCAGGACCACCCGCCCCTGTCCCACCAATAATGTGGACTCCATCCCAGGGTGGGGAGTGAACTAAAAAGGGACCTTGCAACTGGCACCTGAAATCCGAAGCAGATGGTGGGCATGGCGTTGAACACGGCTATCCAGGAAGCTGGCCTGCGGACAGACACACAAGATGCTGCTGCCCGGGAAGCCCTCAGAGTCCCCAGCTGCCCCAGGCCTTTACTCTTGAGTCAGCCCCCCACAGCCCCCACCAGACAGCTACACACATTCCGCCCACACAAGTGCGGAGCTGGGAGAGGACACACTTCACAGGTCAGTAAACTGGGGCTCTGCAAGGCCCTCCTGGGACTCAAATCCAGAAGGTTTGGTTCTTGCACTTGGGCTTCTGCTTCTCTGGTTTGTTCCTTTCAAGAAAAAGGAAACCAAACTTCCTCTCAGTGGTAAAAAAAAAAACATACACCTTGCCTGCCAATGCAGGAGACAGGGGTTTGATCCCTGGTCCAGGAAGAGCCCATATTTCGAAAAGCAACTAAGCCTAGGAGCCACAACTGCTGAGCCCACATGTTGCAACTACTGAAGCCCATGAGCCCATGCTCCGCAACGAGAGAACAAGAGAAGCCACTGTAAAAGGAGCCTGTGTGCCGCAACTAGCGAGTAGTCCCCACTTGCCACAACTAGAGAAAAGCTCTAGAAGGAATGAAGACCCAGCACAACCAAAAATAAATAAATTAATCAAAAAAAGTTTTAAAGCTTTTAAAAAAAGAAACCTTTCTTTAAAAAAAAATGAGAAAATTGATTCATTTTCACAAAGAAGATAAAGGTAAGCACATGTTGAAGATAAGCACATGTTGAAAAAATGTGCAGTTCCACTTTGGCAGGATCTATAACCTAAGGCCTAGTCTCACACTGGCTCATCTGTTGGATGTTAATGGCAAAGTGGCCCTCATCTCTGGTTCTTACTCTTTCCTCCAGTAAAAAGAGATCAGGACCTCTTGTGTCCTTCCTACGATGACCAACGAGTCAAACCCCTAATGAGCCTTGGGATTTTTTTTTTTTTTAAATGTATTTATTTGGCTGTGCCAGGTCTTAGTCATCACATGTGGTATTTAGTTCCCTGACCAGGGGCCCCTGCATTGGGAGCACGGAGTCTCAGCCACTGGACCACCAGGGAAGTCTCCTGTGTGGCTTTTTGATGCCTGACCCAATACCTCCTGGAGCCCAAGTGCAGCTTCTTATCCTGTATGCCTCCTGGGGGCCCTCACTCACCTGTTCAGGGTGTCTGCTGGGGTCATCTCTTTATCAGGCCAGATGTATTTGATAATAATGATGGCAGTCACATACCAGGTGCCCACGACGCTCAGGAAGCTGCCAGGAAGGATGAATTAAGCCTCCTCCTCCCTAGTCCCAGCTGCCTCTTCTTCAATTCTATCCCCAGTGACATCCATCCTTCACCTTAGTGACCTAAAGTGTCTAAGGAACCAACTGGGAGATCATTCCAAACAAAAGACTTAAGAAATGCATGAGAAATAAATTTCAGAGAAACAAGCCACAGTTAGGAAGCCAAGAGGGTACCAGACTGACACATGTGGCCCCTGGGGAAATGAGGTGGTTCAGCTCCATAGCTCAAGAGACTGCAGCAGGGGGCGCTGGGCTTCAAAGCACATCTATTACTTCAATCAGAGCAGCCCAGGTATGGCCAGAGCTGCAAGCAGGGCCATTGAGAAGCAGGAAAGGCTGGAGGTAGAAGGCTCCAAGGCATTAATACCAGAAAGTCAACATTAAAGGGAACCTTGGAGACACTGAGTGTGACCCCTTCAATTGAGGATCACAGGAAACAGGTTAGAATCCCTGTTTTTCAGATTCTGAGCCAAGAAGCTAGTCCCTTCCCTTCACACTGAGCTGCATGGAAAATGCTGCAAAGCTAACAATCCCAAATGATAAAGAAATCCCGTGCTTTGTGAGAAAGACAAGGCCTAGGCCAGAAGAAGCCTTCACACTCAGGATTACTATCTGTCCCTTCTTGGACAAGGACATTTGGAGCTGACGCTCCCACTGATGCAAAGAGCCACTGTCTCCCTAGCTGCTGACACAAAAGGAAGGTCTTCTGCTAGAATCTCTGCAAGCCCTGGTCTGCCCCTGCCTCGTCCCCTCTTTATGCCCCTGGAGGCAAGGTGGCATGGAGGAGCGGGGTTCCCCTGCTGCCCTTGGGTCTCTGACTGCCTGTGATCAGCGCAGGCTGGGGTGGGGCCTCCGAACCTGGCATATTTCTGGAAGCCGATCTCCCTGGGTATGGAAAGGGGCAGGATGAAGAGGCAGGCAGTGAGGCTGATGGTGAACTTGCGGTCTGTGTACCAGGGGCTGCCGCCGGCCCCCTCAGGCTCCTTTGCCATCACAGCTATAACTGCAGAGGGAGGAAGGAGAGAAGATGATGCCAGGCTACTGCAGGGCATGGTCCTCCATCTCTGCTGGGATCGCCAGCTGTCTCATGGGCCCAGCAGCCAGGAGGGGGGATTCCCAGATGAATGCCAGGTCCAGGCTTTGGGTGGGTATTCCATGCTCTTCCCTGCCCACTGCAGGATCCCCAGGGCCGAGGGGGAGGGATGAGGTAGATACTGAAGGGGGACCTCACTCTTGTCCTGCTGGTCCCCGATGATGATGAGGAAGGCGATGCAGGTCCCGAACGTGTAGGTAGCAATGGCGACCTCACACAGCACGCCTGTCAGCTTGCCACACACAGCCCACACCACCTCCTGGTAGGTCCTCTCATTGCTGGCCTGGGAGCAGTAGGCCAGGATGACGAGGCCACTGATGATGAAAACCAGCATGGCCTGCAGGCAGGGTGGAACAAGAGTGTGTGGGAAAGGTCTGGCAGCAAAGAGCAGCCTGGTTTTGCTCAGCGTTTACTGGCCTGGTGCCCAAAGCCTATTTGGCAAATGAGCCTTATCCTGCAGGGCAATCTTAACAGATTACTGGAATTGAGATTTTTCCTTAAAGACAAAAAGTTTTGAGGAAAATTTCAAACGTGAGCAAAAGTAGAGAGAATGGAATAGTGGGCCACTATGTACCCATCACTCAAATCTCAAATTCAAAAATCATCAATTCAGGGACTTCCCTGGTGGGCCAGTGGTTCGGACTCCATGCTGCCAATGCAGGGAGGACAGGTTCGATCCCTGGTGGGCAACTAATATCCCACGTGCTCTGTGGTGTGGCCAAAAGATTAAACACAAAACAATCATCAATTCATGACCAGTCTTGTTTCATCTTGTCCCTTTCCCACTCTGGATTATGTTGAAGAAAATACAAGCTATCATATCATTTCATCAGTAAATATTTCAACATGCAGTTCTAAAAGGTGTGGGCCCGCTTTTTAAACATAACCACATAACTATTAAATATGCAATTGATGTCTGAAATTCCCTAATTGTGAGGAAGGCTTTTGAAACCTCATCTGGCCTCAAAGGAAAGAACGCTACAATAGTTTAATAATGTCAGCCGTGTGTGGCAGAGGGGAGAGTGATTAGCATGTGTCGCTGACCACTCCTGATCCAGAGCCTCCCTTCTGAGGCCAGGAGCCCAGACCCACCAGTCTGCATTTCTGCCT
The DNA here is from genome assembly GCF_910594005.1 of Cervus elaphus. Lineage (NCBI taxonomy): Eukaryota > Metazoa > Chordata > Mammalia > Artiodactyla > Cervidae > Cervus > Cervus elaphus. The sequence continues at coordinate 27,626,388 of NC_057818.1, forward strand.
GCCAGGCCCCGCTCACTCACCATCTGCAACGTGATGCCAGCTGCCACGCCCCCAGCAGTGCTGAAGGCTGCCGGGAAGTTGAGTAGCCCCGCGCCCAGGCAGGCATTGACAACGATGAAGATGGCTCCAAGTGTGGAAGTGGTGCCTCCGCCCAGACCCCCAGGAGGGGCCTCCCCCTCACTCTTGGGGGCTATGTCCACAGAGGGACTCTGCAGCAGACGGGCACGCTCCCCAGAGTCTGTGCTTAAGCCCCATTCGTCAAGGTCTCTGTTGATGCTGACCTGGGCCATGGCCCCTGGAGTCCTGTTCCCGCAGGGTCTGTGGGTTCTGTCTCACGGCCTCATCCGCTGGGGAACTGAGGGAACACACCTTCAGCTGGAGGGTGCCCCAGACTGTGTGGGGCTGTTATCCTAGGAGGCCTATGGGTTCTGGCTCTCCTAAACCTAGATGGGAAAGGCAGATATACTGTCATCCCAAGATAACAACTTTCCCAAGATCAAATGGCTGAGATTCAAACCCAGGTGTGCCAGTGTGTGGAACACTGCACTGGGTGCCACAGGGTAATGGCAGAGACAGAAAGATGTCAGATGCAACTCCTGCCTGCTTCAGGCTTACAGACAGACCAGGTAAATAAGACATAAACCCAGAAGAGAGAGGTACCGACACTTCAGCACTAGAGGTCGTGCATCAAGCAGGAGTGTCATGCACATATCTCATTCATTCCTTAGATGACAGTGGTCATAAGGTTCAGAGAGATCAAATCACTCATCTAGGATCACACAGTAGCAAGCTGCAGAGCAAGATTTAGATTCAGATCTGTCTGGCTTCCCAACTGGTTTCTACACTGCAGGGTCTGAAGAACAATACTCACCTAGAACTGTGGGTATTTCAGTTTCTTACAGCCCGGCATACCTCCCTCTGGCCCAGAGTCTAAATTTTGTGGAGCTTTCAAAGCCCTTCAAAATTTCAGTGAGGATTTAAATTCTCTTCTCCCACATGACTGACCTCACCACTGCTCATCACAGAGGCATTCCGTCTCATGCCCCCAGCACACTGAGGGGTTTAAAATGTCTAGTGAGGCCTCTTGGGTGGTCTGATTCTTGTCATGGCTCCTCCTGTGATGGCTGAACAGTTGGGAGCTGAAAACTCATCAGAGGGAAAAGGGGGCATTTGGGTACTCTCAGACATGTCACCAAGCATGCAATCAAGGGACACAGCTCCAGGGAAAATGTCTCCCTGCTGGCTCCAAATCCAGAAGGATCAGTCAGATGCCACAGGGCTTCCTCTTATGCAACTTGCCACCCAGCCAGCAACTCAGCAAAAAATCAAAGCAGTGAATGAGTACTGGAGGCAGTTTTGGTCTCGGGCTTCCAGGGTAGCTCCAGAGAGAACCATGTAAAGCTGGTGCTCCCCACACTGTGAGACCTCGTCCTCCATCCTGCTCACTTCTCAGACACAAGAAGTCTCTGCACTGCTCCAGAATCTCTTAGCCTCCCCTTCCCTCAAATTACTCTGCTCCATGGTCCCCAGCTTACCTGCTCTTTCCACCCTTCTGGCTTTGGTGGACAGAGAGCTATTCCTTATGGCACCTTCTCCCCCCAAATCTGAGATCTGATTCTCCCCACTTCCCTCTCTGCCTTCAATTTTTTCTTTCTCAAACTTCACCATTGCTGGTCAACAGAGTGAAGGCAACTGAGACGCTCTGACTCTTAACTCACAGAGAGAAGCACCAGCTCAGTTAGGGAAACAGAGCCATGGAGGGAAAGAGGCTAATGTCCCAGGGGCTCGTTGGCAGTCAGGACTAGCAGCCTAATGCCCACGCGCTCAGGCCAGGGCTGTAACCACTGCAGTAGGCCCCTGAAAGCCCAACGAGAGGAAGTACCCAGGCCAGCCTGGGGCCGAATCCCAGAAATACGAGGGGTGGGCTGCATTGGAAAATGGGCCACGGCCTACCCGGGACGGAGAGTGGGCTGCTGTGTGTTAAACTGGGGAGGGGATTTCGGGGCTCGACAGGTGGAGACCAGGTAGGGACAGGCCGGGATAAGGCGCAGCAAGGGCCGCCCGACCCCGGGCGGGCATGGGGCAGAGGATGCCAGGCTGCAGAGCCCTGCAGCGAGTGAGTAGGGTTCTGCCGCGGTGGGGGCCTTGGGGACCCAGATTCCACCCTCCAGCAACCTGTACCTCCTTCCACCTACCTGCGGTCTTTCTAGCCCGGGCCGGCAGTGGAGACACGTGAGCAGCGATCACATGACTGCCGGGGCCGGGCCGCACCGCGGGGCACGCTGGGAGTTGTAGTTCTCTACGGGCGCCAGTGTTAGACTTGTTCAGTCGCCCAGTCGCGTCCGACTCTTTCCGACCCCCATGAACTTCAGCACGCCAGGCTTCCCTGTCCCTCACCAACTCCTGGAGTTTGCCCAAGTGCATGTTCATTGCATCGGTGAGGCCGTCCAGCCATCTCATCCTCTGACGCCCTCTTTTCCTTCTGCCCTCGATCTTTCCCAGCATCAGGGACTTTTCCAGTGAGTCTGCTGCTGCTAAGTCGCTTCAGTCGTGTCCAACTCTGTGCGACCCCATAGACGGCAGCCCACCAGGCTCCCCCGTCCCTGGGATTCTCCAGGCGAGAACATTGGAGTGGTTTGCCATTGCCTTCTCCAATGCATGAACGTGAAAAGTGAAAGTGAAGTCTCACAGTCGAGTCCGACTCCTAGCGACCCCATGGACTGCAGCCCACCAGGCTCCTCTGTCTATGGGATTTTCCAGGCAAGAGTACTGGAGTGGGTTGCCATTGCCTTCTCCTCCAATGAGTCTACCAGCTCTCTAATCCTCATCCCCAAAGCTTTGCCCTCGGTGTTTCCCAGCATCAGGGACTTTTCCAATAAGTCTGCTGCTGCTAAGTCACTTCAGTCGTGTCCGACTCTGTGCGACCCCATAGATGGCCTCACCAGGCTCCCCTGTCCCTGGGATTCTCTAGTGAAGAATACTGGAGTGGGTTGCCAATAAGTCTACCAGCTCTCTAATCCTCGTCCTGAAAACACTGTCCCAAACTAGTCCGGGCACTCTGCCCGCCTGTATTTATTCCTGTTACTTTTAGTTCTGGGTCCCTTGGCCAAACCACACACTTCTGCTTCCTTTTAGGAAGAGCTTAGGGAGGTTTGGTATTTTTGCCAGTCCCGGTACCCCGTGGGCCCTGGCTGTTTGGCTTCATTGTCTGCCTTTGTTTCCCTTTTTGCCTTCACACCCACAGACAGAGACTCTGGACTTTTAAACTCAGGATAGCGAGGGGTCATCTGTACCTCCTTGAGCTGTGGCTGGCCTGAGAGTTGTTCATATTAATAGTTACAACCCTAGGGCCTGGATTCCACAACTGAGCATCTGAGGCATTGGTGTCACTCAAACAAATATTTGTTGAGTGAAGGAATCAGTGTCCAGAGCCCTGGCTTCTGTTTCTGGCTGTGTGCCACTTGGAAGTTGTCACATAACCTTTGGCATTCCAATGGTCTCATCTATATTACCTCCTCTCCATGCATCAAAGGTCCCTGCTGGTGAGATTCTGTGTACTGCTTCCCTGGTTTCCCTCAATGGTGACATTTTGCACAATTACAGTACCGTATCACAACCAGGATACTGACATTGACTTGATCCACTGCTCATGTTCCATTTACTCAGTCACATTTATAGTCATTTTTGGTGTATATTTTAGTTCAATACAACTTAATCATGTGTGGGGTTTACAAATATACATACACCACATTCAAGACTCTGAATATTTCCATCACCACAGGGATCCCTCCTGTCGCCCTTATATTAACATAACCACACTCACCTCCCTCCAGCAAGTCCACCCCCTTCTGTAACTCCTCTCAATCACTCATCCATGGGAGTCAACTCCATTTCTAAAAGGTTCTCAATTTCAAAAAATGTTCTATAAATTGGGTCTTAAAGTCTGTAAATTTTTAGGATTGACTATTTTTATCCAGCATAGTTGCGGGAAGACTCATGCAAGGAGTATGTTTTGTTACTGAGGAACAATATTCCATGGTCTGTGCAGTTTGTGCAACTAATCACTTTTGAAGGACATCTGAGCTGTTTCAGGTTTTTTAAAACATAAATGATTTTGCTGTGATTTATGAATTTTACCACAGAATTCATACTTTCAGTGCTCAGTACAGTGGTTTTTAGTATATTCAGAGTTTTGCTTGTTACCACTACCTAATATCAGAACATTGTCATCACTCACCCCCAAAACCCTGCAACCATTAGCACTCATTCTCCATTCCTCCCTCTCTCAAGCCTCTGGCAACCACTAATCTACTTTGTGCCCTGCATGAACTGTTTTCAAGATTCATTCATATTGAAGCATATTTTAGTACTTTATTCCTTTTGATTGCTGAGTATTATTACATGTATGTATGTGTATATCAAATTTTGCTTATTCAATCATCTGTTGATTGGACGTTTATGGTTTCCATTTTTTGGCTCTTATGAATAATGCCACACTGAACATTCAGGTACATGTTTTTGTATGCACATGTTTCATTTATTTTAGGTAAACACATTAGAAGTAGAATTGCTGGGTCAAATGGTAACAACATCTAAGCTTTTGAGGAATTGCCAGACTGTTTTCCAAAGCAATTGTCCAATTTTACATTCTGACCAGCAGATGTATAAATGTTCTGTAAGTATAACTGCATGTGTGCTCCGTCGTGTCCAACTCTTGGCAACTCCGTGAACTACAGTCAGCCAGGCTCCTCTGTCCATGGGATTTTCCAGGCAAGAATAATGGGGTGGGCTGCTATTTCCTACTCCAGGGGCTCTTCCAAAACCAGGGATCGAACCGTCTCTTGTGTTTCCTGCATTGGCAGTGGATGCTTTACCACTGTGCTGCCCGGGAAGTCCTTAAGGGTTCTAGTTTCTCTGTATCCATGAAAACCCTTGCTATTGTCTGATTATAACCATCCTAGTGGGTGTGAAGTGATTCTCATTGTGGTTTTGAGTTGCATTTCCCTGATGACTCATGTTAGCATCTTTTCATGTGGTTATTAGCTATTAGAATGTCATCTCTGAAGAAGTGTCTATTCAGACCCCTTTTCCAGTTATTGTTTTTTTTATTGAGTTGTAAGATTCCTTTATATATTCTGGATACAAATCCCTTGTCAATTATGTGATTTGCAACACTGTCCCCAACATGTTTATAAGACTTTTTTTTTTTTTTTAAGACTTTTAAAAAAAGAAAAAGTTGGCCTTTCAGTTATTAGATAGAAACAAACCATTAATTTCTATTAAAATTTTTCCAATCAACATACTCTAATAAAAATTAATTTAAAAAATTTCCACAGCCTAGGAGTAAGGAAAAAATTCTCAAAAACAAAATTCTCAAGTTGGTTGAATGAGCTGGACTTAAGTTGTTTAGAGGTAAGCATGAGGCAGTTTGGTCTAATAGCACCCAATGGCTGGCCCATGGGTCGGCTGTATCTCTGCATCACCTACAAAGTTTATTTTTATTATTATTATTAAAAAAAAAATTCCAAGCCTTACCTCAGACATACTGAGCCAGAATGCCCGGAGGTAAGACCAGGGAATCAATATTTTAAAAATCCAGATTTGAGAACTATTCTGCCTTAAATCATAGTGAAACAAAGGCATGACCTCTTTCTGGGCAGGCAAACCACCTCCTCTATCAAGTAGAAGAATATTAACATCTTAGACTCCAGTAGGAAACAAGGAAAAGGTTGGTGGCAAACAGACTGAACTGTCAGAAAAACATCAGGTTCACACCCTGCATGACTTTTTGGTGAGGAATAGAACTTAGTCCAGGGTGAGCTGGAAATGGATGTGTTTAAAAAATAACAAGGTCGGCCGCGTGGTCAAGTTCCTTTTCCAGCTGAGGTCTTGATGGCCAACTTTCAACCACTTTGGTTCCAGACAGGGTGACTTTAAGCAGTTTCTTCTATGATAGGCAGTCAGCTCCTTTACAGAGCCGCTGACTAATCTGTTGCCTGTTTCCCCATTTAAGACACCTTCCCAAAGACATCCAGTGACTCAGTCCATTCACTTGACCTTTCATCACCTTGGGATATCCATTAGCAACGGGAACATGCAGAGCCAAGAGGCGGGAATGAGCCCATCATGCGCTGTGTCTCTCTCTGAGAGAGTGAGGAGATACAAAGGGGAAGGACCAAGGTGAGCCCGCTTTCCCCTTCTAACTATAATCAAAACACTGTGGATGGGCTCTGGGCCTGACCCCTGCTCCACGGCCTGTCTGCCCAGAGCTGTCCTGTCATGAATGGCTCCTGGCATGAAGTATAAGGTGACAGGAAATTGCTGACGGAGTATGTGACTTTATGGTAGAGGCTGCACAATGGTGATCTAGTTTGCATCTTGCTTATAAGTCATTAAAAAAAAAAGAATTAGTTGCCAGCTTTTAAGCATCAATAGACCTCCTAAAAAAAAAAAATCAGGATTTCCATTTTATTTGAAAAATTGAAGATCTGCAGCCCTGGGTTTTTGTTTTCACAGTACCTGTCAATTACTTCTCTACTATGTCTCACTCTGAGGATGTTGGCTCGTCACCAATAAGCATCTCACATCAAGTTCACATCACTTTTTTACTCTACATGCACTATTTCTTTACATTACCTACTTGAATCATGTAGATATCTGAAGTTGCCACCTCCCCATCATCTCCTCATCACTGCCTGTAGCCACAGGATTTTGAGGTACTCCACTCACTTGTTTCCCCAAGGTCCAAAGGATTATACCCACATTTTCAACATTATTGGACTGGATATAAGGAATGACACCTAAGATGTGGCTTTAGTTTACATTCGCAACAGCTAAAACATCTCTTGGCTTATGGTCACCTGGACACAATTCCAGATTCTGGGGATATATACCCACTCATACCTTTTCATCCCATTAAAGAAAAAAGATAACGTGGTAGACAGGTTGGATCTACAGTAACTTTATTGTAACAGAGAAATCAGGCTGCAATAAGTCTACATGATTAGAGCAAATGGTTTTCTTTCCAGAGGGTGAAGCCTGAGCCCAGCTGGCAGCACACAAAGGTTAAAACTGAAGCCCAGAATATCCTCTTTCCCGGTTCTACCCTGCTCTGCCTGACTCCTGATGAGATGACTGACTGCACGACCACACCGCACAGAGGTACGAGGGCCAGCTGGGCAGAGGTGACATCCCCACACTGCAGAGGGTGCCAAGCAAACCAGCACTGCAGAGGGTGCCAAGCAAACCAGCACTGCAGAGGATGGCAAGTAAACCATCACTGAAGAGGATGCCAAGCAAACCAGCACTGCAGAGGATGCCAAGCAAACCAGCACTGCAGAGGAGGCCAAGCAAACCATCACTGAAGAGGATGCCAAATAAACCATCACTGAAGAGGATGCCAAATAAACCATCACTGAAGAGGATGCCAAGTAAACCAGCACTGCAGAGGATGCCAAATAAACCATCACTGAAGAGGATGCCAAATAAACCATCACTGAAGAGGATGCCAAATAAACCATCACTGAAGAGGATGCCAAATAAACCATCACTGAAGAGGATGCCAAAATAAAGTGCAGTTACGAGAAAAGCAAGGGTATTGGGATGAGCAGTAAATAATGTTCTTCATTCTTCAAATAAGTAAATCCTATGGGATGGGACTGATGGTCACTCTGGGAGTAGGACAGGATGAAAATCTGGGCTAGTTACAGATCTCTGTGCCCGAGGAAAGGAACAGCAGTGATTAGGGAGAAAAGAGGAACATTAAAATCCTGCAGGTACTAGAAAGGAGAGCCTTCTTTCTCTTTTTCTTAAATAAGTTGGGAAAGAGCATCTTTTATTTTCTCCCACTACAGTGGTAGCAGACTCGCTGTAAAACATGATTTCCAAAAAAAAAAGAAGAAAACATGATTTCCATAATACAGTTTGTTGACAAGTTGCTCAGTCACGGGAGGACAAATGTGAGGCTGACTGCTAATGTTAGAACTTCGTATTTTGACAAAGCCTCTAACAGGCGCGGTTTTCAGGCTGGTTCTACGGAGAAACCCGTGACACCAAAAGGTGTTTCACTTAAAGCTTCTGAAATATTGCAATGGTGTGATTGACAGGGTTTTGTTTTTTTTTTTTTGGACTTTCTCGTACATGTAAACTCTGGTGGAAAAACTGGAAATAAAGGATGACGGTGAGTTTGGTTTACAGCCACAAAGTTCCCGACACCAGTCACAGGTGCCTCTGCCCTATTTCACTGCACGTTCTTTTCTGAGAAACACATTCAATCGCTGAGTTTTAAAGTACTGTGGTTGGAAAAAAATGATCCGCTCACCACCATCCACCCTCCCTCTTCCTCCATGTGAATCTCATAACAGCAGAGGCTGAAGATAGGAAGGTTGTCTCTGTTCCCACTGACCAGGGGAATTACTTGGTGACCTGGTGAATGGCGTGAGCAAGGTAGCCCACGTTGCCTGAGGTGACCCCCGCCACAGAGATGCGGCCGTCCTTTGTCATGTAGATGGAGAACTCCTTGGTCAGCCGCTCCACCTGCGAGAGAAGAGTGTGTGGGTCCTTCCTGTTTGAGGGGGCTGGTCTCCCCAGCCCTGGCACAGCACAACTAGCCAATGGTTAGAACAGAAAAAAAATAACAGAAGCTCTGTTTTCTCACTTAAACCCATTCCTAGAGTTTGGTGTGTTAGCTTAGAACAAAAGAAGAATAAATAGCTATCTTAAATAGCTATCTTAAAGTAGGATGTTGAATTCTGAGATGGGGACAGGTGAAAAAAAAAATCTTAGATTCAGCATTTCTAGAAAAACTGATCCAGAATCTAGCTACGGAATAGCTACTTCTCCTATCAATATTCAGGCTCTTGCTTGTTCTGGAATCTTTTTGAGAAACAGTGCTGGTCATAAAAGTGACCAAGACAAGCTCTGTTCTTCAGAAGTTTGTAACTTCACAGAGTAAACAGATAGGTATAGTACTAACAAAAGGTAAACGACTAACAAAGAATAAAACGAAATGAATGCTTCATACTTCTTTTACCTAAAAAGGCTTCAAACTGATTCTTCTTAGAGTAATCCTAAATACACAGGTGACCTGAGGAATTCTGGTTTGCAAGGACTGACCAGTTAGTCAGTGGGAGAGAAATGGGAGTCTCCTCACCTGTTCAGGCTTTAGGCCTGTGTAACAAAACATGCCGATCTGGTCAGTGATGTGCTGCCAGTTGTGGGAGGAGCCCTCCTTCTTGAGGTTGGACACCAGCTGAGTCCGCATGCTGATGATGCGGTCGGCCATGCCCTTTACTTCTTGCAACCTGTTAAAAAAAAAAAAAAAATTCCCCAAGATGTAGCTCAGTTCTGGCCAAGCACTGACAGATAAGCCAGCTCTCAGCACTTTTATTAATAACCTCCCTTGAGTACTCTCCCAGGGTGCCTCAATTCTCTGTTCTTGACCAAGTCCTGGTCTGGGAAGAAAGCTATTTGATAGCCTTCTGCTTTATATCAGAGCACTATGATCAGGCAACTAAAATAGTTGACGTAATTGAGTTATTAAGGAAAATGAACAGAGTGCCTTTCTACTTACCAGATGGGTACTGCCCAATTTATGAATTATTTAATAAAGCCAATTAGAATTTCAAGTTACAAAAAAAGAAGAATGAATAAATCATTCTAAAACTTAGGAGGGCTAAGGCTCTCCATCTTTTATACAGGGGGCAAAACCTTCAAATTAAACAGTAAAATATTACCTTATTCTTTAACATGGATGGAGGAAACATTCCCACCTTCACAGTTAAGACAGTGTGCTATGAAATGACTATGTGCCCAGCCATATCTAAGTGCTGAGGAGAAAGGGAGGACTGAGACCTGGCCCTTGCCTTTAAAGGCTCACCACCCGTGGCCGGGGGCATACCTGTAAACAACCGACTATGGAACAAAGCAGGACAAGCTATGAACCAATAGATTCGTGCTGTGCTAAGAGAGCCCTGAGAAGACAGGGTTAATTCCACCTGGGGGAGCAAAGAAAGCAGTCTTCTGGATTCAAGACACAGTCTCCCCCTTCCTCAGGAACTACCCTTTCATTCCATTCCTGTGGAGCTCTGGGCAATTCTTGTGGGCTCTTACCAGCTAGATGACTGTGAAGAATTTACCTCCTTGTTCTTATGTGTTCACTTTTCCAAACCATCTCTCTATGATGGTGTCATGCAGAGTTAGAACAGAGGTTACATGTTGCCAGCTAAAGGTCAAATAAGAGTCTTAGTTGGGTCTTATTTGACCCAGTTAAACACTCCTAAATTTGGCACTTGCACATAAAGATGTAGACTTGCAGCCTCTCTTAAAAAACAAGAAGCTGGCAACATTGCACCAGCAGTGAGATTACTGGCTGGAGCTGGAACCCCTGGCCCCACTAAGGATGGCATTTGATTTTAAATTTCCTGTAGTCCTATTCATCCAGCTCCATTCACTTTGAGCCTGGGCCCTAAAGGCACTGAGCACATGAAATGGCTAGATGCAGGGCCACCTCAGCTACCAGTGCCCCCAAGGATCACATCCACGATCCCTGTTGTCCACAGAATGAAGATCTGGATTCTTAACAATATCAAAGTACATGATCTGCTCCCACCTTCCCAGCTTCGCTGCCCTCTGCATCCTCCTTACACTCAGTGTTTCTCCCACAAAACTCGCGACATTCAAAGCACACCCTGCATGATGTGCATCACGCACCTGTGCTGATCCTCACGCACATCTCTCCCTCCAAGTTTCCTTTCGCCTCCCTTTCTTTGGAAAAGAGCTCCTTCTCTCTTCAAGGCACAGTCAAATGATGCTGTCTGCATCACATCCTCCCTCACTTCCCACTAATCAATAGCTCTTCCTTTACTCAGCATTTGTCCTGTCTGTCTGTCTTGTATCAATGCTATACATGTTATCTCTCTCACTAGATTACAAACTCCCCAAAGGGACCCACATGTTAGTCACCTAGCACAGTATCTCTGTCATCTCTGTACACTACAGACTTCAAATGAATATTGAAATGCACACATTAAAAAAAAAATAAACATCTTGATAAACATTAAGGACCATGGAAATCTTTTTTAAAAACCACTTAAAAATTAAGGAAAAAAGGTTATTATAATTTTTTGTGACAAAAACAAACCAACCCTACGCATATATATCTAATATATATACACACATATAATACATAGACATATTATTCATGTTACAATAGGAATAATAACAGCAAAGGGAAAAAAAGTCTGGGTTATAGTGACTTGCCCAAATTTTCTGAAATGTAATCATACAATAATTTTGTAAAAGAAAAAAATAAAATTCTCATTTAAAAAGTAGTTGATTTTTTAGTAAGCCTAGCATATATCTGAAATATCCTGAACCAGACTCTATTTACCCTCAATGTTCGTAGGATTAATTTAAGGTAGAAAAAATAGTTGTCACATGATGTCCAAGTGAGCTGAGGATGAAGTTTCTTACAGACTTAGCTTTTCTATCCCATTAGCCGCTTAGGGATCTACCCCTCAGCTAATCAGCTATACAGGATAAACCCTTACATAACAAATCACATCTTCCAAGACTCTGAATTATATAGAGCAAGGGTTGGTAAGCTTTCTCTAAAGGGCTAGATCATAAATATATTAGGTTTTGTGGGCTGTATAACCCTCTGTTAACAACTATTGAACTCTGCTGTTGTGACATGAGAGCATTCATACAAATTAATCAAGAAGAGGGTAGGGCTGTGGGCCAATAAAATGTTATTTACTAGAATTGGGGCAGCCTAGATTTGATCTGCAGAACAGTTTGCCAACCCCTGATCTAGAGCAATGTTTTCTAAACTGTGGCCATGACCCATTAGTAGGTCATAAACTCAGTATAGTTGGGGGCAATTGGCATTTTAAAAAAAATTGGAGTATAGCTCAGGAAGACCAAATATTGAGTTTTGAAAGCTGTGTGTGTATATATACACACACACATATATAGTGTATACATATATGTATATAGTTTCAGTTATATATTCATACATACATAGGTGATGATGTAAGACATAAGCTTTATGTGGATTGTAATTAAAAGAATCTTTTTTTCTGAGTAACACTAATTTAGAGCACAGGTACCAACAGATTCAGATAGTATAGATAATACAAAATATGCAGAAATAGGGACTTCCCTGATGGTCCAGTGGCTAAGACTCCGGGCTCCCAATGCAGGGGACCCAGGTTCAATCCCTGACCAGGGAACTAGATCCCACTTGCTGCAAGTGAAAGTTCACATGCTGTAACTGAAAAAGTCCACATGCTGCAACTAAAGACCCCGCACAGTCAAATAAATAAATAAATATTTAAAAAAAAAAAAATATGCAGAAATACCAATTCAATGCTTGCTATTATTAGGATAAAAACAAAAAATAAAACATTCATTAAAAAGTTTTCAGTTTAAGAGAAGGCAGGTTTTACTTAACATGGAGATGATGGACTACAGGGAACTGCTGTTTCTGAATTAGGCCTGTCTCTTACAGGGGAAAACCAGTTTATTTGTTTGAAAGTGCTGACAAAATGCATACTCCTCTCTCCTTCTTCCCCTTCCATCTATGGAAGCTGAGTGATAACTGCATGCCCCTATAAGCCAAGTATAAGGGAGCTTTGAAGGATCAGTGGTGGGAAAGGCAGATGGCTGGGGAGGTGCAAATCGCCTTTACCATTGTTTCCGCAAATCCGGGCTGGTCAGAATAGTGGAGGCAATCCGGGCCCCATTGATAGGGGGGTTGGAATACATGGGACGGATCAGGATCTTCAACTGGGACTCAACTCTTTTGGCTTCCTCGGCATCTTTGCAGACCACAGTGAAGGCTCCCACACGCTCACCTGAAAAGACAAAATGGATCTTGTCTTCTGGTTCTCTGAAAATGATAAAGGCAATCATGATTGAATTTGCTATGTCTTATATGTTTCCATTAGAAGCACTGCAAAAATAACTGTTATAAACACATCCTCAAAAAAAAAAACCCAAAAAAAAAAAAACAAAAAAAAAACACACCACATCCTCATGTACAATCCCTCCCCCCTTGACTCTACACTTTTGTGGCCCCCTCTCCCAGCACTTCTTCAATCTCAACAGAACACACATCATCCTCAGTCCTTTAGCTTACCGTATAAGCCCATGTTCTTGGCATAGGACTGGCAGAGACAAACATTAATGCCCTGTTCGATGAAGTGGCGCACAGCCCAGGCATCCTTGTTACCATCGCCACTGGCAAAACCTTGGTAGGCCATGTCAAAGAATGCAAACAGATTGTTTTTCTGGGAAGGAAAGAAAAGATGACCAAAGCTTTAGGCAGTCCTTCTCAAGACGCCCCAGATGATTACCTGTGCTTATCGGACCATGCCTGCTTTGCTCAGAGTCAACAGTTTTGTCCCCAGGTGTCAGTTTGGAGATGTTTAACTTTCCTAGAGTTAAGAAATTAACATATATATATATTTTATGTTGGTGGATATAATCCTTCAAGAAGACATTAAGAAAAGATGATCCAATCTGGAAAGAATGCTGTGTGGTCAAACAGGAAAACTGTTTCCTTGTTTTGTGGCCCAGCTGTGCAGCATGGAGGATCTTAGTTCCCCGACCAGAAATCGAACCTGTGCCCCCTGCGTTGGGAGAGCAGAGTCTTAACCACTGGACTGCCAGGGAAGTCCAAACAGGAAGCTCTTCTAAGGCCCACAGTGGTCTGGGTAATCCTTTTGGTCCAATCAACGTAGGACTAGCCTCAGCCTCTCCTGGGGCTAATGCGACTCTGGCAGGCCATCTTATTCCAGGCCTCTTTATAACCATCTCATTTGGAAAGTGTTCTCTGAATGCTTTTCTGACTCGTTCTGTTCGCAGCTTAGGTTTGACAGAATCCAAAGAAAGGGGAAACCGAAAGGAATGAGAATGGGGACGTGAGGCAACAGGAGTATCTCCCTCCTTGGGAACTTTGACGAGTGCCTTCTCTCAGAGAAGAATGAGAATCACTGTGAATAATTAATGGCAGTGCTGAGGAGAGGGGCAAAGACAGGAGGGGATGTGAAACGGTGGGTGAAAGGGAGACCGGGTAACCACTGACCAGGGCAAGGGGAGGCGCCACCGGCAGGTATTACGGGGCTGAGGAGGCTAGCTGTGCAGACTAGCCAGGGACAAGTTTTATCAGAATCCCATAAGTCTTGGCCGAGGAACAAAAGGTGATTTTTCAAACTCCTGGTGTATCATGAATTACAGAACTGCTAATTATGCAAATGAGGAATTCTTTCCCGGTGACTACACAACGTGTGGAAAGTTCATGCAGCCTTGAGGTGCATTCTCACGGCTAAGACTCTGCCAACTGAAGCGTCCAAGGCCAGCTCCTAGAGGCAGGACGGTCACCGGTCAGTTCACCCCTCACCTTCACCACTGTCGCCATCTCCCTCCACTGCTCAGGACGAGGGTCCACTCCCGTGGGGTTGTGGGCACAGGCGTGCAGGAGAATGACACTCTGCGCTGGTATTTTCTAAAGAGAACAAGGACCAAGAGATTACTCTGCAGCTTTACAGGAGATCATTTACCTGAAATGCCACAGGGTCGCCATTATTTGATAAGTAACGACGATAACATGAGGTCTGGGAATTAGCTCATCTTGGTTTGTGGGTTTTTTTTTTTTTGGCCACTCCACGTGGCATGTAGGATCTTAGTTCCCTGACCAGGGATCAAATCCATAACACCCTGCAGTGGATGGAGAGCCTTAACCACTGGACCACCAGGAAGTCCCTCATCCCAGTATTTTAAGTTGGATACTGAGACCCAAGCAGGAGACATCAAACCTCCACAAGGAGGTTTATTCCTTGTTCCCTCCCCCTCCTGCCCTGAGAACCACACTTACTGAAATGTCCTCAATAGCGCCTGTGAAGTCAAAGCCGCATGTCTTGGGGTCATAGTACCGGTAACTCTGGAGCTGCATGCCAGCATCCCTGAAGATGGGTGTATGATTCCCCCAGGTTGGTTTGGGCAGGAAGACATCCCGGCTGAACTTAAAAAATCTTTGCTAAAAGATCGAATGAAAGTGAATGGAAAAATGAAGAAAGAAGAGGCAAAAAAAAAAAAAGAAGTTAGTATATTTTACTGAGAGGACGTTTTTCTCTACTGAAAGTCAGCTTCTCTCTACGATTGAGACAGTGGTGACTGAGCAGTGAGACTTCCTGGGTTGGTTCAGGTTCTGACAATTATACGGGGCTCTGTAGCCAAGGATCTGTCTGGGCTCACTTTCTTCCTCTGTAAAATGGCATTAACTAAGTCTCCCTCAGAAAGATTAAACATGTTAAAATATAAAAGCTCCTAGTTACCGTATGTGCTCAGTAAGTTATACTTTATAATAATCTCTTCCTTATTGTTTCTTCTAAGTACTTCCATTCCTCCCCTCCTCAAACTTTATTTTTCAGAGAACAGGAAATCTTCCAGCCTTGTGGAAAGAGGAAATCTACTTCCAGGTCAGAAGCCAAACACATATACAGTTGGGAACCCCATCACCCCTAACTTACAGACCGTCTTACAGCCCTTTCCTGAAGGAGTTCCCAGACTCACCAGAAAACTGGCTCCGATCCGTAAGGCCCCGGTTCCAGAAATGGTCTGCACGGTGACATACTGAAGCAGAGAGGCGAGTGGTCAGTGAGGTGCGCCACTCTCCCGACGGGCCCACGACTTAACCAACCCGAGCTCAAGCCCACAGAGAGGCAGCGTGCAGCCAGTACCCTCCTTCTTCAGAAGCCGAGGGCATCCTTCCAAGTGAAGATTTGGAACCAAGAGAATGGCACTACTGTTTTCATTCCATTTTCTAAGAGACAGATGGACTCTCCTTACAGGTTCTCAAAAGAGCTGGCTCTTCACCTTCCAGCACCTTTGCTGATGTGGAAGCTAATTCCTTATGGCCTGGCCTGAAAATTGTCAGTGTCATACTGTGCTGTAGTATAAATTTTCAGGACACAACTCCCGCCTCAACCAGATATGAAAAAGGAGTGATTCATATAGAGGAAAAAAGACATGACCAACAGCCACTACATTAAAATATTATTCTAGACTTAGATGAAATTGAATGACTCTCTGAACATGAAAAAGCAAGTCATCTTAAAAAGTCAACAAGTATGTTAGAATAACATTATTACATGAATCATATCCTAAGTGTTTTCATAATCTGAAAGTATCTTTAGGGTAACAGGGAAATGGCCTCAGTAAATCTTCAAACAAACTGGTCAACTTTAGGGGATGAGGAAGAAACTACAGAAGGGTTTGTTTGTTTGTTTGCTTGAGGCACCACAAAGTACTATGCTCTACAAAACATAAGTCTACCTTCTGGACTGGGAGGCGGTGCATTAAATGGTGGGAACCCCTACTAATGTACTCTTTTGTAAACAAAGTTTGCCTGTGCAAACTTCGGCATGATAGAAATAAAAACCTAACGGTAGATCTGATAATAAGACTGACAAAGGCATGGCAATTTATAAAAGAGAAACTGATGTTATTTTATTTAAACTGTTATTTTAAGATAGGCCAGTCTTAGCTGTAATTTGCTCAAGGAACACAGACTAAGCAACAGTTACAGAAAAATATAGACATTTTAATGAGGGGTAAACAGGTGGCTGGATCTTCCCTGGTGGCTCAGATGGTAAAGCGTCTGCTGCAATGTGGGAGACCTGGGTTCAATTTCTGGGTCGAGAAGATCCCTTGGAGAAGGAAATGGCAACCCACTCCAGTACTTTTGTCTGGAAAATCCCATGGATGGAGGAGCCTGGTAGGCTACAGTCCATGAGGCCACAAAGAGTCAGACATGACTGAAAGATTTCACTTTACTTCAACAGTTGGTTGGTTGACAGACAGCCGTCAGACCATATTTTGTCCATGACTTACAATCAATAAATACTACATGACCCTAGGGTTGAGGGTGTATGCTTCTCTTGGAGTTCAAATGAACTGATGGACTGACTTAGACCAGTCTTGTGAATAACTCATTTATTCTGGCCTGGGGAATGGGGAAGGGAGATGTGTTAGTTTAGCTTTGCTACTTTGTGTGTTTTCCCCCAGACTTACCCAGAAAAGTAAATATTTAAACACACAAATGTATCTATTTAAAAATATATTTGCTTCAAAGGCAAGTAAACTGTAATGCACATGAGCCCACATATCAGGCTGGCTGGCTGTATCCAGGTGCATGAAGTGGCTTCTGCTTTCTCTGTGGGTGCATACAAGAATCTGTTTGTAAAAAGCTTATGTTCAGTGACCTTTAGGGACCTCTTTCTTTCATAGAAAGGGGGCCCCCCAGGGAACTGGAGGGAGGAAACATCGAGGAGTCCCTTGTGCATCCATCCTCTCATGGCTATAGTGATGTTCTCTGCCCTGAGAAGAGGGAGACACTCAGAAGTGAGTATGGGCTGCTCTCTTTTTTTGTGCAAGCTGGCTGTGAAGAGGAGGCAGAGGACTGCCAGACTCGTCCTGGCCCCAGCAGTCCCCCTGTGGCTTGTTTTCTGCCTGTTTCCTGTATCTAAGCTGGAAGCGTGGGGGCATGAGGGTGAGAGGGCTAACTTCGGGCCTTAAAACTCGGCACAGTTTGGCACTCTTAAAAGCCACTAAGTGTAAAATGAACATAAGCTCACACAGACTAATAGCGAAAGCAGTGGCAAATCTTCGGTCAGATCACAACATTTTCATATTCCTACTCCACTTTAGGAATTAGTATTATAGGAAATCTTTTATTGAGAGAGTGCCAATTTACCATCTAAAGGAAGTCATTGTGTGGCCACCTCCAATCATCACACACATAGTGATACATCTTCTCTTGTTTCAATTATTTCAAATTTCTTTCATCTGTTAAATTTATTTATTTATTTTTTTAATCTGTCAAATTTAAAAACAGACTCTGTATGATGCCAGAGCCTGTGCTACTTACCCGGCCACTTTTCAACACTTCATTGTTTTCACCCAGGGCTAGTTCTGCAGATGCCTTACAAAATTCAGCCAGCCCTGCAATGGGCAGGTATTCTTTATCCAAATTTTTTGCAGCAATCTGGGCCTCCGCCTAGATAAGGAAAAAATGTTTTCTAAGTTAAATTTTGGAAGTAAAGCCTCTTTTAAAAAATTTGGAGATACTGTCCAAGAAGAAGGGTAATTAGAATGTATTTTATGAGTAGCACAGAAATTTTATATTTTTAAATCATATTTTATTATTTCTTAAAGTTAGGTTTTATGTGAATGGGTAGGTATATGATATCTCTTGGTTTAAGAAAAAATGGCACTCTCGGAATGCATAAGAGCAAGGTTTAAGAGCAACACTTAAAATAGATATAAGATGATAAAATCAAACTGAATACATAAAGGAGTATTTCAAGGTATATGCTAATCTAAGAGGGCTTCCCTAGTGGCTCAGATGGTAAAGAATCTGCCCGCAATGTGGGAGACCTGGGTTCGACCCCTGTGTTGGGAAGATCCCCGGAAGAGGGCATGGCAACCCACTCCAGTATTCTTGCCTGGAGAATTCCCATGGACAGAGGAGCCTGGTGGGCTACGTCCATGGGGTCGCAAGGTTGACAGTTACAGTCACGTATCTTCATGCTTTGGAGTCGGAGGCCTGGCTGACCCTTACTAGTGGTGTGACTCTGGGTGATTATTAACCTCCTTGAATCTCAGTTTGCTCAACAGCTGTGTCTACACCTCATGTGACTCAGGTAAAGAGTAGGAGATAATGTACAAAAGTGCGTGGTAGTGTTTCAACTTCTGCCAATAGCTA
The DNA here is from genome assembly GCF_910594005.1 of Cervus elaphus. Taxonomy (NCBI): domain Eukaryota; kingdom Metazoa; phylum Chordata; class Mammalia; order Artiodactyla; family Cervidae; genus Cervus; species Cervus elaphus. Next base: position 27,645,157 of record NC_057818.1, read on the forward strand.
ACACATGCTAAATACTTAATTTTTTAAATTAAGTTTTATTTTTTAAAAACTTGTTCAGGAAGATAATCTTCCTTTCTTCTTCTTTTTAATCCAGGTCTTTTGAAAAAAATTAATTAATTTTTGATTTCGCTGGGTCTTCATTGCTGTGCATGGGCTTTTTCTAGTTGTGGTACACAGGCTTCTCACTGCAGTGGTTTCTCTTGTTTTGGAGCATGGGCTCTAGAGCATGGGATCAGTAGTCGTGGCACGTGAGCTTGGTTGCGCCAAGGTACGTGGGATCTTCTTGACCAGGGATTGAACCCACGACCCCTGCACTGGCAGGCAGATTCTTATCCACTGGACCACCAGGGAAGCCTCACGCCAAATACTTTAAACTGACTTACTGAGAACAAAAGTAACCCCTGCACGACCTGAGACCCAGGAGCTGGCAGTTTTTGTGAGTCTTCTCATTACAGCTATTTCTTAAGTCCTTTTTTTTCTCCTTAGAGAGATGACACCTAATCTGTACTCCTACACTCAGAAATTTCTTCTTTCGGTGGTTCATTCAGCCCCTGCTCTGTTACTGCAGCAGCTCACAAGGGCCTGAGCCAGCCTACTGAAGCTCAGATGTGGTTCTTTACTGTCACCCAAAATTACGCTTCAGTAACTTCCACTCAGGATGCCTAGTTCTGCTGTTTGTAGGAACAACACATCACTACCCCATGTTGGGAAGTGACACAGCAGCACATTGCTATTTCATCAGAGGAGGTGCAGATGAAAGGAAATACTTTCTTTTAAAAATTAGTTACATTATTTACAGTTGTGATAACCAGTAAAAAGACTACTAATAAAAATATAACAAAATAAAATTATTTAATAGTTCAATAGGATGAAAGGACAGAGCATGCTTAGGTAGTTGCGTCTTATTAAGGCAATCAAAATGGGAGAAATGGGACATAACAATGGTAACCCTCATCCACAACGGGCTATTCCTATCACCAAGAGACAATGTTTACATTCTTGGACCTTTTGTGCATCCTTAGGATTAATCATTATAGTCAGTTCAGTTCAGTCACTCAGTCATGTCTGACTCTTTGTGACCCCATGGACTACAGCACGCCAGTCTTCCCTGTCCATTACCAACTCCTGGAGCTTGCTTAAATTCGTGTCCATTAAGTGGGTGATGCCACTGAACCATCTCAACCATCATTACACTTTGCCTGTTTTACAGATAATCATAGAAATTCAATCTTGGAAAAGATCATATAGTTCCAACCTCTCACTTTTACAGCTAAGGAGACTACCCCAGATAACACATGTGATTCAGGTAGTGAGTATCAGAACTAGAACCCAGGTCTCCTGACTCCCAACCCAGGAGTCTGTCTTCAAGAGGGCCCTTTAGTTATTTATCCCCATCAAACAGATGTCTAGCAAGCTTACCTTCCGGACACTTGGAAGCACGTAAGGCTTTCCATTATCATCCCGGTAGGCACCAACTCCCAGGTTCATCTTCTTGCTGTTGGTATCTCTCTTAAAGGCTTCTGTTACTCCCAGGATGGGATCTGGGGGCCCCATCTCCACATGAGCCCACCAGGAGCTGAAATGGGAAAAATAAGACATCAGTCACAGTACCTAGATTTCCATGGCCAGAGACAACTTGGATCTGCCAAAAATCCACTTCAAGAAATGTCTGCATGTCTACTATGCATACAGTATAGCAACAGACACTAATATAACATAATAATACCTAAGACTTCACAGCAGTTGCTGAAGAGTGGAGAAGGCCAACAGTATCAACACAAATGCTGTGAGAAGCAAAAGGCAGGGAACACCCGACTCATCCTGGGAAGGACAGGGTGGATGTACATGCTTTCAACGCAGTCCAAACCTGACCTGGAATTCCCAGGCAAAGGATATCACAAGTAATTTGGCAGTAAGAAGCTGAGTGGTAAATGATGAGACAAGAGAAGGAAGCAAGGCCAATGTAAAGTTGTTATGTAATACACCCAACCAAGGGGGCTGCATTTTAGCCTGTTTCCCAACTTGATAAGGGCATCATTTGGAAAGCCTGCTAAAATACAGATTCCTGGGCTCTACCCTGGATGCAGTGAAAATATACAGAATCATTTAAGTTTTTTTTTGGAGGGCAGATGGTGATCAGGTAAGAACATTGATGTGAACAGATTTTTATAGCTCGTCTGGTCACAAGATGGGGTGCTGAATGCAGAGAGGGAGAGGAAATACAGCAGGATCACTGAAAGATCTGGTTCCTTAGCCAGCGAGAGAGAGAGATGAAGGCTTGAACCAGGCTGGGGCAGTAGTGGTGGAGAAGATGACAAAGAATTGCCAGGTATTTAGAACCGGTTGTAATACGGCACTGATTTCCTTATTACTTATTGAGTTAAAATGTTTAACAATGTCCAGTATTTTATATTTGTTTGAGTCATGATTTTACCTTAAAAAATATCCTTTAAATGAAATCTTGCCACTTGTGGCAATATGGATTGACTTGGGAGGGCATTATGCTAAGTGAAATTAAGTCAGACAGAGAAAGGCAAATACTGTATATTACTTACACATGGAATCTAAAAAATACAACAAAGCTAGTGAACCTATCAAAAAAGAAGTAGACCCACAAATACAGAAAACAAACTAATGTCACCAGTGGGGAGTGTGCAGGGGCAATACAGGGGTGCAGGGGGAGTGGGGGTACAAGCTATTGGGTATTAAGATAGGCTCAAGCAAGTATTGAACAACACAGGGAATATAGTCAATATTTTGTTATAACTGCAAATGAAAAGTAACCTTTGAAAAGTTGTACAAAAACAAGAATTAAAAGAAAAACCTTACCCTTTCAGTGTTTGGGGTCATCTACCACTGCCCAGTGGATTTACCTGGTGAGGTCAGGTGAACTGCCTCGCTGGGGGAGTGCACTACCAGGGTGAATCCCAAGAGGGAAATGCACCTAAATAGCTGTTTCTCTAGCTTGTTCCCCAGTCCCTACTAATTTGGGGGTTCTGGTTCCTTTATGGTCAGTAAGCTAGTCCCTGTTGGCAACACAGACTGTGAATGTGGCATCATGCTTTGCCCATTAGTGATTTCTGGAAATGGATAGCAGAGTTCTATTCTCCACTGGGAGAGATGACAGATACTCTGTTGTTGCTTTGCATCTTTATTTGTTTATTTATTTGGCTGCACCAGGTTGTAGCTGTGGCACGTGGGATCTTCGATCTTTGTTGTGGCAGGCGGGATCCAGTGCCCAGACCCGGGATCGAACCCGGCCCCTCTGCACTGGGAGTGTGGAGTCCTAGCTGCTAACCACCAGGTGAGTCCCTGCATGGTTTTTTGGTTGTGCTGAGTCTTCACTGCTGTGTGTTGGCTTTCTCTAGTTGCAGGGCACAGGCTCTAGGCTTTTGGGCTTTAATAGTTGCAGCTCCTGGACTCAGAAGTTGCTGTGTGCAGAACCCGGGCTTGAACTGAGGCTCAGCAGTTGGGCTGCACAGGCCCAGCTGCTTTGTGGCAGGCAGGATCCTCCCAGACCAGGGATCAAGCCCGTGTCCCCTGCGTTGGCAGGTGGATTCTTAGCCACTGGACCACCAGGGAAGTTCCCTGCACCTTTTCTTTAAGTAAGACTTGACTGTGTGTTTTTACTCCTCACCTGTAACTGAAGTTTATAGCTTTTTCTTTTTGGCATGCAGGATCTTAGTTCCCAGAGCAAGGATCAAACCCGTGCCCCCACCGGTCCACCAGGGAAGTCCGAAGTTACAGATCTTAAGAGATATAAGGTCTCCATGTATAATTCAGAAAGTCTTTTTTGTTTGTTATATCTCTGAGTGTCTGAATGTTAAATGTTTTCCATCTCTGGTGAGAGATGGAAAACACTGATTAGATTAATCTCTCTGATAAAATAGATTATAAAAACCTCAAAGTAAAGGTGCTCTGTTCTAATTGTTACAAAAACTGAATTTTTAGTGCTTAAAATGTGCTAGACTCAATTTTTCTTTTCTTAAAGCAGCTCAGAAACATTTTAGAAATTCAAGTTCATATAAATTAAATCCTTGATAAATAAGACTAAATTTGATTAAAATACCCAGCTATATATTTTATTCATGTTAATGTAAGCATACATTTTATTCTATGTGGGTTTGCTATTTCTAAATTTACACTAGTTCACTTGATAAAAGAAGCTAACAGCACTCCTATGTGTGCATGCTCAGTCGTGTCCAACTCTTTGTGATCCCGCATGGACTGTAGCCCATCAGGCTCCTCTGTCAATGGGATTCTCCAGGCAAGAATACTGGAGTAGGTTGCCATTTCCTTCTCCAGGGGATCTTCCTGTCCCAGGGATCAGAGCTGCATCTCCCTCCCCAGCCCACCCTCCAGCCTGTCGCAGAGCCCCTGTTTGAGTACCCTGAGTATACAGCAAATTCCAATTGGCTATCTGTTTTACACATGGTATTGTAAATTTCTATGTTACTCTCTCCACACATCTCCCCTTCTCCCTCCTCTCCTCCCACTTTGTCCATAGGTCTGTTCTCTATGTCCGTTTCTCCACTGCTGCCCTGAAAATAAATGGCTAATTCTTATTGATATATGACAGAAAACCACAAAATTCTGTAAAGCAATTATCCTTCAATTGAAGAGAAAAAAAAAGCCACATCTCTTACATCTCCTGCAATGGCAGGTGAATTCTTTACCAGAGTTACCTAGGAAGCCCAACACCACTCCTAAATGTTCAAAATTATGGAAAATGTAAATTTGTGTTCAACCAATTTTTTTTGGACAAATTTTAAATTTTAACAGTAATAATATATTTTTTAATATTTATTTTTTATTTTACTTATTTGGCTGCACTGGGACTCTGCTGTGGCACGTGGGATCTTTGATCTTCATTGTGGTGTGGGGGATCTTAGTTGTAGCATGTGGGCTCTAGTTCCCTGACCAGGGATCGAACCCAGCACTCTGCTTTGGGAGCAGGGAGTCTTCACCACTGGACCACCAGGGAAGTTCCCAGTAATAATATTCTTTTACTTTTTATTAACAGGCTTTATTTTTTAGAACAGTTTATATTTAGAGAAAATTGAATACAGAACTCCTGTACACCCAATCTACAAGTTTCCTCTTAACATTTTATATTAGTAAGGTACACTTGTTAACAATGAAAGAACCAATGGTTGCTACATTAAGTCTACAACTGATTCAGACTTTTTAGTTTTTACCCAGTGTTCTATATCTGTTCCAGGACACCACATTACATTTAATTGTCATGTCTCCCTAGGCTCCTTTTGCTTGCAACAGTATCAGACATACCTTGCTTTGATGACGTTGACTGTTTGGGAGTACTGGTTAGGGATACTCTGTAGGATGCCCCTCTTTTGGAATTTGTCTGATGTTCTTCTCATCATTAGACTAGGGTTATGGGTTTTGGAGAGAATTTTTGGGAGAACCGTAAATTTTGGAGTACTCAATTTGATAATCTCTCAGATCTCTGAATAACTTAAAATCTTGGATTCATATTATAATGAGTTAACAGAGTAATTAATCATTGATACAGAGATAATTTCTAAGTATGACAAAATACTAAAATGCTGATTACTAAGCCTAATTAAATGCTTGTGTAGGACTGACATCAATTCCCTCCCCTGTTTTATCTGTGAAATGTAAGTTACTTTGGTTAAGATTATAATTATTGAGTGGTTGAGACTATACTGTGATCAACAGTGATACAGAAATAAATGTGCAGGTTTTTGTTTTTCAAGGGAAGAAAGTGTTGTCCTAAAGCAGCTGCTCTCAAACATTTTGGTCTTTGTATCCCTTTATTCTCTTACAATTTACTGAGGATCCAAAACAGCCTTTGAGCCTTAATTTATATGGCATATGCCTACCAAGATTTACTGTATCAGAAACGAAACTGAGAGACTATCCTAAAGTGTCAGTTTGTGAAAGAATGTGTAAGACACACCTTAGGGGAGCTGAGTTCTACGGTAGCCTCACGGGTAGGACTCATTGCAGTGGCCTGGTTCAATCCCTTGTCAGTGAACGGAGACGCTGCAAGTGGTGCTACATGACAAACCTCAGAAAGTGAACTTTGTTTTGATTTGTAATAACTGAATCTGAAAAGAAGCTATGAAATGTGTTGCCATTTTAACAAGGTTTTGCTCAATCAATCATTCTTGGTGATTTTACCAACAATATGAAAGGTTACTTTTTACCTTTTGTGTAAACTGTCTAGATATTAGAGATTCTGTGTTTTAGGAAGCAGAATACTTCTCTATGCTTTATGTTGACTCTCATGTCTTTGATTATTTAAGCATAAATTAGAACAAATTTAGTAGATTAATCTTAGTTTTGGCTAGCAATTCAGTGAACAAAAGAATTTAAGGTACAATGAGTTTTTTTTTTTCTTCTCTTTTCCAACTCAGTTTTTTTTTTTATTTGATGTTCTGCACATTTGAAAGAGCCAGGTTCTTTACAATCATGTTATATGTTTATATCATTTTGTTGTTGTTTTGATCAAATAGGTAAGCAGTGATTACTTCTCTGGCACTCACAATCCTTCGTTAATCTTAATCAAGGGATCAAATGTTAATAACATCTAACAACACTTTCATTTGACCTTCCCAAAATTGAATCCTAGCTACAGAAAACATAAAAATTTCAGGCTATCTTTTACCAAAAACTATTTTTGTGATTGACCCCTGAAAAGCACTATCTCCCCCACCCCCCGCAATAAACCTCCTGGCAGCATGGATGCATTAGTGGATAAAACTGAGGTTTTTTACCTCATGGTAAATTACTGTCCTGAGAAAAAGCTTATTCGACCTTTTCCTTCAGGGATAATGAACAGAAAGGTGTTTTTATAGTTTCATATGATAGAAAACAAAGTCTTTTTGACCTCTAAATCAGTTGTTGAGAACCTGTTGTGTGCTAAGAGTTGGGTAAAAAAAAGAATAAAACACAATCCCTCACCACCAGATTAGCCCAGTGGAGTGACCAGTACGGAGTTATGGACAATGTAGGCTGGGGGTTGGAGGTGAGGGGGATAATGTACAGTGATGAAGACAGGTTCAGGGCATAGATTATTATTCATGGGGGCCCTGAGGAAAGGGCCTGATAGCCGGGGAAGGGGAGTGAAGTACATGCTTAGGAAGGCTTCCAGGAGGAGGTGACCTGAGAGCTAAATGCTACAGATTAAAGGAGGAAAAAGGCATTCTAAGCAGAGGCTAAGGGTAAGAAAGAGCCTAGGGTGTTGTAGTAGAAACTGGAAGCTAGGGAAGCAAGGTTCCCAATGACTTAGGTGAAATAGCCCACCTTTTTCTAGTAATCATCTATCCAATCCTAACCAATCAAATGCTTCAGCACAGCACAGCACACTACCCACACTGAAAGCCTGATGAACTATTATTTCATTAGAATTTCTTCCCCAACAATCGTTCTCTTGTTGAACTTGTGGCCAGTCAGCACTAATATACCTCTCTCCTCCACAAGGCACACGGGACGGCTGCTCAGACATGGCTGCAGAGGTAAATTTAAGCTCTCCTGACAAGTTGAAAACTGTCTCAGTCTCCGGAGCTGTAATTGGTGTGTACAGCTAATTCTCTCTTGTCAAAGGGTGGATTATTCCATTTTCAGATTTTCCAGGCGTTTACTTCTTTTACCAGCTTGCCCTGGGCAATGTCAGGACTGGGCAAACAGCATGGATTCCAATGCTCAGTCACCTACCAGCTATGTGAGCACTGGCAAATCAATGAACTTCTCTAAGCCTCAACCTTCCTTACTTGTGAAGTGGGGGCACAACAGTACCTATCTCAGAGGGTTGTGATAAGGATGAAAGGAGTTATTAAATGTAAAACACTCAAAAACAGGGCCTGGTACACAGAGAGTGCTTGATGTTAGCTGGTATCACTAAGTAATTACCACTACTTTTTTTTTTTATTAACCATCTTGCCACTAGTACAGAGACTCGTGAGGCAAGTATGTAAAAAATTCAAGGCGCGTAAGTTACAACTTTATGACCAGATGCAGGCCTTTCTTGCTTTTCAAGGATTACTACTCAGCTTTTTCCTGGAGTCTTGGGAGATAGCATCAATCTTCCTCCTGACTAGCGCTCCTGCCAGGACTCAAATTCCTTCTCATTCTTTTTCACTGTTCTAGGCTGCTAGGCTGTTTCAGTACCTAAGCAATAGTAACAAACAGATATCCCGAAGCAATTTCTGAACCATGCCTGGCGAAAGTTTTCATTATATCCTACTCATGATTCAGACCCTGGAAACATGTAGCCATCTGCCCATCTGTATCACTATCATTAAATTATGAGTGCAAGGAGTGCCCTGAGTGTCTAAGGACATAGAACTTTCAATAAGCAATTTTCACTTTTAAAAACACAGTTCTATTTCCAAGGCCTTCCATCAACAATGACAGAGCCACTGCTCCTAAACCACAAGGAGAAGGCGCCCTTCTTATTAAAGGGTATGAAAAGCACGTATTTGTCAAGTTCTTTAAGAAGTTTATCTAGTAGAGAAATTTCTTCAGAAATCACAACCTTGAGTCTTCTGGCAGAGAACTGACTGAGTGGTATCTTTAAGAATTCTAAAAGAATTTCAAAATATTAAATCTTAATCTAAATAAAGGAGCAGGGATATTCCATTTGATTTAGTTTTACATCAGTTAGGATGTTTGAGTCCTTTATGCCCTTTATTATTCTATTGCTTAAAAGGGTAAAGATTATACCTACACTGCAAGAACTCTGTTTTTAAGAGAGTACTAGTGGGAGCCAAGAGTGCTCCAGGGACAAAATCGATGCTGATAACTTGTGGCCTACAAAGCACTCTTATCTATGCACTTTGGACAAAAGTGCAAAGCTTCAGCCATTGAGCAATGTTTACCAGCCAACCAAAAGATGTTAGGTACAAAGTATGCAAATAAGCATCTCCAACTCAAAAACCCTGCAATTTTCTTCAGGCCTACCTAGTGCTTCATAGTTTTTAAAATGCTTTCCCTCACATTCTTAATTTAAAATAAGAGAAGTTAATTGACTTGCTTATGATCATAGAACTAAAACAGCAAAGATGATACAACTGTGATCTTCTTACTGGTTACTATACCACTACTGTACACTGCCTTTTTAAAGGGTCTCCTGATACTCTTTCAGTTATTTCACTACTAATTAAATAATCAGAATTAAATGAGAACAGATATCTATAAAATACATTAGCATATTTTCCTTTCTTCACTGTCCTGTGACTTTGTCTGATTTCATGTTACTATGTTTTTACAGCACAATAAGGTTAAATGTTTAGTGTTTTCTGTATAAAAAATGCAGCTATATGAAACACTTGAACTTAGTTCATTTAAATGACTCAAGTATGAAAATTAAGTATTTCATAGGACAAATACCCAGTTCTTCAGAATACCAATTGCCATGGTTTCACTGTATTAGAATGAGCTGTTAAAAAAAAAAAAAAAAGAAAAAGAAACTTCAACCAGTTGAGTTTATTTTTTATAGATGTTTTCCAACTTTACCATCTGGCTTTAGGTAAAGATCACATCCACAGTGGCAGGAAAGGAGGTTCTTACTTTCTTGTTGTCTCAACAGTCATAGCCAGGCCTGGCACCTGTTTCTGTCACTCAGTCATGCATCATAGTTAAACCTGAACACCTCAACTGCAGGTGCTCACATATTTTAAGACTATTTTGGTACACATTTTGCACCACTCTGGTTCCCCTATGTTTAGACTTTGAACTAAGATACAATGCTAAAATGTTGTATTTGTCTCTATTGCATTAATTTAAAAATCAAAGTTTAAAGTTAAAATATTTCATTTCAAAGGCATGCCAGCCAACACTGTAAGTGCTGAGATAGAACAGTAGTAGGTAAAGTCTCTGCTCTCATGGAATTCACATTCTAATGGGGAAAAGACACAAAAGAATCAGGCTGTCAAAGTGAAAGAATGACTAAAAGGACAGAGCCACAGGGATTTTCACCAAGCACTTTGTAAGCAGAGCTGAGGGCACTCAGTCAAATCCAGAGAACAAGAGATTTACAATGGTGAAACAGACTGTCACTTGGTTATAATTTTAGGCACTGCTTTCTGTTCTCCAAATTTGCTGCATAAATGATAGTGAAGTGAAGTCACTCAGTCGTGTCCGACTCTCTGGGACCCCATGGACTGTAGCCTACCAGGCTCCTCCGTCCATGGAATAAGCCCTCCCTAACTCCGGCCCACTAGATAGGCTGCCTGAAAGAGCACAGCTTGACAGTGGGCCAAGAAGGAACCAAATCAGGGAGAGAAGAAAGTGAAAGCCTGGGCAAACTTGTACACGGTCTGGAAAGGACAAAGTGTCCTGCCGGCTTAGAGGCTTCCTGCATGCATTCAAACAAAAAGGCCAAGACACGTCCAAGAGGTCAAGGCTTCGCTCTTTGGAGTTAATATCTGATTGCGGTGGTTTTGGAGACTCGGTTCCCGATTAGGGAGTTATTAAGGGCACTGTCCCAAATCGGCTTCTTGAGTGAATTAAATAGCCTGGCTTAGGTCGCTCCACTAAGAAGGGTTTACTGACTCGTTTCATGCTCTGCAACTTTTTCTCTGCAACACATCACACAGTTTGAAATAACATATTTGGAATTTTTGAGTGGCACCGACCCCTCCCTCGGGCTTGTTTGATCACTGCAGTATCTATCTAGAACAGGTCTAGTGCCTGGCTCTGTGAAACTTGGATGAAGAAATATTCACTAGATCGAAAAGCAGAGCGAGTGGGAGGGGAAGAAAGGCAACTTTCCTACAGCCAGACCTCCTGAGGGAAAATAGGCGGGAGGGGGAGGGTCACTACACCCGGACTCTTACATCCAAGGGACAAACGGCTGGGGGAGGGGTCACTGGTGACTCAGGAGGCGACTGGCGGGAGGATGCCGCGAGCCAAGGTCACAGGATGCAGAGAAGAAAGCCGGGCCCGAAAGCCACAGCCCGAGAATCTTCCTCCGTTGAGCGTCCTTGCCCCGACACACAAATAGCAGTCAGCCGCAGTCCGTCTAAGTCTGCAGCGGCCCAGGGAGACCACTACCTGTGAGCCCCGCCGCCCCCCTAGAGCGGCCGGGTCAAGGGCACACGCGCCCCTGGCGCCTCAGCCAATAGGCGCGAGGCAGTGCCGGCGCCGCAGCCAATCCGCGCGAGGCCTGCTCCGCGCCGCAGCCCCGGGGCTCTCCCCTCGCCCCCACCCCCCACCGAGCCGAAACTGCGAGTCTGGATCCCACCCCCGCCCCCAACCTCGAATGAAGTCCGGCTGCCGTAGAGGGACATACTTCCTAACCCAGGGGAACGCGCTGGCACGCTCTCCGACAGTCCCACGGACATGGGAGCGGTGGGATGTAGGACCCAAAGGGTCATTGTGAGATGTGGACGCTCAGTCATCAGCCCCCTGTGAATCCGAGAGGGGAGCGGAGAAAGTTGGTGTGTGAGGGTGCCCGCGTGTGCCTTCAAGGCGGGTTTAGAGGTCCTGGGGCGCCGGCAGCTCGGCGGGGCAGGCCTGTGGCCCCGGCTCCTTTTCCTCCTGCTTACCTGGCTCTGGCAGAAGCCGCGGCAGCAAGGCCTGGGTGGAAAGCCGCGGCGACTCCGGATAGGACGCGGGCAGAGTGCAGCAGGGCCATGGTGGGCGGCAGGCGGGCAGTGGGTAGCTGGAGGACTGAGCGGAGATGCCAGCGGGCGCGGACCCAGAGGCGCGAGGTCCTGCTGAAGGTAAGGGCAGCGACTTCCCCCGGGAGAGGCTAGAGCGGCCTCCGCCGGGCCCCGAGCCGCGTCACAGCGCACCCTGGCGGTCGGAGCGGAACGGCTTGATTTCTGTGCAGTCTTGGGTGGCGGGTCCCGGGTTGGCGCCACGTGGTCCCGGAAAACAGTGACAGCACAGTTTATCGCAGTTTACAGCGCTCGACACACTTCTTTCATTTAACGACGACGGACCCTACCGAAGGGGTAGCTGCTATTATGCCACTTTAAAAGATGGGAAAAGGTAGGCTGACGTAGGTGAAGTAATTTGCCTAAGACTATAGAGCCAGTTACCTAAGTGGCCGTTCCTAAATCTTCAGCCGGATGTTTCCGTAAATGCAGATCACCTCATCTTGTTCCCGAGTGGTTTCTAATCTCTGTTATGGAGAAGATAACATGCGTTATCTCTTGGGACTCTTCTGAGGATTAGGCGAGATTAGCCGATTAGGTCTAAAAACAGGGTCTGATTTAGTAAACTAGAAACAACTGGTTAATGATAACCTTGTGTTTGTCAAATCCTTGCACTTGTGTGTGGAAGGGAATTAATCCTTCTTAAAGGAAAAAGCAAATAAATTTGAGACTCCAGACGTGGAAAGATTCAAACAAGTCCATTCTAAACAGTGGCTGTTTCTCTTTTTTTGGGCCATGCTGCTCAGTTTATGGGATCTTGGTGGTTCCCAGTCATTGGTTCCCCCACCAGGGATTGAACCCTGGCCCTTGGCAGTGAAATCACAGAGTCCTAACCACTGGACCGCCAGGTAATTCCCAATGGCTGTTTCTGTGACCCCCTTCTCTAAAACCCAAGTAGAACTGTGTCTCTTGCCGACTTAGTTAATCTTCTCTGGCATGACTGTGTAAATGAGTAAGTCTAGATGCCTACCTAGTGGCACATTCTAGGCTCTTCCTAGGGCAGCCCCAACTTACTGTCTCAGACTCATCTGCTCACTCTCTGACCTCAGCTTTTGCCCTCACAGGCCATGATTTCCATTATCCTAACAACTGCCGTAACAAATTACTACAAACTGGATGGTTTAAAGCAACAGAAGCGTATTCTTTCACAGTTTTAAGTGGCTAGAATTCCAAAATCAAGGCAGAATTCCTTCCTTCCGGAGTCCCTGAGATGAATCTGTTCCATGCCTTTCTCCTAGCTTCTGGCAGTTGCCAGCATTCCTTGCTAGTTCCTTGGCTTACTGACAGATTGCTCTAACCCCTGTCTCCATGTACATGTGGTGTTCTCTCCTTGTGTGTCTCTTCAATTCTTACACAGATTCCAGTCATATGGGGTTAGGGACCACCGTAAGGGCTTCACATTAGTGGCTTGATTACATCTGCAAAGACCTCCTTTGCTAGTAAATCACATTCCCAGGTATGTGGGTTGGAACTTCAAGCTACCTGTTTTGCAGGATACGTTTCAACGCATAACAATCATTGTCCCCAGAGCCTAGCAATTATACTTTCCGGGATAGATCCTAGAGACCTTGTGTATGTTTAAGGATGTCAGTGAAATGTTATTGGTAAAGGTAAGACACAGGCAACAACCTAGTTGCCTATCAATAGAAAATTAAACGCATGTGCTGTTATAGTCATGCAGTGAAGAATTACAGACTGCTGACCTGAATGAGCTCAGTTTATAGGTATCCACACGTATGACCTCAAGAACATAAAAAAGCAAGCTACAGAACTATAAGCGTAATATGGAGCCATTTAGATAAAATTTTATTTTATTTATTATTTTTTAAAGAAGTGACCATATTACTAATTTTTTTTATTGCTTTGGCTGTGCCCTGCAGCATGCAGGATCTTAGTTCCCTAACCAGGGGTCCAATCCACAGCTCCTGTGTTGGAAGACTGAGTCTTAACCCCTGACTCAGTCTTCTTAACCACTGGACTGCCAGGGAAGTCCCTAGATAAAATTTGAAAATACACAAAACCATAGCATACATTTACTCATAAACGTATGTAAATGTTTGAAAGAATGCACCACAGATACAGTTGAGTTCAGGATCAGGAGGGCACAAGAGGGTGTTTGCCCTTGTGGAGAGAATAAGACAACTTTGTCATATTTGCTTCATAAAAAATTACAGAAAATATTGCCAATTATCACCATTCTGGGTGTGGAACTCTGTAATAAATACATTTTACTTTCTCATAAGAAAGCAAATTTGAGCTACTGGTATGAAAGGTGAATTGGAAAGGACAGTTGTTAGGGGTGGGATTGTTATTTAGTCACCGAGTCATGTCCAACTCTTTGTGATCCCATGGACTGTAGCCCACCAGACTCCTCTGTCCATGGGATTCTCCAGGCAAGAATTCTGGAGTGGGTTGCCATTTCCTTCTCCAGGGGATCTTCCTGAGCTATGAACCTGTGTCTTTTCCATTGGCAGGTGGATTCTTTACCCCTGAGCCACCAGGAGAGTCCAAGGAATAGGGAGGCAAGGTCAAAAGAAGGCTGACAATAAACCAGGCAAGAAATTCTTGATTGTCTGAGTTCAGGTAGAAGTAGCAATGATGGAGAAAAGGTTACAGATCTGGACATATCAAGGAGGAAGAATCAAAAGTGTTTGGTGATTAAAATGCAGGTAGAAGTAGAAAAGGAGTCTGAAATAATTTCCAGTGTATCAGTTAAAATTAGGATTCTCTTCATGTAATAGAGACCCAAAATAATAGGCTTAATCAAGATAAAATGTATTTCTCTAACTTAAAAATCTGGAGATAGGCAGTCCAGGGCCAGGATGGCATTTCTGCCCCACACAGCCCTCAGCAGCCCAGCTTGTCCCTCCACCCTCTGGAAGGTGTGGCCCTTACCCAGTGGTCCAAGGAGGCAGTCACAGCTTCAGCCACCACGTTTCCATTCCAAGCAGGAGTCTAAAGGAGGAGACACACACACACAAATCCAGTACAAAGGATACACAGTATTACCTTGTTTTTTTTTTGGCAGGTGGTTTTTGGGATCTTAGTTCCCTGACCCCAGCTCTTGGCAGTGAAAGCATGGAGTCCTAACCACTGGAATGCCAGGGAATTCTCAACCAGTTGCCTTTTAAGGAAGCTATAATAGGACGAGGCAGAATGTGGCAAAGATGAGTTGGAGGAAAGAGAGCCGGGGAGGGCCCAGGAGGGAGGACTCAGTGCCAGCTGTGGAAATCAGGGAAGCCTTCATGGAGGAGATGGCATTTGATCTGAACTTTGTAGGATGTGTGATGGTTCGCATGTTGGGGAGGAAGGAAGGAGAAAACATGGCCAGTGCCCCGCCTCACTGTCTAACTTGTCCCTGCTGCCCCACTGGTTCCTGTCTTTCTTCTCAACATCATCAGGGTGGCTCTCCTCCTTCTGCCTCTTATCTTCAGAAGACAGTGGCTAGTTGGCTTCCCTCTTCTGACTGATCACCTCTTCTGGCCATTTCCTGGTTTGTTGTTTTTTTTTTCACCCTCTTACCTCCCACTCCCAACCCTACTATTAATGACCTGGACTCCCGAATCTTGCATTTCAGATTTTGGTCCTCATCTGCTAATTAGCTGGGAAAGATCGAAGGCAGGAGGAGAAGGGGATGACAGAGGATGAGTTGGTTGAATGGCATACTAACTCGATGGACATGAGTTTGAACAAGCTCTGGGAGTTGGTGACGGACAGGGAAGCCTGGTGTGCTGCAGTCCACGGGGTAGCAAAGATTTGGACACGACTGAGTGACTGAACTGAACTGACTGAATTCTTTTATCCATCTATCTGCCATTGCAATCAGAGAGCCTCTGGCAGCCTCCTCTGCCCTCAAGTCAACCATGTATCTGTACTTTATTTATATTCTCTTTATTTTACATATAAACTTCCAAGTAAGCACACACATATATATATGTCATATATATATATGTGTGTGTGTCAAGTTCATCAGTTTTTTTTTTTTGGCTATGCTGTGTGGCTTTGGGATCTTAGTTCCCTGACCAGGGATTGAACCTGGGCCCTTGGCAGTAAAAACACGGAGTCCTAACCATTGGACTGCCAGGGAGTTATCATTCCCTTTAAATCAGTTTTAACAAACCACATGTAAGCCCTTGGTCCAGGCAGTCTGGGTGATGCTTGGATTCAGGCATTCACAGGCTCTGGATTCCAGCAGTTGGAAATTACTACTGATAATATCATGCCCTGTTACGTGGCGTCTGGAGCCTTTCTCCCATTTTCTGGTCACCCTCAGGCAGGCTCAGAGGAAGTGTTTCCACGAACTTTTCTGAGCTCAGAAAAGTCAGCCCCTTGGGCTCCAGGTAGATCCAAATGTTTATTGCATTCTCCTGGGTGAAAGGGGGCAGGAATGTCTAATAGTGAGGAGATCCTGAATCAAAGAAATTCTTCACCATACTCAACCCTCATCATTGTTTGTATTATTATTTAAAAAATTTCTCTTACCACACAGCCAGGAATTCTGTTGGAGTTCCAACTGCCTGGAACTGAGCTGTCTATAGTCATGAGAGAGCAACAAAGACAAAACTTTGCTGGCAAATCAATAACTCCTCTCAACTCAAAGGCCCACACTCTCCATCCCAATGCAGGTGAAGTTGTAGATCATAGATATCTAGAAACTGAAAGGGCTTTCAGAGCTCCTTCAGGACAGTGCTTCTCACGCTGTGATGTGCATTGGAACCACCCAGGGGTCTTGTGACAATGCAGGCTTTGATTCAGCAGGCCTTAGTGGGGCCTGTAATTCTGCTTTTCTTATAAGCTCCTTGGCTAGGCCAGTGCTGCTGGCCAGTGGACCATGTGTGGAACAGCATAAATCTAGACCATGCCATGCAGCCCTTTATAGATGTCAATGGAAGCCTGTGTCCCAAACTCCAGACTTCCCACTGTATATATGGAGAATCTGAGGTCAAAGGAACGAAGTATTGCCTAAGGTCACCTGGCCAACTGGGGCTTGGGACTGGGAACAAAAGCCCAGATGAAGGGTAGATTCCTTTTCCCAATTTCAGCACCAGCTGCAGCTGTGAGGATCCCCTGATCTCTTCCTGACCTGGAGTCAGCTCCTTGGTGGCCTGTCCGGGAACCACCTCCAGACTTCTGCTCCAGGCCTAGGCTGTGGATCGGTGCTGCGGGTCAGCCTCAGGCTGCAGGAAGAAGAGGTATCGTCTCCTCCAGGCCAGAGGACTGAAGATCCTTAAGGAAAGGGAGACCTTTGCACAGACTTGTACTTTAAGGGGAGCGCTTTCACCATCACCACCTGAGGGAATGACGGAAGCAGGACTGTTCAGCAAGAACAAAGGCTCTGAAGCTATAATGGCCCTGAAGAGTGATCCTGAACTTGGGGGAGGGGTCTGCCTTTTATACCTGTGCGTTGATCTCCCCCCATCCCTTGTCCTGCTGCATGACCTTGCCTGGCAAGTGAGTCCTGCTTCAGTGGAAAGGGAGCAGGGGATCTGAGCAGCCGCCCCCAGTGGCTACCATGTGGATGTTTATATAAACTGTGTAAGGAGAGAGTACTGATGAGGGGCCCACTTGTATGTGGGGGATGTGTGTGTGTATGTGTGTGTGTGTGTGTGCGCACATGTGTATATGGTGGCTGTGTAGGAACGTGTCCTCTTTGGAATCTTCGGAGAGTGTTCATGTGCACTGAGGATGACTACATTTGAGTGTGACCTTCTGTCATTCATTTGTGTGTACGCGTGGAAGTCAGTGAGCAGTGTGTGGTTCTGTGTTGACGTCTGGGTGTGCCCCATGTGTGTGTGGGTGTGGGAATGGTGACAGGTGGACATGTACTGGCTTCCAGACCCATTCGACGAGAAGCCCTGTGGCCTCCTGTTCCGAGGAGAACAGAGGAGGCTCCTGAGCCAGGGCAGGGGATGCTGGGCTGTCTTTGTGGTCGTGGGTGGGGAGGGGATGGTACTGCTGAAGGCCACCTCATCTGAAGAAGCAGCCCTTTCTCTGGATGGACCAGGGCCTTCTGTATCCCCTCAACCCTTGTCCTCTACGCCCAGCCTGCTCCAGGAAAAGGTGCAGCCCTGGAAGAAGAGCTTGGAGGGAGGCCTGGGTGCAGGTACTCTTGCCAGAAGGAGGCTGGGGGAGGAGTTTCTGGTGACTCTGCCCCTCCTCAGGTTTGGAGGGCACCTCTAGGGCCCCCACAGAATGTACTGGGGCCTTTGGCTGGTGGACCATCTGGAAACCTCTCCCCCTGACTCACAAAATGTCTCCAAACACTTTTCTGTGCATGTGAAGTCACTCTGGAGAAGCACACCTCCCGTTTTTACCTGATAACTATAAGGATTTCAATAAATGATTTTTGAAAACCCTTCATTAAAGGTGTCCAACTGTGGCTTCCTGCGTGCGGCCCTTGGGTGTGTCTTGGTTTCCCTTTGCTCTGCTTCACACTCAAGATGCTTCACCTGAAGGACCCCGGCTCCCCTGTCAGCTGGAATCGTGACTAGCTCTGGGTCCTGGACCAGCCCTGGGCTCATGCTGGTTACTTATGACCAGAGGGAGCGCACACGTGGCATTGCGTGTCCTGTGTATGCCCTTCTGTGCTGGGGCTGTGGGGTAGCTGCACCTGCCTGTCATGTGGTGGTTCTAGGAGCCCAGAGTCAGGGGGGTTGCTTCTGAATGGGGAACCAGGAGGGGTGACATGGAGAAGGTGACTCACCCAGGGCCACACAGAGCACCTTTAACAGGGCCTAGCCTGTCACATAGTTGGCCTGTTGTTTTTCCCAAACAGTTCTGTCCCTCCGGCTGCCTCTGCTGGGTCCACCCTGCCCTGCCCATGGGGGTGAGGACCAGGATTCAGGTTGAGACGTGAAGGCCTGAATCTATTCCATCCACAGATCCCAAAGACACCCTCCCATCACGACCTGACATGCTCAATGTTGAGTCATTTCTGATTTCACCCATTTCCAGAAATCCAAGTCATCCTTGATCCAGCTCTCTATCACCTCCCACACTCCCCAGTTGACCCCAGAATATACTAATGAACAGCTACTAAAACATTTATTCCCTCATTTATTCCTCACAATAAGTTGGGAGGAAGTTGGAGCCCAAAGCTTATAGCAAGGGAGGGGCTGAGTTGGAGATCAGGCCCAGTTCTCATTATCGCAGAAAGTAGAAGGCACCTGCCTCTCATCCACGTGGTCACATCACAGCCCTCTCTTGGGTCACCCCAGAAGCCCCTTACTAGACTGTTGGACTCCGGTCTTGCCTGTTAGAGCATTCTCATTAGGACAGCCAGCAGTATCCTTCTAAAACATATCATCACCCTAGGGGGGACAATGCTAAAAAGGGCAATTATAAAGGAAGATGCAGCATCTGCCATAAGACTGAGCATTTTGAAGGGCAGAACTGATTTGGGGTTCCCTAAGTGTGGTGATAAATGTAAATACAGATCCTGCTGCCAGAGAGGTGCAGAACAGAGACATCCAACCTGCGATGTCAAGTAAAACCACCTGGATTCTCCAAAGAAGATATACAGATGGCCAATAGGCACATGAGAAAGGGCCAACATCACTAGTCATCAGTTCAGTTCAGTCGCTCAGTCATGTCCAGCTCTTTGCAACCCCATGGACTGCAGCATGCCAGGTTTCCCTGTCCATCACCAACTCCCAGAGATTGCTCAAACTCATGTCCATCAAGCTGGTGATGCCATCCAACCATCTCATCCTCTGTCGTCCCCTTCTCCTGCCCTCAATCTTTCCCAGCATCAGGGTCTTTTCTAATGAGTCAGATCTTCGCATCAAGTGGCCAATGTATTGGAGCTTCAAATCATCAGAGAAATGCAAACCAAAACCATGATGAGATATCACCTCACACCTGTCTGATGACTATCATTAAAAAGTCTACAAATAACAAGTGTTAGTGAAGATGAGGAGAAAAGGAAACACTAGCACACTATTGGTGGGGTTGCAAATTGGTGCAGCCTTTATGGAAAGCAGAATAGAGGTTCCTCAAAAAACTAAAACTTTAACTTATGGCCCACCAATTTCACTGTTAGTATATATCTGAAGAAAACAAAAGTGTTAATCTGAAAAGATAGATGCACCCCAATGTTCATAGCAACATTATTGACAGTAGCTCAGATATGGAAGGATCCTAAGTGCCCATCAACTGATTGAGTGAATAAAGAAGATATAATGAATATATATATATATATATACACACACACACACATAAAGAGTTGGACACAACTGAGCACACACACACATATATGTATGTAATAGAATATTACTTAGTCATAAAAAGATGACATTCTGCCATTTGCAGCAATGTGGATGGACCTAGAGGGCATTATGCTTAAATAAATGAGAGAAAGACAAATACTCTATGTTATCACTTATATGTAGAATCTAAAACAAGCAAATGTGTATAAGAAAACAGATACAGACTCACAGATATAGAGAACAAACTAGTGTTTACCAGTGAGGAGAGTGAAGGGAGAGGGGAACAGAGGCGAAAGGTAGATTAAGAGATACAAACTATCATATATAAAATAAATAACAAGGCTATGTTGTACAGCATGGGGAATAAAGCTATTGTTTTGTAGTAACTTTAAGTGGAGTATAACATATAAAAATACCGAATCACTATGTGTACACCTGAGTGAGTGAGTAATAGTTGCTCAGTCATGTCCAACTCTTTGCGACCCCATGGACTGTAGCCTGCCAGGTTTGTCCATGGACTTCTCCAGGCAAGAATACTGGAGTGGTTTGCATTTCCTTATCCATGTACACCTGAAACTAATATTAATGTTGTAAATCAACTGTACTTCGATTAAAAATATGGGGAAAAAACATCTGGAGGAGGAAACACTGGCTTGAATCTGAAGAATGAGTACAAGTTTCCTAAGCAGAAAAGGAAGGATGTTACCAGGATGAAAGAATAGCACTTGTCAAGGCTGGAAGACATCAGAGAACAAGATGCAGAGTCAAAGTGAAGGTGCTCTCAGATCGAACGCGTGTCTCCTGCTTGCCAGGTGGATTCTCTTCCACTGAGCCACCTGAGAAGCCCCTATTAAGACACAGTGACTGACACATAATAGCTAGTGTTTGCATGCATTATTTCATATGGTCTTGATGAAAATCCTAGAGGGTTGACTCTTATTATTCATTTTATAAAATCTTAAGTCAGAAATTGAGAAAAGTCTGAGATTTTTACCTTACTTGTAAGCTTATGAGTTAGCCTGTTAGAGTTTTTATATACTTAGAGCAGACATGAGACCTTTGGGTCAGAGACAAGGAGGGTTTAGTACTCACCTGCCAGGGCACCTTTTCCGCATGCTTCACGCTCCATGGGGAAAGGTGATGAGGGCTAGAGGTTACCTGTTCATGCAGAGGGGTGCCCCATAGGATAGGAGCCCTCAGACTAGGAAACTGGTGATTCTTTCCAATGGTGAGAGAGGTCAGTTATTCCCCTGGAATGTAAGCAGGATTCCACTAGGGAGAGAGGAGGAAAAGGCTTATCTTTACTACCTCGCCATATCTCCAGAGAGATAATCTCCAAACATCTCATGAAATATGTGTCTCTAGCTTCCAAGGCTGTTTTCCATTCAGACATACCTTACATAGAAGACCCAGATCTTGCATCCAGTGAGAAATCTGGTCAGACTTGTCTCCTAACAAGGATAAGGAAATCGAAGCTTAATATATTGCAAATTATTTGAACTTGGGCTGGTGAAAGCACTAGGAAAATGAATGAATAAATGAATGAGCTAGGCGAAGGTCAAGATGAAAATGGCCACCTTTATATGCTCTCCTGAAAACAGGTATTGGGGCTTCCTTGGTAGCTCAATTGGTAAAGAATCCACCTGCAATGCAGGAGACCCTGGTTCGGGAAGATTCCTGGGTCGGGAAGATTCCCTGGAGAGGGGATAGGCTACCCACCCCAGTATTCTTGCCTTGAGAATTCCCATGGACAGAGAGGCCTGGTGGGGTTCACGGTGTCGCAGAGTCGGACACGACTGTGTAGCTAAGCATAGCGCAGGGCGGTATATGAGGGCCTTGTGATCATAGCAGAAAACTCTTTCTCTAAACTAAGTTAACAGGGACTTCCTGTGGGTCCAGTGTTTAAGACTCCATGCTTCCACTGTAGGGGGCATGGGTTTGATCCCTGTTCAGGAAACTTTATTCATTTTTGACTGTTGGATCCTTGCTGCTTTGAGGGCTCTCTCCAGTTGTCACAAGCAGGGGCTACTCTCTAGTCTCAGTGGCTGCTCTTGTAGCTTGTAGTGTCTAGGCACAAGGGCTCAGGAGTCGTGGCTCACAGGCTTAGTGGCCCCATGGCATGTGGGATCTTCCTAGACCAGGGACAGAACCCATGTCCCCTGAATTACCACTGCCATTAGTGAAGTCCATTGCTGTCCCCAATTTTATAAGGAAATGTGGCACAGAGAAGCCAAACTTCTTACATGATTGAGCTTTGGCAGATGGCAGGCCTGGCATTTGAACCGAAGTAGTCAGACTCCAGAGGCCAGTTTAATAACCATTTGCTAAACTCATTTGAAGTACCAGGCATTCTATCTGTGTGTGTGTGTGTGTGTGTGTGTGTGTGTGTGTGTGTGTGTATGTGTGCGCGTATGTTTGTGTGGATAAATTCTCCTCTAGTTCTCACAAGCCTATGAGAGAGGCATTATTATCATCCCTAATAAAGATGAGGTGACTAAAACTCAGGTGTAAAAACTTGCCAAAAATATTTGTGTTAATAAGTTGTATTTAAGAAATTTGGACAAAGCCCTGTATGTCTACTAAAGCTAAGCCCTGACTGCTATATAATTCTGATGTTTCTGAACCTCAGTTTCCTATATGCAAATAAATGTAAATGAAATTATACCTGAAAGTGAGGACATGGAAGCAACCTAAATGTCTATCAACAGAGGATGAATAAAGAAGATGTGGTGCATATATACAATGGAATATTACTCAGCCATAGAAAGGAATGAAATTGGGTCATTTGTAGAGATGTGGATGGACCTAGGGACTGTCATACAGAATGAAGTCAGTCAGAAAGAGAAAAACACCCCTCATATAGAGGGGTGGGATGGGGAGGGAGATGGGAGGGAGCTTCAAGAGTGAGGGGATATATGTATACCTATGGCTGATTCAGGTTGAGGTTTGACAGAAAACAACAAAATTCTGTAAAGCAATTATCCTTCCATTAAAAAAGAAATAAAAAAACAAAAAACCCATGTATTAGCACATATATATGGTATCTAGAAAAATGGTATAGATGATCTTATTTGCAAATGAGAAATAGAGACACAGACACAGAGAACAAGCATATGGACACCAATGGGGGAAGAGGGTTTGGTGGGATGAATTGGGAGTTTGGGGTCGATGTGTACGCACTATTGATATTATACATAAAACATAACTAATGAGAACCAACTGTATAACTTAAGGAACTTACTCAGTGCTCTGTGGTGACCTAAAAAGGAAGGAAATCCAAAAAAGAGGGGATATATGTATACGTACAACAAGCTTCCCAGGTGGTGTTAGTGGTAAAGAACCCACCTACCAATGCAGAAGACTTAAGAGATGCAAGTTCGGTCCCTGGGTCTGGAAGATGCCTGGAGGAGGGCATGGCAACCCACCCCAGTATTCTTGCCTGGAGAATCCCATGGACAGAGGAGCCTGGAGGGCTACGGTCCATAGTGTTGCAAAGAGTCAGACACGACTGAAGCGACTTAGCACGCATGCATGCACACAGAGCCGATTCACTTTGCTCTTCAGTAGAAACACAACATTGTAAAGCAACCAGACACCAATAAAAACTTAATGAAAATAACTACATTAAACTTACTTGTCAGTGAACAAAAAAAACAAACTATTCCAGGCAATGACTGAGGAGAGTATCACTAAGACCGTTGTGTGTGAGAGCCCTTTGCTCCCTTTGGATTAAAACCCAAAGGGAACAATTAGAAAGCAGAAGACATTTTTATTATACTTGTTTTTGCTTTGAGAATATGTCTCCCCTTGATTTCAAAAAGACTTTCTGAGCACAAAGGTTAGATTGGAGGCTGGTTGCCAGCCAGCATCCAAATGACAGGATTTGCATGTAAAGAGAGTTTATACTTTAATTTAACTTAGTTTTATTTGGAACAGCTTTATTGACATAGCATTCACATGCCATATATTCACCTATTTAAAGTGTACAATTCAAAGATTTTTAATGTATTCAGTTTTATAACCATCACCACAACTGTTATTGAACCAAACTCAGTCTGCTCACCTACATGCAGAAAAGCCCATTTAATGAAGCAGATTGTGGTGAAGAAAGGTGCAGTGTTTATAGCAGGAACAAGCAAGGAGTTTAGGCAGCTAATTCTCAAGAGGCGCAAATTCCCCATGGCTTTCAGGCAAAGGTTTATAAAGATAGCGAGAGGGAGAGGGAAGGGGTTGCACTGTGTGTGTGATCAGCTCGTGGACCTTCTCCTGATTGGCCGGTGGTGAGGTGGATCGGGAGTCAGCATCGTCAACCTTCTGGTTCCAGCTGGTCTGGGGGCTCGGTGCTTGTGGGCAGCACGCAGTTAACTTCTCCCACCTGGTGGGGGTGTCAGTGGCTGCAAAACAGCCCAAAGGATTTGGCTCAGAATATTATCTACAGCCCTTGAAGAGGAGCTGAAGGTCTTTGACTTTGTGTATTGGCTAAACTGTCATTACCTGTGCTCAACTGCTTTCCTCTCTCCCTGTATTTTCTCACCTCTTTGATTAAATATATTCTTGGGAAGCTGGGGAAGGCCTTAGGAGGCTAGGTTTTCTACAAACAAGAGGCAGGCAGAGCACATGGAGAAGGAGTTTGTCCTGGGAAGGCCCTCTGCTCAGTTACGCAATCAAATTTTGAACATTTTATCATCCCCCAAAGAAAGTGTGGCTCAGTGGTGAAGAATCTGCCTGTAATGCGGGAGATGCAAGTTCGATCCCTGGATTGGGAAGATCGCTTGGAGAAAGAAATGGCAACCCACTCCAGTATTCTTGCCTGGGAAATCCCACAGACAGAGGAGCCTTCTGGGCTATAGTCCATGGGGTTGCAAAAGAATCGGACACGACTTAGAGACTAAACAACAAAGAAACTCTGTGGCCTTTAGCAGCCACCCTCTGTTTCTCCTCATAGAACTAGGCAACCATAATTTACTTCCTGTCTTTATAGATTTGCCTCTCCTGGACCTTTCATGTAAATGGAACCATACAATAATAATACATGATCTTTTATGACTGCACTTTCATCGTGAGTCATGTTGGTTCCTGCTCACAGAGCAACCACAGATGTGGGGAAATGTTTATGCTCTGTTCTTAGTGGCTTAAATCATTTGGTCCATGTGATCCTGGGCAATCTACCACCATAGTGGCAAATAACCACTATCTTGGTTTTGCCAAAGTTGATTAGTTCCAGAATTTCACTCTCAGTTCTTTCTAGAAAATAAAACATCTTTCCACCGATTGAGGGCAAAGAGAAGAAAAAAAATCTTGTGTAAATACAACTGGAAGGAGATAACGTGTGTTGGCTTAGATGTTAGCTGCCATATGTCTTCATATCTGCTTTCATAACGGTCCTCTGGCTTCAGTGTCCATTTTTATGTCAGATGGAAATGTAACTTGCTGAGAACATTATTTCTCTACTCTGCTCTGAGTGAATTGATGTGATCAGAACAAGGAGCCAGAATTCACACAGATGATCACGTCAGCCTCCACAGCAAGTACAGATAATTAAAGGTCGTGACCAGATCCACAGAAACAAAATAGTTTGGATGCTACAATACTTTATGCAGTGTCTATGAATTGACATTCAGACACATTAGGATAAGTCTCACTGCCTGACTCCCTTGACTAAACATTTTCTCTTGGCAAACTCCTACATTTACCGTATAACCTTCATCATTCTGGCCTTGATTGGACACAGTCAGTATTTATTTTACATTATTTTATTTATTTTTTTAATTAAAAAGCTGGCTGCAGTGGGTCTTTGTTTTGGTGCCTGGTCTTAGTTGCCTAGCAGTATGTGGGATCTTAGGTTCCCCCACCAGGGTTTGAACCCACATCCCCACCATTGGAAGGTGAATTCTTAACTGCTGTACCATCAGGGAAGTCCCTCACAGTCAGCATTTATTAATCATATCATGAACAGCCAGATGCCTGTGTGACAGGACTAGGTGCATTGATGTTATTCTCCCGATAGGTCTTTCCCCACAATTCTGCCCCTGAGCTGGATGCCAATCCCTGTATTCTTCCTCAAACAGGTCACCTATCCTCTCTGACAGCTCCGTGTCATTACGATGCTATGTTTGTCTAAAAAAGATCTGACTCATCCTTTAAGATTGAACTCAAGCACCATCTCTTCCCTGGAGTCTCCCCTAATTCCTTCCACTTTGGGTTTTCTTAGAATAGGCATGGTAGAAAGAAAAAGAGAGCCACAGTATTTTGGAGCTCCTCCTATCAAAAGGAAGAGTCTGTTTCCCTTTTGCTTGAATCCAAACCGGCCTTATGAGCTGCTCTGACCAATAGAAAGTGGCATAAATGATGCTATATGAGTTCCAGAGCCTGGGTCTCCAGGTGCCTTAAGATGTCCCCCTTTGTCCTCTTGGAATGCAGCCCTGAGACCACCAAGCAAGGGAACTGTCCAGCCTGCCAGAGGTGAGGCTGTGGGGGAGAACCAAGGTGCCCTGGCTGAGGTCATCTGATCAGCCCCTCCCAGTGGAGCCATTGGATGATTCTAGCCACAGGTATGAGCGCAGGTGAGCCAGATGTTCCTGTGTGTAAGCCTGGCCAAGAGCAGAATCATAAGCATATAAATGGTTGCGTTTTTTAAAAATATTACCTTTTTTTTTTCCACATGACATATGGGATCTTAGTTCCCCAACCAGGGATCAAACCTGTGCCCTGTGCAGTGGAAGCTTGGAGTCTTAACCACTGGACCACCAGGGAAGTTCCCTAAATGGTTATGGTTTTAAGTCACAAGATATTGAGGTGACTTGTTACGCGGCAATGGATAACTGATAACAATGGGCTATTTTTCCTGATGTTTTTAAAGGTCACATATGTGAAGGATGTTAGAGAATTGTGTTTGGGAAGGTGCTTTCTTCTCAGGGGAAAATCTTCTCTTTCTCCTATTTTCTTTATTCAAAGAATTCTCCTTCACTATTTAAGTGTCATATTAGGTATCCATTCTTGGAATCCTTCTCTGCACTCAGAGACGGGGTCAGGAGCCCCTCGGGTGGGCTGTTTTGCACCCTTGTTCTTACCATAGTGCATTTTATACTTTATAGTTAAAACTATATTTTTTTCTGGTCTGCGTTCTCTGTGAAGGTCCTGGGAGGGCAAAGACAGCTTAGCTCATCCTGCGCATCTAGAATTTGGCACAGCAGAGGACATACATGGAAGGGTTTTCTGCTTATGGATCTCACTGGTTCATCAAATACTGATGCTCTCCCCAGGTCACCTGTTCCACTGGGGGACACCACTTAGCGTGACAATGCTTTCCCCTATCACAATATAATCCCTATCTGTGTACGTTCTATTCAAAGATCTGCATCTGGCCGCTAGAGCCGGAAAACTAATGCCCTGCATATTTGAGTACAGGTGCTGTGCCCTCCTCATTAAATCATTTCTTGGGACGTCCCTGGTGGTCCAGTGGCTAAGACTTTGTGCTCCCAATGTAGGGGGGCTGGGCTCAATCCCTGGTCAGGGAACTGGATCCCACGTGCTGCAACTAAAAGATCCCAAGTGCTGAGACTGAGACCTGTTGCAGCCAAATAAATAACATAAGAAACCATTTCTTCTTCAGTTCATGGCAGGAGAAGCAGCTGAGGATCCTGGGGACGTCTGGCATAGAGCTCCTGACCATTCTGAGCTCTCTTCTCTTTATTAACAAAATTCACCCTAACTTTTGGCATCAAAACCCATTCTTTAGGTTAACAAACCCATCATAAAATGTCATAACAAGAACTTGGCACTATTGGGAGAGGTCTGATCCAGTCAGAGAAGAGTGTGATAATCACTTTCAGTTCAATTCAGTCACTCAGTAATGTCTGACTCTTTGCGACCCCAGGGACTGCAGCATGTCAGGCTTCCCTGTCCATCACCAACTCCCGGAGCTTGCTCAAACTCATGTCCATCCAGTCGGTGCGGTGATGCCATCCAACCATCTCATCCTCTGTTATCCCCTTCTCCTCCTGCCTTCAATCCTTCCCAGCATCAGGGTATTTTCTAATAAGTCAGCTCTTCGCATCAGGTGGCCAAAGTGTTGGAGTTTCAGCTTCAGCATCAGTACTTCCAATGAATACTCAGGATTGATTTTCTTTAGGGTTGACTGGTTTGATCTTGCAGTCCAAGGGACTCTCAAGAGTCTTCTCCAACACCACAGTTCAAAAGCATCAGTTCTTCAGTGCTCAGCTTTCTTTATAGTCCAACTCTCACATGACTACTGGAAAAACCATAGTTTTTGACTTTTGTTGGCAAAATAATGTCTCTGCTTTTTAATATGCTCTCTAGGTTGGTATTAGCTTTTCTTCTAAGGAGCAAGCGTCTTTTAATTTCATGGCTGCAGTCATCATCTTCAGTGATTTTGGAGTCCAAGAAAGTAAAGCCTGTCACTGTTTCCATTGTTTCCCCATCTATTTTCCATGAAGTGATGCGAGAAATATCAATAACCTCAGATATGCAGACGACACCAACCTTACGGCAGAAAGTGAAGAAGAACTAAAGAGCCCCTTGATGAGAGTGAAAAAGTTGGTTTAAAGCTCAACATTCAGAAAACTAAGATCATGGCATCTGGTCCCATTACTTCATGGCAGATAGATGGGGAAACGGTGGAAACAGTGGCTGACTTTATTTTTCTGGGTGGGCAGATGGTGATTGCAACCATGAAATTAAAAGGTGCTTACTCCTTGGAAGGAAAGTTATGACCAACCTAGATAGCATATTAAAAAGCAGAGACATTACTTTGCCAACAAAGGTCTAGCTAGTCAAGGCTGTGGTTTTTCCAGTGGTCATGTATGGATGTGAGAGTTGGACTGTAAAGAAAGCTGAGCGCCGAAGAATTGATGCCTTTGAACTGTGGTGTTGGAGAATACTCTTGAGAATCCCTTGGACTGCAAGGAGATCCAACCAGTGCATCCTAAAGGAAATCAATCCTGGGTGTTCATTGGAAGGACTGATGTTGAAGCTGAAACCCCAATACTTTGGCCACCTGATGCGAAGAGCTGACTCATTTGAAAAGACCCTGATGCTGGGAAAGATTGAAGGCAGGAGAAGGGGACGACAGAGGATGAGATGGCTGGATGGCATCATCGACTCGATGGACATGGGTTTAGGTAAACACCGGGAGTTGGTGATGGACAGGGAGGCATGGCGTGCTGCTGTTCATGGGGTCGCAAGGAGTCAGACACGACTGAGTGACTGAACTGAACTGAACTGATGGGACTGGATGGCATGATCATAGAGTTTTGAATGTTGAGTTTTAACCCAGCTTTTTCACTCTCCTCTTTCACCTTCATCAAAAGGCTCCTCAGTTCCTCTCCACTTTCTGCCGTAAGGGTGGTGTCATCTGCATATTGGAGGTTATTGATATTTTTCCTGGCAATATTGATTGCAGTTTGTGCTTCATCCAGCCCAGCATTTCGCATGATGGACTCTGCATAGAAGTTAAATAAGCAGGGTAACAATATATAGCCTTGATGTACTCTTTTCCCAATTTGGAACCAGTCCATTATTCCATGTTCGGTTCTATTGCTTCTTGACCTGCAAACAGGTTTCTCAGGAGGCAGGTAAAGTGGTCTGGTATCCCCATCTCTAAGAATTTCCCACAGTTTGTTGTGATCCACACCATTTGTATGTGGTCAACATAGACTAAGCTAAAAGGCTTTAGTGTAGTCAATGAAACAGAAGTAGGTGTTTTTATGGAATTCTCTTGCATTTTCTAAGATCCAATGAATGTTGGCAATTTGATCTCAGGTTCCTTTGTCTTTTCTTTTCTCTTTTTATTTTTGTTTTTTTTTTTCCTAAATCCAGCTAGAACATCTGGAAGTTCTCAGTTTAAACCACTAACTTGGTGGCATTTTGTTACATAGGAACAGATGATCAATACATCATCAGCCTGTGCTGCGCTGTGCCTAGTTGCTCAGTTGGGTCTGACTCTTTGCGACCCCTGGACTGTAGCCCACCAGGCTCCTCTGTCCATGGGATTCTCCAGGCAAGGATGCTGGAGTGGGTTGCCATTCCCTTCCCCAGGGGATCTTCCCAACCCAGGAATTGAACCCAGGTCTCCTGCATAGCAGGCAGATTCTTTACCATCTGAGCCACCAGGGAGGCCTGATAATCACTTTATTCTTTTATTAATGCAACCTAAGGCCATATTGATTTCCTGGTTACAATGCCCCTGTGGCTAGCAGTAGCATAGCAAAAACTCTTCTGAGTCAGAGTTACATAACATCTAACCTCAAAGGAAGAATGCATAGTTTATTTTACTAACGTTTTTGGACAAGTGTGTCAATCTTCATAGCACTTAAATTTTATATGGTGATGAGGCATTTCAGATGCTATTGAAGGCATTTCAGGTGCTAATTTCAGGTGTTAATTTCAGGTGCTAATTTCTGTTATACCTGTGAGAATTCTTGTTGACTAGAATTTCATATCCATTTCATTTAAGTATGCTATGTCTTTAATAGGAAAGCTTCTGTCTAGCATTTGGCAAAATTCTTTGTTTAATTCTATTGGATTCTATTTGTAAAAAGAAAAAAAAAATACCCAAGTGACACTAAATCTTTTCAGAGAACCGGATATTCTTGTCCCCCAGCCTTCAGTATTGCAGAAAAAGTTCCAGTAAAATAGATAAACGCTACAATAAAGTGATAGTAGAAAGAAGGGAGTTTGTAATCAGACAAATTTGGGTTTGAATCTCTCTTCAACCACTAGGTGGTCTATGAAAATAGAGATGTGACTAAACCACACTATCAGTTACCGGAGTGAAAAAAGGGAATGAATTACTTCATGGTACCAGGGTGTGGTCATCCGATGTCTGGGATTCCTTCGTTTGTGTAGGTCCTGGCTGTGCGGAGTACCACCCCCACTGAGGTGACCTGGCCGACGCTGGGGCTGGTAAATCCTGATACTGAAGCTGTATTGTTGTGTATCATTTGTAAATATTACAAAGCATGTATTATTTAACACGCTGCATCTCCAGTGACTTCTGTATTTAAAATAGGGATGAACGAACGGATGCAATAGCCCTCTGAACTTTATGATTTGGTGTGTCGGGCTTTTTCTGGGCTTGGACAACTTGGGTGGGGTGTGGTGTATGTGTGTTTAAAAGATCCACAGCTGCATACAAAGTGACAGGACCTTCTCAGTGAGTGAGGGAGGACTGTGTGTGCACCTGTGGCGGCGAGGAGAAGAGGGCCTCTCACAGGGTTAAGACACAGGGTTACAATGTTTTCTGAACCCGCACTGAATCGGCAGCTCCGCCTCCCACCAGAGATGAGGAGGACTCAGGTTTCCTCCCATCACCTTGCTGCAGAGACGGGCCAGGCTGGTTGTAGCGTCTGTGGGTGGATGCTGCCACCTGGTGGTAGACTCTCAGAATGCGCCACGCAGGACCCTGCAAAGCCTGCGCTGTCCCCATTCTGCTTTTGGAAGAGGATTAAGCGATTTTGCCAGAAAGTAATTAAGAAAAATTATAAACTGAACCAAGATAGATGTATTCTGGAGTAGAATGTATGTCATATTTACTTTATTTAATACTGTTTCAGAGTAGTTTTAGATTCACAGCGACACTGAGTAGAAGGTACAGACATTTTCCCTTATCGCCCCTGTATCCCTACTTTGACACCTAACTTCCCTCATTATCAACATCTTCCACGAGAGTGTTACATTTGTTACAACCTATGAACCTACATGGTAATCATCCAAGGTCCACAGTTTACATGAGGGCTCATTCTTAGGGCTGTACCTTCTACAGACTTGGACAAAGTTATAATGATGTGTATCCATCATTATGTATGGTCCAGAATATCTTCTCTGCCCTAAAAAATCATCTGTGCTCTGACTGTTCACCCAAAACTTTACAGAATGCCAAGCAATGTAAGGACATATACCCAAACCCTTACTAGCCCTTTCACTCGACTTTGAACATGTAAGGAAAAAAAAATAATACAGGCATAACTCAGAGAGATCGCACATCGTGTTCCAGACCATTGCAGTAAAGTGAATGTCAGGAGGACCAGAAGTGTTGATGTCTGAGGAGAGGAGAAGATAAGTTCAAGCAAAAAAGCAAATTTGCCCTTCCTTTACCTTTTTGTTCAATTCAGGCTCTTTTAAAAATATTATTTATTTGGGTGTACCAGCTGTTAGTTGCGACATGAGGGAGCTTTCAATTGTGGCATACAAACTCTGAGTTGTGGCATGTGAGATCTAGTTCCCTGACCAGGGATTGAGCCTGGGCACCCTGCACTGAATGCAGAGGCTTAGCCATTGGACCACCAGGGAAGTCCCAATTCAGGCTCTTTATGGATAGGATGATGCCCACCCACACTGCGGAGGGCAATCTTCTTTACTCAGCTGCTGATTCATATGCCAGTCTTTCCTGGAAACACTGTTGCAGACACACCCAGAAATAATGGTTTACCAGCTGTTTGGTCTCATCCCTTCAGTTCAGTTCAGTTCAGTTCAGTCACTCAGTTGTGTCTGACTGTTTGCGACCCCATGAATCGCAGCACGCCAGGCCTCCCTGTCCATCACCAACTCCCAGAGTTTACTCAAACTCATGTCCATCGAGTTGGTGATGCCATCCAACCATCTCATCCTCTGTCATCCCCTTCTCCTCCTGCCCTCAATCCCTCCCAGCATCAGGGTCTTTTCCGATGAGTCAACTCTTCGCGTCAGGTGGCCAAAGTACTGGAGTTTCAGCTTCAGCATCAGTCCTTCCAGTGAACACCCATGACTGATTTCCTTTAGGATGGACTGGTTGGATCTCCTTGCAGTCCAGGGGACTCTCAAGAGTCTTCTCCAACACCACAGTTCAAAAGTATCAATTTTTCGGCGCTCAGCTTTCTTCACAGTCCAACTCTCACATCCATACATGACCACTGGAAAAACCATAGCCTTGACTAGATGGACCTTTGTTGGCAAAGTAATATCTCTGCTTTTTAATATGCTGTCTAGATTGGTCATAACTTTCCTTCCAAGGAGTAAGCGTCTTTTAATTTCATGGCTGCAATCACCATCTGCAGTGATTTTGGAGCCCCCAAAAATAAAGTCTGCCACTGTTTCCACTGTTTCCCCATCTATTTCCCATGAAGTGATGGAACCAGATGCCATGATCTTAGTTTTCTGAATGTTGAGCTTTAAGCCAATTTTTTCACTCTCCTCTTTCACTTTCATCAAGAGGCTTTTCAGTTCCTCTTCACTTTCTGCCATAAGGGTGGTGTCATCTGCATATCTGAGGTTATTGATATTTCTCCTGGCAATCTTGATTCCAGCTTATGCTTCATCCAGCCCAGCGTTTCTCATGATGTACTCTGCATATAATTTAAATAAGTCAGGTGACAATATACAGCCTTGACGTACTCCTTTTCCTATTTGGAACCAGTCTGTTGTTCCATGTCCAGTTCTAACTGTTGCTTCCTGACCTGCATACAGGTTTCTCAAGAGGCAGGTCAGGTTGTCTGGTATGCCCATCTCTTTCAGATTTTCCACAATTTATTTTGATCCACACAGTCGAAGGCTTTGGTGTCGTCAATAAAGCAGAAATAGATGTTTTTCTGGAACTCTCTTGCTTTTTCAATGATCCAGCGGACGTTGGCAATTTGATCTCTGGTTCCTCTGCCTTTTCTAAAACCAGCTTGAACATCTGGCAGTTCACGGTTCATGTATTGCTGAAGCCTGGCTTGGAGAATTTTGAGCATTACTTTACTAGCGTGTGAGATGAGTACAATTGTGCGGTAGTTTGAACATTCTTTGAGGATTGGAATGAAAACTGACCTTTTCCAGTCCTGTGGCCACTGCTGAGTTTTCCACATTTGCTGGCATATTGAGTGCAGCATTTTCTCAGCATCATCTTTCAGGATTTGAAATAGCTCAACTGGAATTCCATCACCTCCACTAGCTTTGTTCGTAGTGATGCTTTCTAAGGCCCACTTGACTTCACATTCCAGGATGTCTGGCTCTAGGTGAGTGATCACACCATCGTGATTATCTGGGTCATGAAGATCTTTTTTGTACAGTTCTTCTGTGTATTCTTGCCACCTCTTCTTAATATCTTCTGCTTTTGTTAGGTCCATACCATTTCTGTCCTTTATCGAACCCATCTTTGCATGAAATGTTCCCTTGGTATCTCTAATTTTCTTTTTTTTTTTTTTTTCAAATATCATGAGTTTTTATTGATGCATCCAGTTTAATTTTACTAAATGTTGTTTTTGTTATAAATGTTTTACATAAAATTTACCTTTTAAAAATGTTAATGCTTACCCATGCACTAATTATACCTGATTCTCTTCTACCTGTGAAATATATGTGCTCACATTACATTTATATTTTCTTCAATATCTATTCAAGTATCAGAGCTTTTTAGCACTTAAAAAAATATTAAAAACAATTCCAAAAGCTTAGACCATAAAAAATTTTTCATATTTAAGCTTTTGTGCAAAAATCCAAACTTTTGTATTGGTTAAAATATAGTCAACTTGATTTTGAGAACAAAATACTCTTTTAAAAGAAATTGAATAAGGTAAATAAGAAAGATACCAAAAATGTTAAAGAAAATATTAAAGTAAATACACACAAAAAATAAAAATCATAACCAAACTGAGGTCATTCTAAGAATTAAAATTTTATGTGAAAGTGAAGTCGCTCAGTCGTGTCTGACTCTTTGCGACCCCATGGACTGTAGCCTACCAGGCTTCTCCTTCCATGGGATTTTCCAGGCAAGAGTACAGGAGTGGGTTGCCATTTCCTTCTCCAAGTATCTCTAATTTTCTTGAAGAAATCTCTAGTCTTTCCCATTCTGTTGTTTTCCTCTATTTCTTTGCATTGATTGCTGAGGAAGGCTTTCTTATCTCTCCTTGCTATTCTTTGGAACTCTGCATTCAAATGGGAATATCTCTCCTTTTCTCCTTTGCTTTTCGCTTCTCTTCTTTTCACAGGTATTTGTAAGGCCTCCTCAGACAACCATTTTACCTTTCTTTTCCATGGGGATGGTCTTGATCCCTGTCTTCTGTACAATGTCACGAACCTCCGTCCATAGTTCATCAGGCACTCTGTCTATCAGATCTAGTCCCTTAAATTTCTCACTTCCACTGTATAATCATAAGGGATTTGATTTAGGTCATACCTGAATGGTCTAGTGGTTTTCTCTACTTTCTTCAATTTAAGTCTGAATCTGGCAATAAGGAGTTCATGATCTGAGCCACAGTCAGCTCCTGGTCTTGTTTTTGCTGACTGTATAGAGCTTCTCCATCGCTGGCTGCAAAGAATATAATCAATCTGATTTCAGTGTTGACCATCTGGTGATGTCCATGTGTTGTTGGAAGAGGGTGTTTGCTATGACCAGTGTGTTCTCTTGGCAAAACTCTATTAGCCTTTGCCCTGCTTCATTCCATATTCCAAGGCCAAATTTGCCTGTTACTCCAGGTGTTTCTTGACTTCCTACTTTTGCATTCCAGTCCCCTATAATAAAAAGGACATCTTTTTTGGGTGTTAGTTCTAAAAGGTCTTGTAGGTCTTCATAGAACTGTTCAACTTCAGCTTCTTCAGTGTTACTGGCTGGGGCATAGGCTTGGATTACTGTGATATTGAATGGTTTGCCTTGGAAACAAACAGAGCTCATTCTGTCATTTTTGAGATTGCAATCCAAGTACTGCATTTTGGACTCTTTTGTTGACCATGATGGCTACTCCATTTCTTCTAAGGGATTCCTGCCCACAGCAGAAGATAAAATGGTCATCTAAGTTAAATTCACCCATTCCTGTCCCATTTTAGTTCGCTGATTCCTAGAATGTTGACATTCACTCTTGCCATCTCCTGTTTGACCACTTCCAATTTGCCTTGATTCATGGACCTAACATTCCAGGTTCCTATGCAATATTGCTCTTTACAGCATCGGATGTCAAATTGACACATAAAATTACCCATTACAAGCCCTAAGGTGTCCATACCTCTTAATCCTCTTCTTCCTGAGGGTTAACATTTAGATAAAAATTCTGTCTGATTTAAACTTAGCCTCATTTTTCTCCTGAGGCAATGGTAACATGACCAATTATTTGTTCATCTCCTAGGACATGGAATTGGGAAACATACAATAGAGATTAAATATTTCAACATATTACCTTGCTATGTTTCTCCTTCTGGTAAATATTTGTGACAGTGATGGTGACTTGAATGTCTACCTTGACTTCTGATCAAAATTTCAAAAAACTAATACCATTACTTTTCCAGAGTAGAGTAGCTGATGGGTCAGAAAAGCAGGTGAATATTGGAAAGGGTGTGTGTGTGTCCAGTAGGGAAGGGCAGTTGGGTTCTGTCACCGATAGATGGAGAGTTTGGGCACATGATTTGGTTCCTCTTGGATTTATGAGACTGGGGAGCAGTGGCAGAGAGCCCTGGAAATGAGGATCCTGGGATCTTTTTGCTGTGGCTGCTGATCACAGAGAGCCTGTGGAAGGAAATTCTCATTACCTACCCCCTCTCCATCTGGCTTCCAAAAAGACTGTAAAGTGACATCCAAGACTTATTTATTGATACTTGTGGTGTTCAGGTCCCGTCTGCCTGCTGGAATCACCCTTCGCTGTCCAAGGAACAGGTTCAGTCCCTTTAGAAATGCTGGGCAGGAGACAGGGAGGGACTTATAAAAATCACTTTAGAAACTCCCCACCCCCACCCAGGTATTCTTCTAAGAATTTTAGAGAATTGAGTCTTCTCCATCATATTCTAGCAAGGGTTCATTTGTTCTCGCTTCTTTTTGCTGACAACCCCAATGTGGCCCAGAGGATTTAAACCACTGGTTAGAAATGCAGCTGGTTTTTGAATATGATTTTACATCCTGCATCTTTACTGAATTTGTGTATTACTACTAGCATTTTTTTTTTTTCTGGCAGACTCTTTAGGGTTTCCTTTATATAATATCATGTCCTCTGTAAACAGAGGCATTTTTACTTCTTCCTTTCCAATTTGGATGCCTTTATTTCTTTTCCCTGCCTAAATGCTCTGAGTAGGAGTTCCATAACTGTATTGGATAAAAGTGGTCCAAATGGGCACCCTTGTCTTGTTCCTGATCTTAGAGAGAAATCTTTCAGTTTTTTACCATTTAGTATAATGTTAGCTGTCATACGTGGCCTTTATGCTATTATGTTCCCTCCATACTCATTTTGTTGAGAGTTCTTATAATGAATGGGTATTGGATTTTGTCAAATGCCTTTTCTGCATCTACTGAAATGATCCTATGATTTTTGTCCTTTATTTTGTTAATGTGCTATACCACACTTACTAATTGGTGTATATTGAACAATCCTTGCATTCAGGGATAAATTTCACTTGGTCATGGTATATGACCCTTTTAATGTGTTGTTGAATTTAATTTGCTAGTATTTTAAGGATTTTTGCATGTATATTCATCAGAGATCTTGACCTGTAATTTTCTTTTCTTGTAATGTCTTTGGCTTTGGTATCAGAGTAATGCTGTCCTTTTAAAATGAGTTTGGAAGTGTTCCCTCTTCTTAAATTTTTGGAAGAGTTTGAGAAGGCTTGACGTTAATTCTTCTTTAAATATTTGGTAGAATTAATTGATGGGGTCATCAGGGCCTGTTCTTCTCTGTGTTGCAAGATTTTTGAATACTGATTCAATCTCCGTACTCATTAATGGTCTGTCCAGATTTTCTGTTTCTTTATTATTCATTCTTGGTAGGTTGTGTGTTTCCAGGAATTTGTCTGCTTCTCCTAGCTTGTCCAATTTGTGGGCGTATAAATAAATGTTTGTTATAGTCTTCTATGATCCTTTGCATTTCTATAATATTAGTTGTAATGTCTCTTCTTTCATTTATAATTTTGAGTCTTTTTTCCTAGTCTACCTAGAGATTTGTCAAACTTTATCGTTAAAAAAAAAAAAACAACAAAACCCAGATCTGAGTTTCATGAATATTTTCTATTGTTTTTCTATTATCTATTTCATTTATTCCCACCCTCATCTTTATTCCTTCTCCTAACTTTATTTTATTCTTCTTTTTCCATTTCCTTGAGGTGTACAATTAGCTTGTTTGTTTGAGATCCCTTCCTTCCTCTCTCTCTTTGATAAGATGACCTAATTTTATTTTTCAAGCAAATTGAATTTCACTTTGTTGCACAGAAACTAACACAACATTGTGGAATAATTTTACTCTAAAAAACAAGAAAACCAACCCAAAGTGAATTTCAGAGGAGAAGATCTGGGCACGGGATAGTGATGGAGTTAATTCACAGAAGCTGGGAGTCACAGGCCTCCCCAGACCCTCTTCAGTCTGCGCTCGGCCCGGCGGCCCACCCGACGCCCTGGACGCTGTGTTGTGTTGGGTCGCCCGTCCCCGCAGTTGGCCGATGGGTTTTCTCGGGGGCACGCGGGTCTCCGACCGGGCACCAGTCAGGTGCGTGCTGGCTGCAGAGCCCTCGGCCGTCGAGCCTGCCGTGTGGTCTGGGAGGCGGTCACCACGGTGCTGGGAGGATCCGGGCAGGAGTAGCTGCCTCTCCAGGCTGCCATTTCCAGGGCGTCGGACTCCCGGGCCCGCCTCCTTCCCGGGACGCCCGCCGCGAGCACCTGGCCTGTGGGGGCCGGTCCTTCCCTGCAGCTGCCGGGCCGCTGGGAGAGGCGGTGGAGGGCGGACGCACGGGCGACGGTTGTTTCCTGGGGAGAAGGGCAGGGGACACGGAGCGGCGCCTGGACGCCGGGCCTGCGGCCGCTAAGAAGGCGTGCGCACCCCTGAGCCTGCTCTGGGCGCGCCAGGGGTCGGGGGACCCTAATGCACGAGGCCGGTGACTGCGTGCGGGCGGGAGGCAGGCGGAGGTGGGGTCCGGGGGCGAAGAGGCCGCCTGTGCCCGGGGTGTGGGCTCCGGCCTGGGCCCAGGTTCCGGGGATGACCCAGGCTGCGGTCTGTCTTCGTGGCTGCCGCGGTGGGAGCAGGTGACACAGGGCGTGCAAAGCAGGCCGAGGTCCGGGCCCGGGGAGAAAGGAGGGCGCCGAGGGGCCCCTCCGGGGTGGCTTCGGCAGGAGCCGGGCTGGCATCACAGCTCCCCGGCCTGTGGCCTGCCCGAGCTTGTCGTGTACAACGGGAGAGTCAGGCACAAGAGGCCCCGAGCACAGCGCTGGCCCGGCCCCCCGCCAACCTGGCTCGGTGTAGCTGGCCGCAAGGCTACGGCTCAGTGACACCATTCCCGCGGCACCGCCGCTGGTGGGACCCACAGGGCGGAGGGGTTAGGGCCGCCGGGCGCCGGGGCCTCCCTCCCAGCCCACACCTTCCGCCCTCCAGCCGCATCCTCCCGGGCCCTTTCTGCTCGTGGGCCCAGAAGGGGACCACCCCAGTCCTTTCCGATGTGCTTTCTGAACTGACTCTCAGGGTGGCGAAGCTGTGGTCAAGGTGTCTTTCCTTCCAGAAGCTTCTGGGCGCCAGGCCTTTGATAAACTACAGGGCCTGGATGGGGCGGGTCTTCTGGGAAGATGGAGGGGGAACGTGGAAGACGTTTGCAGATTTCAGCTTTCTGCTGAAGAGCAGCTCACGTGGTAGCGATCCACCCGCTAAGTGGTCTCCGAGGGGGTCCTTGTGTTTTCAGTGGGCTGATATCATCAGATGAACCTTCTGAAAGAGCCAAGACTCAAAACAGAGGTGGAAACGCCTGTGTGGGGTGCAGAGGACCCTGGGGAAACGAGCTGGGCCACCACAGATATTTTGAGGGTGGCCAGAAAAGTGCTTAGCTGGGGGCACGGGCTGATAGGGTGGCCTTTGTGGAGAAGGGTGGCAAGGATCCACTCTAACCACCTGCCGTTTCTCTCCCCAGGTTCAGAGGGCTCATCTTAAGCAGACCGTCACCTAGCAGAAGTGCAAAGGCATGGCCGTATTTGCTCTCATCATGTGTGGTAGGTTTTGCCAGTCTCATCACTTTTTCTTCCAGGTGGCGGGGCTGAGAAGACAGCTACTTCGGGAGTCTGGCCCTGGCCGTGGAAGGCAGCTGGGAAGCTGAGCTGTGGCTGGGCTGCTGTCCCCAGATGGAAGCAAAAAGCCCTGCCTGGGGCTCCTCCAGCTCACACCTGCCCTCGCAGGCACCCAGGACCAGAGCTGATCCCACGCCTGCAAGGGTTTAACCTGGGATCTGCTGGCATCTGAGGCTGAATGTGGCTTCAGAACTGGCGTGCTGGCCTCTTGTGGCTTTTCTTTTACTTTAGATTCACTGACGACACATAGAACTCAGACAGTTACACGTGAAAATCTGGATTCCCCAAAAAAAAAAAAAAAAAAAGAAAATCTGGATTCCCATCTTCTCCTTAAAAAGCCAGGCTGTGACAATACCGGTTCATGTCAGGGTAGGCAGGAGTCAGCTGCCACCAGGATAGGTTCTGTGTAGTTTGCCTTGATCCCCTCCATCCTCTGTTGTCTTCTCCTTGACCCTCCACTGGTTCAACTTCTAGGCCTAGGCCCCGGGGGCATTTGTGGTAAGGACCCATTTTTTAACCAGAGCTTGACTTGTGTCCAATTTCTGGGAAGGCTCTGTAAGTGGGACCTGGGGGTTGGAGAGGAGCCGGGGGGACAACTCACTGCCCAGGCCCTGGCTGTCCGGCTCTGCATGTCAGTGGGCCTCGCTTCAGATCTGCACCCCGGCAGGATCCAGAAATCCCTTCCTGGCACAGAGGCTGGTCACTGCAGGGAGGATGGCAGCAGTTATGGCAGGCCCAGGGGACCACAGGTCTGGAGAGAGTCCCTGGGGGTGCCCTCCTCAGCTGTCCGTGGGGGCTGAGTGAACAACTGGAATGAATGATTTACGCAGGGGAGGCAAGCTGGGTGGTGGTCAGCAGTGGGGAGCAGGACAGAATGCAGAGTGGGTTCCTGGCTGACTGGCATGGTGTCCAGTAAGTTGCTAGCTGATGGGAGCCAAGGTCAAGAGTTGCCAGAGAATATATTTATATCCAATTGTTACAGCACTGTTTGTTGTTAAGACTTTCCTTTCTGCATTGTCTGTGTGCCTTTGTAAAAATCCAGCTGTTCGTGTATGTGTAGGTTTTTTTTTTCTGGACTCACTACTCTGTTTGTCTGTTTTTATAGAAAGCCATGCTTATTTGATCACTCTAGTTTAAAAGAAAAAAAACTCCTAAAATGAATTATGTTAGTCCTTCAAATTTGTTCTTTTTCTAAGTTGTTTTTGGTTATTCTAGGCTCTTGATCTTTTCATATGAATTCTTGAGTTACCTTATCAGTGTCTACAAAAATGTCTGCTAAGATTTTGATTGAGATTGCTTTGAATCTGCAGATCAGTTTGGAGGAGAATTGATGTCTTAACAACTCTGAGTCTTCTGACCCAGGGTCAAAGTATAGCTCTCCATTTGTTTAATTCATCCCTAATTTCTCTCAGCAACATTTGTTTTCACTGTTTGGGTCTTTCCCATCTTTTTCTGGTTTATCCCTAATTAATATTTGACCTGTTTTAAGTGATATTTTTAAAAATTCAGATTCCAACTGTAGAAGCATATACAAATATAATTGATTTTTAGATATTGATCTTGAATCCTAACACCTTTCCTATACTCATCTATTTATTCTAATAGTTTTTTGGTTGATTCCGTCTTCTTCCAAATAGGTTATCACAGTATCTGTGAATAAAGATTAACATTTCCCTTCTTCCTTTACCATCTGGATACTGTTTATTTCTTTTTCTTGCTTGATTACACTGTCTAGAACTTCCAGTACAGTGTTCGGTAGAAGTGATGAGAGTGGAAATCCTTGACTTGTTCTTGATCTTAGGAGGAAAACATTCAAGTTTTTCACCATTCAGTATGATGTTAACTGTTTTTGTATGTGTTTGTGTCTATTTGTGTGGATGGCTTTTCTCAGATTGGAGAAGTTCTCTTCTGTTTCTTGTTTCCAGAAGTTTTTTTAAAAATCAGGATTGGATGTTGGATTTTGGCAAATGCTTTTTCTGTGGCTATTAAGATTATCATATTTTTTTTTGTCTTCAGTTAGTTTACTGTGTAACATAGTAAATTACATTGATTGAATTTTGAATGTTAAAATAACCCTGTATTCCTTGGAAAAATCCCACATAGTCCTGATATGTTATCGATTTAATATGTTGTTGGTTTTGATTTGCTAAAATTTTGTTTAGAATTTTTGCCATCTATGTTCAAGAGGAATATTGGTCTGTTTCTTTTCTTGTAATGTCTTTTTCTGATTTTGTTGTTGGGGTACTGCTGCCCTCAGAATAAGTTAGCAAGTAGTCCTTTCTCAATTTTTGAAAGAGTTTGTATTGAATTGAAATTATTTCTTTAAATATTTGATAGAACGCACTAGGAAGTCATCTGGCCTGGAGTTTTCTTCTTTTTTAATGGTGCAGCTACTATTTAAAAAAATTTTTACTTTATATTGGATAGTTAACAATGTTTTGTTACTTTTAAATGTACAGCAAAGTGATTCAGTTAAACATATACATATATCTATCTTTTTCAAATTCTTTTCCCAGTTAGGTTATTATAGAATATTGAGCAGAGTTCCCTGTGCTAAACAGTGGGTCCTTGTTGCTTATCTGTTTTAAATATAGCAGCGTGTACATATCAGTCCTAAATTCCCAATCTATCCCTCCTTCAACGCTTCCCCCTGTCCACCCCCCACATCCGTCTGTTACTATCAGTTCTTTCTCTAAGCCTGTAAGTCTGTTTCTGTTTTGTAAATAAGTTCGTTTGTACCACTTCTAAAAATTCCACATATAAGTGATATTGTATGCTACTTGTCTTTCTCTGACTTACTTCACTTAGTATGATGATCTCCAGATCCATCCATGTTCCTGCAGATGGCATTATTTCATTCTCTTTAATCATTGAGTGATACTCCATTGTATCTTCCATTGCACCACATCTTTATCCACTGTCGAGGGACATTTAGATTGCTTCCACGTCTTGGCTGTTGTAAACAGTGCTGCAATGAACATTGGGATGTATGTATACTTTTTTTCCCCCTGTATATACAATACCTTATTTATTTTTAAAAACTTTTTATTTCATATTGGGGTATAGCTGATTAACAATGCTGTAATAGTTTCAGGTGAATGGTGAAGAGACTCAGCCATACATACACAATATCCATTCTCCTTTGATGGGGTGTTTTAAGTTATGGTTTAGGTTCCTTTCATTGATAGACATTTTCAGGTTGCCATATGTTTTCTTTAATGAGCTTTGGTCATTTGTGTCATCTAAGGAATTTGTCCATTTCATCTAAGTTTTTGTATTTATTGTCATAAGGTTGTTCATTATATTTACTTTTATTTTTAAAATTTATTTATTTTTTGGGTGAGTGGAATGTGGGATCTTAGTTCCCCAGCTAGGGATCAAACCCATGCCCATGCTGCATTGGAAGTGCCGCGTCTTAACCACGGGACCATCAGGGAAGTCCCCTGTATTTGCTTTTTTCCTTTAATATCTGTAGAAATTTACTTTTTTATTTTTGACTGTACCATATGGCTTGCAGGATCTTAGTTCCCAGACCAGGGATGGAACCTGGGTCCCAGCAGTGAAAATAACAAGTTCTACCACTGGACTGCCAGAGAATTCCCCGTAGAAATTTAAATGTTGTAGCTCTTTTATTCATTATGTTGGCAATTTGTGTCTTTTCTCTTTTTCTCTTAATCATTATGGCTAGAGTTTTATTAATTTTATTGATCTCAGAGAAGCAACTTTGGCTTCATTTTTTTTTTTCTGTTGCCTTTTTGTTTGCTGTTTCATTTATTTCCACTTTGATCTTTAGTATATCCTTTCTTCTGCTTAATGTGGGTTTAATTTTATCTTTTACTTGTAATTCTTAATGTGGAAAGTGAAATTGATTTTTCTTTTCTAATATAAGCATTTTGTCTTATAAATTTCTCTGCTTTGGTGACATTCCATAAATTGTCATATTTTCATTTTCTTCCTGTTCAGAGTATTTTCTAATTTCCCTTTTGATTTTGTTTTTGACCTGTGGATTCCTTATATATGTATTTAGCTTTAAAAACTTTGGGGATTTTTTTCAGAAATCTTTCTGTTAATTGATTTCTAATTTAATTTCTTTGTGGTCAGAGAAA
Organism: Cervus elaphus; assembly: GCF_910594005.1. Lineage (NCBI taxonomy): Eukaryota > Metazoa > Chordata > Mammalia > Artiodactyla > Cervidae > Cervus > Cervus elaphus. The sequence continues at coordinate 27,689,108 of NC_057818.1, forward strand.
AATACTTTTTGGGAGTTGCGTCCTTTAGAAATAACTGAGATTTGGGGTATGACCCAGTATAGGGTTTTTGTTGGTGACTGTTCTGTATGCATTTGAGCAGAATGTGTATCCTGACATTGTTGGGTTGAGTGTTTTGTAAATGTCCCTCAGGTCAAGCTGGTTGATAGCTGTTCAAATCTACCACCTCTTTGCTGATTTCCTGTCCATTTGTTCCATCAATTATTGAGACATACTGAAATGTCTAACTGTAACTTGGGATTTGTCTGTTTTAATGGCTCACACTTTGAGTGTAAGTATCTCCTGCTTTTTATTTCCCTGGGAATCTTGTTCTGTTCTCCCAGCTCACCTCCAGAATGAGGTGGTGCTCTACAGAGCACATTCGACTTTTCCTGGAGGAGTGTTCACTGCTGTGTTTGTCTACTGTTTTTTTTTTTTCTTTCTGTCCTTTCACTGGGTTATTATGTCCTAGACCACAGTGACTGGGTTTTGTTGCACTCGCATATGAGAAACTCAAGAAGCATTTTATGACATAAGAAAGGTATTTGAGGCTCAGTACATGTACACGTGGCCTTGTTAGAACTAGGAACAAGAACTCACTAGACTCAGGGGAGTGCAGCCCGGAGTGGCAGTGAGAATAAGAACCTTGGGAATTAACAGAAATTATTGTGGAGGACATGACTTTTGACTTGATGACAAGTTAAGAGTGAAAACCAAGTGCATCTGGCACGGGGTTTCATTCACATCTGCTCAAGGTAACAGGATCATATCCTTGATCCTTTTGTTTCTCTTCATAACCCATTTCCAAAGGATTCGTGTAAAATGTTTTCCAGCGGATGGAATGTGGGCTTCATCTGAGATTTCATGTGTAACGCCCAGACATTATAGAGATCACAAGGGTTTACTCTGGATGCTTTGGCCAGAAGGTGGTATGACTGAGGTGGCATGGTTTCACTTTGTTCATATAACCGGAAGTTGGAAAGTTCATGGGAAAATAAATCATTGTGGTTGGCGAAGAGCGTGGGATCAGAACCTCTGGTGCATAGTAAGAGTCTGAGGACATAGGCAAGATTCTTAACAGAAAAGAGATGTAAAAACAAGAGGGTTATGGTTTAGGACAAAATTTGAGAAAGAGAAAAAGCTGGATGAGATAACTTCTTTTTAGGTCTTTTGATCTGGGCATGGGCTGTCAGGCTTAAAGGGACAGAGCTATACTCTGTTAGATAAGATATAATCTTAAGAGGTGATACATTTGATATCATTCTGCAGAAGTGACAGAAGGAAGCTCTTTCAATGCTCAAAGACCCAACTCTCTGGAGCCAAGACAGATGGTGAGCAGCAATCACTGCTTGAATGGGTGGAAAAATGTCAACATCACGGAACGTTTTATCTCCCGTCTGTTTCCCTCTGCAGTTTCAATTTGGTGCAATAAATCCAAGTTTCCCATTTCCTTTCCTCATGCTGCCCAGGTTGCCAGTGTCTTAGAAGTTGACACGGATCCAGGTTGTTTTGAAAGGGAAGTGTTTAACCAAGATGCTGAGCCTGGAGCTTTCAAAAATGGTCCTTTTGCTTAGGTTGTCAGATTGTATTAATGTTTTTTTTTACCCTGGGCTTTGATTCTGTATGTCCAGTATCCTCATAAAGAGATAGGAAATAATTCATTCAGTAGCTTTCCGTTCAAACAACTCTGCCTTAGCCACTCACATACTCCACTAGTGTATTAATATATGAATTAATTCAAGCTTCTGTCTGTTTAGGAGCTGATGATACAAATGTAAATTTGATATGATCCTTACCCATAAGGAGCTCATGGTCTAGTAGAGGGGAAAGTGGATAGATGTTGTTTTAGTTATCTATATAGTAATTTATGATTTCCCATAAATCCAGGGCTGACTTTAAGGTTTCTGAGGCTCAAATGGGCAGTTTTTCTGCTTATCTTGCTTGGGGAGTCTCTCATGCACATGCATTTAGCTGGCTATTGAGCTTGGCTGGAAGATCCAACATGGCATCACTCATATGTCTGGCATCTCAGTGCTCTTCCATATGGCCTTTCTCTATCTTTGTGGTCTCATCATCCAATAGTCTAGTTCAAGTTTCTTTACAGCGAGGTGCCTGGTTTTACCAGGGAGAGGGCAGAAGCTGCCTGACTTTTTAAAGGAGAAGACCAGAAGTGATACCACTTCTGTTGCATTTTATTTATTTACTTTTAAGGATAAAAAAAAGTCAAATTTATTAGATTTTCCCACAGTCAACAGTGGTGATCTTCTTACTGGTATTGCCATTTCTGGACCCAAAGCTCTCTATGGCTTCCACAATATTCATGACCTCCTTCACCTTGCCAAAGACCACATGCTTGCCATCCAACCAGTTAGTCTTAGCCGTGCAGATGAAAAATTGCAAACTGTTTGTGTTGGGGCCTGTGTTTGCCATGGACAAGAAGCCAGGACCTGTATGTTTCAGGATGAAATTCTTATCATCAAATTTCTCCCCAGAGATGGACTTGCCACCTGTGCCATTATGGCATGTGTAGTCACCACCCTGGCACATAAATCCTGGAATTATTCTGTTAAAGCAGGATTTATCCTTTCCCCCCAGTGCTCAGATCATGAAAGTTTTCCACTGTCTTGGAACTTTGTCTGCAAACAGCTCGAAGGAGACGTGGTCCAAAGACTCGCTGTTGTCAGCAGTGTTGAAGAACACAGTGGGACTGACCAACGCTGGGCAATATAGAAGGCTCTGGGGTGCTGGCGTCTGCAAGGCCTGTTGCATTTTATTGACCAAGGAAAGTCTTGACTCAAGAGGAGGGGTAGTAGTAGTGGTAATGGGTGAAGTAGCACACACTTACAGAGAGGGAACTCTCTTTGGAGAGTAACTTCCACAGAAACAAATAAACAAGAACCAAAGCTAAAATTTAGTGAGCTCTTCTGTGTCAAGACAGCCAGCTAAGTACTGGTCATATGTTATCTCACGACATCCTCACACTAACCTAAATGAAGTAGGAATCATTCTTACCCCCATTTTATTTATCTATTTGTTTATTTTATTTTATTTGGCTGCATTGGGTCTTAGTTGCAACACATGTGATCTTTAGCTGCTGCATGTGGGATCTAGTTCCCTGACCAATGATTGAACCCAGGCCCCCTGCATTGGAAGCACAGAGTCATAGCCACTGGACCACCAGGGAAGTCTTACCCCCATTTTGCAAGTAAGTGAATGCAGCAAGAGGTTAAATAAACGACCCCAGGTCTAATAAATGGCCAGGATCCAAACTCCTCAGAGATTGATTTGTTGCACTAAGAAAAGTTTGAGTGAAATGGTGAAGAACTTCGTCTGTGGAGTCATCACATTGTAATCAATGCTAGAGAGAGGGCAGTGAGGTTCAGCGAAGGGAAAGATCCCTTCTGTGTGGGAGTTCAGGGAGGTCTTCAGGAAAGGTGACATTTGATGCTGAAGGATGGTTTAGACATGAACGATGGTGGATGAAGGTCTCCTTGCAGGTGGGAAACAGCATGCACACATGTTGAGGAGAGGGTCCAGGAGTGCACTCTGGGGCCAGCAGCCAGTTTATCTTGAGTGGACTCCAGAATTCAAGGAGGGAGGCAGAGAGTGTGATGCAGGACATTTGGGGTCAGGTTGTGAAAATACTCAAAAACCAGGCTGAGATATTTGGACCTTTACTTCATGGGGAGACATTTAGTGTTTGGGAATAAGAACTTTATTTTAAAAAGGTTAAAACCACAGAGGTAGATTTGATACACGAAAATGCAGATACTTAAGACAGGATGAACAGAGAATGAATTCTATGTAGGCTAATGGAGAGGAGATTTATGTCCGAAGCTTTTAATTGACCCCTGGGATGGATTAGAGGTAAAGAAGAATATAGATATTGAAGGGTTGATAGCTGAAGATGGAATCAAAGATGAGTGTCAAATAACCAGCTGCAGTAACTAAAATAATAGGGATAGGATAGACTCGGGAAATATACAGCTGTTTAAATTTTAAGCTACAGAGTTGACTTCAAACAATGCTGTTGCCCTGAGGGTGGGGTGTGGGGGGCAAGGTGGGTTTGCAGGAGTTGATCCAAAGGTAAGAGTCAATGTGACACTTTTCCTTTAAATTTATTTGGCAAGATATTGTAGGCTATTAACATGATTTTCTCCTTTTCTCTTTGTTACTTTCAAATGCAAATGGAGCCCAGTTACTTTTATGGCCTGATGCATTAGCTGTATATATTTCCTAACTGTATCCCTCCCCCTGACATCCTCATATTAACCTCAGAAGGGGTACTGCCCTGTGTCAGGGCATTAAGAGCTCGGTGGGATACTATTCCTTGACCTACTGCTTTACACGTAAGAAAATGAGAGAGGGAAAGTTAAATGACCAGTATAACATAAGAGTCAGAATCTGTGTGCTGACCTGAGCCTAGGCACATAGAAGGACATTTACGACCTTTATACCCAGGGCATGGGGAGGTGGAAGGCCAAGTCATAGATAAACTTAAGCACACAGGGAAAAGATAGATACTGCCCTGTGGCCTCTCAGCATCAGGAATAAGCCTGGGATAGATAGAACTGTGAGCCAGTGACTCAGTTTCCTTTGCAAGATATTTACTTTTGACAAGAGTCCTCATAGGTTCAGGATATAAGATCCTGTAATAGTGCTGTGGTTAAAGATTTTCCTTCTGGATAGAGTCACACACTGGCAAATGGGTGGGAATCACCAGAACTTACGTAGCTGCTCATCAGAATGAATGCAGTCATTTCTGAAGTGGGTGGTTAACTTTTTACTTGCTCTCTTGTTTTTCATTTGTTTCAGATCTGAGTATGTGAGTTCTGGCGCCTTGGGAATGGCAACTGGGATTTAAATATTTAATGGAGACTGCTTCCTACCATTATGCCTCATTACCGACTCTCACTCTCATCATTCATCAGATCGGTAGCCCCTCTAGGAATGGGAAGATTGCACTGTCTCCTCACATATGCTTTGTCAAACCCCTGATTATTTGTCTGAGTTGGACTGTACATGGTCCCATGTTGAAGGGAAAGGATTCATGTAGAAACTGGTTTCCAAGACCCATACAGTTCGTTGAGGACTTCCCAGGCCAGTGTTTTGTTACTTGTGGTCATGTGCTGAAACAGTAACTACTACTAATATTTACAATAGCAGCAGTGTTCAACTTATCTTACAGTGGGCTGGGCGAGTTATACTTATTATTTTGAATCCTTGTAACAACCCCTTTTGCACATAAGAAAATTGATATGTCTCAGTTCCACAACTTTAAATCCTGGTTCCGATGTCAGAGGTTATGCCTTTTGTCTTCTGTGATGGGAACTCTGTTGTTCCTCTTACGTGGTGGAGAATAGGGTTGTTAGGAGAGGCCTTTGAATATGATCTTCCATTGTTTCCATACCCTCTTTTGGTTATTTCAGCAAATATGGGCAGCAGGTGTACACAGTTCCCAATATTGTATTTCTTCCTTACTGCCTGGGGCAGCCAGAATAGAATGCTCATGACAGTAAATTGGTCTTGGGCATCAAGGAACAAAACAGACCAGATTCATGGAGTATATGGATTTCTTGGATCATCTTTTCCCTGCAGCTAGGCTGGCCTCTGCCAATAGGATGTGAGCATTTTGAAGCTACCCGTAAATCAATACTTAGCAGGTATAGCTTAAGGTAATAGGTAGTATTGATCAGGAGAGAAATCTATTTTATGTGTAGGGGGCAGTACAGCAGGCTAGGCGGGGAGCCCACAATAATGAAGAGGACATAGACTTTCCAATTTAGTGGACTCTGGCTTGGATATTGTCTCCACAACAAACCTTGTGACTTTCAGCCACTCTCTTAATCATTCTGAGCCTCAGTTTCCTTGTCTGCAGAATCCTCCTACCTACTGGTTTGTTCTGAGGAAGTTATAGCTACTTGTTGCCAAAGCTTATTACTCCTAAGGCACTATGATTACTGCTTTAAGTGCACTCTGTATGTGTTTACGCTTTTATTGTTGTTTGGATGCTCACCAACGTTTGACTGTTAATTTCTGTTATTATATTTTCCTTTACTTACATTTTCACCTTTTGGTGGTTATTGACATTGTTTTTGAACATACTAGCCTATCCTTGCTCTACTTAAGACAAAGAGGACATTTTTAGTGGCCACTGTGGATTCCAAGAAATGAACAGGAAGGATTTCCCTGGTGGTCCAGTGGTTAAGACTCCATGCTCCCAGTGTGGGGGTCACAGGTTTGATCCTTGGTCGGGGAACTAAGGGCTCGAATGCCACATGGAGGGGCCCACAAGAAAGAAAAAAAACAAAAAAACAGCAGGATACTCCTGGATGCTACGGTGGAATGAAAGGAAAGAATACAAGTAGAAGACAAAACACAGAGCCCTCTTCATACAGCCAGCCTTCTGTCTGGGAGAATCCCCGTTATGCCCTGAACCATCAAGGGTCCAATTTCACAGGTCTTGATGTACTGGATTTAACAAAGAACTTATTCCTTTGCTAATCCCTTAAATTCCTTTATCTGTATCTTATTTTTGTACTTAATCAAATGTTACCTCATACTGTTATTATTTTCTAAGAACCTTATCAGTGTTTTTGGGGTTTCCCTGAAAGAATCCACCTGCAATGCAGGAGACCCTGGTTATATTCCTGGGTCGGGAAGATCCAGCAGAGAAGGGATAGGCTACCCACTCCAGTATTGTTGGGCTTCCCTTGTGGCTCAGCTGGTAAAGAATTTGCCTGCAATGCATGAGACGTGGGTTTGATCCCTGGGTTGGCAAGATCCCCTGGAGAAGGGAAACGCTACCCACTCTAGTATTCTGGCCTGGAGAGTTCCATAGATTGTACAATCCATGGGGTCACAAAGAGTCAGACACGACTGAGCGACTTTCACTTTATCACTGTTTTTATATTATGATGTCATCACCATTTCCACTGTACCTAGCTCAGAGTTGGCACATAGTAGGTGGTTAGGTAGGTGTGTGTGTGTGATGTTTTCTATTGTTTCTTTTGATTTAATAAGTAAACTAAAAAGAGAGAATTGCCATTTCAGTTAATCCCACAAACCTTTGTTGTTGTTTCTCTTTCATTGCTAAGTTGTGATTGTTTCTCTGCTACCCCATGGGTTGTAGCCTGCGTGGCTCCTCTGTCCATGGAATTCTCCAGGCAAGAACATGGGAGTGGGATGTCATTTCCTACTCCAGGGGATCTTCCCAACTCAGGGATAGAACCTGCATCTCCTGGGTCTCCTGCACGGGCAAGTGGATCCTATACCACTGAGCCACCTGGAAAGCAAATCCTTATGAGGTAATTACATAGATATACTCAGTTATACACATACTTGAGTGTTTGTGCAGAGCTAGAATCTGAGCATACAAAGAAATCAACATAGTCCTTGCCCTTGAGATTCCCATAGTTTGGTGTGCAAAATAGCCACACAAGAACAGTTCGTAGTCAAACACTGGATATTATGTAAGAAAAGAAGGGGAGTCATATTATCTGGGGTTTCAGGGAAAGCTTTCTGGACATGCATCTTGTTGAATCTGATTGAAAGGATAAAAGCCATCCAAGGGAGAAAAGAAGGGTGATACAATCCAAGCAAAGAAAATAGCATAAGCAAAGTCAGAAGGTATATGTGGGAAATGATATGGTGTTTCACCAGAGTTTGTGGAAAGCAGTTTGGAGTTATCACACTCCAAAGTACAAAGTCACTTATTTTGGAAGTGAGGAAAGGAGAATGGATAGAGGGGCCAGACCAGAACTAGTCACTATAGCCCACTAAGATAAAGATGTCTGTAAATAAGGTGACGTAGTTACAGTTGTCTTTAGATTGATCAGTCTGGTTACTGATGGGATGATGAATTTATGATGTGCTAGAGATAGGGGGAGGAATTAGAAGGTTGTTGAGATAGTCCAATGAGAGAAATTAAGGGCCTAGCTTAGGTCGGAGAAGGACAGGATGTTGATGATGAAGTTGCTTGTACTACTGTTACTCCCGGTAGCAACATTTAAATACAGTTGATCCTGGAACAACTCACAGCCTCCCCAACTGCCCCACTCCATGCAGTTGAAAATCCCCATCTAACTGATAGTTGGCCCTCCTACCCACGGTTCCACATCTGCGGATTCAACCAACCTTGGACCAGGTGGTACCATAGTATATACTATCGAAAAAAATCTGCATGGAAGTGGACCTGTGCAGTTCAAACCCACCTTGTTCAAGAGTCAGCAGTACATCCTGATATATTACAGGTTCCGTTTAAAGGGTTTAATAGGAATTAATTTAATTGTCCTATCGACCCTAATTCTTTCCCCATTTTATAGATGAGGAAGCTAAGAGGTTAAGGAGTTCACCTAGTGTATCATGAGGCCAAGTGGCCGAGGTCGAGTTCAGGCCAGGCTCTCTGGCTGAGTCTGTGTCCTAATCACTGCTCTTGCTGCTGCTTTCTATATCAAAGCAACAAGAGGGTTTGTTTTTCTAATATTTTAGCAAAGGAATCTATTCCTCAGTTAATTCTCATAATTAAAACTGTAACTTTATCCTTTGATTAATAGTTATGATAGAAAATTTATATAGTACTGATAAGCAAAAAGAGAAAAATAAGCAACCACTCCATTTCCAATATCCTTTAGGTAACTAGTGAAAGTAATTTGTAATTTCTTTTTGTATCTTCTTCCCTCCCTTTCTGTCTCTTTCTTTTTTTTTTATTTTTAATTTTTTAATTTTTTTTTTTTACCTTTCTGTCTCTTATCTGATCCTCTGTGTGTATGTACAAATGCTTTTGGGACATCTTTCTAAGATACTAGATGTTTCTCCATCTCTCCCTCTTTTTTATTTTGACTGTGCCATGCAGCATGTGGGATCTTAGTTCCCTGCCTTGGAAATGTGGAGTCTTAACTACTAGACTTCCAGGGAAGTCCCTCAATCTTATTTTTAGTGACTGCCCAATACTCCTTTTTAGAGTGGAGGACTTTGGTGACTAGATCAATGTGGGTGGGTAAGGAAGAAGTAATATACTTAGTATGACTCAGATTTATGGCTATGTGTGTGTGGATGCAATGAGGAACAGAGAACTCTGGAAGGTTATATAGGTTCATGTTGAGTTTGAGGGATTTAGGTATCATTTGAGTAAGGATGCTTTCAACTAGCTCAGTATATGAATCTGAAGGTCAACAGAAATTTATTTTTCTTTCCATGCACTTGATGAGCTTGAAACTCAGAGGTTAAGTCACTTTCCCAAAGTTCAAAGTCTGGCCTGGTCACAGCTCATGTGTTCTTCACACATTATTATTATTATTTTTTACACACATTACCCATTACATGGGTAAATAAATTAATGAAGAAACTTATAAAATAGTCTTTTTTTTTTTTGATAATGTTCAGTGTTCAGCCCACTTTTCATTCTGCTGATTCTCACCTCTCACTTTCTTCCTCAAAGAAGATACAAGGGTAGGCTTGCCCTAAGGAAGTTTAGAAGCTGCATTTGTTGAATATTACTTCAAAGGTCCAGTACCCTTAGGCTGTTTAAGATTGTTTAGCCTGCCTTGCTGCTATTTGAATAGACAGGATGCTTTGAAATGAGTGCAAAACAAACAAGAAAACAGACAAAAATAAGAACACTAAAACCCTAGTGAGACTGACAGGTCATGAAATGGAAAGATTGGGGTGTAAGAAATAGGCCACCTCAAGTTCTGAACTTTATCTGGCTCTGTTTGGGAGCTCTACTTCTTGGCTGTTTGTGGGACCCTGTGTCCAGCAGTGGTTGCTGCTGATTTAAAGCTTTAATCCTGTGAAGCCATGTGTAGCTCGTTTATTTCATGGGCAGAGTAGTAGAGGATGAGGCAGTGTCCAAGTGAAAGGAGGCAAGAGGAAGAATGATTTTCCTGCACTTAAGGAGCAGCCAGTGTGTACAAGTCTGCCCTGGCCCAGCGGGGAAGAGACCTTGGATTGCATCTAGCTTATTTTTCTTCTTACATCTGTCTCTTTCTTCAACGTAGCTGGCTCGCTGTCGCCCAGCCTGCTGTACGGAGGAGCAAACACACACAGAAAAGGCAACACTCCGTCCTGGACAGTCGGACCCCAGGCATTTGCCCTTTTGGACTTCCTCCCAGGGGACCTAGTTCTTCTTTCTAGAGCCGCACAGAGTGTGTTCCTTACCTTGTCCCTGTGATGTCACTTTATTTTATTTTATTTTTTTTAAAAATTTATTTATTTATTTTTTTCAGTGGGTTTTGTCATACATTGACATGAATCAGCAATAGATTTACACGTATTCCCCATCCCGATCCCCCCTCCCACCTCCCTCTCCACCCGATTCCTCTGGGTCTTCCCAGTGCACCAGGCCCGAGCACCTGTCTCATGCATCCCACCTGGGCTGGTGACCTGTTTCATCATAGATAATATACATGCTGTTCTTTCGCAACATCCCACCCTCACCTTCTCCCACAGAGTTCAAAAGTCTGTTCTGTACTTCTGTGTCTCTTTTTCTGTTTTGCATATAGGGTTGTCGTTACCATCTTTCTAAATTCCATATATATGTGTTAGTATGCTGTAATGTTCTTTATCTTTCTGGCTTACTTCACTCTGTATAATGGGCTCCAGTTTCATCCATCTCATTAGAACTGGTTCAAATGAATTCTTTTTAATGGCTGAGTAATATTCCATGGTGTATATGTACCACAGCTTCTTTATCCATTCATTTGCTGTTGGGCATCTAGGTTGCTTCCATGTCCTGGCTATTATAAACAGTGCTGCGATGAACATTGGGGTGCATGTGTCTCTTTCGGATCTGGTTTCCTCAGTGTGTATGCCCAGGAGTGGTATTGCTGGATCATATGGCAGTTCTATTTCCAGTTTTTTAAGAAATCTCCACACTGTTCTCCATAGCGGCTGTACTAGTTTGCATTCATTCCCACCAACAGTGTAAGAGGGTTCCCTTTTCTCCACACCCTCTCCAGCATTTATTGCTTGTAGACTTTTGGATAGCAGCCATCCTGACTGGCGTGTAATGGTACCTCATTGTGGTTTTGATTTGCATTTCTCTGATAATGAGTGATGTTGAGCATCTTTTCATGTGTTAGCCATCTGTATGTCTTCTTTGGAGAAATGTCTGTTTAGTTCTTTGGCCCATTTTTTGATTGGGTCATTTATTTTTCTGGAATTGAGCTTCAAGAGTTGCTTGTATATTTTTGAGATTAATCCTTTGTCTGTTGTGATGTCACTTTAAAGAAATTCAGGCATTACGAGAAAACTTCCCCATGCTTCATTAGCTTCCTCCTTGAATCTCCTCTACTCCTTCGCATCTGACAGTTCCCACTTTGGTCCCTTTTCTTTCAGGGTGTGGCATTCAAAATATTGCTGCATTTAGTGTTTAAAAAACTTACTGTGGAGTCTTTATATAGGCATTAGGTAGGATGTATTGAAAGTTAAGAAGCCTTAGTCCCTGAATTGGCCATACCAGTTACTGTGTGGGACTTGGGCAGACTAGTTCTCTAATCTCTGGTTCTCTAGTCTGAGCATCAGTTTTTCCATCTGTAAAATGAAGGGCTCAGATTAAGAGATCTCTATTCCTCCTGGTTCTGAATGGACCCAGTGCCAACGGAGGGTGAACTTTATTAAAAATCACCTTTTAAAAAGATTTAACACAGAGGATTGTAGAAATGAATACAAAAGGATCTTAAATCTGATACCAGGATATCCTCTGGTGACTTTAAAGAGTTATATGTGTTGAGTAGAAAATTAAAAAAAATATCATAAGATGTGAAGTAAAAACTAAAAGTCCCTCTTCCAGTCTCTGATCCTGGTTCCTTTTCCCAGAGGATTTCAGTATAGCTAATTACTTGTTTTTCTTCCCTCTCTTCCCAAAATAAGAGTATCAACTTTTGAAACAAGAATATAGAGTTTCAAAACGTCTGTTTCTTCTCTATGGTCTTGGGTGAGAGGAGTCTACACTTTCTTGGGCAGTTTCTCTTGTGGCAAGTGCGATTAAATACAGACTGTCCTCAACTTGTAATGGTTTGACTGATGACTTTTATTTTATTTTTAAAAAATGCACAACCTCCTTTTTTATTAATTGATTAACTTATTTTTGGTAGTGTTGTGTCTTTGTTGCTACATGCGGGCTTTCTCTAGTTGCGGTGAGCAGGGGCTGCTCTTCGTTGTGGTGCATGGGCTTCTTATTGCGGTGACTTCTCTTGTTGCAAGGCACAGGCCTTAGGCACCTGGGCTTCAGTAGGGGGCTTAGTTGCTCCCAGGCATGTGGGATCTTCCTGGACCAGGGATCGGGCCCGGGTCCCCTGGACTGGCATGTGAATTCTCATCCACCGTACCACCAGGGAGGTCCTGACTGATGACTTTTAGACTTAACAGTGATGTGAAAGTGATATGTGTCCAAAAAAATCGTACTTGGAATTTAATTAATTAATTAATTAATTTTATTAGTTGGAGGCTAATTACTTTACAATATTGTAGTGGTTTTTGCCATACATTGACATGAATCAGCCATGGATTTACATGTGTTCCCCATCCCGATTCCCCCCTCCCGCCTCCCTCCCCATCCCATCCCTCTGGGTCTTCCCAGTGCACCAGCCCTGAGCACCCGTCTCATGCATCCAACCTGGGCTGGTGATCTGTTTCACCCTTGATAGTATACTTGTTTCAATGCTGTTCTCTCTGAACATCCCACCCTCACCTTCTCCCACAGAGTCTGAAAGTCTGTTCTGTACATCTGTGTCTCTTTTTCTGTTTTGCATATAGGGTTATCGTTACCATCTTTTAAAATTCCATATATATGCGTCAGTATACTGTACTGGTCTTTATCTTTCTGGCTTGCTTCACTCTGTATAATGGGCTCCAGTTTCATCCATCTCGTTAGAACTGATTCAGATGAATTCTTTTTAATGGCTGAGTAGTATTCCATGGTGTATGTGTACGTACGTGGAGTTTTAAATTCTGCTCTCCTCTTGGGCCAGCAGTACACATGCATAGTACTCCCCTGTGATGCTGGATGTCAGCAGTGAGCCTCGGCTCCCAGTCAGCCACGTGATCACCAGGGTGAAAACTGATACACTTTTAATCATCCTGTTCTTCACTTTCAGTACAGTATTCAGTATCTTCAGAGACATTCAACACTTTATGGTAAAATAGGCTTTGCGTTGGATGACTCTGTCCAATGGTAGGCTAATGTAAGTGTTCTGAGCAAGTTTAAGGTGGCTGTTTAGTCCTTAAGTCGTGTCCGACTCTTTTGTGACCCTATTGGCTGTAGCCCGCCAGGCTTCTCTATCCATCGGATTTCCCAGGCAAGAATACTGGAGTCGGTTGCCATTTCCTTCTCCAGGGGATCTTACTGACCCAGGGATCGAACCTGTGTCTCCTCACTGGCATGCAGATTCTTTACCACTGAGCCTTCAGGGACGCCCGTGCCACCAATGTAAGTGTTCTGAGCAAGTTTAAAGTAGGTTAGGTTAAACTGTGATGTTTGGTAAGTTAGATATATTACATTCATTTTCTGTTTATTATATTTTCAACTTATGTTTATCGGGAGGTAACCTTTTTTAGTCTAGGAAGATCAGTAGTTAAACAGAGAGTTGCTTCGGTAGTGGAATCTTTGGTAATTATTGTGGCTTGGCTTACAAACCTGAGTGCTAAAAAGACAATCTTGAAGTCCTCAAAGAGGCGTTAAATTGATAGCTAGAGGTTTCACTGGATGGCGGCTTTTAAGTAGACAGCAACACCTAGTGAAATGATTTGTGGGAGTCCTTATGACTGTGATGGACCTTCACTTGGTGATTGAAAAGAAACATTAGCATGGAGCATTATCTACTGAAATAAGTTTTTTTTTTTCCATCCTAGATTTATGAGTCAGTGTTGAAGGAGCCCCATTTAATGGTCTCACGAGGAAAAGAGTCCTTGTATGAATGGTTGAAATAAATCTCTTGAAATTCTGTAGATTTTTATTTTAGATTTTACTTCTGTTAGTACTTACAAGACAAATAGGCAGTTATCACCAGCTATGGTCTGGCCCATAACATATTTTAGCCATGCTGGACTTTCAGATTGATATCTCATAGAAACTGAAGATTCCATTTCCCCTAAAATGTCTTCCCTTATTATAGCAAATGAAATTCCCACTAGTTTAGATATCTCTTTGGATTTATTAAGATATACTTTAATGCTTTATGATTCTAAAATAGTGAGTGCCCGTTTTTGTTGAGGCATGATTGATATTCAATAAATGGCACATATTATAGTTCATAATTTGATTCATTTTGACTTATGTATACACCTGTCACAATCAAGGTAGCAAACATATCATTCATGACCCATATTTTTCTTGCTTTCCTTTAAAATTCTTCCGTCTTGTCCCTCATCATCCTGGCTGCTCCCCCTTCCCTCCAGCTAGTGATCTGCTTTCTGTCACTGTTCAGTCACTAAGTCCTATCCGAGTCTTTGTGACCCCATGGACTGCAGCATACCAGGCCTCCCTGTCCCTTACCATCTCCTGAAGTTTGCCTAAGTTCTTGTTTGTTGAGTCAGAGAATTTATATAAAAAGAATGACAAAATATGTTTTTTATTAAAATTTTTTTAGTCTGGCTTTCTTAACTCAGCATGATTATTTTGAAAGTCATTCATATTGTGTATATCAACAGTTCATTCCTTTTTGTTGCGGAATATATCCTATTGTATGGATATACCACAACTGTAGTATCCTTTTACCTGTTGATGGACATCTGGCTTGTTCCCAGTTTTGGCTATCACAAATAAAATCGCTGTAACATTCTTAAACAAGTCTTTGTAGGGACATAGCTCTTCTTTTCTCTTGGATAAATATCTAGGGATGGAATAGCTGGATCATATGGTAGATGTAAGGCTTCCTCCATGGCTCAGTGATAAAGAATCCGCCTGCAATGCAGGAGTCGGAGGAGACACAGGTTCCATCCCTGGGTCGGGAAGATCCCTGGAGGAGGGCATGGCAACCCACTCCAATATTCTTGCCTAGAGAATCCCATGGACAGAGGATTCTGGTGGGCTACCGTCCACTGGGTTGCAAAGATGGACATGACTGAAGCACCTTAGCTCACACATGGTAGATGTATTATTAATTTTTTAAGAAGGTGCCAAACTGTTTTCCAAAGCAGTTGTACCATTTTACATTCCTACCAGCAGTGTCTGAGGGGTCCAGCTACTCTGCATCTTCACTAGCACTTGGAATGAACAGTCTGTTAAATTTAAGCCATCAAATTAAAGTGTGTGGTGCTGTATCATTGTGGTTTTAATTTGCATTTTCTTAATGAATAATGATATTGAGCATCTTTTTATACTTCTTTACCATTCGTATGTCTTTATTTTCTGAAGAATTGGTTTAACTCTTTTGCCCATTTAAAAAAAATCAGGTTGTTTTCTTATTTTTGAGATTTGAGAGGTAAAATATTCTGGAAAGAAGTCTTTTATCAGATATAAGATTTGCAAAAATTTCCCCCTGCTTTGTGACTTGTCTTTTAACTATATAGTCTTTTGAAGGACAAAGATTTTCAATTATCATGAAGTTCAATTTATTAATTTGGTCTTTTATGGATTGTGCTTTTTGTATTGTAGCTAGGAAACCTTTGTCTAATTCAATGTATTCTCTCCTTTGTATTATTCTAGAAGCTTAAGGTTTATATTTGAGTTCAAATGAGTTAATTTTTGTATATAGTATGAGATACGGATCAAAATTATTTTTGCTATGTTTATATATAGATTATACTAATACAGTAGTTCCATCTCCATTTGTTGAAAGACTGTTTTCTTCAATGAATTGTTTTAGTGTCACTAAAACAAAAAGAAAAAGATCAACTGAATTTTCCATACATCTATGGGTCTATTTCTGTTCTATTCCACGGATTTATTTGTCTATCTTTAGTTGGGTCTTATATTTTGTAAACCTGGCAATTTCTGCCTTTAATTGGAATATTTGGATCATTTTCATTGATTGTAATTCTGCTTTGATTAGGTTTAAGCCTATCATCTTCCAGGTTGTTTTCTATTTGTCTCATCTGTTCTTTGTTTTATTTTTCTTTTTCTGCCTTTTTTTTGAGATTATTTTTTATGGTTCTATTTTTATCGCCCTTGTTAGCTTTAATAACTGTGACTCTTTGTTTTGTTATTGTAGTTTAGTAATCACCTTCTTTTGCCCCCACCTCCCAGCTCTAAGCAACCACTAACTTACTTTCTCTCTGTATAGCTTTTCCTGTTTTAGACACTTCATATAAATAAAATAGTATCTATAGACTTTTGTCACTGACTTCTTTCACTTTGCATAATGTTTTCAAGGTTCATCCCTCTTGAATTGCTTTTATTTAGAAGGACATTTTTGCCAGGCTTAGAATTCTGACAGTTTTGTCTTTCAGTATTTTAGATGTGTTACTCTTCTGTTTTCTTCCTTGTTTTGTTTCTGATGAGAAACCTGCTATCATCCTTATCTTTGTTCCTCTCCACATGTCTTTTTTCTCCAGCTGAAATTAAGATTTTTTTTTAACCACTCTGTAATTTGATTATGATACATCTTGGTATAGTTTTTTAAAAATTTTTTCTTGTGCTTGGGGTACATTTGAGCTTAAATGTGTGGTTTATAGTTTTCATCCTGTTTGACAGTTTTTGACTGTAATTTGTTCAAGTATTTTTTTCTCCTTCTCCCCCTCTTTTTTAGGGCTATAAGTACCCATATATTAGATTTCTTTGAATTTGTCCCACATCTCACTGATTCTAATTTTATTGGGTTCTCTTTTCTCTCAAGGATACATTTTCCCCCCAGTGGTACATTTTGAATATTTTTTACTGCTGTGCTTTTTTTAAGTTCACTTATTTTTTGCTTTGTAACATCTAATCTGCTGTTACTCTCATCAAGTCAGTTTTTTATCTTATAATTGTATTTTTCATCTCTAGAAGCTTGATTTGGATCTTATCTTTCATGTCTGTACTTCAAAGTGTGAACATATGGAATGCATGAATACCAATAGTTTTAATTATCCTCCTCATTCTGGCTGTATCTTTTTACTTTTTCATATCTGTTAATTTTTTAATAGATGCCAGACATTATGAATTTTACCTTACTGAGTGCTGGATATTTTTGCATCCCTCTAAATCTTTTTGAGGTTTATTCTGGGACATATTTAAGTTACTTGGGAGAAATCCTTTTGTGTATAGCTTTTAAGAAATATTAGGTAGAATCTGAGCAGAGCTGTCTAGCCATGATTACTTCCCATGACTGAGGCAAGAGTCTACTGTGTACTCAGCGACTTGTGAATCACGTGGTTTTCTAGTCTGGATGGGTAGCTTTTTCACACATATGCATCGCACTGATCAGTCCTCGTTAAATACTTAAAGGGCACCCTCTGCAGTGTCTGGAGTTCTCTGTGCCCCTCCCTTCTTACTGGTTCTCTGTGCTGTGGATTGTAGCCACTTTGGTCTCAGATTTGCCTCTTCAACTCAGGGAGTCTGCTCAGTTTTGCCTGGTTTCCCCTCCTGTGCAGAGGTGCACTTTATCTAAATAAAGTATCCTGAGGCAATCATAGGGCTCACCTCATTTGTTTCCCATCTCTCAGGGATGACTGCCTTTGTTGCTTGATGTCCAGAGTCTTGAAAACCTTTGTTTCATAAGTTTCATCTTTTAAAAAAAAATTTACTTATTTTATTTATTTGGTCGTGCCAGGTCTTCTTTGCGGCATTCAGGAGTTTTAGTTGCAGCATGTGAATGCTGTGGCTTGTGGGATCTAGTTCCCTGACCAGGGATCAAACCTGGGCCCTCTGCGTTGGGAGCAGGGAGTCTTGGCCATTGAGCCACCGGGAAAGTCCTTATTGTCATGGTCTGGGCGCGGGTTAGAAAAGAATTTCCAGACATGAGACAGAATGAGAGGGAAATAAAGTTTATTAGAGTGTGAGACGCTGTTAAAACATTGGACCAGCTCAAGGGAAAACTGACGTTGAACAGGGGTCCTCAGTTCACTTTTATAGCAGGGTACAAGGAGTGGGATAGGGGTCTTGCAGGTCATTTGCTGATTGGATGAGGCACATATACTGTGTGGGGGAAGAGTATGGCAAATACCTTCTCCCTATTGTTCCATTAATAGTTACAACATGGGGGTTCTATGTCCAGTTTTTTGAGGAATCTCCACACTGTTCTCCATAGCGGCTGTACTAGTTTGCATTCCCACCAACAGTGTAAGAGGGTTCCCTTTTCTCCACACCCTCTCCAGCATTTATTGCTTGTAGACTTTTGGGTAGCAGCCATTCTGACTGGCGTGAGATGGTACCTCATTGTGGTTTTGATTTGCATTTCTCTGATAACGAGTGATGTTGAACATCTTTTCATATATTTGTTAGCCATCTGTATGTCTTCTTTGGAGAATGTCTGTTTAGTTCTTTGGCCCATTTTTTGATTGGGTCATATGACCCAGCAATCCCACTGCTGGGCATACACACTGAGGAAACCAGAATTGAAAGAGACATGTGTACCCCAATGTTCATTGCAGCACTGTTTACAATAGCCAGGACATGGAAGCAACCTAGATGACCATCAGCAGACGAATGGATAAGAAAGCTGTGGTACATATACACAATGGAATGCTGCTGCTGCTGCTAAGTCACTTCAGTCATGTCCAACTCTGTGTGATCCATAGACGGCAGCCCACCAGGCTCCCCCGTCCCTGGGATTCTCCAGCAAGAACACTGGAGTGGGTTGCCATTTCCTTTTCCAGTGTGTGAAAGTGAAAAGTGAAAGTGAAGTTGCTCAGTCGTGTCTGACTCTTAGCGACCCCATGGACTGCAGCCCACCAGGCTCCTCCATCCATGGGATTTTCCAGGCAAGAGTACTGGAGTGGGGTGCCATTGCCTTCTCTGACAATGGAATATTACTCAGCTATTAAAAAGAATGCATTTGAATCAGTTCTAACGAGGTGGATGAAACTGGAGCCTATTATACAGAGTAAAGTCAGTCAGAAAGAAAACACCAATACAATATATTAACACATATATATGGAATTTAGAAAGATAGTAACGATGACCCTATCTGCAAGACAGCAAAAGAGACACAGCTGTACAGAACAGTCTTTTGGACTCTGGGAGAAGGCGAGGGGGGGATGATCTGAGAGAACAGCATCAAAACATGTACATTGTCATATGTGAAACAGATCACCAGTCCAGGTTCGATCCATGAGACAGGGTGCTCAGGGCTGGTGCACTGGGATGACCCTGAGGGATGGGATGGGGAGGGAGGTGGGAGGGGGGTTCAGGATGGGGAACATATGTACACCCATGGTGGATTCATGTCAATGTATGGCAAAAAAACCCACTACAGTATTGTAAAGTAATTAGCCTCCAATTAAAATAAATAAATAAATTTAAAAAATAGTTAAAACATGGTGGAGGGAAGGACGATAAGGGTCTGGTTTTTCTGTTCCTGCATTCCAAGACCATCCTTGGTTATTTGCTCTTTTGTCCTTGGGTCACCACACTTATTTCACCTGTTTTTTGTTGTTTTTGATGTAAGGGTGAATTCCTTCTCTGTTACTCAATCGTGTATACCCAATTTTAAACACTGAGAAATATAGGCAATAATTAAGATAGACATAAAATTAGTCATCATCTTATATTTTAGCAATACTTAGTAGTAACAGATTGTAGAAGTTTTACCCATAAATCTTGTATGCTGTGTAGTAAAAATGCTTATGGGGGTCAGATATACTTAGGACTAAATATGCCAGTTATTTTTTATAGGTTACTAAAACTCTAATCTTAGCTTTCTTATCTGTAGAATAGAGGTAATAATACTTATCTCATGGGTTGGTGCAAGGACTAAATAAAACTGCATTTTTAAAAGCTGTAGTTTTTATACAGTGCTGAGTATATAATGAGAATGGGTAGTTAATGTTGATAGTCAGGAATCAGGGAGATGATAAGGCAGAAAGAAGCAGACTTGAGTGTGAAGATAGCAGTTTGTAAGTCTTGGGGAAAAGCCACAAATGCTGTGGTGTATCCTTGCTATGGCAATTTTGTATTAGATCTTCAATGCTTAGATTTGGTGGCTGTTCTGAAAGTGTCATAGTTGGATTGCATAGGAAGTGCAGATGAGGTGGAGGAATACAGGAACTCATATTGAAGATGTGGATGAATAGGTATTAGTGTGACATGATAGTAACCATCATAGAAAAGGGAAATGAGAGCATTAAGGCTGGGGGGAGTGATGTAGGGGTTCACCCGTGCAGCTCTAGGCAGATAAATAATAAACCCATTAGCACAGTCTAAGCTCCAGTGGACCAGTTATCTGGCTGTGGAATTGCTTGTTCTCTGGATAGGAGGGGAACGTGGAATGGTTGATTTTTAGCATGAAAGGGCTTAGCTGAAGGCAAATCGAGGCTCTTTTTTTAAACTCTGAGAGCTCTATGAATAATACGATCTAGTCATTTATTCTCCCTTGATGGATTTCTTTATATCATCAAATTACATCGTTTGCTGTTGCTCTGGTTAAAGCTTTTAACTCCGTATCTTGGTTGGGCCAGACATGGTGTGGAAGGTGATTCAAGGTCAGTAATTTGGTCTCTGGCTCCTGGGTCTTCACTCTGTTGTCTTTCTTTAGTAGATAAAAGGGGCCCGTGAGCACTACAGTCTGCTGAGTGACTTTCATTTATAACTTTAAAAGGGGTTGTCTGAAGACAAAAAATTTCCCAAGGTGAGCGTTTTAATATTCAAAGATACAGCCTGCTTTTGGGAGCCGAATTCTTTTGTTGCTGACAAAACTCAGAAAAGCTCTGGAGTGTGGGGGAAAGATCCTTGTTTTTTAAATTGCTTCTGAAATCACTGTGTTATTGTTAAGAAAATGTTCACTTTGTGGGTAATGGGGACAAAATTCCCATCCCCTGCCCACCCTGCACTGGGGGCTCAGTGCTTCCTGATGCTGTAGTCAGGGGCTCTGGGTATTGTCTTTTTGAATGGGGGTCAGACTTTCCAAAATCTCTCTTTCAATTCAACACAGTCATCCTGTGGTGTATTTTTATTTTATTAAAAAGTGTTTACTTATTTATTTGGCTGCACCATGTCTTAGCTGTGGCACTTGAGTTCTTCAGTCTTTTTTTTTCTTTTATATTTTTTTATTTGGCTGCACTGGGGCTTAGTTGCCGGATGCAGGATCTTTGTTGCAACATGCGAACTCTTAGTTGTGGCGTGTGGGATCTAGCTCCCTGACCAGGGATTGAACCTAGAGCCCCTGACTTAGGGGGACAGCACAGAGTCTTAGCTGTGGACCACCAGGGGAGTCCCCCGCTTTTTTTTTTAACTTTGTAAAATTCTTTGTTTCAGCGTTCTTTGAGGTTTCACACTTTTCTGTGGGAATGAGTCATTTAATTCTGTACAAGTTTGCAAGAACATATTGTTGGTCTAAAGTAAGATACTGCTCCCCTTAGCTCATCACTTGGGAAGGAATTCCACCCAGATGAGCCCTCCTTCCCGGGATCTCTAGGGTTATTGCTCATCTTCTGCTGATTCTGCTCCCCTCCTACTGGAGCTGCTCCTTCCTGGGCTTCTCTCCTTCCACCTTCGCCTGCTCAGTCCTATTTGTCATCATGTCAGGGCGTGGCTTCCGCCTCCCTGAGTGTTACCTCACCTATACTCTCTCCCTTGTGGATTCCTGGGAATTTCAATCTTTATTGTAGCATGCGAACTCTTAGTTGTGGCATGTAGGGTCTAGTTCCCTGACCAGGGATCGAACCCAGGCCCCCTGCATTGGGAGCTCAGAGTCTTAGCTGGACCACCAGGAAGTCCCTTGTGGTATATTTTAAAAGTTGCCTCTATAACACCCACCCCAACCTTCTCTTTTCCCAAAGGGCAGAGATCAGACACTCTCTGACGCCAGGCTTATGTGTGTAATATTGGGAAAGGCATGCCACCAGGACCAAGATTATGGACTATGAAGCAAAATCCTGTCTCACCCTGAAACTTTTCCATATCTCCTGTGGCATAATGCAGAGTTACTTAAGTTTGGCACTACTGACATTTGTGCTGGATAATTCTCTGCTATGGGAGACTGTCCTGCCCGCTGTGGGATGTTTGGCTGCATCTGTGGCCTCCACCCCCTGGATGCCTGTAGCCTCTCCTCTGCCCTGAGCCGTGACAACCCAAAGTATCTTCAGACACTGCTAGATGTCCCCTGGGTCCGGGTTGGGGCAGAATCACTCTCAACTGAGAACTCTTTGCATACTAGTTAAAGGCCTGGGCTTGGGAATAAGGCAGGCCTGATAACATGTGACTGTCATTTGTCAGCTGTGTGGCTTTGGGATAGTTAATGGATCTTTTAGGGCTCAGTAGCTTCATCTGTAAAACAGGGATAGGATTACCTACTTTATATGTTCGTTCTAAGGGTTGAGAGAAACAGTACCATCATTGACTCTAAGTTCATGTGTCCGAGGCACAGCGAGGCCAAGCAAACTGAAAGAACAGAGTTTGGAGCCAAAAAACATTTATTGATGGAGAGGGGACTGACCGAGAAGATGGGAGGTGTAAGTTTGTCTCAGATCCATCTTACTGGCGGACGGCTTTTAAAGGCAACATTTGGGGTGAGGGTTATGGGGGGGTTGGGCACATGACTTTCTTCTGATTGGTTGGTGGTGAGGTAGCAGGTGATGTTTCAGGAATGTTCATCATCAGCCTTCTGGTTCTAGCAAGTCCGGGGTCTCCGTGCGTGTGCTTAGCATATAGTCACCATGGTCTGCCTGGTGGGGATCTTCATTCCTGCAGAATAGCTCAAAGTCAGGTTGTTCTGTGTAGCTCCCGGAGGAGGAACTGGAACTCTGTTTTATTGCTCAACTATTGTTTCTTGACTGCTTTTCCTTTATTTACGTATTCCCTCACTTCCCTGTTAGTAACTGCTTGAGTTACTTTGAAACTCAGGGAGGGTTTTTTTTTTTCTACAGATGGTATGTAGAAGATATTTTTCTATAGATGATAAATGAGGGACAAGAAAAGGCTCTTGTGCCCAGGAGAGCCCAGAAGGGTCCTACTTGGTTTCAGTGCGTGTAATAGCACAGTGCCTGCTAAGGCGCTGCCTTTTTTTTTTTTTGCCATATTGCGCGGCTTGTGAGATCTTAGTTCCCTGACCAGGGGTTGAACCTGCTACCCCTGGAGTGGAAGCATGAAATCTTAATCACTGGACCACCAGGGAAGTCCCAAAGCTCTGGCTTTCTTGCCTGTCTTTCCTCCCTAGGTTCCTAGTGTCTTCTTCCCCACCAACTTCTGCTGGCCCTGCTTTTAGATTGCATATACATATGTATTAATATATATGATATAAAAATACTCGGATGGATATACAGTAAAACAGTAACTACAGTCATATCTGGAGGGGTGGATTACTGGGGAGACAAAGAAACTCTTACTGTATACATATGTAATTTGAGAAATGATGTTATAAATGAATATATGCGTATGTGCTTGCTAAGTCACTTTAGTCCTGTCTGACTCTTAAGCACTATAGACTGTAACCTGGCCAGGCTTCTCGGTCCATAGGATTCTCCTGACAAGAACACTGGAGTGGGTTCCCATGCCCTCCTCCAGGGGATCTTCCCAACCCAGGGATCAAACCTGTGTCTCTTATGTCTCCTGCTTCCCAAGTGGCTCTAGTGGTAAAAAAAAAATCCACCTGCCTGTCAAATGAATATATGTATTGACTCAGAAACATTTTGAAGTGAAAAATATGGTTTGCAAAATAATATGAAACCTTTTTAATAAAGAAATTCATGTATGCAGAGAAAATAATCTAAACTGTAGAAGAAGGTAAATGCAAGAGTCAATAACAATTACTTTTAGGCAGTAAGATTGTGGATGTTTTCAAATGTTCTTTTAGCTTACCTGTATGCTTCAATTTTGCTGCGACAAACATAGATTGCCTTGAATAAGAAAACAAAAACACACACACATTAGGAAATAAAGTTAGAAGTTAGCTGCAGAGCAAATCATCCTTGTTTAGGAAGCAAACTCAGCTTTTTCCTTCAGTGTAGGGGAAAAAAACCAGTTCTTCCCTACTAGGTCTTTCTTCTCTATGTGTCTCCCTTACCTTCACAGAGAACGCTTCACTTCTGACTCTTCTGGTTACCAAATGCATGGAGATTTTCCCCTACACCAAGCAGTTCTCTGTGACACCAACTGGTTGTCCAGCAAGTCAACTCCATTCTGACACTGTCTACTTGGAGATAGCTTCAGATCCCGCTGGGTAAGGGTTCAGTCCTGTAGGACCTCTCCCTCCCTTTCCCCACCACTTCAGATGCCATTTGCAAAAGCCCAGGTTGTTATCTGTACTTCTGACCAAATGGCTATAAATTAGAGGTTCCTATGACTGCCCTCTTTGGGTTTAATTAGTTTGCTAGAGTGAAGCATAGATCCTAGGAAACCAGTTTCCTCACTAGATTTGTTGTTGTTGTTCAGTTGCTAAGTCATGTCTGACTCTTTTGTGACCCCATGGACCATAGCCCACCAGCCTCCTCTGCCCATTGGATTCTCCAGGCTAGAATATTAGAGTGGGTTGCCATTTCCTTTTCCGGGTGATCTTCTTGGACCGGGGATCAAACCCGTGTCTCCCACATTGGCAGGCAGATTCTTTACTACTGAGCCACCAGGGAAGCCCTACTCACTAGATTACTGGTTTATTATAAAAAGATTTATCAGGAACCGCTAGATGGAAGAGATGCGGAGGGCAAGGTATGGATAAGGCACAGAGCCCCCATGCTTTCTGTCAGCCCACCCACTCTTTCCAAGTCTTCCTGTTTGCCAGCCTGGAAGCTCTCCAGATCTTGTCCTTTGAGTTTTTATGGAGGCTTCATTATATAGGCACTGCTGATTAAATCATGGCCATTGGCAGTTGAATTCAATCTCCGTCCCCTCTCCTCTCCCTGAAGTTGAGTGGGGGGGCACTGAAAATTCCTATCCTCTCATTGCTTCATTGGTCTTCCTGGAGACCAGCGCCCCCCCCCCCCCCCCCCCCGCCCCCCAGTCAGTAAGTTACCTACTGAAAATCGAAAGTGTCAGTTGCTCATTTGCATCTGACACTTTGTGACCCCGTGGACCCTAGCCCGCCAGGCTCCTCTGTCCATGGGATTCTCCAGGCAAGAATGCTGGAGTGGGGAGCCATGACCTCCTCCAGGGGATCTTCCCAACCCAGGTCTCCTGCATTGCAGGTGGATTCTTCGCTATTCTGAGCCACCAGGGAAGTTACCTAAGGACATTCCAAAAGTTGCCTCATTAATATAACAAAAGACACCTTAAAAAAAAAAAAGACACCTCAAGTGCTCCATCAGAGGTAATGCCAAAAGTTTTAGGAGTGTAAGGTGATCTCTCATTGTAGTTTTGATTTGTGTTTATGTAATAACTAACAATGTTAAACATCTTTTCATGTGCCTGTTGGCCATCTGTATTCTTTGGAGAAATGTCTATTCAGGTCTTCTGCCTATTTTTTTGAGTGGGCTGTTTGTTTTGATGCTGTTAAGAGTCATAAGTTATTTATAAATTTTGGACACTACTCCCTTGTCAGTCACATCATTTGCAAATATTTTCTCCCAGTCTTTGCGTAGTCTTTTCAATTTGTTTATTGTTTCCTTTGCTGTGCAAAAGCTTTTGAGTTTAATAGGTCTCATTTGTTTTTGTTTCCATTTAGGTTTTTTATATTGATTTTTGTATAGATTTTGTATTGTATTTTGTATTGAATCACTTTTTCCAGCACCAGTTGGTTGACAGGCTATGATTTCTTCATTGACTTGCCCTTACACCTTTGTCTTTTGGACTGTGCTTTTGGACTGTGGTGTTGGAGAAGATCTTGAGAGTCTCTTGGACTGCAAGGAGATCCAACCAGTCCATCCTAAAGGAGATCAGTCCTGGTGTTCATTGGAAGGACTGATGTTGAAGCTGAAACTCCAATACTTTGGCCACCTAATGTGAAGAATTGGCTCATTGGAAAAGACCCTGATGCTGGGAAAGATTGAGGGCAGGAGGAGAAGGGGAATGAAAGAGGATGAGATGGTTGGATGGCATCACTGACTCAATGGACATGGGTTTGGTTGGACTCCGGGAGTTGGTGATGGACAGGGAGGCCTGGCGTGCTGCAGTTCATGTGGTTGCAAAGAGTCAGACACGACTGAGTGACTGAACTGACTCACTACTCTTGCACTTTTGTCTAAAATCAGCTGACTTACGTAAGCAAGTCTGTTTCTGGATTTTCTATTCTTTTCCATTGAGTTAAATATCTATTTTTTCCCTTCAATATCATTCCCCTTGACTTTTATCTTTAAAATAGTAGATCTTGAATTCAGATAGTTATCAGTCCTACTTTGTCCCTTTTCTTTGTAAAGTATAGTTCGGGCCGAGGCAGAAAAGGCAGAAAAGGAAAGATGACCTCAACAGAAGTAGGTTACCTTTATTCAGGCAAGGAGGGGCGACAGTCGGCCTAAGGACCACGCTGAGCGCTGAGAGGGATCAGGGAGGCTCCATACTTACAGGGAGGTTTGTGGAAGCGATAAAGGAGACGTTAATCAGGTGGGATGTTTTGGGTATTCTTTAGTTGAGATGGCATTTGTAGTTGGGCAGGGGGTGATAAGTCTTCTGGGCAGGTGTAGGGGGTGGAAGGTTTCTGGACAGGGGGTGATAAGTCTCAGATAGATGCAACCGGCCTGGAGCATCAGGGCAGGACCTAAAATTCTGTTTTGTTTTCTCCGAAGTTAGATGATTCAGCAAGGGCCTT
Organism: Cervus elaphus; assembly: GCF_910594005.1. NCBI lineage: Eukaryota > Metazoa > Chordata > Mammalia > Artiodactyla > Cervidae > Cervus > Cervus elaphus. The sequence continues at coordinate 27,715,855 of NC_057818.1, forward strand.
TGAGACTGTTGTTTTCTTTTCTAGGCCCAAAGACTCCTTCAAGATTGACTTTACTTTTCTGAACCACTTTTCAGAGTCAGACCCATTTGGGCCATCCTTCTAGGAGCTGAGTGACCGTGCATCTCTGAGCGTTTGTTGTTGGCGTTGTTTAGTCGTTCAGTCATCTCTGACTGTGATCCCTTGGGCTATAGCCCGCCAGCCCCCTCTCTCCATGGGATTTCCCAGACATGAATACTGGAGTGCTACTTTGTTCTTATTTGTCAATATTATATTGGCTATTCTAATGCTGTTGTAATTGCATGTGATTTTAAAAATCAGCTTATCTGCTTGTACAAAACTTTCTGATGGTATTTTTTATTGGATTGTGTTGAATCTATATATCAGTTTGGGAAAGACTTGACATCTTAACAATACTGAATCTTTCAATCTATTTACCTGGTATGTTAATCAAAACCCACTGGAAAAAAAAAATCTATCTATTTATTCAGGTACTTTAAAATTTCTTTTATCAGTATTATATATTTAATATTTTCAGCATATAACATATCCTTATAAGATTTATCTCTGAGTATTGCATGTTTTTTCTGCTATTGTGAGTGACTTTTTACACAATTAAAATTTTAATAGTTCACTGTGAATATATAAAAATATAATAGATATTTTTACATTGACTTTGTATCATGCAGCCTTGGTAAATTCACTTATTAGTTCTATTAGGTTTTTTTCAGTCTGTATGTGACAAATTCTTGGGGTTATTTATGTATACAACAACTTTGTCATCTGTGAAAAAAGAATTTTATTTCTTCCTTTCCAACTGTATTCCTGTTATTTATTTTTCTTATTATATCTCCTAGGGCCTTCTGTAAAATGTTAAATAGGATTGGTAAGAGTGGAATTCTTGCCTTGTTCCCTATCTAAAGCACTCTGCCTTTCTCCAGTAAGAACATTAACGGTCAGGTTAAAAAAGGTCCTTTATATTTCCAGTTTGCTGAGAGTTTGTATCATGAGAGGTTTTTGAATTTTATTAAAGGCTTTTTCTGCTTCTGTTGAATCAGAAGTATAGTTTTTCTTGAGCCTGTTGATGTGGTGAATTATATTGATTTTCATGTGTTTAATCAGCTTTGCATCAAGAGATAAATTCCAATTGGTCATGATGTATTTTCCTTTTGATTTATTGTTGATTTTATTTACTAAGATCTTAGTGAATGAGGATTTACTTAGGAATGAGGATTTTTTTTTGTCAGTGCTCAAGAGGGATATTGCTCTGTAGCTTTCTTTTCTCCCAGTGTCTTTGTCAGGGTACAGTGTTGTACTCATAGAGTGATTTGAGAAATGTTCCTTCCTCTTCATTTTCTGGAAACCTTTATGTAGAATGATATTATTTTTTCTTTAAATGTTTACTAGAATTCACCTTGGAAGCTGTCTAATTTTCTTTGGGGGAAAGTTTTAAGCTGCCAGTTGATTTCTTTAACAGGAATAGTGCTATCCAGGATATCTCCTAGGCTTGCTTAGTTTCTGACAGGAAGTTTGCTATAATTCTCATTTTCTCTGTGTAATGTGTGATTTCCCTCTAGCTCCCTTTATTTATTTATTTTTAAATTTGGCTACTATGATACAATTAAAATTGAAATATAATTGATTTATAATATTGTCTTAATTTCAGGTATATAGCATAGTGATTTAGTTTTTTTTTTTGCTGATTATATTTCATTAAGAGAGGTCCAGAAAAACATCTACTTCTGCTTTATTGACTATGCCAAGGCCTTTGACTGTGTGGATCACAACAAACTGTGGAAAATTCTTAAAGAGATGGGAATACCAGACCACCTTACCTGCCTCCTGAGAAATGTGTATGCCTCCTGAGAAATCTGTATGCAAGGAGATCAAACTGTTCAGTCCTAAAGGAAATCAGTCCTGAATATTCATTGGAAGGACTGATGCTGAAGTTGAAACTCTAATACTTTAGCCACCTGACTAAAGAGCTGACTTATTGGAAAAGACCCTGATGCTGGGAAAGATTGAAGGCAGGAGGAGAAGGGGACAACAGAGGATGAGATGGTTGGATGGCATCACTGACTTGATGGACATGAGTTTGAGCAAGCTCTGGGAGCTGGTGATGGACAGGGAAGCCTGGCGTGCTGCAGTCCGTGGGGTCACAGAGAGTTGGACATGAACTGAGTGACTAAACTGAACTGAACTGATATTCCACTATAGGTTATTACAGGATATTGAGTATAATTTCCTCTGCTGTACAGTAAATCCTTGTTGCTTATCTATTTTATGTTTAGTAGTTTGAATCTGTTAATCCCATACACCTCATTTGTCTATCCCACGGCCCCCACCTTTGGTAACTATAAATTTGTTTTCTCTGAGTCTGTTGCTGTTTTGTATATAGATTCATTCACTTTTCAGATTCTACATGTAAGTGATATCATATAGTATTTTTTTCTCTGATATGTTTCACTAAACATAATATTCTCTAGGTCTATCCACATTGCTGCAAATGGCAATATTCCAGTTTTTTAAGTGTCTGAGTAATATTTCATTGTATATTAGCTGCCTTTTAATATTTTCTTTGTATCTTTCATTTCAGGAAGTTTGGACATGGTATACATAGGTATGCTTTGTTTAGTACTTATCCTGCTAAACCACAGGTGTTTGTCATTAGTTTTGGAATATTTATCACTATTATTTCTTTGAACATTTTTCCTCCTCATTTCTTTCTCTCTTCTGGAAAAGAAATGGAATCTTTTTCTGGGATTCATGTGTATGAGACCATTTGACATAATCCCACAGCTCTTGGATTCCCTGGTCTTATTTTTTTCTTTGTGTTTCAATTTGAGTAATTTCTGTTGACCTATTGATACATTCAAATTCACTGACTTTTTCCTTCAGTTATGTCAAGTTTAGTGATTAGTTGGTTGAAGGCACTCTTTATCTCTGTTACAGTGATATTCATTTCTAGCATTTCCTTTTTTTTTTTTGGCTGAAATCATTCATCTGATCTTGCATGCTATTCACCTTTTCATGATGCACCCCCCCCCCCCCTTTTACTGGTTATGGTCTGCAGCTTGTGAGGTCTTAGTTCCCTGACCTGGGATTGAACCTGGGCTCCCAGCAGTGGAAGTATGGAGTCCTAACTACTGGACTACCAGGGAATTCCCTCTGTGATAGCCTTTAACATAATAATCATAATTATTTAGAATTCCCTGTTAGTTTCCACAGCTGTGCCATATATAAGTCTGATTCTGTTGCTTACTTTGTCTTGACAGTTTAAAAATTTTTTTTGGTTTGTCATTTTTTGTATGCCTGGGTTTTTGATTGAAACCCAGACCTTTCTTTTTTAGGATGTAGAAATTTAAGTCAATAGTTTTTAATCTTTGGAAATTGGCATGCCTTTCTTTTTGCTAGACCTTTAGTGTAGTGGTTTATTCAGTCGAGTCGGAAGTTAAGTGAGGTTTGGGATTTATTTTTTCTGTGGTTACTCTCTGTCTTAGTTTGCTAGGGCTGCCATAAAAAAGGTACCACAAACTGAATGGCTTGAAAAACAGAAATTTTTATCTCATAGTTGTGGAGGTTAGAAACCCTAAATCAAAGTGTCTTCAGAGTTGGTTTCTTCAGAGATGGCTGTCTTCTCTGTATTTCTCTTCATGTCATCTTCTATGTGTGTCTGTCTCTATATCCATCCTTCCCATTTATAAGGAAATCAACCCTATTGAATTAGGGCTCACCTAAAGAACCTCATTTTAACTTGACTGTGTGAAGAAGTTATCTCCAAATAGGGTAACATTCCGAGGTACTAGGGCTCAGGATTCTAACATAGCTTTTTTGTCAGGAAGCAGTTCAACCTATAGCATCGTCTTTGTACCACAGACTTCAGATTCTTCTAGATTTTCTTTGTGTTTAAGGTAAAAGGGACTAACTTGCCAGAGGGTTTTTCTTCATATGTGCTCCACCGTAGGCATTAGGTCTTCACTGTTGCCCCTCTCCGGCGATAGACTGCTATTATTATTATTTTTAAGTTGGAGTATGAGTGCTTTACAATGTTGTGTTAATTCGGTTACAGTGCAGTGAGTCAGCTCTATGTATGCATATATCCCCTCCCTCTTTTTAAAACATTCATTTATTTTTTACTTGAAGGATAATTGCTTTACAGAATTTTGTTGTTTTCTGCCAAATAGTAACACTGAATCAGCCACAGGTATACACATCTCCTCCCTCTTAAGCCTCCCTCCCACCCCCTAGGTCATCAGAGTATCGAGCCGAGCTCCTAGCCCTAGACAGCAGCTTCCCACCAGCTATCTGTTTTACACGTGGTAGTGTACCTGTCTTAATGCTTCTCTCCCAGTTAGCCTCACCCTTCCTTTCCCCCTCTATGTCCACATGTCTGTTCTGTACGTCTGCACCTCTGTTCCTGCCCTGGAAATAGATGCATATGTATCATTTTTCTAGATTCCACATATATGCATTAATACACAGTATTTGTTTTTCTCTTTCTGACTTTAGTCTGTCAGAGCAGAGGAGGGGTCATATTTTCTGTTTTGATTAAGCCTTAGAATCAGATAGGCACTGTGTCCTATCTGGGTGTTGAGGATGAAGTCTTCTATGGATTCTGTCCCCTTCCCACTCAGCTAGAGGAGGTGTCAATGGCCCATGTCTGCTCTTTCCCCCAGGGATAGACATTGTTTTCTGTTCCTTTCCTCAGCTGTGATGGATTTGCACTTGTGCCCTAAACATGATAAGACCTAACTCTTCCTCTGTGAATTAGAAGTATGATAATAACAACAGCAAGTCTATAGGGATATTTTATGATAAAACGTGTGATTTAAATATGTTTGTCTCTTAGTTGTGTCCAACTCTTTTCGACCCCATAGACTGTAGCCTGCCAGACTCCTCTGTTCATGGATTTCTCCAGGCAAGAGTACTGGCGAGGGTAGCCATTCCCTTTTCCAGGGAATCTTCCCAAACTAAGAATCGAACCTGGGTCTCCTGCATTGCAGACAGGTTCTTTACTGTCTGAGCCACCAGTAGTAGTTAACAGATAGTTGCTTATTGTGCTTCACCCAATAGCTTTTTTCTCCACATCTTCACGTTATCTACAAAGCTGAGTTCCTACCTTTACATCTTCATCTAAGTCATCACAAGTGCTGATTGTTGTAAGTCCTGAACCCAAAGATACTCATTAGCAATTTTCAGAGAAATAATAATAATTTTATTGAATATCCTTTTTGGTTTAAATATTTTTCAGCATGACATAATCTGAGATGAACTTTCCAGAGAGCCCTTCATGTTGGCAATTGTAATACAATTGAATGCCCCAAGAGAGATGTTTTATCTTGTGGGATATTTGCACAGGGCAATGAAAATAGGGAAAATCCAGATTCAGATTAAAGTTTAGAGGTCATAAATGGGAAGGTGAATTGCAAGACTGGAGGCTATTAAAGTTGAAGATTCCAACCATAAGCACAATGGACAAGTTATGCTTAGTGTTATTTTTTAAAAAATGTTGTGTTGGGACTTCCCTGATGGTCCAGTGGTTAAGACTCTGTGATTCCAATGAGAGGGTACAGGTTTGATTCCTGGTCGGGGAACTAAGATCCCACATGCCGTGGAGCAACTAAACCCTTGTGCCGTAACTACTGAGCCTGCGTTCTCTCCGCAACTAGAGAACCTGTGCTCCGCAGTGAAAGATCCTGAATGGTGCAGTGAAGATTCCACGTGCTACGACTAAGACCCGATGCAGCCAAATGAATAAATTAATAAATGTTAAAAAAAAAAGAGATTGTGAACATCTTGAGGATTTCTGGCAAGTTTAGGTGAAATGTTATGTTCAGGGAGGAACATGGGAGCATTTTGGGAGAAAGGGACATTCTAGTGGTAAAGTGAAGGGTGTGATTACCCACACATGTGCAGTAGTTCAGAAAGTTTGTGTCTCACCATGTCTGCCTCTGGAATTTGAGCAAAAACAAGATGAAGGGGAATTTCATCTCTTCTCAATGTCCTATATGAGTGTATAGAATGGTAGCAGAAAGAAAGTTGGGCAAAAGTATGGTGAGTGTATAAGGAAGGATACTCATTTCTGATATCTGTGATATAGAGATTTAAATGATCTACCTCTTGAATCCCTAAATCCATAGTGGGAGAGGAGATTAATCGTTTTTTAGTAATTAACAAGAGCGTTGAACCTTTTGTTCTCATGTATACAAATCATCAGCAGAGCAAAGAACCAGCTGGAGGCAGGTGGTTTTCCAACTCCTCCAGAGCATTTGGAGAATTCATCTTTGGTGATGAAAGTTTTTCAAATTTTCAAGCTGCGTTTTTACTAGAAAAAAGTTTATGGGAACTGAGTTTCAATGCCCCTGTTTAGATACCTCTGATGTTATACCAGTGTCTTAGTAGAGTGTCCCAAGCCATCTATTCCATGGACTGTATGAATCTGCTCATTTGTCAGGCTCATTTCAAATCCTTAGCAACCTATTTTAGTATTCAGTTTTCAATGGAAACAGTGACAGACTATTTTTTTGGGGTCCAAAATTATTGCAGATGGTGACTGCAGCCATGAAATTAAAAGACGCTTACTCCTTGGAAGGAAAGTTATGACCAACCTAGACAGCATATTAAAAAGCAGAGACATTACTTTGCCAACAAAGGTCCATCTAGTCAAAGCTATGGTTTTTCCGGTAGTCATGTATGGATGTGAGAGTTGGACTATAAAGAAAGCTGAGCACCGAAGAATTGAAGCTTTTGAGCTGTGGTGCTGGAGAAGACTCTTGAGAGTCCCTTGGATACAAGGAGATCCAACCAGTCCATCCTAAAGGAGATCAGTCCTGGGTGTTCATTGGAAGGACTGATGCTGAAGCTGAAACTCCAATACTTTGGCCACCTCATGCGAAGAACTGATTCATTTGAAAAGACCCTGATGCTGGGAAAGATTGAAGTCGGGAGGAGAAGGGGACGACAGAGGATGAGATGGTTGAATGGCATCACCGACTCAATGGACATGAGTTTGAGTAAACTCTGGGAGTTGGTGATGGACAGGGCATGCTGCTGTCCATGGGGTCGCAAAGAGTCAGGCACAACTGAGTGATTTAACTGAATTGAACTTTCCCTCTCTCCTAAGTCTGTCTTATATTTTCCTCATATACCAACAGTCTGTGACCAGGATTTAGTAGTCAGCCCAGCTTCTTTTCACCTTTTCTCATATCAGGTCCAGTTCCCCATGATTAGGTCACCCTTTGGGAACAGATGTCATTGACCCCAAGTTTAGGCCTTCTGTCCTTTTTGTTTTTGAAATGTTGCTGGTGATTTGGGTTAGGGACCAAGCAAGCTTCCCTATGGAATACTTGAGTGCTTTGGGGAAAAAAGCACATTCATTGGGCTTATAAATAAGTTCCATGAATGAAAGCCAGCCTTTGATTTTTGTTGTTGTTTTTATGCCACACCACGTGGCATGTAGGATCTGCAGAAACTAAGTTCCCTGACCAGGGTTTGAACCCACACTGCCTGCGTTGGAAGCTTGGAGTCCTAACCACTTGACCACCAGGGAGGTCCCTGAAAGCCCGTCTTTGTAAAGAACCTTCTTTTCTGTTCTTGCTTCCTTCCATTCTTCCTTTGTTTTCATTAGATTTGAGTGTCCAGTATGAGCTAAGTTCAATAACCATTTGGTTTCAAGGAGTAAATACTCTTAAATTTTTTTTTTTTAATTAAAAAAAGGTGCACGGCAGAGTGGCCCAGTCATACCCACACAGGTATCCATTGTCCCTCAAGCTCCGCTCCCATCCAGGCTGCCACGTGGCCTTGTGCAGGGCTCCCCGTGCTATCCTGTAGGTTGTCGCGTAAACACTCTTCAAGCTTGGTTAAATTAAAGCAGAGAAGGGTGGAAGAGCATCAGAAGAATACAAAATCAGGTCTCATGAATGTCTGGAACCAATAAAGTTCAAAGCCAGTGGGAGCGAGGACAGTTTTTCCTCCCTTTCCTTCTCTCCCTTCTCTTTTCAGAACACGTGTTCATCTCTGGTCCGAGACTCAGTGTGGGAAATCAAATGATGTGTGTGGGAGGAAGCCACTGGCTGTATTCTGAAGGTGTCCCTATTTCCCAGAAGTTGAAACAATCGTTTTTCTAGCTCATCCTTCCTTTTCCCCAAAGAGCTCTACGTATAGGCTTGGATTCCTATCCATCCAGTAGTCCCAGAGACTCCTTAGAGACTGTTGAGAACAGGCCAGAGATTTATTACTGTAACATTAATTAGTTAGTTCATTCAACAAGTCTTTCCTGGATGTCTTCTTTGGGCCATGTGCAGTTCTAGGTTCTAATGACATAGGTGAATGAGACAGAGCGCCTACCCTTGAGGACCTAAATATTAGTAGTAAAACCTTCAGTGAATTAACTGAAAGCTATTTACCTAGACTTATTGAGAAAAACAACTCTCTCCATGCCCCCCCCCTAAAAAAAAATTCAAACTCTTTTCTTTCGGGAGATACAAAGGTCCTGCTTGAATCTCCAAATAGCACAGCTGTTGGTAGGGCAGGTTGTTGGTCAGTTGTACTAAATAGCCTCTCTTGAATATTCCAAGTACTCCTCAATTCAAGAAAACCGAACTCCTCACTTACCGAACTCACACGTTCCAATGCACACGCATGCAAACACACGCAGAAGGCATCACAGTTCACCCACTTGTCCAAGGTAGAAACAGGAGATATTCTCAATTTATGCCTTATTTCCACATTTAGTTGATCTTATTCAGCTAGTCCTTTTAAGAATTTTACTAATATATCGTCTCTTACATCGGCTTCCTCCTTTTCAAAAAATGTTTGGCTTGCGCAGGGCACGCAGGGATCTTAAGTTCCCCAACCAGGGATCGAACAGCTCCCCCTGCAGTGGGAGTGTGAAGTCTTAACCACTGGATCCCCAGTGAAACCCTCTCCTTCCTCTTCTTTACCCCTTCTGGTATCATCTTCAGACATTCAGTCTCTCACCTAAATCCCTGCCATGGTCACCTAATTGACCCTCAATTTCCAATCCATACTCCGTTCATCCATTTTCAAAGAGCAGCGTCTGACAAACAGTGAAAAAAAAAAGCGCTACTTGCTTAGTTGTGTCTGACTCTTTTCAACCCCCTGGACTGTTGCCCACCAGGTTCCTCTGTCCGTGGAATTCTCCAGGCAAGAATACTGGAGTGGGTAGCCTTTCCCTTCTCCAAGGGATCTTCCTGACCCAGGGATGGAGCCTGGGTCTCCTGCATTGCAGGCAAATTCTTTACCATCAGAGCACCAGGGAAGTCCCCTGAAAAACAGTGGTTATTGTTAAAAGTTGAAAAAAAGAAAAGGAACTTTTGATGTATTGGTTCAATTGCCTCAAGTTACCCTGATCTTAGTGTCCGAGATGACTGTGTTTTCCATTTGGCCTCCTCTAGATCTTTTCAGTGCTAGGATGGTAGTAGTATCTATATTCTTTACTGAATAAGAAAAATTATTTAACACTGTTAAATAAATTGTTTTGGTAATTAAAATTTCATATAGAGCTTAAAATTTTGTGCAAGATATTATTCATTCAATCTGTAGACTTCATTTCATGCATAGAAATTCACATACTATGTGTAATGTCAAGATAGCTGTCTCCATGAGCTTGTGGTCTAAATGATAGAAATCACTGTCCCCTCTATGATAAAGTTAAATACAGCCTTCCACTGGTAAATTTTGAAGTGTAAATAAATCTTCCTTCTACAGTGCCCTGGTAATTGCACTCAATGTTAAGCAGATCCCCATCCATATGAGTTAATTACTTAATTGGTCTAAAGCTTTCTTTCTAGCATATTCTTCCGATCAATATTCTAAATTTAGGGACTCCCCTGGTGGTCCAGTGGTTAAGAATCCACCTTCCAATGCAGGGGATGCAAATTTGATCCCTGGTCAGGAAACCAAGATCCCACATGCTGCGGGGCAACTAAGACCCAAAGCAGGCACATAAATATTAAAAAATACTGTGAATTCTCATCCTACTGCGTGCTCTCATTTTAGGATGTATGTGTCTTGCCTGACAAGGTGCTTTTGCTGGTGCTGTTTCTGCTGCTAGTCAGGCATTCTTTCTTTCACGTTTTTGTCTATTGAAATTGTACCCACCTTTCAGTTCAACTTCATCCATAAAATTCTCCCAAGATCCTTTTGAAGAGGCATTTAATATTAACTTCCCTGTTAGACCATAGCAATCTCGAGATCATAAATCATATTTTAATTACCTTCGTGTCCTTTTTCAGTTCTTAACACATCAATTAGCTTATAGTAGGTGCTTAGAATATTTGATCAATGGATGAAAATAGTGGCTAACACTTACAGTTAACTTAAAAAGTGAAGGTTACTAGGGAGGTATGGAGTCGGGGTGGCCAAAGATGAAGGAGTTGTGGTCTCTAGTGTTATGTACGCCTCTGTGTTGCATATTCCTACAAATCTAGCAAAAATAATTTTTGTTTTGAAATACATTAAAAATAATATGTCAACCCTGTATCGTTCCCTAAGTGCATGCATGGGGTGAAGGAGGGAGACAGGTAGATTGTGAAATTTTGCAAGGTGACTAAGAGGAACAATGCTTATTTATTTATTTAATTTAATATTGACTTTTATTTTTTTGATGAAAACTTTTTCATTGTTTTGATCGTTTTATTTTTTCAATGAAAACTTTTTTTATATGTTTTCATATAAAACATACTCTTTTAGCTATAATGAACTATACAGTTGATGGGCACTAAGTACCTTCACATTATCGTTCAACTCGTACCGTTATCCATCTCCTGAATTTACCTTCCTAAACTGAAATTCTGTCCTCATTAAACACTAAGTCCCCATTCCCCCCCCCCCCCCACTGATTCTATGAATTAGACTATTCTAGGTACCTTGTATAAGTGGAATCAATCAGGATAACAGTGCTCATTTAGATGTAAGTTTTGGTCTATTTGTTGCATTTCCAAGGTGACCTGGCAAGACTTTAAATATTTGCATGCTGTGTTATGTGGTTGTGGGCAGTGTTTACATATATAGTGAATTTCTAGTACTTCAGATGAGAATGCTTGAGTATGGTTTCAGGACAAAGCAGAGTTAAGCTGAGTACTGTGTCTGAAGCACAGTTAAGGCTCAATAAATATTTATTAGGGAGGAAGAAGGAAGACAGAAAACAAGCCAAGCCAACCAGCATACTTCTGAATAAACAGAAGCTAGCTACTACGTAAGAACAAGCCCCAAATGGAGTCAACAGATGTGAAACCATGAGGCAAATGAGATAGTACTCTTATAATTATTATTTTATTAACAGTACTGTTGCAGCTTAATTTCTTTTTCTCCTTGCACCAGGCACCTCTCATATGTTAACACATTTGTTATTTAGAAGAGCCCTTAATTATAGTTACTGTTAATAATTACTTTGTGGATGAAGAAGTTAAGATTCAGAGAGAGCAGTTTGCCGAATCACATACAGCTAGGAACTGTGGTACCCTGTGCCCTACAGAACATTCAGGGTGTTCTCTAAACCATTCAGGGTGAGACTCTGCCTAGGTGACCTAGACGCCCGACATCCCCAGGCCATACCCCCTCAACTCATCTTTTTCCGCTCTGCTGAGGTGGGAAGTTCATTGTCCCACCCCCATCCTTCCTCAGGCATGTGTGCCCTTATCTCTTTCTGGTTTTCTGTCCCAGGAGGTTTTCTAAAACCATGGAAGCACAGTCAGGTTCTTACCTGCTCAGCCCCAAGATGCAAGGGAGCAGTCCTTCGCCAGTGGGAAATGAGAGTTGGTTGACAAATGCACCCTATTCCTGTCCTTCTGAAGGACAACCCTGAAGTGCTTTCCTCATGGGTTCTTGGAGTGTGGTATCACGGAGCTCTATCTGACCCACCAGCAAATAGCTTAGTGACCCATTTGTCATGTTCCCCCTTCCCTGTTTTATTTCCACTCTTCCACACTCCTGCTTCTGCCATCATCTGTACTCAAAACATCATCTGCACTTGTTTCAGGCAAATCCAGTCTAGATACGAGTTAATCAGGCCCATATGTCACATCAAGGTCATACTCCTTAGGGTGCCCTAAAGGACCACCAGGTATCTGAATCAGTAAAGCCACCAGTATCTTTGCTTGAGAATCATACCTTGTATGACAGACAGAGAAAGATGTGTTTTTATTAATTTTTTTTTTTTTTTTTGCCACAGCATGCAGGATCCTATTTCCCTGACCAGGAATGAAACCCAGGCCCCCTGCAGTGGAAGCACAGGATCTCAACCAGGGAAGATTTTGCCAAAACACCAGGGAAGTCCCAGAAAGATGTGTTTTTAAAAAAGCCCACCTTGGGATGCATGAGACAAGTGCTTGGGCCTGGTGCACTGGGAAGACCCAGAGGAATCGGGTGGAGAGGGAGATGGGAGGGGGGATCGGGATGGGGAATAAATGTAAATCTATGGCTGATTCATATCAATGTATGACAAAACCCACTGAAATGTTGTGAAGTAATTAGCCTCCAACTAATAAAAAAAAAAAAAAAAAAAAAAAAGCCCACCTTTCGATGTTTGGGTAGTTAATGTCACATGGAGCTTTCTCATTTTCCTATCTATGTCCCTGTGATGGGGACGCATGATATTGATCTCAAGGAAGTGGTGCTTATTTCTAGGAAGTGGAGCTTACATTCTCAAGGGGAGACAGACTGCACAACAGTTATAAGAAGGCATGGCAAAGACTGTGATGCGAGAAATATGTCAGGGGAGCTCCCACCCTCGAGGCCCAGAGCAGGTTTCCCAGAATGAGACTGGATATTTCCAGGCCAAGGTCTGAAAGCCGGGAAGGGTTTGAGGAGGGTCTGGGGAGGCTGGGCCAGCTCATGGAGCTCCAGGGCAGGAGGGTACGCTGAGATGTGAGCAGGGGTGGGCGGTGTGTCGAGCTGAAGATAAGCTGGTGTCCTGGCCGCAGGGACCTTGACTTGCTACAGGGCTTCGTTCCGAGGGTAGTCGGGCATTCAGTATTTGGGTTTGTTTCCTTTATAATGACCACTGCAGTATGTGATATCACTTATATGTGGAATCTAAAAAATACAGCGGACTAGTGAATGTAACATAAAGGAAGCAGACTCACAGATACGGAGAAGAAACTAGTAGGTTACCAGTGGGGAGAGGGGAGAGGGGAAGGCTGATAAAGGGGTAGGGGATGGAGAGGTACAAACTATTAGGTATAAAATAAGTTGCAAGGATATATTGTACAACATGGGGAATATAGCCAATATTTTATAATAACTATAAATGGAGTAAATTGGAGTATATAAATGGATTATATTTAAAAATTGCTAATTATTATATTGTACACCTATGACATATCACATTGTATAGCAACTATAATCTAACTAACCAACTAAATAAATAAAAGCTTAAAAAAAGAAAACAAAAAATTTAAGAGGAAATAAGGGCGGCTTCGTGTGCTGCAACCTGGTTTTAAACTGATATTGGATCTCTTCGCGGGTCATACCCACCAGGGAACACAAGGGGGCAGCCTCACACTGGGTTCTCAGGGAAGGCTGCCTGTGATCGCGGCGGCTGTTCGCTTTCCCCCGCTTTCTGTGCACAGAAAGTAAAACTCCATAGTTTGGTGTGGAAGCGGATTGATTTTTTTTCTGTTTCTTTACAAAGGACTTAAGTTGGGGACCAGGGTTCGCTCGGCGGCACATCACAGGAAGTGCAGCGTCTTCGCATCTCACTTCCGAGGGTCTTTTGATTGCCGGGAAGAGGCACCCACTCCAAACACAATGCGTCCAAGGACGCTGAGTCGCCGCCCTCTTGATTGCGGGGAAGAGGCACTCACTCCGAACACAATGCGTCCAAGGGTGCTGAGAGTCGCCGCCCTCCCTCTGTTGTCTTCAAGTGTCGTCACAGAACTGCTGTGCGCGAGAAAAAAAAAAAGCCCAGGCTCTCCTGGAAAGGAGTGGAGTGGATTGCTCCTTTGGGGAAAATTGTCCCTTTCCTTGCGTGACCTCATCCAGGCCCAAGACTTTAAGTGGTATCTTTTCCGTAGTGGCTCAGTTGATAAAGAATCCGCCTGCAGTGCTGGAGACTCATGATCCTGGGTTGTGAAGATCCCCTGCAGAAGGAGATGGCAACCTGCTCCAGGATTCTTTTTTTTTTTTTTTTTTCTGCTCCAGGATTCTTGCCTGGGAAACCCCGATGGACGGAGGAGCCTGGCAGGCTACAGTCCCGGGGTCTCAGAGTCCCGCTGCACTTAGCCCCGAAACCACCACCAAGGAAGGTAACTGTCGGTTGGATGGCTCAGTTCTCAACATCCTCCCAGAATCCCAGATTTATATATTTCTATTTTGAATTATCTAGCTGGTATCACATAATGGTATCTAGTAGGCATCTCAACTTTGACCAAGAACAGCTATTGCTAACCCTCACGCTTGATTCTTTCCCGTGGCCTTTTTTCCTCTCCTCAATGTCAGCCATCACAACTTACCTGATTGCTCAAACCTCAAACCCACCAGTGATGCTTCCCTCCTCTCTTTTCTCACCTCCTCCCACATCTAATCAGTTGATATATGAGTTCTGTTGACTCTCCATCTCCACTGACACCTTCACTGTCCTCTCTCACCTGGTTGCCTGTTACAACTTTCTTACTAGGCTTTCTTGCTGGACTCTGGACTCTCTAGGTATATGCCAGGATGATCTTTTAAGGAGAATTGAGATCACTCTTCTGCTTATATTTCCCAGCACTCCTAGGTGGCTCAGCGGCAAAGAATCTGCCTGCCACTGCAGGAGATGCAGGAGGCGTGGGTTCGATCCCTGGGTCAGGAAGATCCTCTGGAGAAAGAAAAGGCAACCCACTCCAGTATTCATGCCTGGAGAATCCTATGGACAGAGGAGCCTGCTGGGCAACAGTCCAGGGGGTCACAAAGAGTCAGACACTACTGAGCACATCCACAGAATCTCTGCTTAAAACCCTCCAGTGGATTCTGTTGCACTTGTAATAAAATCAATATACCCTGTCATGGATATGCAAAGTCCTATGTTATCTGCTCACGGCCTGCCACCCATCCCTGCCTCATTGTATACTCCTCTCCTTCTCTTGGTTCTGGATGCCCTGGTCTTCTTGGTGTTGTTAAACAGCCTTGGGCCTTGGCATGAGCTTTTCGTTCCTGCTTGTATGCATTCCTCTCTGGTCTCTACATAGGTGGCTCTTTGTGTCCTTCAAGTCTCAGCTGGAATGTGACTTCTCAGGGAGAGCGTCTCTGGTCCTTCCACATATAATGGTCACCCAGTTATTCTCCCGTCCCTCTGTTTTCATTCTCTGTAAGCACTGATACTAGATGCATTTCTTTCCTTCCTTCCTTTCTGCGTGGTTTACGGGATCTTAGTTTCCCTACTAGGGGTTGAAGCTAGGCCTTGGCAGTGGGTTGAACCCAGCCGAATCCTAACAACTGGATTTCCAGGGAATTCCGTAGATGCATTTTCTTGCTTATTTATTTGCCACTTTATTGTCTATCTTCCTTCACTAGAATGCTAGCTCCATGAGGGGTCAAATATATCTGCTTTGGACATTCAACCTCATTCCAGTGACTAAATAGGGCCTGACACGTGAAAGATGCTCAACAGATGTTTGTTGAATAAAGAAATGATTCAATGGGTAGAACTTCCACACCTGACCCTGCTGAGGGTGGATTGCAGGGTTCTTTACTATTTATTACCTATGTGTTTGGTCTGAGGTGAGACATTTCTTCTCTCTGAGCATCAGTTCCCTCTTCCAGATAAATACTGTTTTGAAAGTGAAAGTGTTAGTCACTTAGTTGTATCTGGCTCTTTGTGACCACATGGACTGTAGCCCCCCAGACTCCTCTGTCCATGGGATTCTCCAGGCAAGAATACTGGAGTGGGTTGCCATTGCGTTTTCCAGGGGATCTTCCCGACCCAGGATCGAACCCAGGTCTCCTGCGTTGCAGGTGGATTCTTTACCGTCTGAGCCACCAGAGCCTGTGATATGCTTATTCTAATCCACAAGTGTGCTTCTCATATAGGAACTCCTGAATGGAAAACCCACTTGCTGTCTAAAAGTTTTGAACCCCTTGAAACTAGTGAGAAGCACCGAGACTTCATGATTCCTATCCGTTCATTTTCATGTAAAGAATCAACACTTGAAGTTGCCAGGGTTTTTGAAGTCTCCTATGATGCTGGTTCTGTGTCATGAGACAGACCAAGCTTACCTTCTCAAGACAGTGGTTCTCTGAGTCGATGAGCTCGAGGTCAGACTGCCTTTTCTCGAAGGCTTTTGGTTAGTGATACTTGGTTTGAAATTCTGGACCTGCTATTTTAGAAACAATTTAGGAGCAGGGTGTCCATTCTGTCTTAGTGTATCTTAGATTTTATCCAAGTGAGGCAACAATTACAGACCCAGACTTTTTAGGATGCTAAAGTGCTATTCACAGCTAGCCAGGAAAGGTCACCAGATAAATACTTTGACGTCTGCTAAGAAGGGAGATTAGTGAAAGCCTTGACTCTGTGTTCACCTAGATCGTGGGATATGGGAGCATCTTTATTCCCTTTCAATTCCTTTGTTGCTCTGGGATTCTGATATGCTACTAAGCTTTAATTTCTTGAAAAGGCATTTCATCAACCTTGTTGACTGTGTGCTGAGATTCCCTCCTCCCTCCCTCTCCTACATTTGGGTCAGCCAGTACCAAAGGAGAAGGTTATCTGGGCTGTTAAACCTTTGACTTGGTGTCTTTTGAAGAGCGCGTTTTGCATTTTGTTATGTCAGGATTGTAATTAGATCCGTTAATTAAGGAAAGAATGAACTTTTCCCAAACTCTGCACCTCTTTGAATTTTTGATAAGTTTGCTTAGGTTGCCGCTGACCTTTGCTAAGGGGTATGCTACTGCTCATTAATTGGCAAATTTTAATGAGGAGAGTTGATGAATGTGCTGGCCTTGACAATAAATAAAGCTGGCTTCCACTCCAGGCCTTACCACCTCTGGCTGCTTCAAAGTGTGTGGTGTTTCTTGACCAGTGACCATTAAACTTGGGACACTTGGCCGACATTCTGTCTTATGAGTAAGCAAGGGAGGCCTCCTTACCCAGGCACTGATCTGAACGGCTCCTCATCCACCTTCCTATTTCATTTTGGTTGTATTGTGGGCAGCGTGCTCAGTCTTGTTTGACTCTTTTTGACGCCATAGACTATAGCCCGCCAGGCTCCTCTGAACATGGGATTTCCTGGGCAAGAATACTGGAGTGGGTTGCCATTTCCTACTCCAGGGGATCTTCTCGACCCAGAGATTGAACCAGGGTCTCCTGCATTGCAGGCAGATTCACTGCACTCCCTGGAATTCCCTTTAATCTGATAATAATCTTATTATACCTGTTTTAGACAAGGGGAAACTGAGGCATAGGGAAAGTAGTACATCACATAGGGATAGGCAACCAGTTAATGGTAATAACTAATATTGAGTTCTCATTGTGTGGTAAGCACACTCCCAACCTCTTAATGTGCGTTGTGTCACTTCATACTCATAACAGCCGTGTGAAACAGGTAGTATTTTTGCCCCTACTGTAAAATGGGACTTGATTGCCAAAAGGGTTGATCTCCTGTAGGACTGACTGGTTTGATCTCCTTGCAGTCCAAAGGACTCTCAAGAGTCTACTCCAACACCACAGTCCAAAAGCATCAGTTCTTTGGTGCTCAGCCTTCCTTATGGTCCAACTCTCACATCTGTATGTGACTACTGGAAAAGCTGTAGCTTTGACCATACAGACCTTTGTTGGCAAAATGATGTCTCTGCTTTTTAATATGTTGTCTAGGTTTGTCATAGCTTTCCTTCCCAAGGAGAAGCATCTTTTAATTTCATGGCTACAGTCATCATTTAGAGTACAAAGAAGAATAAAATTCAGATTCACACACACACGTATGAAGATTTCTTTCCTTTTCAAATATGTTTCTGCTGCCACTCAAAAAACCTAGTGAGCTGTGACCCTGCAGAACATAATGAGGGCTACAATATTTAACTTATAGAACTGATCGATGAGGGGACTTCCCTGGTGGTCCAGTGGTTAAGACTCCGTACTTCCACTGCAGAGGGCCCAGGTTCAAACCTTGGTTGGGGAACTAAGATCACACATGCCATAAGGCATAGCCAAAAAAGAAGAAGGACCTGAGTGATGAGAAATTTACTTAGTTATCCAAGTCCGAGACATGAATTTTGGCTTTATAGCTGTACTCACTATGACTCCTTGGATTACAGTGAGCAAGAGGGTATCTTCTGTTTGGAAGTATTGATAGGAAAATAAAACAAGCCTGGCAGAAGTCGTAAGTAACTCTTCAGAGCCTCTTTTAAAGATTCTGCAAAATACTAGTACTTTTAGTAATTATAAAATGTGGTGCTGACATCTCTGTGCCCCTTACTGAAACACTTACAATCCTTCTACTAATCCACAACGATAATAACCCTAAAAAACAATTACTAAATACTCAACAGTTTAAAATACTCACCAGCACTCACAGTTGTCACAAACATTCCCCATTTTTTTTTTTTTTGCTGAAAATATCCTCTCTAGCAAAATGTCACTACATTTAGAATTTCTGTTTCTGAACATTGCCCTAAGTGACTTCTGAGAGATTTTTTACAGACCGTTGATGACGATAATTTGACGTCACTGAGTAGTTGGTTCATTTGGGGAAATGCTATTCCCATTTCATCCTCATCATGTTCTTATTATTCCTGTTTTCTAGAGGAGAAACACTGAGGCAGAGAGAATGTTGGTGTCTTGTGCTGGGTATTACTTAGCGAACACTTTGTTAAGGATGTTTAATGATGAATCTCACAATATACTTGTGTATTTGAATATATGCCCCCTGTAATCTGCTAATATGGTGAAAGCCTGTTTAACCCCTAGAACCTTGGACATGGACTAGAATATCTAGACAGGGGTTTTCATGTCTCTGGATAGAGGAGGAAAAGTCATACGTTAAGTCAATATTGGAGGCCGATCTGGAACTCAGGGGTCCGAGGTTTTCCTTAAAAATATCTCCTGAACTCAGGGCAACAGGTATTATAAACTGGGATTGTAGGACACAGTGAAATCAAAACCTTCTTCTACCAGGCATGGCCTTGCTCTTTTTTTTGGTGGGTTAAGAGCAAATGAGTTGGTTATGAAAGTGAGAAAAAGAGTGCTGAGATTGCCAAGGGGAGATCTAAGAAGGTTTTATAGTGAGGGCAGTAACTGCGTGAAGCCTTGGAAAATGGACCAGATTTCTGTTTCTAGATCCGTGTTTCCTACTCCCATCAAAGCCTTTTACCCCCTCTTGCTAGAATGTGAATGAAAAGAGGGTAACACGTCCTCAGGAATCCAGGGTGTTAAGACTTTCGTGGTGTTCTGTTTTCTTCTGAGCTCCTACTGAAGAGTGAAGAAAGAAGGGCACTGCATTTTCTATGAATCCTGAAAGGAGCAAAGCCATACACGTGTTAGAAATGAAATAAAATAAAAGCAGAATCCAGAAAATCCACGAGTATCTCATCCTCTTTCTGGATACTGAATAAATAAGCAGAATGGTGTATGAGGCTCCACAATGTTTGCAAGGAGGTGGACTGTTTTCCCAGGGAGTTTTCAGGTTTAAATGCAGGAGGGTCATAAAGCCACACCCTTATTACAACCGGAACATGGCAGCTCTGTCTTCCAAGACAGGAACCAAAACTTTTTATAAGTGCTCAATCAAGAGGTAAGGGCCAATTTCAAGTACTGAAATGATGCCTGTTAAAGTTTATTAAAAACAGAATAGAAAGTGCAGACCTCCCTGTTCATGCTTTCTCTTTCAAATTCCTCTCCAGAAATACCATGTAGACCTATGAGCCTTATTTTTTTTTTGTCCCAGTCGGCATTTTGACTGAACTAATAGAGGTGACACATACAGCATTGTCTCTTGGAAATATGGGTTGCTTCTTGGAACCAAGCCTGGCATTTGCAGGGGCCATATCTTAGTTCAGATTCTCCCAACAGAGGTTCAGACATGAACTTGGTGTGCAGTTTAATTGGGAAGTGACATCAGGAAGCAGGAACAAGGGGGTAGGAGGAAAGAGACAGGGAACAAGGAAAATCCAGTACCAGTGTTTATCCAGATTACTGTTCTGAAGGATGGAGATTTGGTTCTTCCAGGAACCCCTGAAAAAACTACAAAATGCCTCTCAGGAGTTTTCATCTGAAAGGATAGTCATAGACAGGTTTCAACCCACTGGTTGAAGGTTGCTCCCAGGATCCACCACGAGGCCTGCAGGAAGTAGTAACTCAGTATTAAAAGTTAATTAATTGATGGATGTGTGTGTGTGCGCACGCGTGCATGTGTGCTCGGTCATGTCTGATTCTTTGCCACGCCGTGGACTATAGCCTGCCAGTCTCCTCTGTCCACAGGATTTTACAGGTAAGAATACTGGGGTGGGTTGCCACTTCCTACTCCAGAGGATCTTCTCAACCCAGGGATTGAACCTGTGTCTCCTGCATTGGCAGGTGGGTTCTTTACCACTAGCACCACCTGGGAAGCCCGTATTTGATGGGTATTAGATTGTTTCTAAATTTTTGGCTATTAAAAAGAGAGCTGCTATAAACATTCATGTACAAATCTTTATGTGGTTATATGTCCTCATTTCTCCAGGGTAATTGCTTTAGAAGCTGAATGTTTGGGTCATGTGATCAGTGAATGTTTAACGTTTTAAAATACTGTCAAAGTGTTTTCTAAAGCAGTTGTGCCATTTTACACGCCCACCAGCAGTGTACGAGAGTTCCAGTTGTTCCATATTTCATTGCCACTTGACTTGGTCAGTTGGTGTGTAGTATATCTCCCTGTGGTTTTATTGGTAGCCCCCTAAGAAACTAATAGTGCTGAACATCTTTTCATGTGCGTATTTGTCACCTGTTTATTTTCTTTGGTGAAGCCTTTGATAACATATCTTGACCATTGTTTTTTCTTTTTACCCCGGTGTGTTTGTTTTCTTCTTACGGAGTTCTTTGTTTATCCTGGTTCAAAATTCTTTGCCTAATATATGTCTTGTGAATATTTTATCACAGTCTGTGTGGCTTGCCTTTTTGTTTTCTTAACAGTGTGTTTGGAAGAGTGAAAGTTTTAATTTTGATGAAGTTCAATTTACTGATTTTTTAATAGTTCATGCTTTTGTTGTCCTATATTAGATATTTTATCCCAACTCAAGACCGTTATGAATTTTTCTTGTTTTCTTTTAGAATATTTGGAGGTTGACATTTACATCTATGGCCCATTTCAACTTAGTTTTTCTACACTATTACCATAAACTCAGTAAAAGGGACAGAGTATTGATAGATGCAACAACATGGATGGATCTCAAAAGCATTTATGTTGAATTACATAAGTCAGACCAAAAAAGAGTACATACTATATGACCTCATTTCTAGAACATTCTAAAAAATACAAACAAATGAAAAATAACAAAAAGCAGCTTTCCTTGTTTATCTCAAAGGAGGCCAGGCTACAACTTTTTTCAGTCTTCTTGCATCCAAGTTTGTTCAATACCAGCTGCCTCTAACATATTGCTTATTCAACCCCAGCAATAGTGAAGTTGTGTTTATCTGAGGTGTCTTAGTGGGGAAATTGATGCCACATCTGCCCTGGTCACGAAGATCTGTCCCCTGAGTCTGTCTCCAAAAAAGCTTGGTGGTGACATCACCAAGGCAACCAGTGATACGAAGGGCCTGATAGAGTGGACCTGCACATTTAGCACAGGCCTGATTAAGGTGCTACCTTCTACCTCTGCCTTGGCCATCAAAGCCCGCAAAGAACCACCTCGAGACAGAAAGAAGCAGAACAACATGAAGCACATAGGAAATATTACTGCTGAAGAGATTGTCAACTTTGCATGACAAATGTGGCACAGATTTTTAGCCAGTGAGCTCTCTGGAACCATTCAAGACGTCCTGAGGACTGCCCAGGGTATAGTTGCAGTGTTGATGGTCACCACTGCCGTGACATGACGGAGATGACATCAACTGGTGCAATTGAAAGCCCAGCTAGTTAGGAACTATTAATACTAAGGAAACTGTTTCAATAAAAGATCACTTGGAAACCAGTAAAAAATACTCCCCAAACCACAAAAAAACCCCACCCCCCCAAAAAAAAAGGACAAATAAAAAAGAAACAGATTAGTGGTTAGAGGGTAGGTTGCAGACAGGCCTAGAAACTATTGGGCATCATGGAATTGTTTGTAATGTTGACTGTGATGCTGGTTACATGAGTGTATGTAAATTTCAACACTGGTCAAGTTGTCCTCTTTGAACATGCGCATTTTATTGTATCATTCATACCTTAGTAATACCATAAAAATAAAAATTTTCTTCCTCTGAGGAGCCTTGTAATTTAGCTGCCACAAAAAACTTCTAAATCAGAACCAGGTATTAATTTTTTCTTAAGTCATGTTTAAATTAGAAGTGACTTTAAATTTTATCAATCTGCTTTTTCTAGTGTGGTCAGTTGTCCTTAGGTAGGGAAGGAGCCCAGTGAGAATATTTTATGGTCTCATTGCAGTGTGCTCTTCTTTTTGAAACTGATGTATTATTTTCACACCTGCAATTAGCCGAAGCTGGCACCTTCAAGAATAAATCCTGTACTCAGACACGTTGGCACTTAACCCTGCACCACCCTAGGGCAGCAGCTAAAATCCACATCTTGCCCTGAGAGCAGACACTTCATCTGGAATTGTCAGAAACACGGACGCTCTAAGGTCAGATGCAGTCTACACCTGTTCAAAAAGAGGGCCAATCTCTGAAAACTAGGATTTGCCCATCTTAAAAGAAAGGAGTCCTATTTTCTGCTTCTCAGAATGAGCCTAATATCCAGCTAAAAGGAATGCCAGATTAAAATCTAGCTGGATGACTTCAACCATGCCATCTGATCTCTTGGGCCTCTGTTATTTCTAATCTAAAATATTGGTTTATTGGGTTAGTTTTTAATAGTGTTTCCTATAATGCACTTCTTCTAGAATTGGTTATTAGAAGCCATTTTATGGCTCACCCTTAACCTAGCGAATGCAGCTGTATTTTTGCTCCAAATGTTAAATATTTAATCAACTCTAGGTGAAACCCAAATGTAATTCATTAAGCAACTTGGTGTTGAGTCAAATGCAGCGGACATGAAAAATGCCTTTTCATTAGTGTCCATTGGCTTCTTTGGTTCAAGAATTCCGGCTGATGGAATGAATAGCAAAACTGTCCTCCGTTTGAACAAACTGAATGTATGTGAGTAAAAATAAAATAAAATAAAAGCCAGGAGGCTTTCCAGTTGCCTTCTACTAATTGTGATGTATTGATTTTCTATGCCGCATTAATGTCTACAAGGCTCTCCTTTGGCTAATCCAAAAGATGAATGAAGTTAATGAGAATTTTTATTTCGAAGTGTGCATAAATGTAAAGACTAGAGAAAGGCATGTGTATTTGTGTGTGTGCGTGTGTGTGTGCAGAACATGGAGAAAAAGACACACACAATGCAACTTTTTTATAGGGGAAGTAGTGGAGACCACCACCAAAGTATCTTTTGTATATGATCTTTGTTTGTCCTTTATCTACAAGTCTTAAACAATTTAACCTCTCAAAAAAATAACAATACTGAACTTGATAATAAGGGCTTCCCTGGTGGCTCAGCAGTAAAGAATCTGCCTGCAATGCCGGAAATGCAGGTTCAGTTCTTGGGTTGGGAAGATCCCTTGGAGAAGGAACTGGCAACCCACTCCAGTATTCTTGTCTGGAAAATTCCATGGACAGAGGAGCCTGGTGGGCTAAAGTCCACGGGGTCACAAAAGAGTCAGGCACGAGTTAGCGATAAAACAACAGCAGCAACAAACGTAATGATAGCTGTTTGTTTTAAGTAATAAAGATATGGCTTTCCTATATTTTTATGAGTCAGAATTAGGAAAACAAACAACAATTTAGATATGAAGTAAGCGTATATTCACACCAAGTTTATGAAGCTGAAATCAGCAAAAGGAAGGAAGGAGCGAGGGAGTCAGGTATTGTCAAAGTGTGTTCTGGGTACCAGGCACATCTCTGGTAATTCGTATCTATAATCAGTATCTAGTTATTTAGAGGACAGTGTTGCCCTTACATAGACATCCTAAAATTAGCAACCGTGAGCTTAGTAAAGTGGGTAGAAGTTCAACATAGAATGTGACTGTCTTGGGTGGTGACTGTGGCATTAGTTTCCAGCCTTGAGTTCTCAGACAAGGGCACATTTCTTCTCTTTTACTTCTGGGAGGACAGCCCCTCGTCTTTAATTTCCTGGAGCACGGGGTAAATTCCAACTCTTGGTTCGGATCTGGTGTGCTGCCTGTTTTTGTATGGATTGTGAGCTAAGAATGACTTTTACATTTTTATTATTAAGAAAATTTTTTGGTGTGTGGACTGCTTTTAAAGTCTTAATTTAATTTGTTACCATATTGCTTCTGTTGTATGTTTTGGTCTTTTGACCCAAGGCATGTGGAATCTTAGCTCCCCCAACAGTGACTGAACCTGCACCCCTTGCATTGGAAGGTGGAACTTAATCCCTGGACCACCAGGGAAGTCCCTACATTTTTATTATTTTTTTAAATATTTATTTATTTAATTTATTTGGCTGTGCTGAGTCTTAGTTGTGGCACTAAGTCCCACTAAATGTGGGATCTTCAGTCTTCGTTGCAGCATGCAAACTCTTAGCTGTGGCATATGGGGTCCTAGGATCCAGTTCCCTGACCAGGGATTGACCCTGGGCCCCTGCACTGAGAGCCCAGAGTCTTAGCCATTGGACCACCAGAGAACTCCCCAGGACCTTCTTGATAAGTAAATGTTTGATTCCTTCTGGACTTTTGGAAAATTTGCTGAGTTAATAGATTTCCATATCATGGCACAATATTTGTGGACCTAGGAGGGTGCTTAGAAGCCCCGTCTCTGGAATCATAGAGAACTGTGTTTGAATTGCCATTTTACCGCTTACCAAATAAGGAATATTTCTTAAACATGCTTCTTGACATCTCTGAAGGCCTCACCTGTAAAATGGAAATAATAAAGGTGCTTAAAGGAACTTTGTATTAGTAAATGAGATAGCAAATGTAAAACAGGTAACTTAAAAAGTACGCTGTAAAAAAAAAAAAAAAAAAAGTACGCTGTAACTGTAAGCCATGATTTTCTCTTAATTGGATAAAAGTGGAATTCCCACATAGCAATAGCTCACTTTTTCCACTGAAACACCCATGTCTAATATTTCAGATTTAATTTTTTAAAAGCTCAGGTATGCACTCTTGAACTCCCCTTGCATTTTGCTGCCTGTTTCCCAAAGCCTTCAAATGCATTTGATGGTTGTGCTGAAGAAGGGACAGTCAGGGGATGTCATCATGACAGCCATTGGTGTTTTTTGACAAGGTGTTGAGAGTTGATGATGATCAGGGAAAAGGTGACTTCAAAACGCTCTTCCTAAATCATTAGACACAGATCATTAGCATGGCTCAGAAGTACAGCGGAACATTTGTAGGAGTCTATGCTATCAGCAGTCCACAATGAGCCCATTCTTGACCCCAAAGAGTTTTAACATCTCAGTTCTAAGAAGCTGCAGAGATGGTTGACACTTTTCAATTCAAAGAAAACACTATGAACATACTTCTTTCCATTAAGACATTAACAAATATACTTTCAGAGTTTTAAATGTTTCTACGTGGGACAGTTATGTTAAAAAAGCAGTGTGGGACTTCTCTCGTGGTCCAGTAGTTAAGATTCTCCACTCCCGATACAGCGGGCATGGGTTCAATCCCTGGTTGGGGAACTAAGATCCTGCATGATGCACAGAATGGCCTAAAAAAAAAAAAAAAAAAGACAATTAAAAAAGAGAAAAAAAGCACCGTGTGCATTTACTGTGTGAGATTATTAAGAAGTGAGATATGTTTTATTCATTTCATAATGGATGTATTTTTGCAAAGCTCTGCCCTAATTTCTACACACATGGATATATCCACATACATAAGTATCTAATTTATCAATAAGTTCTATTCATACCACACTACACTGGACGAAGAACACCTGCAGAAGTCCTGTAACTGTATCCTTATATTATTTTCAACCATTTTTCTCTAATGCTCATTTTCATGTAATTCTGTCCCTGTTGAAATTTTTCCAACATGTGGGAAACTCTAGGTGGGATTATCATCCCATCTCAGGAAGGGAAAAATATAAGGGATTTTTTTTTTAAAAATATATGTTTATTTATTTATTTGACTGCATGAGGTCTTAGTTACAGCACATGGGATCTTGTTCCCTGACCAGGGTTTGAACTCGGGCCCCCTGCATTGGAAGCACAGAGTCTTAGCCACTGAACCACCAGGGAAGTCCCCGGGATTTTTTTTTTAATATAAGGGAATTTAACTCACTTTGTTTCTCAAACTTCTTTGTTGAATAAAATGAGGTCAAAAGTATTGAACAATACATATACAAGTTCATACAGTTAACTTGATAAGAAGTGCTGAGGATGAGGTGGAAAACTCATTTACTTTCTATAACTAATGGTTTAGGTCACTCAGCCAGATTGTTGGTTGAGGTTTTAAACACAGAGTCAGCTCCAAAAGTGAACTATTTGTATCTTGTCTGTCAAACTGTCAAGAAGAAAGTAAGTGAATAGTATATGAAGATTTCTTTTATCTGAATCTTTTTCTCTATTTAGTGGAGACAAATCTCGTCCATGATAGAGTCTGTTTGCATTTTATGAGCAATACTACTATACCTTCTTTCAAATCTCAGTGTTTAATTAGTTTCAGTCCTACAAGTTATCCCTTGACCCAAGCTCTTTAGGTTCTGTCCTGGATAAGCAACATGTCCTCTTCATTTGTATTTGGACCATGAAGTAAGACATTTCTGAACATATAGTCCCACAAGCCATGCTAATAACTCCAGTCTTTTTATTTCCAGATTCAGATTATTGTGATACAAGGGCTGAGGCCAGGTATGAGGGTAAATGTTCATTTCAGATTTAACAGGGTCAACTTTACATTGCCCCTTTCCCTCCCTCACTCCATCTGATCTGACTTGCTCCCCTCCCCCGCCAAATTGTTGTTTTTGGGAAATAGCATATCCACCCTTCTTCCCCATCCCAATTTCATGCAGTAAACAGGTCATCTGACATCTCATATTTGTTCACTCCTTACTTACACCCAATGACAAATCCTGTCATTTCTTGTTCCAAAGTATTCCTCTGTCTTCATGATCAACACAGGAGTCAAAGGCACCCTTATGCCTCCTCTCCTTCAGTGGCCTGTGGTACTAGTTCTCCCTTTTGTATCAAACTCACACCTCACAGCTGCATAGAGTGTTGCTGTTGTTTTTTATATTTATATTAATATTTGGCTGCACCGGATCTTAGTTGTGATGCGTGGGATCTTTGATCTTCATTGTGGCATGCGAACTCTTACTTACTGGATGTGGGATCTAGTTTCCTGATCAGGGATTGAATCTGGGCCCCTGCATTGGGAGTGCAGAGTCTTAGCCACTGGACCACCAAGGAAGTCCTAGACAGTGTGTTTTAATAGTCAGTTTCAATCATGTCACCATACTGCTGAAAAGCCTGTGAAGGCTTCTTCATGTCATTAAAAGAAGATCCCATATCCTTAACGTGACTCAGAGGATCCCACATGATGATCCCCATCTATTTCTAGAGACTCATTTTCTGCCCTTGCAGATGGATTCATTTTCTGTCACCTTGCTTGCCGTATTCTATCCATGCTGGCCTCCTCCAGTCTGTTTAGCTTGGCAAATCCACCTCCTCATCCGTCAGTGCTGTTCCTTGCCCTCTTAGACTCCAGGTCTCAGTATTGGAGAGGCCTTCTCTCACCTGACTACACTCCTAGGTAAGGCAGATTCCCCTTCTTTGCTCTTTCATGGCGCCTGTTAGTTTTCTTTACTGCACCTTTCCCCTGTGGCTGTCCATTCGTGAAACTATCACTGGACACCTTTTTCCTACTCGTTCAGGCTCCTGGAGGAAGACACCACTCTGCTTTGTTCATGCCATATATCCAGTACCTGGTAAGAGTTTGGCAAAATGTAAGACCTCAGTTAGTCATGAATGCATGAATTTTCAGACAGTTAAGCACAAAATAGATTAATGTTTCATCATGACTAATTCAAGCAAATCATATCCACTTATACAATCAGAAAAGCTCTCTATTTTTGGCCTTAATTAACCCTTTGTAAAAATCAGATGCTATCACTATCACCATCATCACCATGAGCTCGGTGTACTTCCTGGATCCTATTGGATAATCAAGTCAGCAAAGAGGTAGGGTGGTCAGCTAAAAGACAGGATGCTCAGTAAAATTTGAATTTTGGATAAACCACAAGTAATTGTTTTAGTGCTATATTTAGGATGTACTAAAAAATTATTTGTTCCTTACCTGAAATTAAATTTTAAGCCAGTATCTTGCACTTTTATTTGCTAAATCTGACAGGCCTACTACAAGGAAAAGGTCATTTCAATTTTTTAGAAAGTTAGTTTCACTGGAGTTTATAGACATATCACAAGGAGAGGCACAGAAAATGAACCTTGGAAGTCTTTGTGATGAAAGTGTTTTTTCTTCCAGTTTTAGAGATATAATTGACAGACAGCACTGTATAAGTTTAAAGTGTGCAGCATATTGATTTGACTTACATACATCAGGAAATGATTACAGCAATAATCTCCTACAGGTACAAAATAAAAGAAAAAGAATTTTTTTCCCTGTGATGAGAACTCTTAGGATTTACTCTCTTCAGTTCAGTTCAGTTCAGTCGCTCAGCTGTGTCCGACTCTTTGCGACCCCGTGGACTGCAGCACACCAGGCTTCCCTGTCCATCACCAACTCTTGGAACTTGCTCAAGCTCATGTCCATCGAGTCAATGATGCCATCCAACCATCTCATCCTCTGTTGTCGCCTTCTCCTGCCTTCAGTCTTTCCCAGCATCAGGGTCTTTTCTAGTGAGTCAGTTCTTTGCATCAAGTGGCCAAAGTATTGGAGTTTCAGCTTCACATCAGTCCTTCCAATGAATATTCAGGACTGATTTCCTTTAGGATGGACTGGTTGGATCTCCCTGCAGTCCAAGGGACTCTCAAGAGTCTTCTCCAACACCACAGTTCAAAAGCATCTATTCTTTGGTGCTCAGCTTTCTTTGTGGTCCAACTCTCACATCCATACATGACTACTGGAAAAACCATAGCTCTGACTAGATGGACCTTTGTTGGCAAAGTAATGTCTCTGCTTTTTGATATGCTGTCTAGGTTGGTCATAGCTTTTCTTCCAAGGAGCAAGCATCTTTTAATTTCACAGCTGCAGTTACCATCTGCAGTGATTTTGGAGCCCAAGAAATTAAATAAATAAACAAATAAAGTCTGTCAGTGTTTCCATTGTTTCCACATCTATTAGTCTTATATGATCAGTTGTGTCTGACCCTCTGCAGCCCCATGGTGCAGCCTGCCAGGCTTCTCTGTCCATGGAATTTTTCAGGCAAGAATATTGGAGTGGGTTGCCATTTCCTACTCTAGGGGATCTTCCTGATCTAGGCATTGAGCCCACATCTCCTACATTGGGAAGCCAAATAAATGGCAGGGTTAATTAATCATGCTGTACATTATATCCCTAGTACTTATTTTTCTTATAACTAGAAGTTAAACCTCTTGACCACCTTCACTCATTCCTCTGCCCTTGATCCCTTCCCTGTGCCTCTGGTTACCACAAATCTGATCTCTCTATGAATTTGTTTGTTTTTTGAAGTATAAATGGCCCACAACACTATGATAGTTACTGCTACACAGCATAGTGATTGGATATTTCTGTGTGTTACAGAATGATCACCACCATGATGGGAATATTGAGCAAGTTTTAAATTCATTTCTACTGTATGAGATAGTAGGACAATTGCTTAGATAAAATGTCAGTACTTTGTTGATTGTTACAGGGGCAGGTGAAGGGACTTGGAAATTTGGTTAGTCAAGAGATGTTCATCATCTTCATTATTATACAGTTCTCATAGTTGAAGTCCATTTAAGTGACCGAGTCAGCCATGGTAATGCTTATCTCATCATTGGGCTTACTGGAACCAAGATTCATTTCAAATAACTAAAAATGCATGACTCTACATATGATTGGGCTTTCCTGATGGCTCAGATGGTAAAGAATCTGCCTCCGGTGCAGGAGACCTAGGTTCAGTTCCTGGGTCAGGAGGATCCCTTGGGGAAGGGAATGGCTACCCACTCCAGTATTCCTGTCTGGAGAATTCCATGGACAGAGGGTCCTGGTGGCTACAGTCCATGGAGTCACAAAGAGTCAGACATGATTGAGCGACTAATACTTTTACATACAATTGTGCCATGTAAAAAACTTAAATATTCATGTTCTTTTTTTTTTTAAACCTGTGAACTTGTCATTGAAGGATAAATTAATAATTTTCCATAAAATCTAATTAAATGATAAAAATAACATTTAGCACTGATTTTTAAAGATTATAGTTTATTTTAAGAGTTTTGCCAAAAAATATATTTGTGTATCCGCTAAGACTCTAGAGTGTTTATTTAGAGTCTTGCTTTAGTATTTATTTAGTGTCATGGGAGTAGAGTTGGGGAGGGTGAACTGGGAGTTTGGGGTTAGTAGATGCAAACTATTACATATAGAATAGATGGACAACAAGGTCCTACTGATTAGCACAGGGGACTATATTCAGTGTCCTGGGATAAACCATAGTGGAAAAGAATATAAAAAAATGTATGTACATATATAACTGAGTCACTTTGCTATACAGTAGAAATTAACACATTGTAAATCAGCTCTACTTCAATGAAAATATAATGTCTTGATATAATTCTCTATGGCAGTACACAAGGTACATTCACTCAAAAGTTAGTTTATTAGAATATTTAACATTTATCTCAAAGATTAAGTATTAAGTATAGTCAGGAAGGTAGTATAATGTCACCTTTTAAAAATTAATTGATTAATTGATTCTTGATTGTTCTAGGTCTTTGTTGCGGTGTGTGGGCTTCTCATTGTGGTGACTTATTGCAGAGAAATGGCTCTAGGTCCTCGGGCTTCAGTAGTTGTGGCACTCAGGCTTAGTTGCTCTGAGGCATCTGAAGTCTTCCCAGACCAGCAATCGAACCCTTGCCCCCTGCATTGGCAGACCAGTGATTCTATTATTTTTTAATTTTCGTTTACTGGAGGATAATTGCTTTACAGTATTGTGTTGGCCTCTACCATACTTCAGCATGAGTCAACCACAGGTAATCATGTGTCCTCTCCCTCCTGAACCTCCCCCCCTCGTTTCCTACCTCATCCCATCCTAGGCTGTCACAGAGCAGGGGGTGGTCTGGCTATAAATACAAATACTTCCCAGCCTTGCTTAGGGTAGGCAGGGGGCAGTTATGTCTAAATGGAGTGATTCATACGTTCACAGAATTTTAGAGCTGAAAAGAATTAGATTGTTAAGCTCAAGGGCTTCATTTTACAGATTGGGACTATCTGCACAGAAAAGTTAGGTCATACGTGTGGCACGCAGCAAGTGAGTGCTTCGCTCGGGAGCAGATTCAGCTTCTTTGCACTATGTTTTTTCCTACCGCAGTTTACTTGTTGCATTTCTGGTTGTGGAACATTTTGAGTCAATCCAGATCTCAGACTAGTTGTTGTAGGTGTGCCCTGGAGCCCTTTTCATGCCATCTATTCAGTGTGTGTGTGTGTTCATGTTAAATATAAACTCATGTGATAATTGGTTTCAGAATATCATTTTGGAAGATCCGTGATGATTACTTTTGTAAGGAAGAAACAGCCAAATAACACTCCCTCTGAGGTGCTGGATTAACCCCATGATGAAACTGTCATCCTTGTCTTAGAGATGAAGAAGCTAGGGATCAGAAAGGTTAATTTAATTATTTAAGGCACATAGCCTGGAGTGGCAGGTTTTGGATAGAAAACCAGGTTATCCAAATGATTGCATCTGTACCTTTTTCTCCTCAATTTTTCAACACCTGTCCTTTCTCCTTTCTTAGCTTGTGACCTCTTTTTTTTTTTTTTTTTTAATTTCACTGAAGCAAATGGAAGCAATCAGAAGAAAATTATTACAGCCTCCCCATGACAAATCTGCCTAATGCCAGCACCTTCTGCTCATCTCCCTTTCACAGAGGAGGAAGTTTCAAGCTCTTATCTAATTTCCCCTCCCTACAGTCCTTGTAAATGAGATCCTGTACCTGTAAACTGCTCAAAATCTTCCAGCTCGAATTCAGTCCTTTCTCTTCCAAGTCATCAGTTACCCTCTTTCTGTTAGATTTTCTCGTCAGCATAAACATGTGGCTTAATCTGTCTCATCTTCAGAGAGTCCTGCTCCAGATACTATAAACTTTGAGCACTTTTCTTTATAGACACAGGGATTGAACCTGTGTCTCCTGCGGCTCCTGCATTACAGGCAGATTCTTTACCGCTGAGCCACCGAGGAAGCCCATTCTTTAGCTTAGATGATATTAATTCAGCTCCAAGGCTTTTTAATCCCCATCTGTATTCGGAGGCCGCCTAGGTGTACATAACCTTGGATTTTCTAAGTTCCAGGATGTGTGTATGAATGAATGAAAGGTATCATGACTCCCTTTGCACAGAAAAGAAACAGCAAGCCCAAATAAGAGTGCCCAAAGGGGTCTCACTCTTATTCTCATCATCTTTTACCACTGTCATCACTGTTCTTCTTTCTGGTTAGAAGATGTCCTGTTTCAGCACTCAAAGTCCGCTGACTATTTGGTTGGTGCGCAGAATATATTTTACATATAAATGTCCCTCTCCAAAGAGCCCCTTATAGGTTACATTGGAATACCACTGCTTGTGCCAAGACTTCAAACAATTTTATGAAGATTTGAATTAAGAGTAGAAAATGAAAGCTGTTCACTGCAAATTGGCTTCTCTGCCTTCCCAGGAGTCAATTTCTACTTTCAAACAGTTAGGAAAATCATGAGTATTACTTTTTTGGTTATTAACTATATGAGTGACACTAGAATTTCAGACTGTGTTTTACTGAAGTTTGTGATTTAAAGCCTCAGATACTTACTATGAAATGCATGGTTGTTTAAAATGGATAAACTATGTGAAGAATTATTTATCTCCTGGGAAAAGTAGAGCAAATCAATTAGTATATATCAAAACACAATATGGCCAGGTTTTCGTGGATCATCTGCAAGAT
Organism: Cervus elaphus; assembly: GCF_910594005.1. NCBI lineage: Eukaryota > Metazoa > Chordata > Mammalia > Artiodactyla > Cervidae > Cervus > Cervus elaphus. Next base: position 27,749,066 of record NC_057818.1, read on the forward strand.
TGATAGAGGTGTCTCATATCCTTTTATTATGTGGTAAATTTTTACAGGTTGTTTAGATTTGTCCTTTTTAAACTTCAGTGACGATGTCTACAGTGGTTTACTATATTAGTGGTTTACAGGAGTGCTAAAGTTCAAGTGTTAAACAGGGCTCACTGTCCTGGAGTGTCTGTTTTAACTGACAGTTGTGAAGGGAAATGTTTTGATGTTAAAAAAGGCATGATCATTTTATTAAGCATAACTTTACTGATGCATAACACAAGACTTTCCTGAGAGCCCGCAGCCCTAGGGTCATTTTATTCTTGCCTGAAGTTAGAATTGCATTGGTGAGGAATTTGAGCAGTGCATACACTTCTGGTGGCAGTGGACAGTCACATATATATCATCTCTCTTTCCAGGGCTTCCCTGATGGCTCGGTGGTAGAGAACCTGCCTGCCAATGCAGGAAGCATAAGAGATGTGGGCTTGATCCTTGAATTAGGAAGGTCCCCTGGAGAAGGAGATAGCAACCCACTCCAGTATTCTTGCCTGGAGAATCCCATGGACAGAGGAGCCTGGCGGGCTACAGTCCAGGGGGTCACAGAGTTGAACATGACTGAAGTGACTTAGCACTCTCTTCCGTAGGCTCTAAGCTCCCCCTAGTTAGGGACTATATGTTATTATTATTTTTTTGGCCCCATCATGCGGTTTCTGGGATATTAGTGCTCTGAGCAGGGATCGAAACCGTGCCCCACCTTCAGTGGAGGCACGGAGTCCTAACTACTGGACCGCCAGGGCATTCCCTATGGCACTTTATTTTGTAATTCTGTAAGGGTCACTGTGCTTGGCGCATAGATGAGACGCTAATAAAAGTCGTTGAGTGGAACTCAGGCAGATAGAACACAGTGTTTAAAAAATAATTTCTAAGGCAATAGCAGAGTATCCACAAATACAGAAAGGTTGCATTGGTCTCAAGGAAGAAAATGAGTTTCTTGATTTTTCACATAGAGCAGTGGCTGAATAAGCCTTAGAGATGAAATTTGGGAATGACTGACTTGGACAGAGAGTGACAAGGTAGCTCTGTGGTTATGTCCAGAGGATCATTAGAGCATGGCTAGAATTGTAAGATACAGTGATTTGAGGTGTGCGTTCATAGACGCACATACGAGGAGTGAATTGCACATAAGTGGGAAGCTGTGCCAACAGTAAAGTGGGCCAAGAAGTCATGTTACATACATTTGCTTTACACAGTGATGGGAGGGAACCGGGTACATCTGCATAAAACACTATAGATGAACCTAATGAGCCACATGTCCCTCCATATGATTACATGTATATAAAGTCCTATCCCCTCCAAAAGAGGCAAAATTAATGTTATGATGTTAAAAGTCAGCATACTGGGTTTAGTAGTTAATCCTTGGCAGGATAACTTGAATGTAACAAAAGCGAGTGTTATGCAGAAATGTTCACTTAGTAAAAATGCATTAATTTATACAATCATGATTTGTGCATATGTGTATGCATATCAATTTGTGCATATATATGTGTATATCTATATGCAATCAATATATGTATTACATCACTAAAAACTTGAAACAGCTGCCTAATGTGAATTGTGGTCATGAGTTGGAAAACACCTAGGACTGCTAGAATCCATCGAGGAGTACAAACACAACATCAGAGGGTACACTGGTTTGGAGAAGCACAGGGATCTGGGGATAAATGGATGGGGTTATTTCAGCTCACTTACACTCAAGACTACTGAGTTTTATCCTTTTTCATCAAGCTCTAAGCGTTCTGGATATCAGGCCAGTAATCAGGGTCAGGCTGTTAGAGAGGTACATTAATGAGGAGGCTTTAAAAGTAATTTGGAATTTCTAACCCGAGAAAGCAGCAGTGCAGACGTATACTTTTTACTGATTTTTTGCCATGGATTCAGCAGGAGGGGAACCAGGGTGGAGCTGGCTTTGGGAACTGCTTTCAGGGCTGGGCTAAGTTTTCAAGTATAGGCAGGAATTGTTGGTAGCTCTTTGTTGAGAAATCGTTTTAATAATCACACAAAAGTCTGATAATAATTGGAGGGAGTTTACTCGTTTTTTTATTTAGGATGGGCCCTTTATCCTGTCTTTTAAAAAAGATTAGGTATTTTTTGTGTTTTGGTTGTGCTGGGTCTTCGTTGCTGGACCCTGGCTTTCTCTAGTTGCGGCGAGCGGGGACTGCTGTTCTTTGGGGAGCGTGGGCTCCTCACCGTGGTGGCTTCTTACAGAGCACAGGCTGGAGGTTCATGGGCGTCAGCAGTGTGGCACGTGGGCTTGGTTTCTCTGAGGCACGTGGCATCTTCCTGGACCAGGGATCGAACCTGGTCTCTTGCATTGGCTGGTGGATTCTTATCCATGATACCACCAGAGAAGCCCTGATCCTTTTACTCTTTTTGTTTCTAGTCAAATAAGTTAGCATCAGTTCCTCTTCTTAGGTGTTAGGTGGCATTCAGAGGGATTAAAAAATGTACTTTTCATCCTTCCTCAACATGGAATGAAAATAACATGGACTTTGTGAAGCCACTTAGTAAAATCGTAGGTTATTAGACAAAGATCACTCTTTACACACGAGCTCACTGTGTGTGTCTGTGTGTGTGTGGCCTATGGAGATGCAGGAAGAAGTTGCATTTAAGGGGTAGTGAATTTCATCTCATAAAAGCTTTTTAAAATTAAAAAAAAATTTAAAAATTGTGGTAAAAATACCCATAATATTACCAAAATATAATCATGCTTAAGTATACAGCTCAGTGGTATTAAGTATATTCACTCTGTTACGCAGCCAATCTCCAGAACTTTTTTAGTAGAATCGCCACTCTGTACCTGTCAAACAGCTCTCCTCCCCAGCCTCTGGCAACCATCATTCCATTTTCTATTATTATGAATTTTTCTATTTTAAGTATTGGAATCATACATTAAAGCTCTATTTTAATTTTTCATTCCGAGTCTGGTTTAGACAAGTCTATGAGCTAAAATAATTTTACTGATTGCCTAATGTTGGTTTACAGGATCACGCTGTAAATTATTATTATCAGATGGTCCATAATAACATCTTAGAATGGACTATTTACATGTTCTAGAATCCTTTGCTGACTACATTTTCAATAGGAAAAAGAGGAACAAGACAGTCAGAGGTCCCAGCCCAATTAGAGGGTTTGACGGCATCACCAACATCCACGATCCTGCCCCAAATGGAAGAAGCTGGTAGAGGCAGTGGTCTTCGAGTGTGCAGAGTTAAGCATTTATTGAGTTCCTGTGATACAGTAACTGCTTTTGCATGCAAGTCATCTGACTTTGTGTGTGTGTTTAGTTGCTTAGTTGTGTCCCACTCTTCATGACCCTTGGGACTGTAGCCTGCCAGGCTCCCCTGGCAGGGAGAGCTCCCCTGTCCCTGTCTGTCTCCCCAGGGAGAGCAGGGGCAGGCTCCCCTGTCCATAGGGTTTTTCAGGCAAGAATACTGGAGTGGGTTGTCATTTCCTCCTCCGGGGAGTCTTCCTGAGCCAGGGATCAATCCCGAGTCCCCTGTGTCTTCTGCATTGCAGGCAGATTCTTTACCTGCTGAGTCACTGGGGAAGCTTCCCTAGTGGCTCAGATGGTAAAGAATCTGCTTGCATTGCAGGAGACCTGGATTCAATCCCTGAGTTGGGAAGATCCCCTGGAGAAGGGAATGGCTTCACATTCCAGTATTCTTGCCTGAAAAATCCCATTGACAGTGGAGCCTGGCGGGCTACAGTCCATGGGGTCCCAAAGAGTTGGACATGACCGAGCTACTAACACTTTGACTTCATCTGCCTTTAATCCTCATCTCAATATTATGAAATTGGTTTTTTGTACCTGCTGTGCAAGTGAGGAAACTGGAGTTAAGAACGTCGAGTGCTTTCTCCAGGTTTCCAAGGCTAGTGGTAGAGATGGCATTGGACCTGGTTTCTTCTTACCCTTCTTTATCTTCTGTCATGCAGGAGGAGCTGTAGTAATATGCATGATGTACATTATCCTTGTGTTAGGGATATCAAACTGAGTTAAGTTGGGCTAAGTAATTTTCCTCAAATTACATATCTAGCAAGTAGTAGAAATAGGAGTTGAAATCAGGAGATGTAAGAAATAAACTGTAAGCCTTTCCGGGTTTGGAGCAATCTTTACACAAAAGTTTATAAAATTTTTGCGGTTAAAAGCATTGGTAGGTGGAAAGTCTGTCTGTGCAGAAATAATGCAAGTGTTGTGACATTTGGCAATGCCTTCTTCACAAGAGATGAAGGTTGGTCTGGTCATATGGGAGACCTTGAATGACCCACCTACGGGTTTGAACTTAATTTGGTAGACAATCAGGGGCTTTTGAAGAACCTTGATTGAAGGTGATCAGAGCTGTGCTTTTAGAAAAATCAATGCATACATTAGAAGGTGAAGCTACTGAATGTAAGCACTCTCAACAGTACTAAAATTGGAATGACTTTATTGCCTCTCTGCATTCCCTTGACCTTTTCCCAGTATCAGTTAGGAAATCTCCTGTTATTTTACATTTAATACAAGGTATTATATCTTTTCTCCAAAGGCATTTGAATGGTGAGGCTAACATCTCAAACTTTTGCATATACACAAATGAAGACATTTTAATGCTAAGTCAGTAAGTCCGAGCAGTCAGTATTTTAGTGATAAACTGGTATGTGGAGTACTACATGTTTCTTGGGTGACTTTTTGAACCAGGGAAATGATTGTGCATGTGTGCATGTTAAGTCCTTTTAGTCATGTTCGACTCTTTGTGACCCCATGCACTGTAGCCCACCAGGCTCCTCTGTCCATGGAATTCTCCAGGCAAGAATACTGGAGTGGGTTGCCATGCGCTCCTCCAGGGGATCTTCCCGACCCAGGGATCGAACCTGCATCTTTTATGTCTCCTGCATTGGCAGGCAGGTTCTTTACATTATGTTGCAATAAGTATACATACATCTGTGTATATGTGTAGTTTTATATATATATGTGTATAGTTATGCTTATATATGTAGTTATATATATTTAGGATTCTGCACTATGTGTTGGTTTCTGTTTCTCATACTTTGCTCATATTCCTCTTAGCAACACTAGAGGTCACTCAGACCCTGTCTGTAGTTTAGTTTTGCCATTGTTCATCTTCATTTAAGTTGCATCTGCATTCCTGTTGTGGACTTGCTGTTTTTCTTTATGAATTATACAGCTTGCCTCTCTTAACCTGCTAATGTTAGTTTGCAGCAGTCCCTATTACAGCGATAGTTTAATTGACAAATTAACTTGTATTAGTTTGCCCGATACTGGCACAAATGAGATTTTTCTTCATCTCCTCAATGGTTGATGTCAGCTATAGAGAGCCAGGTTGATTAGATGCAGAATGGTTCTAATTTCAGAAAAATCAATGCTATAACCATAGTGTTCAAACTACATTTTTTTCGAGTATTATATTTTCAGTCATAGAAAATAGGCTCTAATTTTTGTTTTCGGTCAACTTAAAAATTTTTTTATTATCTGCACGCATAAAAACATGACATTAGTTTTCTGTTCTGTAGGCATAAAAATGTTAGTTTACTGTTCTGAATTAATCAGATTAGTCATTCAGTTAACAATCTTTTATTAAACACATACTATAATGCAAGAAACTAAATCAGGCACAGAGAGCATGAAGACTAATTAAACTGAAAATGGATCAATAGACTTTATTCACGTTCCCCTAAACTCTAAAATTTTATGATGCTGGGAATAGGTTTTCTTAAATTCTTTAAGAATAAATTCAGTAAACCCTAAGGAAGGGTGATTCATTTCCTTCCATTCCTTAATAATTTTATTTTCCCTCCTAACTTCTTCCAGAAGTTATACTGGTGGGCACCTGCTCCTGGATCTCCATGTAACTGGTACATAAATGCCGTCTGGGACTAAATGGCTTCCTGAACCTGTTATGTCCTCTGAAATATTGACCATCAAAGGACTTGCCAAAGCAGGACATTTTCATCCAGTTTTTGCAAAGTACTTGATTGATAAAGGTTTGTTATGAGCATAAGGCCATTTTGTGATAAAGAAGCAATCTGTGTGTTTTATTTAGTTTCTCTCATGAACCACTCTTTGGGAATGGGAAGACAACAGCATAGTCAAAAGCAGTGATTCTAGGACCTTTCCTGGTGGTCCGGGGGTTAAGAGTCTGCCTCCCAATGCAGACTTCCCTGGTGGCTCAGTCGGTAAAGAATCCGTCTGCAATTCAAGAGACCTGGGTTTGATCCCTGGGTTGGGAAGATCCCTTGGAGAAGGAAATGGCAACCCACTCCAGTATGCTTGCCTGGAGAATTCCATGGACAGAGGAACCTGGTGGGCTACAGACCATGGGTTTGCAAAAGTCACACATGACTTCGTGACTAAACAACAACAATAATACATCCTTCATATACCAGTTTAACAGTCATAACTGTGAAGCTTATGAGTATCATTTGCACCCATCTCTAACTCCCTTTGATAAAGCTGGTTATTACTTTTAAGGTCTTCTCATGTTAACGTTGAACATAATACATGTCATATTAAGATAGGGTTCCTAAAAAAAAAAAAAAAAGATAGGGTTCCTGTTGGTTCATTGGACAGCTGCTTCTCTCAGAGGAGATAGAATCTTATTCATCTTTGTGTCTCTATTTCCTAATGAAGTTCTAGTACAAAGCTTGCGTTTCATAAATTTTTAGTGCATGATTAAATCTATGTATATATCTGTTTTTCCTTCAATATTGTGAGATTCGCTAGATGGATATCTTAATCAGTTTTGCTTTTTTGATACATTCCTCTCTTCCGTGGTAGCTCAAAGGGTAAAGCGTATGCCATCAATGCAGGATACCTGGGTTCGATCCCTGGTTTGGGAAGATCTCCTGGAGAAGGAAATGGCAACCCACTCCAGTACTCTTGCCTGGAAAATCCCATGGACGGAGGAGCCTGGTAGGCTACAGTCCATGGGGTCGCAAAGAGTAGGACACGACTGAGTGACTTCACTTCACTTTCACTTTTCTCTTTACACATTATAGTCCAATTTTAATGAAGGTTAACTGGGTGTTCATTGGAAGGACTGATGCTGAAGCTGAAACTCCAATACTTTGGCCACCTCATGCGAAGAGTTGACTCATTGGAAAAGACCCTAATGATGGGAGGGATTGGGAGCAGGAGAAGGGGATGACAGAGGATGAGATGGCTGGATGTCATCACCGACTCAATGGACATGAGTTTGAGTAAACTCCGAGAGTTGGTGATGGACAGGGAGGCCTGGTGTTCTGCGATTCATGGGGTTGCAAAGAGTTGGACACGACTGAGTGACTGAACTGAACTGAACTGCATAAAAAAATGAAAAGAATGAGAGAACTTATATTACTTTTAGTTAAAGTGTCTCCAGATTCTAAGTGCAAAACTGACTTGGTATTTTTTCATTGTGCATTTATTATAATTGGATCTGATTTTAATAGTTGTATTTAACATTTAGACATGGTTTTGTGATAGGGACTTCACAAAACACATTTCAGGGATTTTTGCAATATTCACAACAGTCTACAATGTTTTATTGCTACCTGTATTTTACAGAACAAAAAACATTTGATGAGCTTGAGTTGTCAAACACGTGTCAACATTTAATATAAAAATCAGAAAAGTCAATGAAAGTAGGATATAGTGATGGTCCTTGTACCAGAAACAAGGTGGAAATAAGTTGTCCAGAGTTGCACTGAGATGGAATGACTTTTGAAGCTTTGGTAATGTGTCACAGCTTGTGGCAGGAAAAGCAAGTATACAGATTATGTGTCATTGGTCCTGTGGCAGGGCTCATGCTAAGTAGAAAAACTGGCGTAATTCCTGTTCTTTTGTCAGGCTGTCAAAAACTCAGGCTGTAAGGAGGAGTTACTGTTGAATGAGGCAAGTCTTCCGTGCTTCTCATGTTCCTAGAACCCTGGTTGTTTAAGGCCAAGAGTTAGAAAAAGTTTTGCCCGTAAGCTGGTAAAGGCACTTGCTTATTATCATTAGTGACTTGAAGACTCTTTTTAACCTATAAATTACAATTATGTCTTACTGGGGTCTAGCCAAACCTCCTCCTGCCACTAAAAGCTGACCCTAAGACAAGGAGTTGATATGGGGAGTTTATACTGGAGGTAGTCACAGAAGTGTGGAAAGTAGAGAGAGAGAGAAGAAAGGAAGAAAAACAATGAAGTGTGTGTTAATGAGCTGTTTACTGCCTAGAACTGTCTCACTGAAAGACAAAGAAGTTGGGACATTTATCCATAGGCTGTTATGTTCCATAGCGTGAGGACTGCATTGGGGGTAGACCCCTGCACGTTTCTGGGTTGCACTGCATGTGGCTAAGCCATCTTCTCCAGCTTTAGAGAAGGCAGTTCAGAAAACCGTGGTGGGATATTAGGGAAGATGCTTGGAACTGTCCACCACACAAGTGCTGAAATTAGGTGGACTGAGGGTGGGAAATGGGTCATTACGGGTATTTTCTACAGATGACAAAAGATCTTACCTAAGAATAATGGCCAAAATGATGAAATAAGTTGTATGTGCTCTACTGATTATTTATGTTTGTATATGCTTTTTTTTTTTATGTTTTGAGAGATTACAATCATGTCAAGTGATATTCAGTTTAAGGTTGGTATTTGTGCCAACCTCTCTTCATTTTGGAGAAGGCAGTGGCAAGAATAATTGGCAAAATGCCAATTTCTAGAACATTTTGAAAGAGCCAAAAAAACTGTAAAGCTTATTAATGAATTACTTGTACTAGAAGGTCAGATCATGGGATGGGAAAAGGTGGGTACAAAACTCAAATAACACACATTTAATATAATGGCATCCAGAATTTTGAATTTAAAAATCATCTTATTTATCATTTCAGAAAATTACCAAAAAACCTAAATAAAAATATAAAGAAGGGAACTGTATCAACCATAACCTCCCCATCTAGAAATGATCATTATTACTGCATTGATGTAGTCCTTTCCAGTCAACAATTCTTATTATAGATGTGGGTAATGATTTTTTTTTCTTTTTGCTAATAAATGCCAATTCCCTACTGTGTGGCAGGTAAGGAGACTGGCATTTGTTAAACGCCTGTTATTTGCTGGATGTCGAGTTGAACATTCTACACACCTTCCCTAATCCATTAGCCCTTGTGCTGTTTGTTTTTAGGAAGCCACTATACCAGCCTCAGAGGTTAGCCTGCGTGTGTTGGGTACTGCCCAGAGCCTGTCTCAAATCATTGAGAGAATGCTTTGTCTTCCACAGGCCCCAAGTGAGCAAGTGAGAAAGGTTAAGGGCAGCCTGGGAAATGCTGAGAAGTGTTTTTTCCAATGGAAACAAAAATGGAATAGAGAGAGGCAGAGGAACCAGGGAAATGTATTAGAGTAGAGCAATAGAAAAGAAATTTCCTTAAATTTATTTTCCTCCCAATACTGTGTTACTCCCAAGACTATGTTATGTCTGTTTTTAGGTCTGCTTGCTCAAATGACTAGGCAGATTTTCCCAATTAAACCATCATTTACAGCCCTACTCATCCCAAATGTGTAAATAAGCTTCCTTTGGGTTTGTGTGACAGGCATTTGCTTTGCATCATCATTCGTGTTTTGACAACATTCCTGGCAATGAAAACAAGCCTGCCATACCCCCAACTCCTTCGAAATGCCTTTTTCCTCCTTTTATCTTTGATTCAGGAATGTCAGTAAATAAAACCTGACCGACCGAGTCTTGCTTCTCCTCCCCGCCTTCCTTCTACATTCAGGATTTTAATTTGAAAATGGTTATTTTTAGCCTTGTTCTCAACTGTGCCTATGCTCTGTCCTCACCATGCTGCTGATTGCTGATAACGCTGCCGGCTGCAGGGGTGGCTGGCGCAATCTGCAAACATTACAGATAAGATTGATTGAAAAGTGGGCTGCGGCTTATAGAGACCCCTCTGAGGCTTTGGAAGCAGGAGCTTCCTAAAGGGCTTGCTTTTTAGGGGGAAGTTTTAAAATCACATTTCCAGGCAGGCCCGTGGTGGGGAGAGGCATTTATTAAAAACTGTCCCTTTTGGAGCAGTCCTGGGACTCAGGAGTAGGTGGAGCAGTCATGATTTTAGAAAATTAGGGACTGTGTGGGCAGAGAAAAAGAGTCAGGAGGTATGCTACGTCCAGAGGCAGTCCCAAAAGGTTTTCAGTAAAGATAAAAGCAGGGGTCCCAGTCTGATGACCTGTAGACCGTAAGTGTTTGTAGACGTGTTTTGCTTGGCTCCCAGTGTTTTTCTTTAAAAATGTATTATTATTGATGTTATTCAATTACATATTAAGTGTTTAGTTGTATATTCAATATCCAATTATACATTTAACATGAACTTGAATATTACATATTAATCGCACATTCACATATATATGAAAGCACTGTGTGCCAAGAACTGCTCCAAGCTGTTAACAAATACCATGAAATTTACTTTTAATAACAGCCCTATTGATTAGGTTCCAGTATTGTCCTTATTTCACTGATGTGGAAACTGAGGCGTGGAGAGGCTAGATAACTTGTGCAAGGTCATATATCTTACACTTGATATTGAAATAGCAAGAGATTTTTACATATAAGGCACAGTTCAGTCTTTGAGTCATGTCCGACTCTTTGCGACCCCATGAATCGCAGCACACCAGGCCTCCCAGTCCATCACAAACTCCCAGAGTTTACTCAAACTCATGCCCATCGAGTCGGTGATGCCATCCAGCCATCTCATCCTCTGTCGTCCCTTTCTCCTCCTGCCCCCAATCCCTCCCAGCATCAGGGTCTTTTCCAATGAGTCAACTCTTTGCATGAGGTGGCCGAAGTATTGGAGTTTCAGCTTCAGCATCAGTCCTTCCAATGAACACCCAGGACTGATCTCCTTCAGGATGGACTGGTTGGATTTCCTTGCTGTCCAAGGGACTCTCAAGAGTCTTCTCCAACACCACAGCTCAAAAGCATCAATTCTTCGGCACTCAGCTTTCTTTATAGTCCAACTCTCACATCCATACATGACCACTGGAAAAACATAGCCTTGACCAGACAGACCTTTGTTGGCAAAGTAATGTCTCTGCTTTTTAATATGCTGTCTAGGTTTGTCATAACTTTCCTTCCAAGGAGTAAGCATCTTTTAATTTCATGATCTCTGTTCGTTTCCAAGGCAAACCATTCAATATCACGGTAATCCAAGCCTATGCCCCAACCAGTAATGCTGAAGAAGCTGAAGTTGAACGGTTCTATGAAGACCTACAAGACCTTTTAGAACTAACACCCAAAAAAGATGTCCTTTTTATTATAGGGGACTGGAATGCAAAAGTAGGAAGTCAAGAAACACCTGGAAAACAGGCAAATTTGGCAAATTTGGCCTTGGGATATGGAATGAAGCAGGGCAAAGGCTAATAGAGTTTTGCCAGGAGAACGCACTGGTCATAGCAAACACCCTCTTCCAACAACACAAGAGAAGACTCTACACATGGACATCACCAGATGGCCAACACTGAAATCAGATTTATATTCTTTGCAGTCAAAGATGAAGAAGCTCTATACAGTCAGCAAAAACAAGACCTGGAGCTGACTGTGGCTCAGATCATGAACTCCTTATTGACAAATTCAGAGTTAAACATATAAGGCTAGAAATCAGTATTTCTGAATATTTGAAACTTCTAGGCAATATTGGGCTCTCAATCCTTACGGCAACAAATGTCACTATTAGATAAGATATGCAGGCCGCTGCTTATTGGAGTCTTCACATGTTCCTATTCCCTGTAATTGGTTGACTTAAAAAATGTCTGTTCTTTTTCTTACTCCTGTAAGTAGTTAGGTAGATTCACAGTTTTCAAATCAGGGAGATAAGGTTTAGCAAAAGGAGGCAGTAGGAAATAGGAGTAGGACATGGAGGAAATCATGAGAAAATGTGTAGAGTCCACTGGCCCCAAACCACCTGTCGCCCCCCTGGGTGGTCATTACAGTCATGCATCTATTCAGCCACTTGGAGTAGATGGCTAAAACTGAGCTTAAGACTAAGGACACAGCTCTGGGTGAAAACCAAGCAGAACTTTTGAGTCTTGAAGGACAGTGCTGGTGATCAGTGACTCTACAATCATGCATTACATACAGGAGGAAGCCTTGAAGTGGGGATGTCTGGGGGATCAGGTCTGAGGAGGTGCCTTTTGTTCTTAGGAGCGCGAGTAGTTAGCCAGCAAGGAATAGGTCGTCACTTATGGTTGTGACAATTATGCCCTGAAAACATACCTTCCCTGAGAGAGCATTAGAAATCAAGAGCAACCTAGTTGCAAAGGCTGGAGAAAGCAGGGCAGGCAGAAGAAATGAATGAAGGACCTGTGTTGGGTGTGGAGGACTGAGGGCATGTTGGGGAGGACACTCACCAGCTTTGTCTGTTAGTTGAAATGTTGGTTTCTTTTTAAAATATTTATTTATTTATTTGGCTTTGCTGGGTCTTACTGCAGCATGCTGGACATTTGATCTTCGTTGTGGCATGCTCACTCTTAGTTATAACATGTGGGATTTAGTTCCTAGACGAGGGATCAAACACAGGCCCCCTGCATTTGGAGTGAGGAGTCTTAGCCACTAGATCATCAGGGAAATCCTGAAACGTTGGTTTCTGAGTGCCACTTTTCTTCATTTTAAAAGTGTGGATGGAAAAAAGTGCTGACCTCATAGTTTTGCTTCAAGACTTAATTGTGATAATATAGGTAAAGTGCTTAGAGAGAACAGCACACATTGCATTGATCATCAATATGGCTATTATGTCATATCACATTTTTCTTCTATTATTTTTGGTGCTAATAATAATGGTGAGGTTAATAGTTTTTATATTATTGTTATTAGAAAGTCCAGTTGTTACTGTGGGAAGAGAAGACATTGTTTCCATAAGTACATCTTATGAAGATCTAAATAACAGACCCATGAATGAGACAGTGTGCAGTTAAGTGACCCTGAGATGGTGGGGCATTGGGAAGGTACTAATAAAAAGCTGAAGAATTGATGCTTTTGAACTGTGGTGTTGGAGAAGACTCTTGAGAGTCCCTTGGACTGCAAGGAGATCAAACCAGTCAATCCTAAAGGAAATCAGTCCTGAATATTCATTGGAAGGACTGATGCTGAAGCGCCAATACTTTGGCCACCTGATGCAAAGAACTGACTCATTAGAAAAGACGCTGATGCTGGGAAAGATTGAAAGCAGGAGCAGAAGGGGACGACAGAGGATGAGATGGATGGATGGCATCATTGACTCGACGGACATGAGTTTGAGCGAGCTCAGGAGTTGGTGATGGACCAGGCAGCCTGGTGTGCTGCAGTCCATGGGGTCGCAAAGAATCGGACGTGACTGTGCAACTGAACTGAACTGAATAAAAAGCAAAATAAACAGAACAACTGAAAAAAAAATCACTCTAAAATGCTTTGACAATTTCTTCCTGCTATTAAAATATGGTGAAGCTATTTCTCTTACCCTTGACCTTTGTGATTGATGAGTTAGGAATTAGAGGTAGAATTTAGGCTCAAATGGGCGGTTGATAGTTTCTTTTTCATATCCAAAGTAGAGCTAGACTCTGAACTTCAAATCCTAATTATAGTCTGTTTTTAAAAAGTATTTATAACTCCCAGATACATAGTAGTGGGTTGGCCAAAATGTTCATTTGGAGTTTTCCACAGCATTGTACAGAAAACCTGGATTAACTTTTTGGCCAACCTAACATGTGTGTGTGTGTGTGTGTGTGTGTGTAACATGTGTGTGTGTGTGTGTGTGTGTGTGTGTTGGAGAAGGCAATGGCAATCCACTCCAGTACTCTTGCTTGGAAAATCCCTTGGACGGAGGAGCCTGGTGGGCTGCCGTCTCTGGGGTCGCACAGAGTTGGACACGACTAAAGTGACTTAGCAGCAGCAGTGTGTGTGTGTGTGCAAATAGTCCAGCCTGGCATCAGGGTGATACCCTAAAGGAAAAGAAACTGAGGGCCTCCCAGTAGAACAGCTCCACCGTCTTGTCGATAATTATAGTCTAGATCTGTCACACTTTGCCTTTGTTAACATTTGATTACATTGCCCTCACAAAAGGTGTGCTTCCCTTGTGGCTCAACTGGTAAAGAACTTGCCTGCCATGAGGGAGACCTGGGTTCGATCCCTGAGTTGGGAAGATCCTCTGGAGAAGGGAAGGGCTACCCACTCCAGTATTCTGGCCTGGAGACTTCCATGGAGTCTCAAAGAGTCGGACACGACTGAGCGACTTTCACTTCACTTCACTTCACTAAAGGTGGAGAATGAATGTCCTTTTATCTGTTCTCTCACCCTCTCTGTCAGTTCTTCCCTCCAGGAGACATAAGAGGGTGATCAACTAAAAGGAAACAAGCCAAGCCTTAGAAACCTAAAATTTGGTTCAGAGGCATTCCTTTTTAGCTCCATGTCTGAAACTTTTAAAAGCTAGGGGCTCGTTGTTCAAATGTGGGAACTGAGGGGGTATTTCTGCCTTTTTCTTTCTCCCTTCTCAGTGTTCATTAGTTGTTTTTACTAATAACAGTTTCTGGAGACTCCTTTTGGAAATACACCTTCTCAGATCCTTAGCTGATCCACCCTCAGCTGCAGGGGTGAGCAAGAGACCAGCCCACCCAATTGTTTCATCCTGGGGCCTCAGGGCTTCCTTCAGGGTTGGGGACACACCCCAGTCAAACAATCAGAGCTAACACTTGGATGCTTACTGGGGAGACTGAAAGAAACGGTTCTTCTTTCTGCTGATCTTACAACGATGAAGGACAAGAGCTTCCAAAGGCCGTGCAAAGAGATCCCATTTAAGCATGAAACACACACAGAGGAAAGCAGAGCCAAGGCATGGGGAAAGGAGAGGGAGATGGAGAGATAGAGATACATCAGGTAGAGTTGAGAGGGGAGAGGCCAGAGGGAAGGGAAGGGCGTGGGAGAGAGATTATCTCTAAAATGAACTCTACTACAGGCAGGACTGTGTGCATCACAACAAACTGTGGAAAACTCTTCAAGAGATGGGAATACCAGACCACCTTACCTGCCTTCTGAGAAATCTGTATGCAGGTCAGGAAGCAACAGTTAAAACCGGACATGGAACAATGGACTGGTTCCAAATTGGGAAAGGAATTATGTCATGGCTGTATATTGTCACCCTGCTTATTTAACTTATATGCAGAGTACATCATGAGAAATGCTGGGCTGGATGAAGCACAAGCTGGAATCAAGATTGCTGGGAGAAATATCAATAACCTCAGATATGCAGATGACACCATCCTTATGGCAGAAAGTGAAGAGGAACTGAGGAGCCTCTTGATGAAAGAGGAGAGTGAAAAAGTTGGCTTAAAGCTCAACATTCAGAAAACTAAGATCATGCCATTCGGTCCCATCACTTTTTGGCAAATAGATGGGGAAACAATGGAAACAGTGATAGACTTTATTTTCTTGGGCTCCAAAATCACTGCAGATGGTGACTGCAGCCATGAAATTAAAAGACGCTTACTCCTTGGAAGAAAAGCTATGACCAATGTAGATAGCATATTAAAAAGCAGAGACATTACTTTACCAACAGAGGTCAATCTAGTCAAAGCTATGGTTTTTCTAGTAGTCATGTATGGATGTGAGAGTTGGACCATAAAGAAAGCTGAGCACTGAAGAATTGATGCTTTTGAACTGTGGTGTTGGAGAAGATTCTTGAGAGTTCCTTGGACAGCAAGGGGATCAAACCAGTCAACCCTAAAGGAAATCAGTCCTGAATATTCTTTGGAAGGACTGATGTGAAGCTGAAACTGCAATACTTTGGTCACCTGATGTGAAAACTTGACTCATTGAAAAAGACCCTGATGCTGGGAAAGATTGAAGGCAAGAGGAGAAGGGGACGACAGAGGATGAAATGGTTGGATGGCATCACCGACTCGATGGACATGAGTTTGAGCAGGCTCCGGGTGTTGGTGATGGATAGGGAAGTCTGGCATGCTGCAGTCCATGGGGTCGCAAGGAGTCTGACACGACTGAGTGACTGAACTGAAATGAACAAGCAGGAGGGCATCCTAGGTGACTCAGTGGTAAAGAATCCACATGCCAATGCAGGAGACGCAAGAGACGTAGGTTCAATCCCTGGAGAAGGGAATGGCAACCCACTTCAGTATTCCTGCCTGGGAAATCCTATGGACAGAGGAGCCTTGCAGTCCATGGGGTGGCACAGAGTGGGACACAGCTGAGCAACTAAACAACCACAACAGTAACTAGCTATTTTAGTGATACCATTTAGTAGCGTCTCCTGTTTTACTTTCACCAGTTTGAATAGGCTCTTCATTAATTTGCAACTCTAAGAGTGATGGCTAATAAATATATGTTCACAGCCATCTGGGTCCCAGGCAAAGCAAAACCTTTGAAATTGGTTTGTTAATTCAGAAAGAGGAAGACAAAGAAAAGGAAGTGGCCTCGAAATATAGAGAGACACACGAACACCAGAGTAGATGGACTGTGCTAACTTGGAATTGGTTCTGAGGCATCAGGTGTGACAAATGGCATGTGTGAATTTAAAAGGGATGAAGTAAAAGGTTGCAAATCTTGACAAGGACACTGTGTGGCTGCAAAGACCTGATATGACAACTGAAGTCACACTTCCTGAGGGTGTGTGAAAGATTATCAACTTCAGATTCTGATTCCATCAAGTTGTGTATCCTCTTCTTCTTTTCCTGCATCCTCATATGTTACTCATAAAGGTCGTGGTCATTTGCAGAGGTACATTTTTAACATTTTTTTTTTGTAGCTGGGAAAAACAAGCACATGGATTCATCTTTGGCTTGGAGGAGAAGGAACAAGGATGAGTGCTAAAAGAACCTAAGTATTTCATCACTGTTGCCTCCCCAGAATGCTGTGATCTTAGGTGGTTTCATGCATCGCCCTACAAAACTTACATGTACAGTCGTGTTGTAGGTAGCCAGACAGGTGCTAGATAGTGCAGAATTCTGTAGGCAATTGCAAGGAGCTTGGAGGAAGCCATTCTACATCCTATCATATATTTTCCGACAAGACTCTGACACCTCTACTTCTTTCCCTTCCCTAGCTAAATAATGCAAATTATTCCAAGTAATCATCATATGAAGTTATTCCCCCACAATCCTCAAATGCAGGAAATTTGTCATTTTTTCCACAAGTGCCTTCCCAGATCTTAGCATAGTTCCTAGTCCATATTAGATGCTCAGTACATTTTGGGAGTTCGAATCAGTTTCCTTATCATATCATCTTTGTTTTTATTTATTTTTGCTCACTCCGATTTTCCTTTGGCAGGATGTTGTTTTTTAAAAATTTCAAACTCAGCTCTCCGTCTCTCTTCACTTCTCATACAAAGGGAAAGAGAGAAGAGAGAGAGTTAGTTAGTTAGCTCTGGTTTCTTATGAAAAGAGGAACTCCGTCATGGTGGCCACAGCCAACTGATTCCTAATTAAATGAAGCATAGAATTGGGCCGCGATGCATTTGTTCTGATTCAAAAGTCATCTTTCCTTCCTGCCTGATGATTGTGTCTCTTTCAATGTCAGCACAATGTGGGCAGGGAGGAACTGTCTCTGCTCTGTTCCACTCCACACAGGGATAAAGGGTTGGAAGTGCAGAATGCTTTGTGATGAAGCGGGAGCCACTTGTTAGAGCGAGGGGGAAAAGCGACAATAATAGGAGACTGCCCAAATGGAAAGGATGGGATCACAGGCAGTCGTTCTTTCAGCAGCAGAAACTTTTCACTCCCCAAGAAGCAGGAAAGGAGCCAGCAGAGGTGATTAAGCTAGTGATCAGGATGAAGAGCCGCCCGAAATGCAGTCAATGTGCAGAAATGACTCAGCAGGCTCGCCGAGCTGGAGCTGAACCTGTGGCTCTGTGAACCAGCTTGAGCACTTCATCGCCTGGAATCTGCCAAGAACCAGGCTGTAGTTTATCTGTGGCAGTGGATGCTGATCGTCAGATATCCCAGTCATTCACTCACGCATTCCACAACTGTGGAGGGTGCTCCCTCTATGTGCCATACCGCCTGCTAGACAGTGGGGATTCATAGGTGATTAGGACAATCTCTTTTTCTAGAGGAGCTCCTAATTTAATGGGGAAAAGCAATACATAAAGCCAGAGTAAACCCTCCATAGCTGGTAGCTGTGTTTTCATATTGTATTTTCATCTTGTGGGGAACCCAAGCAAACATTCATTAGTAATGATTTCATATAACAACTCTGGGAGGTAAATTTTGTTTTTCTCTCTGTTTTTAGGTAGAAAGCTCTATGATCAACATTACCTCCAAGTCAGTGAAAAAGCTGAGTTTGAACCCATCTGGTTAAGAGGCAAGCACAAAGTATAGTTAGAACATAGGAGTGATTGACTCACCTTTTCTGAGAGCATTCAGAAAAATGTTTTCAAATAAGTGCTTTTTGATTTGGGTCTTGAAGTACAAGTAAGAGTTCAATCACAGGCAAAGGTTGACAGGAAGTCATTTCTTTCTTTTGTAACATGTAAGTGGGAGTGGCCATGGAAAATATTTCTGGATTTCTTTGTGAAGCCCAGTTAAGTAAGTTTTCATTGAGCAGGCTATTTTGATAATCTGATTTAGATTCAGTTTTATGGCTTTAAACAATATAGCTTTGGCTTCAGTCTGTTGGTCGCATTTTACTGACTTCTAAAACTTGAGGTATAATTGACATATAACTTTAGTTTTAGGTATACAACATAATGATTCAATATTATATTACAAGATGATCATTATAGTAAGTCAACATCCCTCACCATGCAGAGTTACAAATGTTTTTTCTTGTGATGAGAACTTTTAAGATCTACTCTCTTAGCAGTTTTCAAATATGCAATACAGTACTATTATTTTTATTTATTTATTATTTATTTTTGGCTGTGCTGGGTCTTCACTGCTTTGTGCTGGCTTTCTCTAGTTGCAGTAAGCAGGGGCTACTCTCTAGTTGTGATGCACGGACTTCTCATTGCAGTGGCTTCTCTTTTTTGCAGAGCAAGGGCTCTCAGGTGCGCGGGCTTCAGTAGTTGTGGCGTGCGTGCTCGGCAGTTGCCAGGCTGGACTCAGCGCAAGGAGGGATAGAATTTTCCTGTTAGCATACAAAGGACTAAGATATGATGAAGTTTGAGTGCTTTCAGAAAATAGGTAGAAATAGGTAGATGGATATTGAAAGAGAGACAGAGAGGGGGAGAGGGGAAGGGAAAGAAAAATGAGAACTGAGAATAGACTTTGGATGTCTGTGCATGTGAGGACCGGAGAAGGCAATGGCACCCCACTCCAGTACTCTTGCCTGGAAAATCCCATGGACGGAGGAGCCTGGTGGGCTGCAGTCCATGGGGTCGCTACGAGTTGGACACGACTGAGTGACTTCACTTTCACTTTTCACTTTCATGCATTGGAGAAGGAAATGGCAACCCACTCCAGTATTCTTGCCTGGAGAATCCCAGGGACAGGGGAGCCTGGTGGGCTGCCGTCTCTGGGGTCGCACAGAGTCGGGCATGACTGACGCGACTTAGCAGCAGCAACATGTGAGAACAGGCACCTACCTGTATTCGCTCTGTGTCCAGCTTCTAAAGCCCCCATTCCCTGGACCGTGAGAAAGATATGCCACATGCTAGATTGTGCTTTTTAAAAAAAATTATTTATTTTTGTCTGGGTCAGGTCTTAGTTGCGGCATGCAGGATCTTCACTGCAGTAAGCTGGCTTCTCTCTCATTGTCACAGGCGGGCTTAGTTGCACCTCGGCATGTGGGGTCTTCATTCCCCAACCAGGGATTGAACCTGCATGCCCTGCATTGGCAGGTGGACCCCTCCTGATTGTGCTTTTTTTTTGTGTGAATGAGCCACAGTGCCTTTCTGTCAAATATGGTTTGCACATGCACATACACACATCTGTCTAGCTGACCTTTAAAAGACTATTCTCTTTTAGAAGCTAAGCAAGCCTTTACTTTCTCCTGTTATACCAGCTTGCCTTTCCAAATAATCCTTGCTTCTACACTTCTTTCTATTTTACTCCTCATGCCCTCAATAGATGACAGCTAAATATGAATAAATATACCAGTCCCTCCAAATATGAATAAATATATGAGCCCTTCCAAATACAAGTAAGTACACTGGTCCTTCCAAATATGAATAAATATACCAGTCCTTTCAAACATAAACTGACATAAACTATGTGTGTGTGTGTGTGTGTGTGTGTGTGTGTGTGTGCGCGCGCGCGCGCGCTAAGTTGCTTCATTCGTGTCTGACTCTTTGTGGCCCTATGGACTATAGCTCTCCAGGCTGCTCTATCCATGAAATTCTGTAGGCAGGAATACTGGAGTGGGTTGCTATGCCCTCCTCCAGGGAATCTTCCTGGCCCAGGGATTGAACCTGAGTCTCCTGCATTGGCAGGCGGGTTCTTTACCACTAGTCCCACCTGGGAAGCATGGTATGTGTATATATAAAGCAGATTGAAAACACCTAATTAATTGAATCTGTTTCTTCCCACCAATGTCTAGGAATGGCTGAATTTACTGTCCAGGGACATCATGCCAGGGGCTGCAGGGACCTGGTTGTTCTTTGGTTCCCGTTTCCCATCACAGTGATCATGCTGTCTGCCTTTTGTCTCTTGCTGTTATCAGACAAGCCACCGCAGACCAAGCTGGATATGGGGAGCAGGCAGCACTGTCTGGTTAGACTCAAACATCCCTGGGAGTTGTACTCGCCCATTCTTTGCTGTAAATTGAAGCTTCTTTTCTTGGCATGATGAGCCCTAGACCTGGAATATGAGAGCAGCACATTGAGAGATATGGAAAAGAGGGCCAAATGTGTGTCTTTGTCCAGAGAAGAATCATTTGTCTATGCATTCTGCAATTATTACAGTTCTCAGCTCTGTGGTCTCGACCTGTTTAGGAACAGAGCACGCTTGGTTATAGTTTATATCTAACTTTAAATCCAGCTTTTCAAAAACTATGTGGATTTGGCAGCCAGAGTAGTAATTGAGTCAGATTTAATGTTTTGGTGTTTGATAAACATATTCTCTGGCTTAATGATTATCTCTCTGGTTGAGTGGATATTATTGCTTGACACTAATTTAATCAGATAATTATTTAGCTTGAAAAGATCCTACAGATGGCCTACTGCAATATCTTGTTGATCTTCCCATGAATATACCTCAGTTTACTCATTTGTGCACTAACCCCTGCCCCCAGGAGGTGCCAAATTTCACATGGCAGAGAGAGAACCTGTGGAGGAATTTGGTATTCAGTGGGAGGTGTCCACTTTATCCTGCATATAGGAATGATTATTTTTCATGACCTTCAAAACAGATTCTAAATAGATGTCCTTCTGTGCATTAGGGACGGAGCGTGCGTGCAGAGACAAGGAGTGGAAATGGATTGGGAAGTGAACCCAGAGCCCTGATCTTGAGTAGTTCTCTGCTTGGTTTGACTGTGGGGTCACTGCTTGAATGACCTAGAGATGCTGAAATTCTTTATTCTGGGACTCAGACCACAAAGAGAGTTTTTATTGTAACTCTTCTCTTCTGGTAATAATGAGAATGAAATATTAAGAGCTCTTCATTACAGGCCTTAGGGAAATACGCAAATATGTTACAACTTTCTAAAATATGTCCTGATTAAATATCTCATTTCTCCACTTCCATAATCGGGAGATAATAGACCAACTGATTGTGCTAAATGGATTCCAGCAAGCCTCACTGTCTTGTTCCATCAGGAGGGAATACTGATTTCTTCTCTGTGTCATCTTTGTCTACAAAGGAGAACTCATTTCTGTTATTCAATGTAAATTTCTTAAAAAAAAAAAAAGAAACCTAATAATCAAAGCTCTATTTCTGTTTTATATATGGATATCTTAGATACAGATATATGGATACGGGCTTCTGCACCTGCCCAGAGGAGAAGGGGGCGACAGAGGATGAGATGGTTGGATGGCATCACCAACTCAATGGACATGAATCTGAGCAAACTCCAGGAGACAGTGAAGGACAGGGAAGCCTGGCGTGCTGCAGTCCATGGGGTCGAAAAGAGTTTGACACAACTTGGCAAGTGAACAACAAATGGGCTTCCCGGGTGGTGCAAGTGGTTAAAGAACCTGCCTGCCAGTGTAGGAGACAGTCCATAGGGTCACACAGACTTGGACGTGATCGAAGAGACTTAGCACACACACATATATAGACACAGTTATAGATATGCTTTGACCCATAATGTTGTAAGTGTTTTTCTGGTTAGGGAGATTAAGGAATTTTTTTGCATCCTTCATAAGGCTTCTGTTTCTTTTGTTTACAATTTTTAATTGTTTTAAATTTAGTTTTTATTTTATATTATAGTTGATTTACGGTGTTGTGTTAGTTTCAGGTTGTACAGCAAAGGGATTCAGTTATACATATACATATATCCATTCTTTTTCAGGTTCTTTTCCCATATAGGTTATCACAGAGTATTGCATAAGTTCTCTGTGCTATACAGTAGGTCCTTGTTGATCATCTATTTTGTATATAGTAGTTTGTCTACATTAATCCCAACCTCCTAATTTATGTTGTGGTTTCTTGTAAACTCCCAGGTGCTTCCTATAACCAAATACCCGGGTAAAGGGTTCAGTTAAATTAGACAAGGATGGAGCACTTACATATGCCAAACATTGATCTGAGATCTGGGTATTTAAGGATGAACAAGTTATAGATGCTTAGTGTCAAGTGGTAAGACTATTATCTTTGCATGTAAGTCTTGTTTCATGCAATAGCAGTAAAAATATACATGAGGTTTTGAAGATGGAGAAATCACCTTTATTTGGAACATGCAAAATAACCTGGATGGGGTTTTATGGGCTCATCATCCATGGCTTTAAAGTTTATCATCCAGCAGTAGTGAAGGTGGTCATTCCATAGTGGGAACAGCATGTGCAAAGGAAGGAAAGCCTTTTAAAAGTTTGCATCGTGTGTTGTAAGGGCAAGAGAAGTCCATTAGGATTGCTGAAGTGTAAGAGTGGGACAGCATGGGGGCAGAAAGACCAGTGTAGCTCAGATCATGTAAATTCATGAAGACTGGTCAAGGAACCTGACCTTTATCTTTTCAGAAATGGGGAACGAATGAAGGGGAGCTAGGAAAAAAGGTTACTCCCGAGAGCTTCATTTTCCTCCTGTCCAGAGCTTTCCTACTTAGCCACAGGAATATGGGTGATCGTACCTCAGAAGGTATCTGCCAGCATTCATTAAGACCAATGCTTAATCTCAACTGACAACATCAATGTCAAAATCAGAGCTTGGAGCTGGCAGTATTTCAGCAGAGGAGTCTTTGGAACTTCCACGGACTGGTTCAATAAACAATCTTGCTGTGAAACACAAAGCTTGGAATTTAGAAGGGTTTTAGCTGGCACATCCACAGAGTCGCAGCCTCCTGTCCACTGACTAATTCCACTGTGAAATGTTGAAATATAGCTCTTAGCCCAAGAAAGCATGTAGGCCCCCATTTGCATGCAAATCGCTGCCATTCATGTGTGAACTACAGCAGGTAACAGCTCTGCCAGATGGAATAATTTGGGGTAGGGCCATCCTCCTTGCTAAAGGCCACAGGTATCCACACATGCGGCAGTGTACCTCATTCCTATTTTCCACATCATTCCCCTGGGGAATAATCATCTTAATAATGGGCATCAAGGCAAGGAACCTCCATCCCACCCTGTCATCATCTAGTAAACAAATGGTGCTAATTAGTGTAATACTGAGCTAAAGCAATATTTGATGCAATTAGAGAATTGAGTCATAGCTACTGAGAAGGATAACAGGGGACATGGTAAATTGATAAAGAAAACGCCCTTGGATTTTGAAAGGGTACAAAGAGCAGTTTTCAAAGGAAGACCACTGTGCTCTCAATCTCTGAAATTGTTAGGGGTGTGTGTCTCTCGGATCAGAGTGCTTTTTAAAAAATATTTATTTATTTGGCCACTTTGGGTCATTGGTGTGACATGCCGGATTTTCATTGCATCAGGCAGGATATAGTTCCTTGACTAGGGATTGATCCCAGGCTCCTTGCTCCAGTATTAACCACTGGACCACCAGGGAAGTCCCAAGTGCTTGAGTTTTTTTTTTAATTTTTAAAAAATTTATTTATTCTTGGTTGTACCAGGTCTTTGTTGTTTTGCTTGGGCTTTCTCTAGTTTCAGCCAACAGGGGCTACCCTTCGTTGCTGTTCATGGGCCTCTCATTGCGGTGGCTTCTCTTGTTAGGAAGCACAGGCCCTGGGGATGTGCTTGTGGCCCATGGGCTTTACTTGCTCCACAGCAAGTGGAATCTTCCCGGACCAGAGATTGAACCCATGTCCCCTGCGTTCGTAGGTGGAGTCTTATCCAGTGCACCACCAGGGAAGTCCCCAAGTGCTTGAATTTTAATCATAGCTCTACCTCTTACTAGCCAGGAGACTCTGAATGAGTGACTTGAACTTTCTTGTTTAGCTGCTGCTGCTGCTTCAGTCATGTCCGACTCTGTGCGACCCCATGGACAGCAGCTCACCAGGCTTCTCTGTCCACGGGGTTCTCCAGGCAAGAATACTGGAGTGGGTTGCCATTTCCTTCTCCAAATTCTTGTTTAGATAGGAAGTAAAGATAATAGTACATGGTTAGTTTTAATCCTTTTATAATCATGTGAGGTAGGTCTGATTTAAGTAGTTTTAACAAATTTCCTTATATGTAATAAAGCTTAATAGTAATAATAATTATGATTACTATTAATAAAATAACTATAGAAGCTGGTTGAATTCAATATATTTAGCCATGTATTTATCTCTCATAGCTCAGTCAGTAAAGAATCTGTCTGCAATGCAGGAGACCCGAGTTTGATTCCTGGGTCAGAAAGACCCCTTGGAGAAGGAAAGGGCAACTCACTCCAGTATTCTTGCCTGGAGAATCCCATGGACAGAGGAACCTGGCTGGCTACAGTCCATGGGATCGCAAAAGTTGGACACAACTTAGCAACTAAACCACCATTTATCCATGTAGTAGCTAATGTTGCTTTGGTAACACTGATTCACAGATCTGATTTCTCCAATAAGTAGGAAGTTCCTAAGGACAGAATCTGTGTCTTCTCTCCCTATGGTCAGTAGTTTGCTCAGCGATCTAAAACTTAGCAGGTGTTCAACAAACAGCTGTTAAATGCATATTTAAAAAAAATCTTTGGTGGTATTCGTTGTGTTGTATTCTTTCTTTCTCCACCTTCTTTTCTTCTCTTCTATCATTATCATCATTGTCATCATCATCCTCTTTTATCCTCTCTGTTTCCCACAACAAAGAAATAAAATGTGTCCCAGCGAGATTCATGCAGATAAAATGAAAGCAATGTTGCTGTTTAGTGGTGAAGTTGTGTCTTACTCTTTTGCGACCTCATGGACTGTAGTAGCCCACCAGGCTCCTCCGTCCATGAAATTTCCCAGGCAAGAATACTGGAGTGGTTGCCATTTCCTTCTCCAGGGGATCTTCTGACCCAGGGCTTAAACCCACATCCCCTGGATTGGCAGGCAGATTCTTTACCACTGAGCCACCCGGGAAACCTGAAAGTGATATCGCAGACATTCAAATGTCCTCTAGGGATACCTATCAGCTTGTGGATCTTTGATATTTTTCATTTGAATCTCCAGACTTTTTTATGATTTCCCAACTCTATTCTGTGGAGTAATTCTTTGGACTTCATTAATCAGTTTGCTTATTTTCTAGCTTCCTGTTGTATTCAGCTGATGAGGACCTAGGAGAGTAAGAGGAGAGTGAGGGTAGATTTCTCTCTACTAGGTTTAGCTGTATGTGGTGAGTTCTTGTCTGCATGCCCATATTTTAGGGTATGACATGTTTTAGGAAGAATGGGCAGCACAGTATGGCTGGATTATAGTGGATATTAGTGGGGTAATACCAGAACGCAGGTTGGACTAGATTAGCTTTGCAGAAGCTTGAATGTATATTAAGAAATTAGGACTAGACTGGGTCAGTATTTTTCAGTCTCTTTTTTTTTCTTTCACTGAAACTCTTTATTGAAAATTTTGTATTCAGAAGACAAATAAGTAACAAAGAAAAGGAGGTTCACTCTCAGTGAAAGCCAGGAGCCCTGCCTACTTTTTACACTCTACCAGTTGCTTCTTATTCAAAGGCAACTACACATCTACAAACTCCCTAGGATTTCAAAAAGCACAGTCTGAAAACCTGCTCTAGGTTAATGGGAAATCATTTGATCCATGTTTCAGAAAGAGTACCACCAACTATGGAGAGAGGAAGACCAGTCTATTGCTATCATGGAAGAGGAAGGTGATGAGGGCTCATAGTAAAGTTGTGATGGTGAAAGTGAAAAAGAGGGACAGATGCATAGTCAGGTCAGAGGTAGAGTCAGTGTGACATTGTGATGTCTTAAATATAGAGTGTAAAAGAAGTGGGAGTACCAAGATTGTCTGGGGTGTTCTCTTCAACTTAGATTGACTAGGAAATTCTGGGCAATACTAGGAAACAAGCATGAGAGAACTGTATTTCCCTTGTTACAGAGCAGGGGGCTGTCATGCTGACAATATAGAGGGCAATCCTCAAGAAAGAAAGAAAAAGCTCCCAGAAAGAGAAAGAGATGATGAATGAGTGTCTAGAATAGAACACAGTCCATTTTTCCATTATTCAAACATGAACTCCTTCAAATAAGACTCAAGCTGGAGAGCTCTAAAATCTTAATGGTTTGGAAAGGGTATAGGGGACCCTCCAAAATATTATAGAGTTGGGTTGTGTGTGAGATGATTGTGGGGAATGAC
Organism: Cervus elaphus; assembly: GCF_910594005.1. NCBI lineage: Eukaryota > Metazoa > Chordata > Mammalia > Artiodactyla > Cervidae > Cervus > Cervus elaphus. The sequence continues at coordinate 27,775,824 of NC_057818.1, forward strand.
AGGCAAAGTTTGAAACATGAAAGAGGTCAATTAAGAATGTATGAACAAGATATGAGTTCCCCAAACTGAAATACAGATTCTGAAATTTACCAAAGCCCATATACTAATTCATCATTTAAAAATGATTCAGGAGTTAATGGATACTTAAAGGGACTTAGCAAATGGATAAAACATCTCATGTCGGTATCTTTCACTCTTCTGAACACATCAAACATACACATGTTGCTTGTCCTTGACAACACAGGCAGCTGACTTATAAACCATTCCTTCCGATTGTCTCAGCAGCCAATGCCCTCAACCAATGGGCCTTCCTCTCATCTAATATGTCAGTAAAATCTATTGGCTCTGCCTTCCAAATGTCTTCTGAGTCTATAGACTTGTTTATATCCCTTCTGTTACCATTATCCTCTTTTCCCGGTTCAGTAACATGGCTTTCCTGTTCCACTCTTGTGTTTTCCCCTCCATCCTGCTCCCAACAAAATCCATTTTTCAAAGAGCTTTTGAAATGAGCTTTTGTTGTTATTGTTGTTCAGTTGCTAAGTTACGTCTGACTCTTTGTGACCCCATGGACTGCAGCATGCCAGGCTCCTCTATCCTTCACTATCTTCTGGAGCTTGTTCAGATTCATGTCCATTGAGTTGATGATGCTATCTAACCATCTCATCCTCTGTCACCTCCTTCTCCTGCCCTCAATCTTTCCTGGCATCAAGGTCTTTTCCAATGAGTCGGCTCTTCGCTTCAGGTGGCCAAAGTATTGGAGCTTCAGCTTCAGCATCAGTCTTTCCAGTGAATATTCAGGACTGATTTCCTCTAGGATTGACTGGTTTGATCTTGCATTCCAAGGGACTTGCAAGAGTCTTCTCCAACACACCAGTTTGAAAGCATCAATTCTTCAATGTTCAGCCTTCTTTATGGTCCAGCTCTCACATCTGTACATGACAACTGGAAAAACCATAGCTTAGACTATATGGATCTTTGTGGGGAAAGTGATGTCTCTGCTTTTAAATACACTGACTAGGTTGTCATAGCTTTCCTTTCAAGGAGCAATTGTCTTTTAAATTTTATTTATTTATTTTTGGCTACACTGGGTCTTTGTGACAGCTTTTTCCTAGTTGTGGCAAGTGGCAGCTACTCTCTAGTTGTGGTGCGTGGACTTCTCATTGCGGTGGCTTCTCTTGTGGAGCACGGGCCGTAGGGTGTGTGGACTTCAGTAGTTGCGGCGTGTGGGCTGAGACGTTATGATTCCTGGGCTCTAGCGCACAGCCTCAATAGTTGTGGCTCCTGGCCTCAGTTGCCCTGAGGCATGTGGAATCTTACAGCCCGGGGGTCGAACCCATGTGTCTTACATTGGCAGGCAGATTCTTTACCACAGAGCCACCAGGGACCCCCCCCTCCCCCCAGAGCGAGCTTTTAAAAATGCAAATCAGATTCTGTTACTTTCTTTCTCAACGCCTTTATTGCTTTCCCATACCTGGCCCCAGATTTCAAGGCTCTATACACTTTGACCCTACCTGGTTTTTAATTCCTTTCACTTTTGCTACCTCCACCCAAGACTACCTACAAGTCCTTGGTTGCTCCATCCTGACTACATTGCCTTTCTTGTTGCTCCTGAAATATACAGGAGTGGGCTTTTGTGGTAACTTTTTTCCTCTGTCTGGAATGTGATTTTCCTAAGTTGAGCTTCATCCCTCACTTTTTTCAGGTCCTTTCTCAAATGTTATACCAAGAGGCTTTCTTTGACTGCTTAACTAATGGTCTTGTTCCCTGTTCCCATTCCCAAGGCACCCCTTAATCCTTTCATGTTTCTTCATATACTTTTGTACCCTAGCAGTTGTATTTTATTTGCCAGCATGTATCTGTTTAAATGTAAGTCTTTGAGGGTGGGAACATTAGTCTTTATTGACTGTTGTTAAATCACCAAGACCTCATATGGTCCTTGGCACATGGTTGACAGTATATATTATTTGATGGTATTTTTTCTTTTTTTAAAATTGAACTATAATTGACATGTAATATTTTATTAGTTTCAGGCATATAACATATTGATTCAATGTTTGTGTATGGTATGAATTGATTATCATGATGTGTAGTAACCATCTGTCATCATACCCAGTTATTGCAATGTTATTGACTATATTCCCTATGCTGTATATTATGTTCCCATCATTTACTTATTTTGTAACTGAAAGGTTATACCTCTTAACCCCCTTCACTTGTTTCACCCAGTGTCACACCTCCCTCCCCTCTGGTGACCACCAGATTGTTCTCTCTACCTATGGCTTTGTTTTTGTCTTGTTTTATTTATTCATTTGTTTTGTTTTTTGGAGTCCATATGTAAGTGACATCATACAGTATTTGCCTTCCTCTGTCGGACTTATTTCATTTAGCATCATACCCTCTAGGTCCAAGCATGTTGTTTCAAATGGCAAGATTTCGTTATTTTTTATGGCTGAGTAATATTCCAGCATATATGTGTGTGTGTGTGTGTGTGTGTGTGTGTGTGTCTGTGTGTATCATGTCTTCTGTACCAGTTCAATGATCAATGGATGCTTAGGTTGCTTATATTTCTTGGCTGTTGTAAATAATACTACACCGAACAGAGGAGCATTTATCTTTTAGAATTAGTGTTTTTTTTTTTTTTTTATGGTAACTTGATATATTAATCAGCTGTCTGTCTTCCACCTTACATGTTTCTTCTCCTGATTCTTGCTTGAATATATGCTGATTATCTAACCTGCACCAAAGCAAAGCCTGCCCTCGACTCAAGTAATAAGATTTTTTCCAGTGTGGAGGAGAACTTCACACTTGTTTAGGAATTGGAGTGTCTGAATAGAATAATTTATTTTGCAGAATATTATGAAATCTGGATAAATCAGTTGTGAAATAATGGCATATATAACTGTGTGAAGAATTAGACATCATCATATATGCAGCAGTATACCAGAGTGTTTAAGGATAATTTCTAGAAGAAAGGGAACCTTAAATCTGTAAACATTCTCTTCAATGACTTATTAGGAATTTTTGCTGAGAATTTGAAGAAAAGGATCAGTTATTCTATGCCTGTTTTAGAATCTCTTGGACAACTTTGAATCATGGTGGTATGAGAATTATTATCAAAGGCATTAGAGTTCAAAAGAAGTCAGAAGGGGTTTTTCCCTTGATAGTTTTTAAAAATATTTTTTACAGATATTCTTTTTCCACTGTGGTGTATCCAGGATACAGTTCCCTGTGTTATACACTAGGACTTTGTTGTTTATCCATTCTAAATGTATTAGTTTGCATCTACCAACCCCAAACTCCTAGTCCTTTGATAAACTTTTTGAACCATTATACAGTTAACTTAAAGTTCTTTAAGAACTGATTCACTTACTCTTCATATGAATATTTTGATTCTATTTGATAGAAGTATCAAGGAAAAACATTTTTTCCTGATCTAAAGCTTAATTTTTCCTTTTCTTAATCTCATGCCATTACTCTTACTTCTATCTCCTTGTTCATATTACAATGAACATTTTCAGCCTTGCACACCTCAACTGTATTTCTGGATCTAGTGAATCAGATTAAATTATTCTGCCTCTCTCTTGGCTTTGTTTCATCCTTTCTCCTTATTCTTTCATGGTACTTTCTCCAGTTTAATTCCATATTTTCAGCATTAAAGTGCTCAGGGCTGAGTCTAGCAACTCATCTCAAGGAATGTATCGTGTCGTCGCTCAGTCGTGTCCGACTCTCTGTGACCTCATGGACTGTAGCCGACCAGGCTCCTCTGTCCATGGGATTTTCCAGGCAAGAGTACTGGAGTGGGTTGCCATTTCCTTCTCCAGGAGATCTTCCCGACCCAGGGATCAAACCCGGGTCTCCCGCATTGCAGGCAGACAGTTTACCCTCTAAGCCACCAGGGAAGCCCCAGGAATGTAATCAGATTACTTTATATAGTGTTTGCTGGCTGTCTGGTCATGCCAGGCATTCAGCCTGTTGCTTTTTGCATATACTGTCATATTAATCAGATAGCAATTCTGTGAGGTGTTATCATCATTCCCATATAAAATGAGCTGAAAAATTGAATCAGATGAAAGACTGGGTTCAAATCTCAGATCTGTCTTACTGAATCCAAATCTAAGGTTCTTTCTGCTCTACCATACAGCAGTAAGCCAGAGTTCTCTTTGGCAACCTTTTCACATTGTAAGCTAAGATCTAATTGACTTTTCACTTCATTTTCCATTTAGCTTTATTGAGATATAATTGATGTATACCATTGTGTATGTTTAAGGTGTACAGTGTGTTAATTTGATACTCGTATAGTTTTCAAAACGATTACCTCATTTATGCTAGCTAATACCTCCATCACATCACATAATTACCATTTCTTTTTTTGTGGTGAGAACATTTAAGATTCAGCAACTTAGCAACTTTCAAGTATGTAATGCAGTATTATTTACTTTACTTAGCTATACATTAGATCCCCAGAACATATAGCTTTTAAAATTTAATCTGATTAAAAAGTACATGGAAAAACTGAATAGATATTTTCCCAAAAAAGTCATATAAATGGCCAATATGTATAAAAAAGATATTCAGTATCACTAATTGTCAAGGAAATGCAAATCAAAACCACAATGAGATATCACCTCATTGAGATCAAGAAGACAAGAGATAAGAGGTGTAGGTGAGGATGTGGAGAAAAAGGCGTCCTTGTGCCCAGTTGGTGGGAGTGTACATTTGTGTAGCTAGGATGGAAATAAGTACGGAAGTTCCTAAAAAAAGTTAATTACTACCATATGATCTGGCAATCCCACTTCTGGGTATATATCCAAAGAAAATGAAAACAGGATCTGAAAGAGATATCTGCACTCCTGTGTTCATTGCAGTGTTATTTATAATAGCCAAGATATGGAAACAGCTCTGTGTCCATCAGTGGATGACTTTTCACTGTAACTCCTGGATTTGCTTTATTTTTTAAAAAATAATTAATTTATTTATTTTACTTTACAACATTGTATTGGTTTTGCCATACATTGACTTGAATCCTCCATGGGTGTACATGTGTTTCCCATCCTGAAACTCCCTCCCACCTCCCTTCCCATCCCATCCCTCTGGATCATCCCAGCGCACTGGATTTGCTTTAGAAATAATGCCTTAGAAGGTTTTTAGTTGATGATGTCATAGACATTAGTTATTATTTCCTCTGTCAACTCTCACCCTCCCCCATTCCTGCTCTCAACTCTTAAATTTTCCATGGTGCATTTTTGGTTGTTTGCTTGTGTCTACATGTCTAACTTCTCTGGATTTCTTTTGATAATTTAATAGTCTTTATCACTGTTTGCAGTGCCTCCTCATACATTACTATTTGTGAATTTCATTAGCAAGTTATTTGCTCCCTCCTTCAGGTCATTAATGAAGATGCCAAATGAAACTCAATCCATCAATCCCTGTGCCACCCCAGTAGCAAACTAGGTACTCAGAGTTTTATGATTATTTCTTGTTCATGACTCTTGAGCCAGTTCCCAAATCAGCTGAGAGTACTCATAGCCAAGCCAGTTTCAATTAATTCTGCAAGGAGAAATTTCATGAGCTAAAGTAGCACCTGCTTCTCTAAAACTAAGATGAATCACTTGCATTCCCTTAACCTACTAAAATTAAAGTTGTGTCCAAGTAGCAATTATGGACCATTTCTCTGATGATATTAAATCTTTTCTTTTTTGAATTTCTCTTTAGCTCATATTTTTCTTGACCAGGAACTGTCTTAAATGTCTATTTTTCAGTTCCATGTTTAAAAACAAGTATGAATACATATGCTTTTGACTTTATAGGTTTATGTAATAAAAATTGCATAATTTTTTTTTTAAGGTAGAAGAACTTTTTATTCTGAAATTTTTTTTTTATTAGTTGGAGGCTAATTACTTCACAACATTGCAGTGGGTTTTGTCATACATTGACATGAATCAGCCATGGAGTTACATGTATTCCCCATCCCGATCCCCCCTCCCACCTCCCTCTCCACCCGATTCCTCTGGGTCTTCCCAGTGCACCAGGCCCGAGCACTTGTCTCATGCATCCAACCTGGGCTGGTGATCTGTTTCACCATAGATAATATACATGCTGTTCTTTCGAAACATCCCACCCTCGCTTTCTCCCACAGAGTTCAAAAGTCTGTTCTGTACTTCTGTGTCTCTTTTTCTATTTTGCATATAGGGTTATCGTTACCATCTTTCTAAATTCCATATATATGTGTTAGTATGCTGTAATGTTCTTTATCTTTCTGGCTTACTTCACTCTGTATAAGGGGCTCCAGTTTCATCCATCTCATTAGAACTGATTCAAATGAATTCTTTTTAACAGCTGAGTAATATTCCATGGTGTATATGTACCACAGCTTCCTTATCCATTCGTCTGCTGATGGGCATCTAGGTTGCTTCCATGTCCTGGCTATTATAAACAGTGCTGCGATGAACATTGGGGTGCACGTGTCTCTTTCAGATCTGGTTTCCTCAGTGTGTATGCCCAGAAGTGGGATTGCTGGGTCGTATGGTAGTTCTATTTCCAGTTTTTTAAGAAATGTCTGCACTGTTCTCCATAGTGGCTGTACTATTTTGCATTCCCACCAACAGTGTAAGAGGGTTCCCTTTTCTCCACACCCTGTCCAGCATTTATTGCTTGTAGACTTTTGGATAGCAGCCATCCTGACTGGCGTGTAATGGTACCTCATTGTGGTTTTGATTTGCATTTCTCTAATAATGAGTGATGTTGAGCATCTTTTCATGTGTTTGTTAGCCATCTGTATGTCTTCTTTGGAGAATGTCTGTTTAGTTCTTTGGCCCATTTTTTGATTGGGTCATTTATTTTTCTGGAATTGAGCTGCAGGAGTTGCTTGTATATTTTTGAGATTAATCCTTTGTCTGTTTCTTCATTTGCTATTATTTTCTCCCAATCTGAGGGCTGTCTTTTCACCTTACTTATAGTTTCCTTTGTTGTGCAAAAGCTTTTAAGTTTCATTAGGTCCCATTTGTTTATTTTTGCTTTTATTTCCAATATTCTGGGAGGTGGGTCATAGAGGATCTTGCTGTGATTTATGTCGGAGAGTGTTTTGCCTATGTTCTCCTCTAGGATTTTTATAGTTTCTGGTCTTACATTTAGATCTTTAATCCATTTTGAGTTTATAAAAATTGCATAATTTTCAAGTAAGCATTATGTAATAAAAAATGTACAGGTTTTGGAGTCAGCAGTCTTAAGTTTAAATCTCTGCTGCCCTACTTCTTAGTTGTATGGTTTTGGACAAATAATAACTCCTCCTTGTCAATGAAAACCTCAGAATAATGTAACAGTGTAATAAAATTCATAAAAATAACAAAAATTTAGGGATAGTAATTCCTGTCTTTCTGTTTTTCAGAATTTTCATGAGGATTAGAATTGATGAAATGTAACAAATACTCAACAAAAAGTAGCCATTATTGAATTGAAAGTTTTTCCTTCATTTACAGAGATTTCTGGACCTACTCACGTACTCTTATAATTGTGTTCTATAAATTAATTTGAAAGTAGTCAAAAGTCCAATAAGAAAAGAACAAGAAAGTTTAATATGAAAAAAGATCAACCTCACTAGGAATTAATGTATTTCAAATTTAAAAAATGAGGTTTTATTTCATACTCACAAGACTTACAAAAATTTCATTGACCAGGACTTATTTTCAAATTGGCAAAGATGTAAGTGGTAAAAAAACGTGCACACACTGTTTATGAGAATGTAAAAATCTATCACTTTTCTCGGTATTTTAAACTGTTTTCCAAAGTTGAATATCAGTATGACTTTATAAACTTTCAGTACTAGGGAATCTCAGATATATATGAAGAGTTCATTATACAAGGTGTTCACTGCAGTACTGGTTATAACTGTGAAGAAGTAAAAATAAGTAACTTACTAGAATGGGTAAATGGATGTATGTATCGATAGCATATTCATTACTGGAATTCTATGAGTTAGGAGTTTATGAGGCTGCATGTGGTAGAGAGCCAACTACTGTACCTTAACTGAAAAGAGATTTTGCTTTTCCCACTTAACGTGAGGGCTTCCCTGGTGGCTCCGATGGTAAAGAACTCACCTCTATGCAGGAGACCTGGGCTCGATCCCTGGGTCAGGAAGATCCCCTGGAGGAGGGCATGGCAACCCACTCCAGTGTTCTTGCCTGGAGAATCCCATGGACAGAGCCTGGAGGGCTACAGGCCGTGGGGTCGCAAAGAGTCGGACATGACTGAGTGACTACACACACACCCACACCCACACCCACACCCCCCCCCCACACGCACACACATGCACACACACACACACACAGAGACACAGACACACACCCATACCCACGCAGACACACACACACGCACACACAGACACACACACACACACAGACACACACGCACGCACACACATGCACACACAGACACACACACGCACACACACACATACATACACACACACACGCACGCACACACACACACACACACACACACACTATGAAGTCCAGAGGCAGGACTACCTGTAGCTGCTATGGTGGCTCCACAAGGCCATCAAGGATCTAAACTTCTACTTAGTATGATAATTTCTAGGTCCGTCCAGGTTGCTACAAACAGCATTATTTTATTCTTATTTATGGCTGAGTAATACTCCATTGTATCTATGTACCACATCTTTTTTATCCATTCCTCTGTTGATGGACATTTAGGTTGCTTCCATATCTTGGCTATTGTAAACAGTACTGCAGTGAACATTGGTGTGCATGTATCATTTTGAATTATGGCTTTCTCTGGATATATGCCCAGGAGTGGGATCGCTGGATCATATAGTAGTTCTATTTTTAGTTTTTTAAGGAACCTCCATAATGTCCTTCATAGGGAGGTTGTACCAATTTACATTCACACCAGCAGTGTAGGAGGGTCCCCTTTTCTCCACACCTTCTCCAGCATGAGACTTTTTGATGATGGCCATTCTGAGTGTAAGGTGATATCTTGTTGTAGTTTTGATTTGCATTTCTTTGATGATTAGCGATTTTGAACATCTTTTCATGTGCTATTTGGCCATCTGTACATCTTCTTTGGAGAACTGTCTAATTAGATCTTCTGCCCATTTTTTCATTGGATTGTTTATTTGTTTTTAATAATGAGCTGCATGAGCTGTTTGTATATTTTGGAGATTAATTCTGTGTTGGTCGCTTTGTTTGCAAATATTTTCTCCCATTCTATGGGTTGTCTTTTTGTTTCGTTTGTGATTTCCTTTGCTGTGTAAAAGCTTTTAAGTTTATTTAGGTCCAATTTTTTAATTTTGTTTTTATTTTCATTACCCTAGGAGGTGGACCCAAAAAGATATTGCTGTGATTTATGTTAAAGAGTGCTCCGCCTCTGTTTTCTTCTAAGAGTTTTATAGTATCAGCTCTTATATTTAGGTCTTTAATCCATTGGGAGTTTATTTTTGTGTATAGAGTTAGAAAGTGTTGTAATTTCATTCTTTTATGTGTTAACTGTCCAGTGTTCTGAGCACCACTTATTGAAGAGACTATCTTTTTTCCATTGTATATTCTTGCCTCCTTTGTCATAGATGAATTGACTATTCTAGAGCAATCCCAAGCAGACTTTGCTCAGTTGCATTAGCTAGAAATTTAACTGCAAGAAGCTTGGGAAACATTGATTGATTTTTCAGGGCACATGCCTACATTGAAAACAATATTATGTCTCTCTTAGAAAGAAAAAAGGCAAGGGCATGTATCGTGGCTCAACTACTGGCGATGTCTGACCACTCTATTTAGCAGCTGGAAAAAAGAGAACTTTATTTGAATTTATCAATCTGGATAGACCTCAGAAGCATAGTTTGAGTGAAAAATCTAAGGAATAGAACAACACCCATGATAAAATACAGTTTATGTGATTTATTTTTTTTTAAAAGGCTACACACAAAGTAATACTGTCTGTTGTTTATGGATGGGTTTCCCAGGTGGCTCAGTGGTAAAAGAATCCACTTGCCAAGCAGGAGATATAGAAGACTTGGGTTCTATCCTTGGGTCAGGAAGATCCACTGGAGGAGGAAATGGTAACCCACTCCAGTATTCTTGCCTGGGGAATCCCATGGACAGAGGAGCCTGGTTGCCTACAGTCCTTGGGGTCTCAAAGAGTTGGACACAACTGAGCGACTGAGTATGCATACACGTTGTTTATGGATAGGTATGTATGTATTAAAAATGCAAAAACGTATCTGGGAAAGCCATACAACTTGGGAGAATAGGAGAAGGGAGTAAAGCAGGGCTAGCTACAAGGGAGGTTTCAATTGTTTTTTTAATGTGTGACTTCTAAATGAAAGTTCTAAAATTAAATAAGGTAAATAATATGAACAGTTTCTGAAATTATGTATTTAAGAGTTTGCTTCTAAGTTATTTGAGTTGAGTCTCATCTTCCAGGTGCCTAGCTGCAATGGCTTTCTGTTTTCTGAATCTTTTCTGTTCCAGTCTTCTTAGATATAAAAGAATCGACCCTGAGGTGACAATTAATTAAATTGATATAATTATTTTCTGAGAATGAAATCTGTCATTCAAAACCCGTAATAAATATTTTGAAGAAAAAAATAATAAGAAAACATAAATAGGAATTTGCTTTTGGCAATCTATTAAAATATTTACTTTTGTGTAAGGATGAAATAGTTCCTTATGTTATCCAATGCCCTCGCATTCTGAAATTCTTAGGGAGGAAATTACAAAGATGAAAACTAAATGGCATTTGATACAAGGATACAATTGAATCTTTTCTTAGTATTATATGTTGTATTATAAAACTGTTATGAAAATACATTGTTACACAAAAGTGATAAATCTATAAAATTCTTTCCCAATCCTAAACCAAGTTTAGAGCTTAAAATATCTACTGAGCAATAATGAGATAATAAAGGCCAGCATAATTGATAAAAAACTTTCATTTATGCTGAGATTTACCTTTATAATTTCTACCATTTGATTATACATTTATTCGGTAAGCTTTGATTAAACATCTTTTATATATGAGGACTTTGCCAGATACGAGGAGTTCTGATACTACACAATTATTACTCTGGCATTTAAGAAGTTAGTGGAGAACATGGACATGTAAAAAAATGCCATAAAAGTATGAAAAAAATAGGAAAAAGTATGAAAAAAATGTTATTAACAGAATCAGAGACCCCTGCCTACCACTGGGATGCTGTGCTGTGCTTAGTCGCCCAGTCAGGCCCTGCAGCCCGCCAGGCTCCTCTGTCCATGGGATTCTCCAGGCAGGAATACTGGGGTGGGTTGCCATGCCCTCCTCCAGGGGATCTTCCCAACCCAGGGACTGAACCCAGGTCTCCCTCATTGCAGGCGTATTCTTTACCATCTGAGCCACCAGGGAAGCCCATTGGATGGGATGATGCAAAGTCTTAATTTGTTTAGTTTCTGAATCAATTAGTCTAGACACCAGCAGGAAGTGTATGGCACACTCAAAGCAGGATAATTTGAGGTCGGTTGAATAAAGGACCATTTTCAAAGTGTGGCCAGGAAATAAAGACGCTGCAAGGCATAGTGGGTGTGTACCACCTTTAAGTTCAATGTGAGAAGGGAGAAGAAGTGGTCAGTCTCCTACCCCCTCAGACCTCCGGTCAAGGCTCTCCATTCTGAATGTAAGCAGAAGTCATAGGGCCTGGCCACTGATAGGTGTCCTGCATGTAGGTGACCCTTTTAGGAAAGAAAATTGGTGGGGAAGGGTGAAGATGGGGCAAATACAATACCTGGTCATATGGTTTTAGGTGGCTTTAGACAAATAAGAAGCTCCCTGGGAAACTTTGCAGTGGGGGAGATAGGCTATAGGTGGGCTAGTCTGGGTCAGGATATCGTACACAGTTGTGAACAGAAGAATGAAAGAGAAACTTTTGTTTCTGGGTTTAATGTGGTTGAGATTTAGGGAGTGTATTGTGTACTGGGATGTGTTAGCCTCATTAAGGAAGATAATCCCTCTTTTCCATTCAGGGTGAAATGCAATGTCGAAATGAAATGGTCCGATTCTCTGAGTGATTATGAAGTGTACATTCACTTTATGCCATGGTACTATAGAATATTGTATTATAGATTTTAGTTCTTTCTTTTGAAAAAAAATTTTATTTATTTTTGGCTACATTGGGTCTCAGTTGCAGCACATGGGCTCTTTCATTGTGGCAAGCTTCTACATGGGCTCAGTTGCACTGTGGCATGTAGGATCTTAGTTCCTGGATCAGGGATAGAACCCATGTCCGCTGCACTGCAAGGCAGATTCTTAGCCGCTGGATTTCCAGGTAAGTCTTTCGGTTCCCTTTCTTTGGCCCCCTTTCTGAATTCTGTTGATAAGTTCTTGTGGTGAGTTTGTTAACTGTTGGTGAGTCTGTTAACTGTTGTAGTTTCAGTATAATGATGTAATGATAAATAGAAAATATGTCAGGATAACAGTTGTAATACTAAATGACAATATCTGTGATTTCTACTAGTGACAGAGACAGTTGAATGAAATGTTAAAATTCACTTGGAGGCTAACACAAATTGAGATGTCATTTTTCCCATACAAGTTTGTAACTACTGATAGTCTGTGGACCTCACATTAAAAAGTCCCATTTTAAAATTCATTTGCAGTATCTTTGAACATATCAACTGAATTTTACAGTCATTCAATTCATTAAACATAGGGTGAATGGATATCTTATGCCAAATGTTGTGCTAAGGAGATACATACTGAGGGAAGTTTTTCTTTTTTAACACTTCAGAATTCTGCGGAAAAATGCAATTATTCCCAAATGACTAGTCACAAAGCATTAGAATACAATAACTAAAGATTTCATCTATTACTTCATTGAGGTAATTCATAACAGAGTGATACTCATGGAATCATATACTGTATTTAATGTAATAAAAAATACAAACTGCTAAATTGCTACATTGAAAAATATAACCTTTTTATGACAGAAGTTTAGCCAATTATAGTCATTGTTAATTCTTACAGTTGGACACAAGTCATGCCTTGTTTCAGGGACTCAACTGCAAAGATTATTAATATCTTCCATTAAATGTTGTTACAGATGTATTACATTTAAACACTTTTTGTTGAACTGAAATGTAAATAAACACAAGTGCACATGACATAAACGTCCAATGAAATTTCACAAACTAAATATACCCAAGAAGCAGAATATGAAAGTGCTCCAGAAGCCCCTTGTTACTCCTTCCCAAACAGTGTAGCCTCCTCAGTGTCCTTGACATCTAACAGCATGCATTCATTTTTACCACCATTGGTAGGGGTTTGGATAATATGAATGTTGCTGTTGTTCATTCACTGAGTCATGTCTGGCTGCAACCCTCTGGACAGCAGCACACCAGGCTTCCCTGTCCTTCACTATCTCCCAGAGTTTGCTCAGTATGAGCAGTAGTGAGCATTCTAATGCATATCTTTTGGTGAATATATATGAACACGTCTATTGGGTATATACCCTGGAGTGGAATTACTGAGTTATATAAAATGGGTAAGTTCAGTGTTAAAAGATACTTCTAAATATTTTTCCAAAGTGATGGTAGCAATTTATACATCTACCAGAGGATCTTGATTGTTCCAAATTCTAGTTAAGACTTGGTATTTTCTATCATTTTAATTTTAGCTGTTTAAATGTATGTAGTATGTTGTTTTGTGGTTTTAATTTGACTTCCCATTATGATCAGTGAAGTTTATGATCTTTTACTATGTCTATTGCTCATTTGACTCTTCCTTTTTGAAATTTCTGTTCAATAATTTGTCTTTCTATCCAGCTTTCCTCATTGTTAGCATCCTTTATTGGTTATATGTATTGCAAGGATCTTCTGTCTTCTGTGGGTTACCCTTTACTCTGTTAGTAGTATATTTTGGTGGAAAGATATACTTAATCTTATTACAGTCCAATTTATCTTTTATAAATTTATGGTTAGTACTCTTGGTGTCTTGTTAAAAAATGTTTGCCTGCATTTAATATCATTAGGATATTGTAGGGAATTCCTTGGTGGTCCAGTGGTTAGGACTCCATGCTTCCACTGGAGAGATCCTGGGTTTGATCCCTGGTTCTATTTCTGCTTTACTGACTATGCCAAAGCCTTTGACTCTGTGGATCACAATAAGCTGTGGAAAATTCTGAAAGAGATAGGAATACCAGACCACCTGACCTGCCTCTTGAGAAATCTGTATGCAGGTCAGGAAGCAACAGTTAAAACTGGACATGGAACAACAGACTGGCTCCAAATTGGGAAGGCTGTATATTGTCACCCTGCTTAGTTAACTTATGTGCACAGTACATCATGAGAACGCGGACTGGAGGAAGCACAAGCTGGAATCAAGATTGCCGGGAGAAATACCAATAACCTCACATATGCAGATGACACCACCCTAATGGCAGAAAGTGAAGAAGAACTAAAGAGCCTCTTGATGAAAGTGAAAGAGGAGAGTGAAAAAGTTGGCTTAAAGCTCAACATTCAGAAAACTAAGATCATGGCATCTGGTCCCATCACTTCATGGCAAATAGATGGGGAAAAACAGTGGAACCTAGCAGACTTTATTTTCTTGGGCTCCAAAATCACTGCATATGGTGATTGCAACAATGAAATTAAAAGACACTTACTCCTTGGAAGGAAAGTTATGACCAACCTAGACAGCATATTGAAAAGCAGAGACATTACTTTGTCAACAAAGGTCTGTCTAGTCAAAGCTATGGTTTTTCCAGTAGTCATGTATGGATGTGAGAGTTGGACCATAAAGAAAGCTGAGCACTGAAGAATTGATGCTTTTGAACTGTGGTGTTGGAGAAGACTGTTGAGAGTCCCTTGGAGTGCAAGGAGATCCAACCAGTCCATCCTAAAGGAAATCATTCCTGAATATTCTTTGGAAGTACTGATGCTGAAGCTGAAACTGCAATACTTTGGCCACCTGATGTGAAGAACTGACTCATTTGAAAAGACCCTGATGCTGGGAAAGGTGGAAGGTGGGAGGAGAAGGGGACGACAGAGGATGAAATGGTTGGATGACATCACAATGGACATGAGTTTGAGTAAACTCCTGGAGTTGGTGATGGACAGGAAGGCCTGGTGTGCTGCAGTCAATGGGGTCGCAAAGAGTCAGATATGACTGAACAACTGAACTGACCTGAACTGGGGAACTTTGATCCCTCAAGCCACAAGGCAATGCCAAAAAAACAAAGATGTTCTATATTTTCCTCTAAGATCTTTATTATTTTAGACTTTTATACATAGGTCTGCAGTTTATCTTGATTTTATTTTCAGGCTTATTTGAAGTAGCTAAGAAAATGTATGTTTTTTCCATATGGATGTCTAATTAACCTAGAACCAGATAAAAAAAATTCCCATTGTATCTCATGTAATCATAGAAGTCTATTTTTGGACTCATTCTGTTCCACTGGTTATTTTATCTATCCTTGTGCTAAAACCGCACTGTCTTAATTACTAGAGCTTTACACTGAGCCTTCATATATGGTAGAATAAATCCTCTGGCTTTGTTCTTTTTCTTCAAGATTTCTCAAGTGCACTACTCTTTAAATCAGACAGAATAAAAAATTCTATTTTCAGAGGATGGAGCAGTCCAGACTAGACAACTATTTGGATGAAGAATTATATCAGCAGGCAGATAATCATAGAGAATCCTTTACACTACATCTAAGAGAGAACCATTTCTGTAGAAATCTGTAACCAGAATTTAGATAAAGTGTGATATAACAGGGAGCTCACAGACTTTGAATTAAAATTTGGTGGAAAACACAGTACTCACTAGGTCTCTGATGCAGATCCAGCAAATAGTTACTTAGTACACACTATATGCCAAGTGAGAGTCTGCATTTCTGCAGCAATCGATGATTGACTTCACTAACTTCTGTGATCCCCAATTTCCTCTTTTGTAGGGTAAAATATTATAAAGATATATTCTAATATCCCACAGATTATATCCTTGTCTCATAAAATGATTAAATAGTAGACTTAAGCTATAGAAATTGACTCTGACCACAGTGGAATTTGTTAGGGAAATACTGGCTGATTCATTACATCAATGAAAGTTTGAAGAAAAAGACATTAAGAAAGATGAAAGTCAAGATAGCTTAAGTGGAACTCTCCTGGTGGTCCAGGGGTTTAGATTCTGTGCTTCCACTGCAGAGGACTTGGGTTCAATCCTTGGTTGGGAAACTAAGATCCCACATGCCTTGTGGAGAGGCCAAAAATTAAAAAAAAAAACAAAACAAAAAACTCAAGAGAAGGAACTTATAGAGAAACCAAGTTCCCTAAAAACAGAGGCTGAGGCAAGATTTAAGTGACAGTAATTTATTGGAAGTTCAAATCCCAGGGCAGAGAGAGAAAAGGAAGTGAGGCTGGAATGGATGGGGAACAAATGCAAAGTGATGCATTACTGTGTGGCCACTGTTTCACGATGAGTCACAGGTGGTCACTCAGTAGGTACATCCACTAAGCTGTGTGGAACGGATGGCTGGACACTCTACACAAAGCAACTGGGCTCCAGTCTCATGCAGTAAAGACAGAGGAATTTGCCTGCCAGCTCCATCCCATCTCTCATTTCCCATTGGTCAAAAGGTAGAGGAGACAGCTTCTCTACCCTTCTAGATTAGATCACCCAGTCCCTTCATCTTGTCCTCCAGGCCCTGGGACTTAGGCTTCATCTGAGCTCAGGAAGGTCAAGAGGAAACAGAGCATGAGGCAGTGGGGCCATATGCCCTGCATGGAATTAAGACCCTGGTAGCAACCGAGGTGGAAAAAAGTAACCAGAAGCCTAGGACATACATCAGGTGGGAAGAATCTTAATGAGGTACATATGATGGGTCCTAAATACATGAACTTGGTAGGCAGCAATTCTTCAAAGTAAGGGTTGCAGCATGGACAAAAATCAAACCAAGTTAAGTAGCAAACAAATATAGTCTTTTGTTTTTGGCTCATCAAAAGACTGCTCTTAATAGCTAAAGCAAAACAAAACAAAAAACCCAACAAGATTGAGTGATGGTAATGATTTGAAGTAGCTGCAACTCTTACATATTGATGTGTGTATAAAATGGTACAGTCCTTTACAAAAGAGTTTGGCGGTTTTCTTTCCTTTCCTTTTATTTTCATTGAAGTGTAATTGACCTACAACACTATGTTAGTTTCAACATGGTGTACAACATAGTGATTAGAAATTTCTATACATTACAAAATGATCATCACAAGAAGTCTAGTTACCGTCCATCCCCATACAAAGTTATTACAGTATCGTTGTCTATATTCCCCATGTTGTACATTTGTTCCCCATGACTCCTTTGTTTTGTAACTGGAAGTTTGTACCTCTTAATCCCCCTTACCTATTTCACTCGTCCGTTTATTCCTCTCACCTCTGGCAACCACCTGTTTGTTCTCTGTATTTATGAGTCTGTTTCTGTTTTGCCGTGATTGTTAATTTGTTTTGTTTTTAGATTCCACATATAAGTGCAATCATATAGTATTTGTCTTTGTCTGAGTTATTTTACTTAGGACAGTATGTTCTAGGTTCATCCACGTTGTCACATGTGGCAAGATTTCACTTTTTGTTTATGGCTGAGTAATATTCCATTCTAACTTCCTCCCCTCCCCCCATATATCACATATCTTCTTTTATAAATTCATTTATTCATGGACATTTGGATGGCTTCTGTATCTTGGCTATTGTTTTCTATGCTAGTCTTCAGGTTGTTTTCATTGATAGTCGCTCCATAATTAGTTGTAATTTGGGTGTGCCCATGGGAAGAGGTAAGTTTGGGGTCTTCCTACTCTGCCATCTCGGTCATTCCTTTGTGTTTGTTTCTGGAGTGTATATTGACTGGTGTGTGCTCCACTGAAATGGGCAGTTTCTTAACCAGTTAAATACCTTCTACCATATGACCCAGCAATTCTATTCCTGGTTATTTTTACCCAAGAAAAGTGGAAATATACGCTCACAAGAGGTTTACACACAAATGATCACTGAAGTTTTATTCATGATAACCAAACTGTAAATAACAACAGATGAATAGAGAAATAATCGAGGTGGTATTACAGTGGATTACTACTCCGCAATAAAGAATGAACCACTGATACGTTTAACAGCATAGGTGAGTGTTAGAATAATTAACTAAACGAAGGAAACTAGACACAGAAGAGTACATATTTTAAGATTTAGAGCAGGCAAAACTAGTCTGTAGCCACACAAGTCAGAATGAGTGATTCTCTGGAATGGAGGAGAGGATTGACTATCCTGGGGCATGGGGGAACTTTCTGGTCCTGGAAATGTTTTGTACCTTGATTGAAATGGTAGCTACATGGTCGTGTACATGTACCAAAACACATTAAGTGTGGATACGTTTTATTTAAAGCAAATTATAACTCAATCAAATTGATTTAAAAATACTGCTCTTAAACATGAGTCAGTCTACTCTACACTGTAGGACAATCTACTCAGAATGCTGGCCACTAATGCCAACTGAAAAAGTCTGTCTGCCTGGTCTTCTCATTTGTCTTTATCACAGATTGAGGGCAGGAGGAAGGGCTAATGTGCACAGCACTTGGCTGATTCCTTTGTCCCTTGCCCATTCATCTGTGTACTGCAGCTTTGTGGAACTCAGGCAAACCTCTCTCATTGCTCCGTACCTGAATATTTGGGCTCGTGAAAGTTTCTGAAAGACTATCGTCTCCCGTGCACAGTACTCTTAAGTTTCTTTCTGATTTGTCCCTTGCTTATTAGCATTCCTCTTTCCGTCTTTTACACCATCTTGAATGTGTTGTATCATCATCAGTCTTCCCTCTTTTTAGCCTTGTTTTTCTTCTCAGCTTTGAAATCCTCCAGTATATTTTGAGTGGGAGACACTTGGGAGGGGCCGAGGCATAAAGAGGAGAAAGTGAGTCTCCGAGGACAGGGACAGCGCCCCATTTTATACCCGAGCCTGGTTTCTGAGTCTGAATCAGAGAGAAATAAACGGAGATCCAAACCCCTTCTGGGTGGTGTGTTTGCTTTGCGAGATCATTTGCAGGGTGTCATCTCAGCTCTCTTGGATTGCTGCAGTTTCCTACAGATTCTGGTAATGGCTTCGTTCTCTCAGTTTCCAGGCTTCCTTTGAGTTCTGATGTCTTTCTGAGTCTTTGTAAGTATTACAGTAGCATATTTTGAGATATCGATATATAGACTGCTAACTAGATGCAGTTTTTACACTGGCAAATACACTTTCATTTACTTTTTAGGAGTCTCTTTAAGGAGGGTGACATTCTTCAGCAAGATTTATTCTAACCTAAATGTATGCTGGCTGCTCTGGGTCTTCACTGCGAGTAGCGGGCGCCACTATTTTGTCAGCTTGAAAATCTCTACTTGTGCTTGCCGGCTCTCCCACTGTCATTTCTAATCAGCCTGGTACTCCTTTCAATGCCTATATCTGTGTAATTACATTAATAGGATGATGTCCTGGAGGATTTCATCTGTGTTCTATCTTGAAAGTGAAAAATCTTGTGAGTCCCTATTTCTCATGAAGCCACCTTCAAAGGATTGATCATATGCACATTTTCTTAGACTTTATCAGCTTATAAAACATTGCTACAGTGAAACTGATACTACCGTCACTTTGCAGAGGAGTAATTGGCTTTCTTTGAAAAATCTAACCCAATTCTTATTTTAGATAAATGGAAAGTGAATTTAGAAACGTGTATGTACAGGTGGAATGTAGGAAGTTGAGTTTGAACATATGGAAAAGTGACCTTTTCACCAAATCCTTTAACCCCTAGAGAAATGTTCAATTTCAAGATGTCAGGTTCGGGGATTTCCCCAGTGGTCCAGTGGTTACGAATCTGCCTGCCGGTTCAGGGGACACCAGTTAGATCCCTAGTCCGGGAAGATTCCACGTGCCTCGGAGCAACTAAGCCTGTGTGCCACAACTATTGAGCCTGTGCTCCAGAGTCCAGGAGCCACAACTACTGAAGCCCACGTGCCTAGAGCCCTTGCTCCTTAGCAAGAGAAGCCAGCACTGTGGCAAACCTGTACCCCCCAAAATAGTAGCCCCCGCTACTCGCAGTGAAGACCCAGAGCAGCTGAAAAATAAAAAAAAGAGAGAGATTTCAGGTTTGGTCCCAGGGCTAGAGGATTAGAACATCTGTGGTTGGTGACCTTCCTAGGCCGTGAGCTTTTGACGCACATGTGTCTAATCCACAATTTGAACTTTAACCCATAGTTAAATGATCCAGCGGGAGTGAGTTCTATCACATGCAAATTAGAAATGGAGTATTTCTATTCATGGCTCAGTCAATATTGTGAAAACTCAGCATTTTTATTATGTAATAAAATGATAGCATATTTTCCCAGTAAGCACACTTAGTGAAGAGTTCCAAGAATTAAGAATAGTAGTAAAAAAAAAAAGAATAGTAAAAGATGACTGTATTCCATTAGGGGCAATATGTCATGAAGTCCATGCATTTTAAACTGGGAGAAAAACGCAACCATGAGCCCTTTTGTTTTTACTTAATAAACTTTTGTATTTCGCAGGAGTATTTATTTGTTTTCCTTTCCTTTTCTTTTTTTCTAGCTGAAAGTGGAATGTAATACGGCAGAGTCTGGGCTGGTGAAAGGTAAGGCAGGAGGTGAAACTAGGGAACTGAGATGTGATCTATTGTGAAGCAGTATAAGCCATAGAAACACTACATTCAGGACATTTGAAACTACCATCATTTAGGATGAATAGCACTGTCTAAAGGCCTGAAAAAATAGCTCCATATTATCATAAAGACAAAAACTGGTTTGTACAGGATGGTCCAAAATAATTTAAAAAGTTTAAATTATGTTCAGGGTCATCTGGTAACAATGTTTCACTTGCCTTATTACATTTTTGAAAAAAAGAAAACCTTCCTAAATGAATTCTGTTAAGGTGTAGATCTAAAGAAAGTGAAGAAAAATGCTAAAAGAGAAGAAAAAAAGCTATTTATGCAAAAGCAATGGCAGTTTTGCTGCTTTTCTTTATACAACAGTTAAGGGTATCATATGCCAGTGACCTACTTTGGAAAATCAAGTGAGACAGATTAAGATGTAGATGTGTTTCGGAGGCCTGCAGTGGGACACGCAGCTCAATTTCTGGCAGTTTTTGATACCAAATTTTAGAAACTGAGTTTCTACAGAAACTTACAGGAGAATTCCCCAGTGACTTTGAATGATACTTTTGGATGATCAGAAAACATGATTGAGGTTTTGCTGATAGGATTCTTAATTTCCATTTATGATACACAGAATAATAGGAATATTATAGCAATAATGAGTTTTAGATATGAACTTGGTGCCAGCCACAGGAATAGGTGCTTTAGTATACATCCTCACATTTAATCATTGCATTAGTCCTGTTATGTATGTATGTATGATTATTCCAGCTTTACAGGTGAGAAACTGAGATTTAAAGAGATCAATAAACTTACCCAAGATTTATTGACTTAGTTAAGTGATAGCATTAAGACTGGAACATGTATTTTTTTTTTTAAACATTTTTATTTTATATTGTAGTATCACAGATTATCAATATTGTGGTAATTTCTGGTGAACAGCAAGGGGACTTAGCCATACATATTGGAACATGTGTTTTTGAAATTCAAATTCTGACTTTTAATTGCTCCATTAGACTCTTACTCTGTGTGTCTGTATCACCATATATATATATGTGTGTGTGTGTGTGTATATAAGTGTTATTCTCTGCTGTGCAACTTTTAAACGTGCTTATATATTTATTTATTTTTATTTTTTGCTGCATTGGGTCTTTGTTGCTGTGGTGGGCTTTTTCTCTAGTTTTGGCAGCAGGAGCTCCTCCCTACTTGCAGTGTGCAGGCTTCTTGTGGTGGCTTCTCTCTTTCCGAAGCACAGGCTCTAGGCACACCGGCTTCAGTAGTTGTGGCCATGGGCTCACAGTGGGGCTTGAGGGCTTTCGCGCACGGGCTTAGTTGCTCTGTGGCATGTGGGATCTTCCTGGACCAGGGATTGAACCTGTGTCTCTTGCATTGTAAGGTGGAGTCTTAACCACTAGACCACCAGGGAAGCCCTATATACATATATTTATATCTATATTTATGTGTTTGCATTTATAGTTATAAATAAGCATTATGTTTCTTTCTATAATCTTGAACCATTTGTGCTAGCCAGGTGGCAGAAAGCATAGCTTTTTTTGTTCCCCCCAGAAAAATAGATGTTCACAGTTCCTTGCGATAGACTGTGGAAAATCAAAAAGAAACTCTTGAAAAATTTAGCATGATATTTGAATGAAGTGGCCTGGTGTGCTGCAATTCATGGGGTCGCAAAAGAGTCGGACACGACTGAGCGACTGAACTGAACTGAACTGAACTTCAATATTGGCATCAATGTGGAATGTAAACTTTGTGAGGGCAGGGACTTGATTCTTTTTTCTTTCTCTGTTCCCTCACTGCTGCAGTATATAAAACAGGGCCTGATTAAAAAACAAATACTTTATGTATATATTTGAATTAGAGAGAATTCAATAATCAAACAGCCCTCAATTTCTCTCTCTCAGAGGCCAGACCAATCTCTTTAAGAGTGTGAAAAACTAAAAAAAAAAAAAGAGTGTGAAAAACTGATTCTGACTTAAAAATTTTAAGACCATGGGATTTTTCTGAAGTCAAAGGACAATTGATTTGGAGGTGAGTTTTCATTCCTATTTTCTCTTACTTCTTTAAGACTAAGACTATGGTGAGAATTTTTTTAGTTTTCCAAGTAAGAGATCCAAATGCACTGTGAACTGGTATTTACAACTGGTGCTGGTGAAGGGTAGGGTAGGTTAAGAAACTCTTGGAAGTTGAATATTTGAGTTGGAATATTGGTGATACCATCATTTTTTCTAATTGCTTTAACTCATTTTGAATTGAAACTAAATTTGTAAAATACTTTATTATTGTTAACATTTAGTCAGTATTATAATGCTGTGTGTATGTGTTTAATAAATGCTTCTAGATCTCCATAAGAAAAGAGACAAAACAAAACAAACACTGTAGGTTGGTTAAAATTAGTTCTCATCATTTTTGTGGCTGCTTACATCATACACACTATGGGCCCAGACTAAAGAGAGAAAGAATAATGGAGAGATTATTAATGTACTTAATGTGTCCAATCATGAAGGGACATACTTTCTGATTGGAGAAGGAAATGGCTACCCACTCCAGTGTTCTTGCCTGGAGAACACCATGGACAGAAGAGCCTGGTGGGCTGCAGTCCCTGGGTTGCAAAGAGTCGGACACAACTAAGTGACCAAGCAACAATAAATACTTTCTGATAATTCCTCAAGAAGGAGGGAATCCTTTGCTTCAGTGTTCTGTAGGCAAAATTAGGGTTAGGGTTAGGGTTAGGGATATGAGAATATTTCCAAAAATATTCTCTATTATGTGGCTGTGGACTTAGATTAGAGAAGGTTGGCACAGACTGTGAAAATAGAATATGAGCATTTGTTTATCTAATAAATATTTAAAAAATACATCTTGTTATTGACAAGGAAACATGAGGAAATGTGGATTAGTATCAAGACCTTGCATGTTTACGCTTGTATAAAAGTTTTTTTTCCTGAAAATGTCTTCATTTAATGTGTTTTCATTAAAGAAAATTACTAAGACCATCAACATGTCAAGAAATTTGTCAGTTTCTAACAAGAAATGAAGAAGTCAAAAAACGTTATGTGTGCTTAGTAGTGTTGGACCCTTTGGGACCCCCCTGCTAGGCTCCTCTGTCCAGGGATTTTTTTATTTCTCTTGCCTTGGGAGACTGACCTAAGAAAACCTTGGTAGGATTTATGTCAGAGAATGTTTTGTATATGTTTTTGTCTAGGAGTTTTATGGTGTCATGTCTTATGTTTCGGTCTTTAAGAGATTTTGAGTTTATTTTTGTGTCTGGTGTGAGGGTGTGTTCTAGCTTAATTGATTTACGTATAGCTGGGGGACATATTTCTTGAATCTGAAGGAACTGAATACAAAGTAGTTATACTTTTCAGTTGTCAAGTTATTGGCTCATCCATAGAAGAGAAAAAAGTTTTGGGAAATATTACATTTAACTTCATCAAAATTCAGCTATGGAGTGTGAAGTGTTCTAGGACCTTTTCAACTTCTGTTTGTTTGTTCGAACCTGGAATTCTTCATTCTGACAAATTTTCTGTAGAAGCCCAGATTAAAGCAGAGATGATCTGATTGAAGAAGGAATGGGGAGTGAGGGTGAAATCCACCCACATGGCGGACTTCTTAAGCAATTCTGTTTCCTTTTCTACCTCTGCCTGAAGCCCAGGGCTCTGAGAAAACCAGTTTCTAACCTATTGACATTACCCACATGGTGTTTTGCAGGAGACTAAACAGTAACTGCTGTACTGTGACATCCAAATGCATCATTAAAATCAAACACTTGCTTTGTGTCAAGCACTGTCAGCAAGATAGGCAGGACCGAGCCCTCATAAAATGTATAGTCTAATGGAGAATGCAGAAGGGAAAGAGGGAATGTTTGCATTCCTGCAAACTGCTCAAACACAGAGTATGTTTTCAATGCTCAGTTCTTGCTTCAAGAAAGGGTAAGACGAAGTATCTCTCAGATTATATGCTTAGCATTGTTATAACTTAGCATGATTTGGTAACATAAAATCGAATCATCTTTTAATTTGGCTGGAAGAATGTCTTTTATTATCATCCAATAATTAACTTAGCTTAAGTACTCATATTAAGATGGAGTTTACACCCCAACCTGTATTGCATGTGAATGTAATGTTAATCAGATGTGCATATCAGGATAAAAAATTTTTTAAGAGTTTTGTTTTAAAGAACACTTTTGGTGAAGGGGAGGTGCTGGTTGCTTACAATTTAATGCTTTAAAATAAAGTTTAACATATTAAAAGGAGCTTTTAAAAATGATATATGTGACTATTTGCAGATGTTTTGATTTGCAAAAAGTGGAACAGCAGACTTTCTTAATCTAGAATTCAAGGAGATCCATGGATGATGAAAGGGCATCCATATCACTTTGAAACTATATTCAGCATTTTGTGTATATGGGCATTTTTCCTCTGAGTTGAGGGATGTGAATTTTTAAAAAATATTCTGAGAGTTTCCCAGAAAATGTGTTGCATAGCGAAGGCTTTGTTTCCAGTTGGTTGTTCTGACTCAATTTTTGGATCCAATTATGTTTTCACTACACTTATCAAGTGCATGTTTTCTTAGTGTTCCTTAGAAAGCATCGATTATAATCAGCTTTTACTTAATGATGAAGTTGAAAGCTTTAGCATTTACAATTAAAGAGAAACTTGCTATGGAACAGTTTTACTGAGAGATACTCTGATTTATTGACTGTTCACTCTGCAGCTTTATTGAAGTAGAATTGATAAAATAAATAGTATATATGCAAGATGTACAAAGTGGTGATTTGATATTAGCTTTGATGGAACTCCTGAGCTGGAGAGAAGAATAGAACAGGTGGCCTCTAGAGTGAGGATAGGTTAGCATGGTGACATTCTAATAAGGGGAAAAAGCCAAGGAAAATCAGACAAAGAGCCTTGTTAAGTGTAGATGGTTTCTTTGGTACCTTTTGCGTGTGGGGGATTCAGTTACCCGTTACTTATTTATCCATTCCTGCTGTGTTGTTAGTGCCAAAGGAAAAGACTTGCCTAATTTTCCAGCCCCTAAGTAATTCCTTATTGCAAAATTGAATTAGGAAAAGGGAAATTTTATATCTGTTTTTGTTGCCTTAAAACATAGTTTTATGCACATAAATTACTTTGGGGATTGGATGCCTCTCTTGTGAAAGAACGTTTATCTTGGAGAT
Organism: Cervus elaphus; assembly: GCF_910594005.1. NCBI lineage: Eukaryota > Metazoa > Chordata > Mammalia > Artiodactyla > Cervidae > Cervus > Cervus elaphus. The sequence continues at coordinate 27,801,657 of NC_057818.1, forward strand.
GTATATAAAAGCATATGAAGGGCATAATGCATGTAATTCTCCAGAAGTTTTTGCAAACATCAAAGAACATGACAGCTACCGCTCACCATCTTTCAGCTGTGATTATGCCGGGCTGCTTCCGAAACGCCCATTTTTACATGTATAAGTCAAATGATTTGCCCAAGCTAAGTTGTCTGTGGATTCTTCCAGGGATTGATGAATTTCTTTAAATATCTATAATGAGTAGTAGTGACCTATAATTTCAGGGAACTTGAAACTACTTGAACGTAGTTTCTTTAAAGATGCCTGCTGGAGTCCAGTTTGAACAACCAGCCTATCACAAACAAAGCGTCATCAATCAGGCATAAAAGGAAAACCCCTTTCTTGATTGAGAATCCAGGAACAGTGTCAGAGAGTGAATTTTTGGTTGGACAGAGAGCGATTGATGGCTCTGATAGGGTGTGTGTTAGATAATCACTTAACTTGCCTATCTTTTGTTTTTTATTCTCCCAGGGAGGGGGGCAGATGACATTATCTTTAAAGCATTTTACACTTCCAGCCTTTTGTTAGCTGAGGAATTCTAATTTGAAGTCTGATTCAAATGAATCATGTGGAAGATGTTTGCTTACTGCTCCAGGGGATAAACAACAAAGCTACCACTGAGTTACACCCCTGGCCTGCATTTGATTTCAGCTAGAGCTCTAGTGGGCAGTTCTACCTGTCCTCATGCTGCCAGGGTCCCTTCTTTGTCTTTGTCACTCAGCCCTGGGCCTTCTCCTATGCAGCAGGAGTGTGCCTAGCCTGAACACAGACAGGGCCCTGAACTGGTTCTGAGTTTTCCTGAAGGCCATGGCAAAAAAGTCTTAATTGTAGAGTGCATACGTGAACCTGAGACACTCTTGAGAAGTGCATCAAGAGTATTTCCTCTGGATTATGACACTTTTACCTGCCAGCGTGTGCACTGGGATGGTATCTCATGACCTGTGATTCCAGAATGCGTACACATATGCATATGTTATGTATGCGTGGGTGCTAAATCGCTTCAGTCTATGTCCTACTCTGTGTGACCCTATGGACTGTAGCCCACCCAGACGCCTCTGTCCATGGGATTCTCCAGGCAAGAATACTGGAGTGGGTTGCCATGCCCTCCTCAGGGGATCTTCCTGACCCAGGGATGGAACCCACATCTCTTATGTCTCCTGCGTTGGCACGCGGGTTCTTTACCACTAGTGCCATCTGGGAAGTCCTGTGTTATGTATATGTACACACAAATAGGCACACTTATAGAATGCCATTGTCTATCAACTGTCGGTTGATTGATTGATACATTAGCTCAATAAAATTTTACTCAGCACCTCCTGTGCCTCAGATACTGCTCTAGCTACTGGTACTGCAGTAGGGAACAAAAGGGACAACTATTTCCCCTCTGGGTATTATGTTATCATGGGTGCGTGGTGCGAGGAGAAAGAGAAACAAGCATTAAATTAACTAAGATAATCATAGGTCAAAGTTTGATATCTGCTATGAAGGAAAATGAAGTAGAAGATTAGGAAAAGGAGTAGTGGCAGGAAGGGGTAGAAGTTTGCAATTTGAAATAGGGTGGTCAAGGCAGGCCTCTCAAGATGGTGACATTTGAGTCAAGGCAAGACAATTGTTTAGGAGCAGTCCTTGTTACCTCAGGGAGAGGATTACGCAGAGGCTATGGAAAGACCAAGTGGGCAGGCCATACAGTAAGTGTGAGGATTCTGTTCTGATGCCTGGGATGCAGTTAGGCAGATAGGGAGAAAGAGTAAGGCAGGCTAGATGTAAGAAAGACTGACTAGCTATGACTTTGCAGAACCATGGAATGAATGCCAGTGAAGACTAACTACTGTTGAATTTTTTTTTAATTTAAGAAAAGTCAAAGAAAAAATTTGATAAAATGCACATACATAGAATGTACCATCAACTATTTTTTTTTTCCAATTTCTCCTTTATTTATTTATTTATTTTTCAGTGGGTTTTGTCATACATTGATATGAATCAGCCATAGATTTACATGTATTCCCCATCCCGATCCCCCTTCCCACCTCCCTCTCCACCCGATTCCTCTGGGTCTTCCCAGTGCACCAGGCCCGAGCACTTGTCTCATACATCTCACCTGGGCTGGTGATCTGTTTCACCATAGATAATATACATGCTGTTCTTTCGAAACATCCCACCCTCACCTTCTCCCACAGAGTTCAAAAGTCTGTTCTGTATATCTGTGTCTCTTTTTCTGTTTTGCATATAGGGTTATCGTTACCATCTTTCTAAATTCCATATATATGTGTTAGTATGCTGTAATGTTCTTTATCTTTCTGGCTTACTTCACTCTGTATAAGGGGCTCCAGTTTCATCCATCTCATTAGAACTGATTCAAATGAATTCTTTTTAACAGCTGAGTAATATTCCATGGTGTATGTACCACAGCTTCCTTATCCATTCATCTGCTGATGGGCATCTAGGTTGCTTCCATGTCCTGGCTATTATAAACAGTGCTGCGATGAACATTGGGGTGCACGTGTCTCTTTCAGATCTGGTTTCCTCAGTGTGTATGCCCAGAAGTGGGATTGCTGGGTCATATGGCAGTTCTATTTCCAGTTTTTTAAGAGGGTGTGGAGAAAAGGGAACCCTCTTACACTGTTGGTGGGAATGCAAACTAGTACAGCCACTATGGAAAATAGTGTGGAGATTTCTTAAAAAACCATCAATTATTTTTAAGTGTACAGTTTAGTAGATTAAGTACACTTACCTTTTGTGCAACTAATAGCCAGAACGCTTTCATCTTGCAAAACTGAAACTCTACACTCATCAAACAACTCCCATTTCTCCTTCCTTCAAGTCTCTAGCAATCACCTGTCTATGAATTTGAATTTGCTCTTGGTACTTCATGTAAGTGGAATCATACAGTATTTGTCTTTGTGATACTAACTTATTTCAGCAAGCATTTGTTGTTGTTCAGTCACGTCCAACTCTTTGTGACCCCACGGACTGCAGCATGCTGGGCTTCCATGTCCTTCACCATCTCCTGGAGCTTGCTCAAACTCAGATTCATTGAGTTAATGATGCCATCCAACCATCTTGTCCTCTGTCATCCCCTTCTCCTCTTGCCTTCAATCTTTCCCAGCATCAGCGTCTTTTCTAATGAATCGTTTCTTCATATCAGGCGGCCGAAGTATTGGAATTTTAGCTTCAGCATCAGTCCTTCTAGTGCATATTCAGGAGTGATTTCCTTTAGGATTGACTGGTTGGATCTCCTTCCAGTCCAAGGGACTCTCAAGAGTCTTCTCCAACACCACAGTTCAAAAGCATCAGTTCTTTGGCGTTCAACCTTCTTTATGGTCCAACTCTCACATCCATATGTGACTACTGGAAAAACCATAGCTTTGACTATATGGACCTTTGTCAGCAAAGTAATGTCTCTGCTTTTTAATAATAGTATTCTCAAAGTATATGTTGTAGCATGTGCCAGAATTTCTGTCCTTTTTAAGGCCAGATAGTCCACTGTATGTATATATCACATTTATTTATCCATTCATATGTTGATGTAAACTTGGGTTGCTTCCAACTTTTGGCTATGATGAGTAATGCTGCTATGCATATGGATGTATACCTGTTTCTTTGAAACTCTGTTTTTAATTATTTGGGGTATAGACCCAGAAGCGGAATTGCTGGATCATATGGTAATTCTAATTTTTAAATTTTTTTGAGGAGCCTCCAGACTGTTTTCCATAGTGACTGCACCGTTTTACATTCCCACCAATAGTGCACAAAGGTTTCAATTTCCTCAAATCCTGGCCAGTATTTGTTACTTTCTTTTTGTCTTTTTTTTTTTTTTTTTTTTTAATACTAATGGGTGTGAGGTGATATTCCATTGTGGTTTTAATCTGTATTTCCCTAATGATTAATGGCATTGAGCATCTTTTGATGTGCTTGTTGGGCATGTCTTCTTTGGAAAAATGTCTGCTGAAGTTCTTTGCCCATTTTACTTTGGGTTATTTTTTGTTGAGTTGTGGGATTTCTTTATGTATTCTGAATGTTAACTCCTTAGCAGGAACGAGTTCTCCCATTCCATTGGGAGAACTCACTCTTGTTTGTGTCCTTTGCAGCACAGAAGTTGCAATTTTGAGGTAGTCCAATCTGACTATTTTTTACTTTGCTTTCTGTGCCTTTAGCATCATGTCCAATAAATCATTGCAAAATTCTGTGTCAAGAAGCTTTCCCCACATGTTTTCTTCTAACAGCTTTAAATTTTTAATTCTTATGTTTAGGTCTTCAATCCATCTTGAGTTAATTTTGTATGTAGTATAAGGTAAGGATCAAATTCATTCTTTTAAATGTATTATCTAATTTTTCCAACACCATTTTCTGAAAAGACTGTCCTTTCCACATTGAACAGTCTTGGCATCTTTGTCGAAAATCATTTGGTCATATATGTAAGGGCTTATTCACTTACCAGATCTTTTAGTGCTTCAGAATAAAGCAGAAATTCAGAATTTCATGTGTAATAGTATTTTAAGTATAAGAATATAAATGAAAAAAAATGTCACAAAACAAAGGAAGCACATCTTTGGGCTGTTTTTCAACACACTGGGCAATAGCTTGTTGCTTTTGTTTTGAAGAGAATAGGAATGGATGTTTCCATGCACGCACACACATTTCAGCAAGTTTGTGCTCTGGAAAAAAATGTTATTTTCTGCTGGGTTTATAATTAAGCAAATTTTTGTGGAGAAGTATTAGTATGGAAAATGGGGCTTTTGGGTTTCTTAAAAGTGGGTGAAAGCAGGGTTTAAGGGGGATTCTGTAGTCACTTCTCCTTTTCAAGAATGGAAAACTTTCCCCACGCAACATTTCTTTTCTGTGTTCTCTCTGTGGAATTCTCTGAGGCCATAAACATAGAAAAGAGAAGAAGGAAGCAAACCAGTGTATGTATATGCCAAGTGCTTTACAAATTTATTTTATTGTCTTTCAAAATGTTCCTTACAGATTGGCATTTCTTTTTCCAGTTTGACTTTTATTATTTCCATTTAAATAACACAAAGTTAAGAGAAAGTGGGAAGCTTATTTTAGAGCACAAAGTAAGTGAATTGCAGAACCAGAGTTTAGACACAGGTCAGCCATCCTCCAAAACTGCGTGATTATGTCAGGAAAAGTTATTCCTAAACAAGTTTCCTAATGTCTGAGGTGGCCAGCCAGGAGGCTGAGCAAAGGGAACAGGATTGTGCCATCAAAAAAATTTAACTATATTAAATGTAAATAAAAGATAGGTGCAAATCAAGAGAAACCTAACCTTTCTGATTTTATAATGCATTACTACCTTAATACATGCCTGAAATGAGTCAATTTACACAAATATCCTCACCCTGTAATTAAACTTTTTTTCCTTTTAACTAAACTCCTAGAGTGTGGGCACTTAATAAGTGATGACAATTATTATTCTGTATAATGATAATGAAAAGTCTGAATAACCATAATTAGTGAAAGCAACAGTGTCACATTGGCGTTAGGGCTTCAGTAGATGAATTTTGGTTGTGGGACACAAATATTCAGTCCATAACATTGACAAAAAGTTATCAAAGTGTTCTTTTTCTCTCTGTATATATTAATGCATAAACATTATATATATGATATATATGTACACATTGTGTAAACATACTTACAGAAACTATATATGTATATAGATTATATTTAAATGGTCTTTAGTATGTGTAGATAATATATTCAAGGATATTATAATTGGTATGGAAATATTAATTCTACAGAGATAAATCTCTTGCTCAGTGTCGAAAATCTTGGTCTATTTTCAGCCTCCACTCTCAATCTGATCGCCAAATAAACACCTATTTTCCTTTTATAATAAAGACTCCGTATGTCATGGGTTTTGTTCAGTTATTAGTAACTGAAAAGATCTCAAAAAAATATAACAAATGAGTAACACAAAAAGTTACAGTACATTTATTGTCATTTGCTTTTTTCCCCAGCTGTATCCATACATTTTAAAATACTGAAAAGCAATGTTCTAATGGGAAGAGATGGATTATAGAAACACAGACTCTAAGAAATTTGGGTTTTTTTTTTTTTTTGGATGTATGCCTATGACCATTTATTTTTTTTTCTTTTCACAAGTAGTATAATAAGTATGGATTGAGCCAGTCTTGATTTTAGACATTGAAAACACATTGTCTTTAAAAGTTCATGTTGTTCTTCCTCCAATCCCAAAAGATAGAAAAAGTAGTAATTAAACAAACTTTTTAGATACTCTTTTGAGCGTTTGATTTAATCCCTAAATAGGTGTGATAGCTCTTTTTTTTTAATTGTGATACTCATTTTATTGCAGTGTTCTGAAAGTGAACTCTCAATATTGCCGAAGTATGCAAACGCTCTCAGACAGGAACCACTATGGTGCTTTGGGTCTGTGGGTATCAGTTTCAACTCATACCCTATATCCCTGTATTGATTTTCTCACTGCCAACACACCTTGCCACAGATTGCTGGCTTAGAAGAGCACGTATTTGTATGATAGCATTGAAGTAAGCAATCGCAAGGTTCAGTTAAGTTGCTCAGTTGTGTCCGACTCTTTGCGACCCCATGGACTACAGCGTGCCAGGCCTTCCTGTCCATCACCAACTCCAGGAGTTTACTCAAACTCATGTCCATTGAGTTGATGATGCCATCCAACAATCTCATCCTCTGTCATTGACCCTTCTCCTCCAGCCTTCGATCTTTCCCATCATAAGGGTCTTTTCCAATGAGTTAGTTCTTCGCATCAGGTGGCCGAAGTATTGGAGTTTCAGCTTCATCATCAGTCCTTCCAATGAAAATTCAGGACTGATTTACTTTAGGATGGACTGGTTGGATCTCCTTGCTGCCCAAGGCACACTATTCATTGTGTACCCACTATGTACCAGGTACTGTGCTGGGTGCCAGGGATATGTTTAGGAGCAATTATGGGCACAGTCCCTGACCTCAGGGTGCTTATGGACTAGTATAGTGATAGTCCATAAATAAGTAAACACTAAATAAAAACGGGAAGAAAAAGAGTAACACCTACTTATTATCTCACAGTTGTGTAGGTCATAATTCTGAGTGTAGCATGACTCCATGCGTCCTCCTCTTAGAGTCTTTATTTATTTATTTTTTATTTTAATTGGAGGCTAATTACTTTATAATATTGTGGTGGTTTTTGCCATACATCACATGAATCAGCCATGGGTGTACATGTGTTCCCCATCCAGACCCTCCCTCCCACCTCCCTCCCCATCCCATCCCTCAGGGTCATCCCAGTGCATCAGCCCTGAGCATCCTGCCTCATGCATCGAACCTGGACTGGTGATCTATTTCACATATGATAATGGACATGTTTCAATGCTATTCTCTCAAATCATCCCACCCTCACCTTCTCCCACAGAGTCCAACACTCTGTTCTGTACATCTGTGTCTCTTTTGCTGTCTCGCATATAGGGTCATCGTTACCATCTTTCTAAATTCCATATATATGTGTTAATATACTGTATTGGTGTTTTTCTTTCTGACTTACTTCGCTCTGTATAATAGGCTCCAGTTTCATCTACCTCATTAGAACTGATTCAAATGCTTTCTTTTTAATAGCTGAGTAATATTCCATTGTGTATATGTACGACAGCTTTTTTATCCATTCATCTGCCAATGGACATCTAGGTTGCTTCTGTGTCCTGGCTATTATAAACAGTGCTGCGATGAACACTGGGGTACACATGTCTGTTTCAATTCTGGTTTCCTCGGTGTGTATGCCCAGCAGTGGAATTGCCGGGTCGTATGGCGGTTCTATTTCCAGGTTTTTAAGAAATCTCCACACTGTTCTCCATAGTAGCTGTACTAGTTTGCGTTCCCACCAACAGTGTAAGAAGGTTCCTTTTTCTCTGCACCCTCTCCAGCGTTTATTGTTTGTAAACTTTTTGATAGCAGCCATTCTGACCGGCATGAGATGGTACCTCATTGTGGTTTTGATTTGCATTTCTCTATAATGAGTGGTGAGACAGAAACATAGATCAATGGAACAAAATAGAAAGCCCAGAGATAAATCCACGCAGCTATGGACACCCTATCTTTGACAAAGGAGGCAAGAATATACAATGGAGAAAAGACAATCTCTTTATCAAGTGGTGCTGGGAAAACTGGTCAACCACTTGTAAAAGAATGAAACTGGAAAATTTTCTAACACCATATGCAAAAATAAACTCAAAATGGATTAAAGATCTAAATGTAAGACCAGAAACCATAAAACTCCTATAGGAAAACATCGGCAAGACACTCTCTGACATAAATCACAGCAGGATCCTCTATGACCCACCTCCCAGAGTAATGGAAATAAAAGCACAAATAAACAAATGAGACCTAATTAAACTTAAAAGCTTTTGCACAGCGAAGGAAACTATAAGCAAAGTGAAAAGACAGCTTTCAGAATGGGAGAAAATAATAGCAAACGAAGCAACTGACCAAGGATTAATCTCAAAAATATACAAGCAGCTCCTGTAGCTCAGAAAAATAAGTGACCCAACCAAAAAATGGGGCAAAGAACTAAACAGACATTTCTCCAAAGAAGATATACAAATGGCTAACAAACACATGAAAAGACTGAGAAATTTGAACAGGTTTTTGTGAGCTGCATATATGGTAATAACATAAGCTGAACATCAGAAGTAGGGTTGGTAGCTGGAAGGTGTCCAGCAGTGATCCCCAGTAGCTACAGTTCTCCTGCCTACTGCCTCTTTCTCCTTACAGAGTCTGCTTTTGGAATGTGTCTCTAAGATAAACAAGTAAATGCTGAGCAGACAAATTTGGAAAATTGTTCAGTCTTTTAAAATTCCAACTACTTCCACGACCTGTTGAAAACACAGTTGTATAAAATTGGTTACAGTCACCTTGTTCTAGGGCCCTGGCATGGACCCAAGCCCTGTCCTTCCCTCTGTCAAAATATGTCAGAAATCCTGTGGAGACTTTCCCTCCATAGGTTTTTCAATAACTAACAGTTGAACGTTGAGTCAAGTAATTAAGACAGCTCTATTTGACATAACCAAGAAACATTGCTCTGGGAGCTAGGGAAAAGATAGTATAGCTGGCCTCTTATATAGCAAATCTACTGAATTATAAATGAATGAATGAATGGCAGAGGGGAGAATTCAGAACTTAATACTAATGTCAGCTCTATGCTGGACACTGTATGTCTAGATGCTGTGTACTGTGAGAAATGCAATCATGGAACGGAATGTTACAATGAAGCAGATAGATAAGACAATGACTAGAAGTGAAGGAAGTATGTGTAGGGGTAGATGAAAGAGAGGAGGTTGAGAATGAATTGGAACAGCTGTGAGAATGGGGTAGGGGTGGGCCGTGGTGGTTTCAGCAAGGAGCTGGCGTGTGTGTGTCTAAAGGAATGAAGAGAATTTTGCAAGGGCAGTTCCAGAAAAGGACAGCAGTGAAGCTTATGGCTGTGGGGTCAGCAGCCTTTAGTTCTCAGGGGACTCTGCCACATTCTTATCTGACCTGTGAGTCTCAGTTTCCTTGTCTGTGCAATATAGGAGGGGCTGGGGGAGACCAGGCTGGTTGCAAAGATTAAATGAGGTGACACGCATAAGGGACTCTGCATAGAATCGGATCCAGTAAGTGCTCGATAAATAAATACAATGCCAGCTACTGTGATTATTTTCCCATTTTAACTAAATGTAACCCACTCCAGTATTCTAGGCTGGAGAATTCCATGAACAGAGTAGCCTGGCGGGCTCTAGTCCATGGGGTTGCAAAGAGTCGGACACCACTGAGTGCGTAAGCACAGCACGAAGTTTTTTGCAGTGGCGCGTGTCTAGAGAATGCAGGCAGATCTCACCGCGGAAAGACAAGGAGCAGCTGTGGATTTCAGTGTGAAGAGGTTAGGTTCTGCCTGGCAGGGGAATTATGGAGAAGGGAATGCCTTCTTACTAGACACTCACTTCTCTAGATGCTGGGAGCTTTGGAGGGCACAGATGCAGTCCTGCCTTTTGGCACTTGCTTGGTGAAGGTCAGGCATGAACCTGCATCATCCTGAATGCAAGAAAGACTGTGATTAGAGTCTGTATGTGCTCAGTTGCTTAGTCATATCTGACTCCTTGTGACTCCATGGACCATGGCCCTCAGGGCTCCTCTCTCCATGGGATTTCTCAGGCAAGGATACTGGAGTGGGTTGCTGTCTTCTTCTGCAGAAGATCTTCCCCACTCAGGAACTGAACCCCCATCTCTTATGTATCCTGCATTGGCAATAAATAAATAGGTGAATTTTTACCACCGTGTCACCTGGGAAGCCCTGATTAAAGTCTCTAAAAGAGGTGCAAATGTGTCACAGAGAACAGGAGTGATCAATTTCCCTTTGAACTATTAAAATGAGGTGATATTAATATGCATCTTTAAAAAAGTGTGATTTAAAAAGTGAATCTAAAGCTGTTTCTGATTCTAGATTCTAGAAGTGCCACCACTTTCCTGGTTCTGACATCAGGGTGAATTGTTTAACCTCTGTAAACCTTAGCTTTCTTATCTATTAAATAGGGATAATGTGGTACCTATTGCTTAGAGTTACTTTGGGGTTTACAGAAGGTGGTCCATATAAAGGAGCTTACCTGGCACAATGCCAAGGAACTGATTCAATGAATCACTTGTATTTATTATTATTATTTCAAGACTATTTTATAAGATACAAAGCTTGTTGTTATAGATTATCTCATTTGATCCTCATAACCTTCTGGTAACATTGGCAAGATAAACAACTATAATTTCCATTTATTTATTTATTTGTCTGTGTTGGGTCTTAGTTGCAGCATACAGAAGTTTTTTTTATTTTTATTTTTTTTAAGTTGGAGTATGTGGCCTCTTAGTTGTGACATGAGGGATCTAGTTCCCTAACCAGGAATCAAACCTGGGATCTTGCATTGGGAGCTCAGAGTTTTAACTGCTGGACCACCAGGAAGGTTCCTATAATTCCCTTTTAATTGATGAGGAAACTGAAGATTGAAGAGATGGGTTTATCAAGTCATACAGAACTTGTATGGGTCACAGTCAGGACTCAATCCCAGATCTAACTCCCTGAGTACATTTCCTTTCATTTCTGTCTAGTGATATCCAAACCATACTCAAAAAGATGTAACTGCTGTATTAGCTTTAACATTGTGGTTTCTTTAAAACTTCAGAGCTTCTTCCATTCAAATGAAATCTCAAACCCCTAATATATACAACAGTAAACAGAATGCTCTATTTAAAAACTCAAGACTGTAAGATTCTCTCCATTCCTCTTCCCTCAAGAGTGCCATGTAGCCCAACTTGGGAGAAAAAATTAAACAGACCTGAAGGAAAGATCTAGATTTGGAGTCACCAAGAACAGCTGAAACAAGGGCTCTGTGGTCTGACAGTCCACAGCCTTTCACAGGCTTGGAGGTCTGAGAGTCCACAGCCTTTCACAAGCTCAGTGGTCTGGCAGTCCACAGGCTTTCACAGGCTTGGAGGTCTGAGTCCACAGCCTTTTCCAAGCTCGGTGGTCTGAGAGTCCACAGCCTTTCATAAGCTCTTGAGGAGTTTGATGTTCCACCCGCGGCTGGACCAGCTTTGGAATCAGTGCCTGTGAAGTTCACTAACCTTGTCACCTGGGCATGTCTCTTAGATTCCTTTTGCCTAAGTTCTTTCATCTACAACTTAACAAGTAATAACATCTACCTCATAGGCTATTGTAATAATAAACAAAACATTTATGTTCATGGCAGATAGTAAGTGCTCAATAATCATTTACTGCAAATATTTTCATCCTTCTGGGCTTCATTTTTCTCTTCTGCACAATATGAATAATAATTTATTAATACCAAGAGCATTTTGGTCAGACTTCCATGGCCTAATGCATATCAAATGCCTGGCACATAACTAATGGTAACTAGATGTCATCATAAGATTCTCCTTGTGACTTCTCTCTCTTTTCTGTATTCTAACTTTCTCAGGAAAAGCAAGTCTTCTTTTGTCTTTCCAGTTTCTTCTTCTTCCCCCGCCCCTGCTCACACGTGAAGGACCTTTCCTGTTTCTGATGTCAGTCCCTGGACTCTTTTCATAGGAAAGACTCATGTCCTCCAATTAGACCAATACCAATTGACTCAGGCCCTTCGGCAGTCCTGATGCCTTCCACATTAATTTGATTTCCTCTCTTCACCTTGAAAATATGCTAATTGCAAGAGGGATCTGAAGATTGCATGAAACATGGGTTTGCAAGAGTCTGTGGTATGCTAGGAATAATTGCAAATTTGATTCCCTTTGAGAAGGTGTACAAAAACCTGACCACTCCCATTAGCCCAGAAGAAATTAGAATCTCTGAAATCAAGTGAAATGAACTAAATTAAAGGACAAATATTTCATTTTGGAGGGAAAAAAACTCTACATTTTATAATTTAAAATCTTCCCAGAAAAAACTTTGGTAAGGAAAGAGTGTTTTTCAGCCCCTTTGTTTCCATTAGGCAATTAATTTTTAAGAATTAATATTCTGAAAAACAACTTGCCCAACTTTATTTTTTAGAGACAAGCTTACCTTTAAAAATAAGTAAAAAAAGAGATGTGGGTAAAAATTAATTGTATAATTGTCAGAGGAGCACTAATTTAAGCTAAGCATGCAGCACTATCATTAAGAAAAATATAGTCTTAAATTTTAAAAACAACTTTATCAAGGTATATTGAGTGTATCATAAAATTCACCCATTTCAGGAATACCATTTAGTGATTTTTTAAAAAATTAGCTTACCATTGCCATTACCTTAAATTAGTTTTAGATTTTTACTTCTCCAAAAAGAGTCTTCATATCTATTTATAAATTAATCCCCATTCTTACCTCTAGCTCCTGGCAACCACTAATTTACTTTCTGTTTCTATAAATTTGCCATTTCTGGAAATTTCATATGAATGGAATTACACAATATTTGGTCTCTACTGTATGGCTTCTGTCACACAGCACAACATTTTTGAGCTTCATTCATGCGGAAGCATGTGTCAATAGTTCATTCCTTTTTATTGCTGAGTAGTATTTCACTGCAGAAAGAGACTTCATTTTGTCTGTTCATTTACCAGGTGATGTACATTTAGGTGGCTTTCAGCTTTTACCTATTGTAATGTAATCTTAGTTTTTTCACATTGGATAAATTTGACATGTAACATTCTGAGAATTTAAGGTAGTGTGTTACTTTGATATATTTATATATTATAATATGGTTTCTGTTGGAGCAATGTCACATCACATACTTATAGCCCAGTATTACTGTCTGTATTCAATATACTGTATATTAGAGCTCTATAGATGTCATCTTATTTTTATGAGATGAATGTGTTAACAATTTGGTGCTTGTTGGTTCTTCTCTCCTGACCCCAAAGAACATGGGGAGTTTTGGAATGAAGCAGAGAGGCATCACCCATTACCACCAATGACTCCTGAGGCTTCTGTCATCCTCAGCTTTCTTTGTTCAATTCTGCTTAATATTCTGCCTTGGAAGATGAACAACACTTTCTGCAGTTTTGGAGCCTAGTTTAGGTCCATAACTCAAGAACCACAGATTATTTTAATGGACAAAGAGGAAGGGGAACTGCTAAATGTTCCGTGTTGTACATTGGAGAATTAAGCTTTCAGGGCAAATTCTCCACTCACACTTTGTAAAATTCTCTTTCTGTCAAAATTTCCTTCTCAGCCCAATTGAAGCAATATATCAAAAGTAAGTGGGTGAGTGACTCCCAGCTTAAAATTACACATTCTGTCCATTCTCACCCACATTTTTAATATAAATGTGAAGCTATCATGAGAAGTGTTAAGAGCTCCGCTGGTTGTATTTTCATGGTTTGTGCTTTGCTGAGACAGCTTTATCCATCTCTCCGAGGATAGCTTCGGAATAGCGTTTAGAACCCCAGATGGCTCTAAAGGATTCTAGGTAACAAAGTTAGAGAGAGACATAGAGATACAGAGAGACAGAGGGGGGACAGAGACGTTATTAGTGTCAAAGGAAAAAGAAAATGGCAAATAGAAATGGACTCATCTCCAGGTATTTTCAATTCACAGTCCGTATTTGATAGAATCCATTCATTTCTGAGCAGCCAGCACTTACCAAGCACCTGTTATATACAGAATCCTGAATTATTAGCTGGAGATGCAAAGATAAAAATGTTTATCCATTTGATCACTAACAGGATTTACTGAGTAACAATTTTGTGCAATGTACTGTAGATTCTCAGCATTCAAAAGTGAAAGCCACCTTGGTGCCTGCTTTTGTGGAGCTAGTGGGCGAGTGGGAACAAAGATAAAGCAAATGAAGAAATATAAAAAAATAATTGCATGTAGTGAAGAATATTGTGAAGAAATAAAAGAAGTCAGGGTATTGAGGGGGAGTATAATGAGAGGTATTTAGACCTCTGAGGAGGTGGCAATTAAGCTGAGTCCTAAAGGAAAGGAGGAGATAGACCAGAGTCAGGAGAAGGGTGTCCTAGGCAAGGTACCAGCGCGGGCTCAGGGAGGGCAGGGAGCGAGTTTGGAAGACAGACATGGCGCTGCGTCTAAGCTGTCTGCTTCTGGAAGCAATCGTGGACAACGTACATGCAGGTGCTCTGTGGGCCAGAAGCAGCAGCTCAGAATGGCTTTTTGCACAGAAAGCTAGAAAATTGAGTTTAATGGCTGAATGGCTAAATGAATAAATGAAATGACAGAATGGGCAGATGAACGAATGACTGTCTGACTGACAGAATGCATGAATGCATAAACGGAAAGAAGCCCTTTTTGATAGGTGGGTAGAGGAGACTTTTATGATACGAAATTTATAATCCAAGGACTGTGAGAGGAAGCAGGCATATAAGCAAATGGGAAGGAAGGGAGACCGAGCTGAGGGTTCTTTCCAGCTTCATGTTTTTCTCTCCCCTTAGGGGCTATCTCTGAGTGTCTTCTTGCATTCTAATTGGAAGAACCTTCCCTGCACTATTTTAGGCATAAAATGAGAGCATCCTCCACCCCTGTGACAGCTGCCTGGTGAGCAAAGGAAAATTAATTAACTGGCACGAATGGCCTACAGGTCAGATTTTCCACATAAATAGCGCATAAAACAGTTGTATCTTTTAAGATTGGATTCATCTTGAGAAAGCAGGGGAGGCAGGATATGTGAGCCCAGAGTAATTCAATAAAAACTATCAACTAAGTCATTTAAACATGAATAGACACACACACACATACATACATACATGCATATTTGTTGACTTCGGGAGACAGGAGACATTTATCTCCAGTGCAGTGAGATTATATAGCTCCAGGTTGCAGCATCCTCTTGTGTTACACCACAGGGAAGTCTTGACAACTGTATGCATTATGTGATAACCATCGTGGGCCAAGACTGCATAGACTATCAATATTTTAAAAAAATCGGGCTTCCCTGGTGGCTCAGTGGTGAAAAATCCAGCTGCCAATGCAGGAGATGTGGGTTTGGTCCCTGGGTCAGGAAGATCCCCTGAAGAAGGAAATGGCAACCCACTTCAGTATTCTTGCCTGGGAAATCCCATGGACAGAGGAGCCTGGTGGGCTGCAGTCCATGGGGTCGCGAAAGAATTGGACAGGACTTAGCGACTAAACAGCAGCAACAACAATTTTAATAAATCACATGTACCTCTCACAGCTGGCCAATTTCCAACTGGATGGATTCTTTGTACATCTAGAGAATATGCAAGAGTGGTCCTGGAAGCCTGAACTTACTGGTTTCCCTCCAGAGTTACTTACTTTTGTTTCAGGAGGAAATGAATGCATTCCATCAACTCAGGAAGCCCAGAGTCCTAATGCAATTTCTCACAGCACAATCAGCACCTCCAGAAAGGACACTTAAGCTCCCCACTCATGGCCAGTAAAATCCTTTTTTTCCTGATAGCATTAATAAAAATGACACATGGAACATTTGCTCAAGTGGCAAAGTGGGACATTCCTGGCTCTAACTTTTGTTTAAATCTTTCTCCTGTTATAGTTTATTCTTTCAGGTCACAAGGAAATTGGTCTAGCTGGAGGCCACAGGGAGCCAGTGGCCATAACAGGTGACTTCCCCAAATGGCTTAAGTTCTCTATAAGTAGAGAGCACCTGCTCACTGCCAGGTAGAGGCTTATGGGTAGACTCAGCTGATGCCCCGTCCTGACTGCAAACAAGCAATCGGGGTAGGAAGTAGTGTCAGAATGTGGAAATCGGCTCCTACTTCTTTGCATGTCTACTGATATCTAAACTTTTTTTAGCTCCTTTTTTTTTCTCCTCAGTTTTATTGCCTCACTTCAATGACTTCTGTTGAGTTTTCAAAATACAGTATAGCATCTCTTCTTTTGCCTAACATTCTTGGGTCCCTCTTCCTTGCATTTAGAGCACCTTGCATGTACCATCATCATGTCATGCGTCAAAACTTTTATCAATTGAAAAGATTTGGTTCAGTCTCCCACCTAGGCTCTCCTGTTCTTCCTCTTTGACAACAAACTGCTCTGACAGCCATGGCAGGAGATTTATTTAAAATTGTTGTAGGGACTTCCCTGGCAGTCCAGTTGTTAGGACTCCATGCTTCCACTGCAGGAGGCATGGTTCCATCCCTGGTTGTGGACTAAGATCCCACATGCTGTGTGGTATGGCCAAAAAAAAAAAAAAAAAGGTAAATTGTTGTGGTCTTTATCCTGGGGTATTGCTTCTTTCACTGTTGGGGAAAGAACTGAATGCTTTTACCTCTTATTAGGCCTTTCTTCACCTTAGGGAGCTGAGCCCTGTAGGTGCCACCACAGGGCTATAGATTCCTGGAAAAGGCATAAAGATAGAGCCAAGGGAAGACATAAGATAGCTGTTACCATCACACCAGCTCCACATCAGAGCCCCTGCCTTTGAAGGGCTCAGTGGAGGCTGCTTCATCAGACACTTTCCATCTTCATACCTGAGCACAGAATGGATAAAATGTGTTGTACATCTCCTGGGGCAACTTCAGCCTAGTCATGGAAAAACTGTTGAATCTTGATTGCATGGAAACTGTTTCCTCTTTTTATCCCTTTCTGTGTTTTTCATCATTAAAAAATGAAGGTTTGCATCTCTTAAAAGAAAAAAAATATAGTCTTATTAAATTTGGAGTGTGTGTGTTTGTGTGTGATGCATATTTTGGATGAATGTTTGGGGTGTGGGGCTGATATATACAATTGGTGTGACTTATCTGGTCTGGCTTATATAGTGGACATGTCTTGGGTATGTGAGTGTAGGAGAGGAGTATGCAAGAGGCACATGTGTTTTGTTTTGTATGAATGTGTGGAGGGTGTGTGTGTATGAATGTAATATTGTGAGTATCAGTATTCATGGGGTATACACTCTGTGCATTGGGTGGGTGTCTGCCATTTGTATTTATTTGTGATAGACATGTGGGACTGTGCGTGTGAATATGTATGTGTGTGTCTTCACCTGTCTTTTAATGTTAGTTTTGTATTTTTCAGCTGCATTGCTCAAAAGCTATAGAGTTATAGATCAGAATAGTTCTCATAAATAGAAGCATTTGGCTTCTGTGGTTCAGCTGCATTGCAATTGGCAACACATTCCCTCTCAGAGTGTCTATTTCTAGAGGTGGGGCTTTGGGGAGATTCCCCAGAACTATCTGGAGGCATGTTAGATGACTCACCTCCGCGGATTGAAACACCCCCGAGATCTTATTGTTCCGTGTTAATCACAGCCCTAATTCTGCCTTTCGAATTGATTTTTTTTTCACACCCTAAGAATAGAACCACCAGGATCCCACTTCAGCCTTTGTACTGACTCATAAACCCCAACTTTCATAATTCCTTAGGAGAGCTATAGAGTTGGCAGCAATCAGAGATCTTTTTTTTAAAAACCCCAACCCAGTGTAAATGTATTTTATCAGGAATAATATGCCCTGTTAATTTGATCATCTGTTCTGCTCACACTGCCCACGCTGAATACTTCCTGCCTTAGGAAGGAATCAATGTGGGATGTTCCTATAAATCTCCGCAAGGAGGCCTTTCCTCACGGCATCACCACTGTGCCCTGCAGTGATTGCAGGTGTGATCCCTTTCTGTAAACCTTCCCTGACCACCCCAGTGATGGAGGGGGAATCCCTTCTCTGTAAGTTCAGAGTTTCTTTACCCTGATCTTTGCACGTGTGGCACATAAATGCAGACTCACAATGGGCACAGGGTCTTCCCCACCAGACTAAAGTGTGTCCATATCTGTTCCCTAAGCACTGTGCAGTCTCTGACTTAGAAGAGGAGATAATGGACTCAGAAAAGGAGGAAGGAGGAAGGGAGGGAAGATTAAAAAAAGATAGCCATCAAAAATATATTTCTTTTCAGTGCCAGTCACTTTTCTCAGTGGTTCATGTTATTACCTCACATAATTCATCTATCAGCCCTACCTAAGTAGGTTCTACCATTCACTGCAAGTTATAGATGAGGAAACAAATAACAAGCAAGGATCACATGGCTTGCCCAGCATCACTCAGTTTGCTAATGAGCCAGGCTACGAACCTAGGCAGTCTGGCTCTAGTTTGTTGTTGTTGTTCAGTTGCTAAGACCCCTGAGACCCCATGAGACCCCATGAGTTTGACTTCCTAAGACCCCGTGGCCTGCTGGACTGCACCGTGCCAGACTCCCCTGTCCTTCACTATCTTCTGGAGTTTGCTCAAATTCATGTCCACTGAGTTGGTGATGCTATCTAACCATCTCATCCTTTGCTGCCCTCTTCTCCTTCTGTCTTTAATCTTTCCCAGCATCAAGGTCTTTTCCAGTGAGTCGACTCATTGTGTCAGATGGTCAAAGTACTGGCTCTAGTTGCCAGTCTTTAATCAGCCCACGTGTTGCGTGTTTTGGCTTTGTGCTCTGCCCGAAAGTGTGTGTGTTGTTGCCTCTGTGACACTGGGAGGGGGCAGCGTCAAACTCAATCCATGTCTTTGTCCATAGAGACTTTCCCCTTTATATCTCCTCATATTAGTAAAGATATTTTTTCTTTTTAATTGACTTTTTTATTGAAGGACAATTGCTTTACAGAATTTTGTTGTTTTCTGTCAAACCTCAACATGAATCAGCCATAGGTATACATATATCCTCTCCCTTTTGAACCTCCCTCCCAGCTCCCTTCCCATTCCACCCCTCTAGATTGATGCAGAGCTCCTGTTTGACTTTCCTGAGCCACACAGAAAATTCCTGTTGGCTATCTATTTTACATGTGGTAATGTAAGTTTCAATGTTACTGGTTCCCTCTCCCTCCTCTCCCCATCTCACCCTCTCCTCCCCTCTCCCCATGTCCATAAGTCTGTTCTTTATGTCTGTTCTCCACTGCTGCCCTGTAAATAAATTCTTCAGTACCATTTTTCTAGATTCTGTATATATTCAATATGATATTTAGAATATATAATCCATATATATAGAATACAATATTTATCTTTCTCTTTCTGATTCACTTCACTCTGTATAATAGGTTATAGGTTCATCCACCTCATCAGAACTGACTCAGATGCGTTTCTTTTTATGGCTGAGTAATATTCCCTTGTGACTATGTACCACAACTTCTTTATCCATTCATCTGTTGATGGACATCTAGGTTGCTTCCATGTTCTAGCTATTGTAAATAGTGCTGCAGCGAACAATGGGTACATGTGTCTTTGTCAATTTTGGTTTCCTCAGGGTATATGCCTAGGAGTGGGATTCCTGGTTCATATGGTGGTTTAATTCCTAGTTTTTTTTTAAAGATATCTCCATACCATCTCCCATAGTGGCTGTATCAATTTACATTCCCACCAACAGTGCAAGAGCATTCCCTTTTCTCCACACCCTCTCCACCATTTATTGTTTGTAGACTTTTTGATGATGGCCATTCTCATGGGTATGAGGTCATATCTCATTGTAGTTTTGATTTGCATATCTCTAATAATGAGTGATGTTGAGCATCCTTCCATGTGTTTTTATACATACAGCCATCTGTATGTCTTCTTTGGAGAAATGTCTGTATAGGTTTTTTCCCCAATTTTTGATTGGATTGCTTGTTTTTCTGGCATTGAGTTGTATGAGGTGCTTGTATATTTTAGAGATTAATCCTTTGTCAATTGTTTCATTTGCTATTCTTTTCTCCCATTCTGAGGGTTGTCTTTTCAACTTGCTTGTAGTTTCCTTTGTTGTGCAAAAGCTTTTAAGTTTAATTGCATCCCACTTGTTTACTTTTGTTTTTATTTCTGTTACTCTAGGAGGTGGGTCATAGAGGATCTTGCTTTGATTTATGTGTTCTGCCTATATTTTCATCAAGTGTTCTGCCTATATTTTCATCAAGTGTTCTGCCTATATTTTCCTCTTAAGAGTTTTATAGTTTCTGGTCTTACATTTAGGCCTTTAATCCATTTTGAGTTTATCTTTGTGTATGGTGTTAGGAAGTGTTCTAATTTCATTCTTTTACATGTAGCTGTCCAGTTTTCCCAGCACCATTTATTGAAGAGGCTGTCTTTGCCCCATTGTATATTCTTGCCTCCTTTGTCAAAAATAAGGTCCCCTGGGTGCATAGATTTATTTCTGGGCTTTCTGTCTTGTTTCATTGGTCTATATTTCTGTTTTTGTGCCAGGACCATACTGTCTTGATGACTGCAGCTTTGTAGTATAATCTGAAGTCAGGAAGGTTGATTCCTCCAGCTCCATTCTTGTTTCTCAAGACTGCTTTGGCTATTCAGGGTCTTTTGTGTTTCCATATAAATTGTGAAATTTTTTTGTTCTAATTCTGTGAAAAATGCCATTGGTAATTTGGTAGGGATCACATTGAATCTGTAGATTGCATTTGGTAGTATAATCATTTTCACAATATTGATTCTTCCTACCCAGAAATTTGGGCTATCTCTCCATCTGTTTATGTCATCTTTGATTTCTTTCATTAGTGTCTAATAATTTTCTGTGTACAGTTCTTTTGTCTCCTGAGGTAAGTTTATTTCTAGATATTTAATTCTTTTTGTTGCAGTGGTGAATGGGATTGACTCCTTAATTTCTCTTTCTGACTTTTTGTTGTTAGTATATAGAAATGCAAGTGATTTCTGTGTATTGATTTTGTGTCCTGCAACTTTGCTAAATTCACTGATGAGCTCTAGTAATTTTCTGATACTATCTTTTGGGTTTTCTATGTACAGTATCATGTCATCTTCAGACAGTGAGAGCTTTACTTCTTTTCTGACCTGGATTCCTTTTCTTTCTTTCTCTTCTCTGATTGCTGTAGTTGGGACTTCCAGAACTATGTTGAATAATAGTGAGGAAAGTAAATACCCTTGTCTTGTTCCTGATCTTAGGAGGAATGCTTTCAATTTTTCGCCATTGAGAATAATGTTTGCTGTAGGCTTATCATATATGGCCATTACTATGTTGAGGTAAGTTCCTTCTATGCCCATTTTTTGAAGAATTTTAATCATAAGTGGGTGCTGAATTTTGTCAAAGGCTTTTTCTGCATCTATTGAGATTATCATATGGTTTTTATCTTTCTATTTGTTAATATGGTATATCACATTGATTGATTTGTGTATATTGAAGAATCCTTACATTCCTGGAATAAACCCAACTTGATCGTGGTGTATGAACTTTTTGATGTGTGGCTGAATTCTGTTTGCTAAAATTTTGTTGAGGATTTTTGCATCTATGTTCATCAGTGATACTGGCCTGTAGTTTTCTTTTTTTGTATTGTTTTTGTCTGGTTTTGGTATCAGAGTGATGATGGCCGCATAGAATGAGTTTGGAAGTATTCCTTCCTCTGCAATTTTTGGAAAGAGTTTTAGAAGGATAGGCATTAGCTCTTCTCTAAATGTTTGGTAGACTTCTCCTGTGATGCCATCTGGTCCTGGGCTTTTGTTTTTTGGGAGATTTTTGACCACAGCTTCAATTTCAGTGTCTTGTAATTGGGTTGTTCATAATATCCATTTCTTCCTGGTTCAGTCTTGGAAGATTGAACTTTTCTAAGAACCTGTCCATTTCTTCCAGGTTATCCATTTTATTGCCATGTAGTTGTTCATAATAGTGTCTTGTAATCCTTTGTATTTCTGCATTGTCTGTTGTAACCTCTCCTTTTTCATTTCTAATTTTGTTGATTTGATTCTTCCCTCTTTTTTCTTGATGAGTCTGGCTAACAGCTTGTCAATTTTATTTATCTTCTCAAAGAACCAACTTTTAGTTTTATTAATCTTTGCTATTGTTTCCTTCATTTTTTTTTTCATTTATTTCTGCTTGTATCTTTATGATTTCTTTCCTTCTACTAACTTTGGGGTTTTTTGTTCTTCTTTTTCAGTTGTTTTAGGTATAAAGTTAGGTTGTCTATTCAATTTTTTCTTGTTTCTTGAGGTGGGATTGTATTGCTATAACCTTCCCTCTTAGAACTGCTTTTGCTGCATCCCATAGGTTTTGAGTTGTGTTTTCATTGTCATTTGTTTCTAGAAATTTTTTTATTTCCCTTTTGATTTCTTCAGTAACCTGTTGGTTCTTTCAAAATGTGTTGTTTAATCTCCATGTGTTTGTGTTTCTTAGTTTTTTTCTTGAAATTGATATCTAGTCTCATAGTGATGTAGTCAGAGAAGATGCTTGATACAATTTCAGTTTTCTTAAATTTACTGAGGTTTGATTTGTGACCCAAGATGTGGTCTATCCTGGAGAATGTTCCATGTACACTTGAGAAGAAGGTGTATTCTTCTGCATTTGGATGGAATGTCCTGAAGATATCAATGAGATCCATCTCATCTAATGTATCATTTGAGACTTATGTTTCCTTATTAATTTTTTGTTTTGATGATCTGTCCATTGGTGTGAGTGGGGTGTTAAAGTCTCCTAAAGATATTTTTTTAAAGGCAAACGTCATACACCAAATTCTATCTTGCTTAAGTTAAAAGGGAACTTGTTGGCTCATAAACAGTGAAGTTTAGGTCTAGGATGGCTTTCATTCATGACAGAAGTAAGCAGGACTTCACAGTGTCATCAGCAATGTTTTTTTCCACCTTTAAGTTCTGCTGTCTTCTGTGGTGATTCACTGTCAGGTGGGCTCTGGGTACATTGGAGAAAAGTTGGCCAGTGGCTACTCAGCTCTCTGGATATATGTTTAGAGTTTAGAAATTCCAGTGTAAAGTAGGAAGACATTTCCCCTCCCTGATAATTTCTGTTGGGTTGGCCAAAAGTTCATTTGGGTTTTTCCATGAGATGAAGTGGTAGAGAAAAAACCAAACGAACTTTTTAGCCAACCCAATACAAAAGTCTCAGGTGTGATTCTCACAGGTTAGGCTTGGTCCACACCCCACCTGAAACTGTCACTGGTGGGGTTGATGCTGTGCCTTGTTTGGCCAGGCCAACCTCAACTGTCCCCTACTGGAATGACGGGGGTGGGGGCGCTCCTCTTAGACCACAGGGTCTGAAGATGGAAAGGCGTGGTCCCCACAGACACCTAGGACAATCTCGAGTAGAAGCGGATCTGTCACTGTGTCTTCTCTGACCTCTTTACCTCTGTTATCTTTTTCCCTTAATCGGTAGACGTGGGCATGAATCTGTTGTTACTCTGAAATAAGTAGATTTGTGCTAATACTCTGGGGTCTGGGACATCAGAGAGCAAAAAACATGCTCTTCCAACCCAGAGTTCTCATCTAACTAAAGGGCTTTCTCATAATTTGAGTGGACCATGCTGGCCCAAAGACCAACAGATTCAGTGACTTCTTTGCACTTGAAAAAAAGACCTATTTGAATTTGAAATGAGGATCAGCATTGTAACCCTGGATACAGTCAGAGAGACAAAAAAAAATCTTTAATGCCATAAGGAAAGGAGACCACATTCATAATACAAAAGGAGATGGTTTAGATTGTTTAAAGAAGGAATATGTTTTTGATAACAGAAGTGTGAAGAAGCATTTATACACCATGCTGCATTTTTGAGCAACTGGAGAACAAACAAAACTATGGGAAATTATCATCGGCAAGTGCCATTCTTTCCACTCAGACTTTCCGTTCAAGTACCTGAGGGAGGGTCCTATAATTCAGATTTAACTGCTCCACTCTCTGGCTCAATGATACCCCATTCCCTGCAAGATAAAGTTCAGATTCTTAGACATAACAAAAGAGCTAGGCTAAAACCTTTAGAGACTGTAAGCACTGAAAATATTGTAGTATATACTTCATATGTAATAAAAGGTGAAAACAATACTATGATTTTTCATAGTATTCTGAGTTTTCCCATGGTCATTTCTTGTGGATTTGGTTTGCATCTGTAATAACAATTTTTTTTTCTCTCTTTCCTCTCCTGAGTGCTACAGCATATGCCAGGTCTCTCTGTAGCTTGTTATGTCTGTGCTTCTCAGATTATAATGTGCGTGCTAATCACATGACATCTTGTTAAAATGCATATTCAGATTCAGTAAATCTGGGACGGGGCCTGGAATTTTTTTTCTTAATCTCCATTACCTCCAGTCCCAGAGTCTGTAGGATGGGCCGTTTTGATTTTAGATTTCCTGGTGATTACTCTTTAGCTTTAAGCTTTAGACTTGTAACTCTTTTCCTTTTTTTAAAAATCAACTTAAGGCATTATCTATTTACTCCCTTTTATGAAATATGAAAATTTTGTAATGCCACCTCTTTACCCCACCTTTCTTCCTTCCAATGTTTAATAGTTTGATATTAATTTTAGTTTTACTGTTACTTCCTTGTTTCACCTTCCGTCACCTCTAGTCAACATTCGTCTCTGCTTGGTGTGTGGTAAGAG
The DNA here is from genome assembly GCF_910594005.1 of Cervus elaphus. Taxonomy (NCBI): domain Eukaryota; kingdom Metazoa; phylum Chordata; class Mammalia; order Artiodactyla; family Cervidae; genus Cervus; species Cervus elaphus. Next base: position 27,826,406 of record NC_057818.1, read on the forward strand.
TTACTGCACCCCTTCCATTCCCCTTGTCTTTGCATCTGTATCCACCTTTCATCTTCTACCTTCTGTCACTTCTAATTTTACTCTTACTTTTAAAAGAATTGCATTTATTTTATTTTATATTTTGTTGTTGATGGGCTGTGCAGCATGGGAGACCTTAGTTCCCTGACCAGGGACTGAATCAGTCCCTGCAGTGGAAGTGCAAAGTCCAGAGTCCTAACTCCTGGGCTGCCAGGGAAGTCCGTTTACTGCTAATGGATAATGCGTTCCTTCTGCAGAACTGTAGGGGTGCTTTAGTAAAAACAATTGGGGAGAAATGGGATGAACTTGATCAGTGGTTTCCAGACCTGGATAATTATAAGAAAGACTTTCCAACCTATAAGTCTTGGACCATACACCTGAAAATTCTTCATCTCTAGGGCTTTGGAATCTGTATTTTATTAAACGTTTTCAGATGGGTTTGGCAATTCACCAAACATGGGAATCAGTGAATGAGAGACTTCATTTGCTCTTCAGATGGTGTTTTAGTCAGGATAGTCAATATCAGCTGCTGCAGCACATAACCGTACAATCAAGGAGTTTAACACAGTAAGGGTTTATTTCTTACTTTCAATCCCTTGTGGGTCAGCAGCATCAGGAGTCTCTGCTTCATTCAGTAAGGACTCAAACTTCCTCCAGTGGTTCTATAGACACGGAAACTTCAACTGAATCCTAGGCTTTTAGCTAGGAAACAAAGAAAGGAGGAGAGTATGGAGTATCACATGGTAGATCTTAGCAGTGGTGTGCAGGGAGGGACAGGAGTCTCTGCTTCATTCAATCAGGGACTCAGACTTCCTCCAGTGGTTCTATAGACACTGAAACTTCAACTGAATCCTAGGCTTTTGGCTAGGAAACAAAGAAAGAAGGAGAGCATGGAGTATCACACGGTAGATCTTAGCAGTGGTGTGCAGGAGCTGGCTCAAACTGGGTTGTGACAAGCAACTGCTAAATTTGTAGGAGTTTTTTGAGTTGTTTTAAAAATATGACCACTATGAACAATTAAATTACATAAACTTACAATTAACTAAATTATATTAAAAATAAACATCATTTCCTAATATTACTACATTTTTATGTGCTCTTGAGGTTATTTCCATCTACTATTCCTGTATGATAAAAATATTATGTAATACATTTTCCCCCCAACTCCATGTTCAGTAACATTATGTTACTTTGAAATTAGGCATGGTGGGAGAAGTTTACCATGGAAATCAGCAAATGCTGCAAACCAAGATTCTCCCCTCACCTTCCCCAATAGCTGGTTGTTAAATCTTTCCTAGCACATCCTTATTTAGGGGTGGAGGTGGCATATATCCCTTTAGTATGTATTCCATTCACCAGTACATGTCATTGTTGGTGGCTTCACCTAGATGTATGGGTTTAGTTTAGCTGATCCATCAAAGACCATGGATATTGGCAGGCAGGCATTAGAACCTTATCCCAAAAGATAATTTAGCCATTGAAATGACTACTTTCTAGGACATTTCCATGGGTAAATTATATAATATGTATATATAATGTGCTGATGTATATAGTCACTTAGGAAAATTCATGAATCCCCAGAAACTAGAATTGGGGGTATCATGTGAAGAAAGGCATGGTAATGCTAAGCTTTAATATGTGAATTTTGTATTTCAATTTATCATGTACATTGCTACTCTAAAATTCTCCCATATCTCAAGACCTGCAATTTTATATTGACCTTGTAATTGTGAATCAGGGTATAGTATGTCAATGAGAACACCTGCCTCAGGATAAACATATTTAAAAATCAGCCTTTTACTCTGATTGGCTTTGAAAGTTCTACTGATTAGATATAGATATTTAAAGCCTTAATTCCTAAAAAAGATATAAAAAATGAGTATATAATTAATTCTCTAACTCATTCATCAAAATGCTAGGAATTTCCACATGGTAGTAAAACTTGTGACCAAAGTGACCTGGGTCTCAGATAAATTGAGTTGATAGTAGCATTTAGATATTTAACATGAATTGAGAAACTTAATTATTAATTTCCATTTTGTATTTGTATACTATTATTATTCTTAAGGAAACTATACATTTATTAAAAATTTTGTGTGCAGATTATTTTCTTGAATACAGTGCATTTTAAAGATGCTAATTAAGTAACAATGGTATTCTTTTTTTTTGGCCGCTCTGGGTCTTAGTTGTGGCATGTTGGATTTTTAGTTGCAGCATGTGAACTCTTAGTAGTGGCACGTGGGATCTAATTCCCTGACGGGGGATCGAACCTGGTCCCCCTGCATTGGGAGTGCAGAGTCTTAACCACTAGACCACCAGGGAAGTCCCCTCAGTGGGGATCTTATTCTCTATAATTTCTTTATTTTTTATTTTGTTAATTTCTGCTCTTGTGTCCCTCTATTAATTTCTCCTATGTTTATTCTGCTTTTTAAAAAAAATTCACATCTTTATTCAAGTACTTATTCATTTTAAATCTTTCTTTTCTATTGTATCCCTTTAAGGCTGGGCTTCCCAGCTGGCTCAGCTGGTAAAGAATCTGCCTGCAATGGGGAGACCTGGGTTTGATCCCTGGGTTGGGAAGATCTGGAGAAGAGAATGGCTGCCCCCTCCAGTATTCTGGCCTGGAGAATTCCATGGATCGTGTATAGTCCATGGGATCGAAAAGAGTCTGACACAACTGAGTGACTTTTACTTTCAAGGCTTTAATCTCCCTGTAATTATTTGCTTTAGAAATAGCTCTTCACTTTTACTAGTTACTTTTTAATACAAAATTATATATATATATTTAAAGTGTACAGTGTGGTGTTTTAATATACATATACATTGTGAAATTATTATGACAGTCAGGCTAATTAACATATCTGCCACCTCACATGTTTGTTTATTTTGAGGTGAGAGTACTTAACAATCTGCTCTCTTAGCCTATTTTGAGTATAGTATGCAGTATTATTAACTATGGTCACCATACTCATTTCTACACTTACTCATCGCATATAACTGCTATTTTGTACTCTTTGACCAACATCTCCCCATTACTCCAGTTCCTTAGTCCCCAGCAACCACCATTCTACTCTCTGCTTTGTATGAATTTAATTTTTTTTAGATTTCACATATGAGTGAAATAATGCAGTAGTTTTCTTTCTGTCTTTGGCTTATTTCACTTAGCATGATATCTTCCAGGTTCATCCATCTTGTTGAAAATGGCAGAATTTTCTTCTTTTTAAAGGCTGAATAATGTTATGTTGTATGTATGTGTGTGTATATATACACACACATACACACATACATGGTTAAAGTTAAATATATAGTCAAATACAGATAATGTAATAGTGTAATGGTAGTGTGTAAATAACTTATGTAAAAGTTAAAAGGCAAAAATATAAGAATAATTAGAATCACAAAAGTTTATTGATGGATATATAATATAAAAAGAAGTAAACTTGGACTAAAAAAACAAAGTATAAATTGGGAGTGTTTAAAGTGCAGTTTTTAAATGCAATTAAAGTCAAGTAGATACCAGCTTGAAATAGATGATTATACCTATATTTTGTGCAAACCTCACAGTAACCACCAAGAAAAGCCTATCATATATATACTCAAAAGATGAAAAGAATCAAAGAAATCATTACAAATTCATCAAATAACAAAGGAAGATAGCAGAAGAAGAGGGGAGCAAAACAATAGCAAAAGAGACAGAAAACTATTAAGATGGCAATACCAAGTCATTGCCTATTGATGATTTCTTTGAATATGAATGAATTTACGTCCCCAATCCAAAGGCTGAGAGTGTCTGAATGGATTTAAAATCCTTAATTTTCAATGACCTACCTTTGAGGTCTCTATTTTTTGTTTGGTTGAGCCAGCTGTTGAAGTTCTCTGCTATGTTTTTCATTTCAGCCATTGTGTTCTTCAGCTCCTCAATTTCTGTTTAATACTTTTTTATGATATCTATATCTTTGTTGAGCTTCTTGTTTTGTTCAAGTATTATTTTCTTGGTGTCATTGAACTGTTTCCCTGTGTTCTCTTCTAACTCACTGATCTTTAAAAAATTATCTTGAATTCTTTGGCAAAGTGTAGATCTCTATTGCTTTGGAGTTGGTTATGGCCAGTTATTGCATTTCTTTAGCAGTGTCATGTTTCCTTGGATTGTTATGTTTCCTTGCAGTCCTGGACTGTTGTCTTCATATTTGAAGAAGTAGTCTTCCCTTCTAAATATGAAGGACTGGCCGAGGCAGGCAAAGACCTCCTCTCATGGGTGGTTGCAAGGATATTAGCTGGGTGAGGTGAGCAATGGATCCATGCGGGAAGATGTATGAGGATGCCAGTTCTGGAAGTACGCAGTGGTGTGGTTTCCATGGAGCATGCAGGTTGGGTCTGGTGGGTGTGTGGATGCATGTGTAGCTGCGGCAGGCAGCTAGTCTCATGGGTGTACCTTTGCAGCTGAGATAGGTGCCTGGTCCAGCATGCATGTGGCTGCATGTGTGGTAGTGCTAGTGGGTGCTGGGACCAGTGCACGGGCACATGCTTCATGGTGGGTCTCAGTTCCCAGGCATGGGGGCTGTGGCCTCACCAGGACTCAAGTCGGGGGAACAGCACCTCTGACTCCAATGGGGAAAGGGTGGCTCTTGATAGCTCCAGTTTCAAGGGGCACAGAACCTCTGGCTCCAGGCAGGTCTGGCAGCTGGATCTGTGTGATGACTCAGGGGGTGCTCTGTGATAGTAGCTAGGGCTGCTGTGATCAACAGTGGCCAAGGCTGCTGAGATATCCCGCTGTTCTTTACCCCCAGGGGAGGAACTCGTGGCCGATGGGATGCTTCATGGTGACGCACCAGTGAAGGTGATGGGGCAATGCAGGCAGAATGTTTCCTGCCTCCTTGAATGCTGCCATTCCCAGTCCTCATGTCATTCTGGGTCACTGCAGCCCCCTAATGCCCCCCACAGGGTTCTTCCAGAGCTGTCCTCACCCATGGATCATTTACTTTATCTTTTGTGTGGTGGTAAGGGCCAGGATCGGAGAAGGAAATGGCAACCCACTCCAGTGTTCTTGCCTGGAGAATCCCAGGGACGGCGGAGTCTGGTGGGCTGCCGTCTATGGGATCGCACAGAGTCGGACACGACTGAAGCGATTTAGCAGCAGCAGCAGTAGCGAGGGCCAGGATCTCTTTGTCTAATACCTTCCTGATGTCACTCTTACTGTATTAGTTAGAAGTGAAACTTTGGGTAATATTAAGTTATGGTTTGGCATATTTTAAGGTATTAATACATACACTAAGGTATGTATTAAAGTGGAATTACCCGGGTTCACTTCCTGGGTAGGGAGGATCCGACGAAGGAGGGCATGTCTCCCCACTCCAGTATTCTTGCTTGGAGAATCACATGGACAGAAGGGCCTGCTGGGCTACAGTCCACAGAGCTGCAAAGAGTTGGGCACAACTGAAAGAGACTTAGCACACACATGCAAAGTGGAATTATGTTGCAAGACCCAAGAACCTCTTGCAAAAGAAGTGAACACAAGGAGTAATATGAAGTGGATGCAAAGTGCACTGGTGATTGGACCAGGGTTCACTGCTCTGCAGAACAGCATTTGGGAAAGCAGGTTTGGAGTGTATATCTTTAGGTTTAAGGCTTAAATGAGACTGCCAGTTTCCCCAAATTCAAATGCAGACTACAGGACCTTATTACCCTATGGATTGCTGCAGTAATAAATCAGTGATGAGGGAACCCTGAGGTTTCAGGCTCTTAGTTTGCCAACCCAGTCACACTGAGCCACACCCATATGAGTTAATGCTTCATGCAGTAGTTATCCTGGTGATTGATAAACACAGACCAATTTGTGTCCCAGACATTGACAAAATACTCTAACAGTCCTTTCTCCTTATGAAGCTAGGGGATAGAGGGAGAAAGTATGTTTCACTCAATCTTCAAACCATTGTTTCAAAGAACATATCTCATCAAATACAGTAACTGAAAATAGGGAGCAAATGAAGATATTGCCCCTGCTTGCTGTATATATTAAATACCATGGAGTTGTTGTCCACATTAATCATCATATCAATGAAATAAATAAAAAGGAGATATATGCCATATATAAACATCTTTCATTTGGAAACATGTATTTTATCCCTTGTGACAGCCATGAGATTGTACCTTGCAAATCTCTAAGTGTAACTGACCAAGGCCACAGGCTTGTGCTCTGAAATCCACAGCAGCTTGAGTGTTCAGAGAGTGTTTCCTGCCAGCTGCTCCCAGAATGAAGGAGTGTGGCAGAGTAGTAAAGGGGGCTCATTCCAAGGAGACATGGGGCTCATCTGATTCTGGCTTGAGGGATGGCTGTTCGTCTTGTGAAAACTTCCTATGATTGCATCACAGTTCAGGATGCCTTGACCTAACCTCTCTCCATGACTCTTTCATTTGAGATCAGATTGCTTCCTGGTTTGATGGTTTTCCTAGCCTTTACGACTCTCACATAGGTGTTTTCCCTGAGAACATCTTTGAATGTTTTTTTATTTAAAAAATTTTTAAAAGATGTTTTTGATGTGGACCATTTTTAAAGTCTTTATTGAATTCATTAAAATACTGTTTCAGTTTTATGTTTTGGTTGTTTGGCTGCAAGGCATGTGGGATCTGAGTTCCCTGACCAGGGATCAAACCTGTACCCCCTGCATTGAAAGGTGAAGTCTTAGCCACTGGACTGCCAGGGAAGTCCCTGAATGTTTAATCTTAGATTAACACACCCTTTTAAAATGGTGGTCTTTATACAGAGTACCTTAACCTGAGCATTTAAGAAGGACTTGCAAAAGAGTGATTTTAATAATTTTATTAAAAATAAATAATTTATGATGCCTCTAAGAAAGACTAATGAAAAATATCTAAATTTTTCTTATAGTTTTGCCTTACTATTTAGTTACAGTTTTCCACATTAAGGAAGTTGTTTCACTCTAAATTTGTTAAATTTAATAAGCTGCCTTCAAGGATAGCTCTATTTAAGCTTTATTGGTTGAAAGTACATTTTCTCAGAGGCCATGCTTTTTAAGGAATCATTGAATTGGAGGAAACTGAAGAATAAAATTTTCCATAGCTTACCTCATATAGAATCAAGTAGCTAAAGTTCTATCAGATATGATTGATCTACTGATTGATAGATCAGTATCTATCTATCATCAATAATTAGTTTATTGTTTTAAAGTTTTGGCTAATACAGTCTGGCAAACATGTTATCTTCAGCTGATTATCTTAATCTGTGAAAAGATTCAAGGAAAATGCAATAGGAAATCTGAATTATTCCAAGCAAGATGTCCATAGGATAAAGGGACTGTGCATTGCTCTGGTAAACACATAGAGTGTGGTTCATGGTGAATGAGGGCTTGGCTGGGTGAATCTCTTACTCAGGTGGTCTCCACAGGCACGCTTGCCCAAGTTCTAATGAAGCTTGAAATTAACATGGCTCTGTTGGTTTAATTCCTGGTTTCTGCTGGAATTCTAGCAACACTGGCCTATCAGTCTTAAACAGGGGGCCAGTACGTTTTTGGCAACATCACTTGTTGACGGGAATTTTGTCAGGAGAAAAATCAATAGTCACATAGTTATGCTCATATCTTTCTTCTGCCTGGTATGTTTATAGTGGTTAAGTAAAATTAATGTGTATGTGTACGTGTGTGTGCATATGGTGGTTCTTAGAACAGATCCATCTCAATAAATATTAAGTTGATGAAAATGATGATAAATAGCCTCTGGATAGTATGTAAGAGCTCATAAACCATGTCCACGTGTACTGTGTATTTAAATCCTAATTGTAACTCTGAGAAGGAGATGTAATTATCCCTGTTTTACAAATGAAGGAACTGAGGATCAAAGAGGTTAAGAAACTCCTACAGTTAATAAGAGAACATAAACCAGGAAGGTGTGACTATATTTTCATATTCTTACCTATACATATTACTTCTCTTTTTTGATATAGCTTTGATTGTGCTTGTGATGTATATTCAACTAGACAGTCTGTGATTTTGGATGACAGATAATTTTCATAAAGTTTGAAATTTCTTTATTCTTTTTCTCTTATTAAGAGGAAAAAAGGAAAATATTTTCAAATGTTTATAACATGCTAGGCAATTGTTGGTTAATTTTTTACATGTATTATCTCACTCGTCTTCACAATAACAGTTTAAGAACAAATTATTTCCATTTTTACAAAAATTAGGAGATTTTATGGAATGGACTTCTCAACGTTTATGGAGAATATTACAAGAAGAGAACATACTATTATGGAAGACCACATGTAACTTCTAACATAGATGTTATTTTTATTATGTCACTTTATTCCCTTAGTCTAATGAGGTAGGCAGCACAGGTTATAATATCCCCAATTTATTTTTATTTACTTTTTAACATTTATGTTTTTTATTCTTTTTAATTGAGGAATAGTTGATTTACAGTATTATATTAGATTCAGGTGTACAACATTTTTATAGAAATATTATACTTCTATACTTCATTTAAAATTATGACAAAATAAAGACTATATTTCCCTGTGCTATGCAGTATATCCTTGTTGCTTATCTATTTTATACACAGTAGTTTGTACCTCTTAATCCCATACCCCTAACTTGCCCCTCCCCTCTTCCTTCTCTCTATTGGTACTGACTAGTTTATTTTCTGAATCTGTGAATCTGCTTCTGTTTTGTTATATACATTTATTTGTTTTATTTTTTAGATTCTACATGTGTGGTAACATATATGTTAGTCTTTCTATGACTTATTTCACAAAGCATAATACTCTATAGGGCCATCCATGTTGCTGCAAATGGCAAAATTTCATCCTTTTTATGGCTAATATTTCATTGCGGATACACAGACACACACCCACAACACATCTTCTGTGTCCATCCATCTGTTGATGGATATTTGAGTTGCTTCTATACCTTTGGCTAGTACAAATAACGCTGCTGTGAAATTGGGGTGCATGTATCTTCTCAAATTAATGTTTTCCTTTTGTTTGGATTTATTCCCAGTGGTGGAGTTGCTGGATCATGTGATAGATCTATTTTAATTTTTTGAGGAGCCTCCATACTGTTTTACATAGTGGCTTCTCCAATTTACAGTCTGACCAACAGTGTTACCTGGATTCCCTTATCTACATATCCTTGGCAGCATTTGTTATTTATAGGCTTTTTGAGTAACCACTCTGACAGGTTTGAGGTGATACCTCATTGTGATTTTGATTTGCATTTCTCTGATGACTAGTGATGTTGAGCATCTTCTAATGTGCCTATCTGGCATCTGCGTGTCCTCTTCAGAAAAATGTTTATTCAGGTCTTCTGCCCATTTTAAAATTGGGTATATCTGTATTTCTTTTTTGATATTGAGTTCTTCATTTGATATTGATATTGTTGGAGCTGTTCATGTATTTTGGATACTAACCCCTTATAGGTCATATAGTTTGCAAGTATTTTCTACTATATTTAGTAGGTGGCCTTTTTGTTTTGTCATTGGTTTCCTTTGCTGGTACAAAAGCTTTAAAGTTTTATTATGCTCCATTTGCTTATATTTCTTTTGTTTCTTTTGCCTTGGGAGACAGATCCAAAAAAATACTATGATTTAAGTCAAAAAGTGTCCTGCTTATGTTCTCCTCTAGGAGTTTTATGGTTCAGGTCTTACACTTAGGTCTTCAACCTATTTGAGTCTATTTTTGTATATATAGTGTGAGGGACTATCCCCAGTTTTAGAAATGGGGAATTGGGATATTAAAGACATAGTCTGCTACTCAGAATTCTTGGTTGCACCTGGATGTTCATTTACTGATGAATGGAAAAAGAAGTTGTGGTACATACATACAATGGACTATTATGTGAATGTGTGCTGAATGCATGCTGCATGCTCAGTTGTGTCCAACTCTTTGTGACCCCATCAACTGTAGCCTGCCAGGCCCCTCTGTCCTTGGAATTTTCCAGGTAAGAATACTAGAGTGGGTTGCCATTTCCTACTCCAGGGGATCTTCTTGACCCAGGGATCGAGTCCACATCTCCTGCTTCAGCAGGCAGATTCTTTACCATGGTGCCACCTGGAAAGTCCAATAGAATATTACTCAGCCATAAAAAATAATGAATGTGAGTCAATTCTAGTGAGGTGGATGAACCTGGAGCCTGTTATACAGAGTGAAGTAAGTCAGAAAGAGAAAACAAGTATTATACATTAATATATGTATGGAATCTAGAAAAATGGTTCAGATCGACTTATTTGCAGGGAAGCAATGGAAATGCTGATGTAGAGGACGGACTTGTAGACACAGTAGGGGAAGGAGAGAGTGGTACCAATGGAGAAAGTAGCATAAACATGTATACACTACCGTGTGTAAGCTGCTACAGCACATAGAGTCAGCTCAGTGCTCTGTGATGACCTAGAGGGGTGGGATGAGGGGGTGGGAGGCTCATGAGGGAGGGATATATGTATAATTAGGGCGGATTCACACTGTTGTATAGCAGAAACCAACACAACATTGTAAAGCAGTTTTCCTCCAATTAAAAATTAATAAAAAAAAGAATTTTTGGTTGCAGATGATGAGAAACAACTTTAACTTGTTAAAAAATGATGACTTATTGGAAGAATATTGGGAAACCCTGAATTCCACTAAGACTCGAAAAACAAAATGTGAAAAGGGGTCAGTTCTCAAAATAGGAACTATTTACAATGGTGATAACTTGCCCAGTGTCACATTTAGAAATGTAATTGATGCCCAACTCTTCTTTTTATTTAAATTTTTTTTAGAACTCCAAACTCACATTTATCTGTTTTCAAAGTGGAAAGTTTTGTACCTTCCTTTCTCACTTGCAGTTCAGTTCAGTTCAGTTGCTCAGTCGTGTCCGACTCTTTGTGACCCCATGAACTGCAGCACGCCAGGCCTCCCTGTCCATCACCAACTCCCAGAGTTTACCCAAACTCATGTCCATTGAGTTGGTGATGCGATCTAACCATCTCATCCTCTGTCATCCCCTTTTCCTCCTGCCTTCAGTCTTTTGCAACATCAGGGTCTTTTCAAATGAGTCAGCTCTTTGCATCAGGTAGCCAAAGTATTGGAGTTTCAGCTTCAACATCAGTCCCTCCAGTGAACACCCAGGACTTATTTCCTTTAGGATGGACTGGTTGGATCTCCTTGCAGTCCAAGGGACTCTCAAGAGTCTTCTCCAACACCACAGTTCAAAAGCATCAGCTCTTCTATGCTCAGCTTTCTTTATAGTCCAACTCTCACATCCATGCATGACCACTGGAGAAACCATAGCCTTGACTAGACGGACCTTTGTTGACAAAGTAATGTCTCTGCCTTTTAATATGCAGTCTAGGTTGGTCATAACTTTCCTTCCAAGGAGTAAGCGTCTTTTAATTTCATGGCTGCAGTCACCATCTGCAGTGATTTTGGAGCCCCCCAAAATAAAGTCAGCCACTGTTTCCACTGTTTTCCTATCTGTTTGTCATGAAGTGATGGGACTGGATGCCATGATCTTGGTTTTCTGAATGTTGAGCTTTAAGCCAACTTTTTCACTCTTTTCTTTCACTTTCATCAAGAGGCTCTTTAGTTCTTCACTTTCTGCCATAAGGGTGATGTCATCTGCATATTTGAGGTTACTGATATTTCTCCCGGCAATCTTGATTACAACTTGTGCTTCATCCAGCCCAGCGTTTCTCATGATGTACTCTGCATATAAGTTAAATAAGTAGGGTGACAATATACAGCCTTGACATACTCCTTTTCCTATTTGGAACCAGTCTGTTGTTCCATGTCCAGTTCTAACTGTTGCTTCCTGACCTGCATACAGATTTCTCAAGAGGCAGGTCAGGTGGTCTGGTATTCCCATCTCTTTCAGAATATTCCAGTTTATTGTGATCCACACAGTCAAAGGCTTTGGCATAGTCAATAAAGCAGAAATAGATGTTTTTCTGGAACTGTTGCTTTTTCCATGATCCAGCGGATGTTGGCAATTTGATCTGTGGTTCCTCTGCCTTTTCTAAAACCAGCTTGAACATCTGGCAGTTCACGGTTCACATATTGCTGAATCCTGGCTTGGAGAATTTTGAGCATTACTTCATTAGTGTGTGAGATGAGTGCAATTGTGCGGTAGTTTGAGCATTCTTTGGCATTGCCTTTCTTTGGGATTGGAATGAAAACTGACCTTTTCCAGAGAACTCAAAATGTTAAGTTTCTCATCATCAATTGTCTACGAGGACTTGGAATTTTTGAAAGTAGCTTTAAGTTTTGTGGTGAGTACAAATAAAGAAAAAATAGCTTTGGTGAGCCTCCTTCAAGCCTCGCCTGAGGACTGCTGTGCTGGGCTGGGTAGGGAAGCACTTGGACTGGCCTAAGCCTCTGGGTTGGTGGGAGCAACCACTCCTCCAGTTGGAGTGGCCATATGGTCTTGGCCCTGGAGAAGGAAATGGCAACCCACTCCAGTATTCATGCCTGGAGAATCCCATGGATGGAGGAGCCTATAGTCCATAGTGTCTCAAAGAGTCAAACGTGACTGAAGCAACCTAGCACATGATCTTGACAGCCAGCCATGCACAAGATTGGGGAGGTGATGAAATGCAGAGATGGGGTTACACTGTTTAATCCCAAGTGATATCTGCGGCTACAAAGCTGAATGAATGACAAAGAGAACTACCCCCCTCCATATTCTGTATTTAGGAGGCAGATCATATAGACTTTGAGTAGCACCCCAAGGATGAATAGATTTATATTGTAAACAATGCTTATTTCATTAAAAACATTCTGTAATGATTTACTCTCTTAAACCACAAAATCCTTCTTCATTAATAATAGACTTCATTATTTAAATGTACTGCTGTAGATTTCAAATATCAGGCCGCTGGTGACTTATTAGCCAGTCTCTAGGTAATAAGAACTAATATTTATTAATGAGGGCTTAAAAGATGTAAACCATATAATTTCTTAATCTAATCCCAATGCAATGAAATCATTAATACATGTGAGTCCACATCACTGTGATCATATGCTCACATTCTGCTTCCTTGGTTCCTTTGTTATTATCATGAAATAATCAGTGTTTATCATATGGCATATAATGAAATTGATAGTAACCCTGTCTGCCAATGAAAAACATGTATGTCACTTTTCATGCCTGTTGTCCTTTCCCCCCATATCTTCCAGCATTGATTAATGAAATGTCATGTATAGAATGGCATTATAGATTTGCCATTTAGCGACGTATTATATCAGGTAATAAGTGCCACACTGTTGCTTGTTCTTTGTCTTCACCCTTTATTTAAGTATGGTTTCAACTGTAAAATGGGCTTATTGCACATGAAACCTAAAGATGAAGTATAAAAATTTCTGATAAAATTATGATTCAGTTTTTTATGTGAGGAGACATTTTATTTATTTTTAAAATTCTATTTATTTATTTTTGGCTGCACTGAGTATTCATTACTTGAGCGGGTTTTCTCTAGTTGTGGCAAGCAAGGACTACTCTCTAGTTGCAGCGTGCAGGCTTCTCATTGCAGTGGCTTCTCTTGCTGCAGGGCACAGGCTCTAGAGCAAGGGCCCAGTAATTGTGCAATGCCAGCTTAGTTACCCTAAAGCTTGTAGAATCTTCCTAGACCAGGGATCAAACCTGTGGCCCCTGCATTGGCAGGTGGATTCCTAACCATTGGACTACCAGGGAAGCCCCTGGGGAAATACTTTAAATGTGTAAAAATAAACATATGCTCTTTGATTTCAACATTGAACTGTATCTGGTTGTAGCATATGATTTGTATGTACTGGAATGCTGCTTTTGGTTTGGGTAATTCTATGCAAATTTTACTTCAGTGTAACAGGGTCATCTATCTGTGTGCTGGGTGAATTATAAACTACTTCAAACACCCTTGGATGGAGGGGCTGTAATAATTTATACTCACATTCCTGCCAGTGATATAAATGTTCTCTTTTTTTTTGGTGAAGGCCAGCCATGAGAAAATCTGCTTCACATGACAACATTATATACCATATTTAGATTTGCAGCCATAATCTTGTCAAGAGTCGATTATCACATGATTGGAACAGTAAAAAAAATGAATTGGAGTTTAAACTTTTATGAAAAAGCACTTATATTGTGGAATAAGACTTCTTAATGGAGAGAAGGCATTAAACAGACCTTGTATTAGGCTCTGAAATTAATGGGTCACTATATAACTTTCTAGTTTTCATAGCCAGATAAGATTAATGCTTGCTTATATAGCAAATTCAATGGCTCATTTAATTTCATATGAATGTTTAAAGTCAAATTGCTTTTGGATTAAGTCTAAATTCATTATTCATTTTAATGTCTGAAAGAACTTTCATTTTTCTTTCATTTTATTTAATCAAGTGCATCATCATTAAGTAAAGGCTAAAGACCTAGATAGCTAAAAATAATATGAAAAGGAAATTTATTAATTTCCATTGAAAAGAGACTTATTTGTAATAAAAGTTATTCAATACTATTCCATGCTTGTGCATGGTACTATTTCAGAGACAATGAGATATTTACAGGCTTATGGTTATATTTTAAAAGATCCAATTGAGAAGCTTCCCATTGGCTACCTAATGTTCAATGTGCACTCCTTGAGCAAAGATTGCCATTTGACCTTTATTTATACATTTTTCATTTATTATTGTAGTTAACAAACATTTATTCAGAACCTACAGTCAATAAGCACTGACCAAGTACTGTGGTGTGTTCACCTATGAAAACCCCTCTTTGTCTGTGACCTGTGAGAATCAGCAAGTCTAACAGAAGGGAACATCTCTGCAGAGGGCCGTGGAGTTCTCACTTGTATCATGTGGGGAGTTCAGTCAAGACCTCGGAGGTCCTCTTTGAAAAGACAAAAGGTTTATTGATTTGAAGAGAAACCAGAATATTGAGGTCCTGGTCAGTTCCTGTATTCTGTGATCCCTTGGCTATATCATCCTTTGGGTTGTGGGCAGAAAAGAAAAAAAAAAAAAGAATGAATTTTCACATGTATACTATTGGTCATATTAATATAATATCAGTAATAGCCATAACTACAACTATAATTATTAATTAGAATATTCCTTGGAAATATATAAAGCATGTTACTTTCCATTCTATCATTTCATGTTGACCAGGTAGCCATTATTGTCTTCAGTTTGGATAATAGTTATGATAAGCATTTGTTGACCGTGCACTGTATTTCCAGGACTTTGCCAGGTTCTATGAGGCAGGGGGAGTTTGCTTTGTCTTTGTCACTGCTTTGTCCATATGGCCGATAAGAGTGCTTGGCATGTGGTGGCTAATCAATATATATTGGTTAAGTGAGTGAATGAAATAATGATTAAAAGAGTGAAGAAAACCCATATTGTGGTTTTTTACAGGATATTGAGTGTAGTTCCCTGTGCTATATAGTAAGATTGTTGTTTATCTATTGGGTTGGCCAAAAAGTTCATTTAGGTTTTTCTGTAAGATGTTACCTGAATGAACTTGGCCAGCCCAGTATTTATTTTCAATATATCTGTCTTATCCCTTCCTAGCCAGATTGAAAACTACTAAAGGCAGTGAAAAGAAAAGAGTGAAGGAGAGATGGATACTTTTGTTTCATGAGTAACTGATTGTAGTTGATATTTTATCTTCATTTTATAGATGATGAAACTAAAATTTATAGAGATTAAGTAGAGTAGAATATATGTGGTAGGAAGGATATGGTTGAGTTAGAACCTTAGTTACTGTCTGCTCTTTTTATGTTAACACAAAACAGAGATGCTGATTCTGAGAACAGTACATCATACTGTATGATCTACTGGCTGTATGTTTCAATCTTTTAGAGTTCTTTTTAAATTTTTGCTTACTTATCTATTTTAGAGTTCTTTCTGAAATCGCCCATGCCTGCATCCCACCGCAGCCCAATTAAATCAGAATTCCTGTCATGTTGGACCTGGGCTTATGTATTTTTAAAGCATCCCTCCCACTTCTTTCCTCTCCTTTCTTCTTTCCTCCCTTCCACTAATCTTTACTGTACTAATCTGGGAGGAAAGACATAAAACGTTGCGCTCAAAGAACTTATGGTTTAGTACAAACGCTACTGAGCAGTCAAATAGAGAAATGCTAAATCCGAGAATGCCATCAATCTGTTCTTCACCTGTATCAACCATTATCCCCAAACCATAATTATACTAAATCTGTCAGTTTAGAGCTGCTGTTTGCTCTTGACAACTCAAAAGCTCCAACATGCCTGTCTATAAATACCTGGAGAGCTTGTGAAAACTAGAGATTTACTGAATGGAAATTCACAAGGAAAGAGGGTATGAAACTGTGCCTTTTCCTTCTCAGGCACTCCCAGGTAATTCTTAAAAATGGGCCAGTGTGGGAAACATTAACATAACCTGAAAGTTCCTAAAAATGTAGCATCAGCATCACTTGGGAACTTGTTTTAAAATGTGTATTTTCTGATCCTTTTTGGATCTACTGAATCATAAACTCTCCAGTTCAGCCCTGTAATCTGTGTTTTGACAAGCTCTCCAGGTGTGCACTAACATTTGAGAGTCACTGACAGAAGGAGGCTGTTTAGTGTTGTGCTCTAAGGAGATGGCAGCATGTTCAGTGCCTTGTTCAGTAGCTAAGTTCATGTCTAACTCTTTGCAACCCCATAGACTGCAGCATGCCAGGCTTCCCTGTCCTTCACAATCTCCTGGAGTTTGCTCAAACTCATGTCCATTGAGTCAGTGATGTTATCTATCACATCCTCTGCCATCCTCTTCTCCTGCCCTCAACCTTTCCCAGCTTCAGAGTCTTTTCCAGTGAGTTGGCTCTTTGCATCACGTGGCCAAACTATTGGAAGTTTCAGCTTTAGCATCAGTCCTCCCAATAAATATTCAGTGATTTCCTTCAGGATTGACTGGTTTGATCTCCTTGCTGTCCAAGGGACTCTCAAGAGTGTTCTCTAGCACCATAGTTTGAAACTAGTTCGAAACCAGACCAGTATCTACCTGGTTTGAAATCTGAAGGGTTAAAACAAAACAGACCAGCTTCTAGTCTTGACAGTGGGAAGTGAGGGTTCGGATGAGAACAAAGAGGCCCCAGAAATAGAGCTGTGAGCCTGCTTGGACTCTCTCCTGGCTGAACAGGGGAGAAATCTGAGGCACCACCCACAGGCTCTGCAGAGCAAGTATGTTCACGTCTTGCTCATGTCTTGTGGTGAAATGGAAGTAGAGAGAGGATGCTGATTTAGAGATGGATTTAACCAATGGAGAGGATTGTCTTAGAAGCTGGATAGAGCCAAGGTATGGGGCTTCCCTGGTGGTTCAGTGGTAAAGAATCGCCTGCCCATGCAGTAGATGTGGGTTCAATTCCCAAATCAAGAAGATCCCTTGGAGGAGGAAATGGCAACCTACTCTAGTATTCTTTCCTGGGAAATCACATGGACAGAGGAGCCTGGTGGGCTATAGTCCATGAGGTCATGTAAGAGTTAGACATGACTTAGCAACTAGACAACACAACGGAGCCAAGGTATGGGTTTGGAAATCCTCTAGGATGTTGGTAATGGAGCAGCAAAGTCCCCACTTCCCTAGTATCATTTTTTTTTTAAAACAGAAAAAAAAAATGTTTTGTGATGTTTCCTTTGAGAGTTCAAGAATTCCAAAGCCTTTGCTTTTTCCGCATAAGGAGTGCCACAATGTGAGATTTTTTTTCCCCCTCAGTTATGTTGGCTTAGAGAAACATATTAGATAATGAATTATTCAGGGTGATTTCCTAGGTTGGAGAAGAGATGCACCTGTCTGAGACGCTTATAGACTTGATTAGATAACATTTGTCAGCTGCATCAGCCGCAGGTAATTCCTGACGCGAATTGTATTTCCCCGTGGGTAGTGGAACCAAGCAATGTTCCAGATTTCATGGGGTTGCTGAAGAGGCTTGCAGAAGTGCCATGCCTAAGAGGCTGTACTGCATTTGTCAAGATAATCAGACTATTTGCAATCACTATTTTCTACCCTCTTTTTTTCAAAGTTCCTAGGTGAGAATGTAAAATAACCGAGAAAAGGTGACACATTTGTGTGCTATAAATAGACCGTTTTCAGTCAAACTATAATAGATATATACTTCTCTTGATAAATTCTATGAGTGGTTCTTTTCTGTTTTTTTTTTAAACTACTGTCATTGAGTGCAACTCTTGTGAATACATAATGAGCCACATTTATCCTGCCAAAATTTTGTCTTCATACTCGAAACTACTTATACTATGCACTGGAGATTTTCCATTTTGCTGAAAATACTTTTTCTCTTAGAAAGGTTTGCATCTTCTGGAAAGCACTCTTTGGGTTTTTTTTTTTTTTAATATATCTCCCAGAAAAGCGCAGTATTATTTCTCATGTTGGAGTTGGAATATCTGTGGTTCCGCTCTTACCATAGTCAATGAGAATGTGGAGCTTAAATTACCATGTGTGATGAAATATTTGAGAAGCAGTGTGACTGCATTCAAATCCAGCTCCCTCACCAGCCAGTTCTGGGGCACCTTAAGGATGGTACCTGGGCTTCCTGAGATGGTGCTGGTGGCTGCCTGAAACAGACGTTTTCGCATTAAATAGAATAATGTATGCAAAGTGGTTTTGCTCAGTATTAATAAGCTCTTTATAAATGTTGGTTTAAATTTTTGGTTGGAGGTAATAAGGCAGAGTGAAGAGAGCTCTACGGAAAGCTGGGTCGAAAATTCACAGACAGGCAGTGTGTGCTGGGCTCAATCTCTCAGTCATGTCTGACTCTCTGAGACCCCATGGACTGTAGCCCACTAGGCTCCTCTGTCCATGGGAGTTTTCAGGCAAGAATACCTGGAGTGGGTTTCCATTTCCTACAGACAGACCTTGGAGATATGGTGTGTTCAATTCCAGATCATTGCAATAAAGCAAAGGCTGCAGTAAATCGAGTCCCACTAATTTTTTTGGTTTCCTAGTACATATAAAAGCTGTTTACACTATACTGTAGTCCATAAAGTGTGCAATAGCATTATATCTAAAAAAGCAATATGCATACCTTAATTTGCGACCCTGTGGACTGTAGCCCGCCAGGCTCCTCTGTCCATGGGATTTCCCAGGCAAGAAAGTGGAGTGGGTTGCTATTTCCTTCTCCAGGGGATCTTCCCAACCCAGGGATCAAACCCGGGTCTCCCGCATTATAGACAGACGCTTTACTGTCTGAGCCACCAGGGAAGTCCTAATTTAAAAATACTTTATGGTTAAAAAATCATCTGAGCCTTCAGTGAGACATAATCTTTTTGTAAACGTGACATCAGAGATCTCTGATCACAGATTACTGTAACAAATATAACAGTAATAAAAAGTTTGAAATATCAAGTTCAATTCAGTTGCTCAGTTGTGTCCGACTCTTTGCGACCCCATGAACTGCAGCACGCCAGGCCTCCCTGTCCATCACCAACTTCTGGAGTTCACCCAAACCCATGTCCATTGAGTCAGTGATGCCATCCAACCATCTCATCCTCTGTCGTCCCCTTCTCCTCCTGCCCTCAATCTTTCCCAGCATCAGGGTCTTTTCAAATGAGTCAGCTCTTTGCATCAGGTGGCCAAACTATTGGGGTTTCAGCTTCAACATCAGTCCCTCCAGTGAACACCCAGGACTGATCTCCTTTAGGATGGACTGGTTGGATCTCCTTGCAGTCCAAGGGACTCTCAAGAGTCTTCTCCAACACCACAGATCAAAAGCATCAATTCTTCGGTGCTCAGCTTTCTTTATAGTCCAACTCTCACATCCATACATGACCACTGGAAAAACCATAGCCTTGACCAGATGGACGTTTGTTGACAAAGTAATGTCTCTGCTTTTTAATATGCTGTCCAAGTTGGTCATAACCTTCCTTCCAAGGAGTAAGCGTCTTTTAATTTCATGGCTGCAATCACCATCTGCAGTGATTTTGGAGCCCAGAAAAATAAAGTCATCCACTGTTTCCACTGTTTGCTCCATCTATTTGCTGTGGGGTGATGGGACCAGATGCCATGATCTTCGTTTTCTGAATGTTGAGCTTTAAGCCAAGTTTTTTCACTCTCTTCTTTCACCTTCATCAAGAGGCTCTTTAGTTCTTCTTCGCTTTCTCCATAAAGGTGGTGACAATGCATATCTGAGGTTATTGATATTTCTCCTGGCAATCTTGATTCCAGCTTGTGCTTCCTCCAGCCCAGCGTTTCTCATGATGTACTCTGCATATAAGTTAAATCAGCAGGGTGACAATATACAGCCTTGACGTACTCCTTTGCCTGTTTGGAACCAGTCTGTTGTTCCACGTCCAGTTCTAACTGTTGCTTCCTGACCTGCATACAGGTTTCTCAAGACGCAGGTCAGGTGGTCTTGTATGCCCATCTCTTTCAGAATTTTCTACAGTTTATTGTGATCCACACAAATATCAAGAGAATTACCAAAACATGACACATAGGCATGTGTCATGTGAGCAAATGCTGTTGGACAAATGGTGCTAGTAGACTAGCTAGAACCATGGTTGCCACAGACCTTCCGTTCATAAAAAGCATAATAGCTGCAAAGCATGATAAAATGAGGCATGCCTGTAATTTCTTGCTAGTCCACAGTTTTCTTATCATTGCCAAGAAGAGTTTGAATCCTGTGGTTTCTAAGAGCTGTTGCAATGATGGAACCTTGCTTTTCTATTAAAAGGATCCCAGACCTATTTTGAGGGGGAAGAGAGAAATGTGGAACTGATTACTTACCCCTTATCTTCATTTATTTATTTATTTTTTACCTCCACTTCTCTCTTTCCTCACGTTACTATCTCTCTGTCCCTTAACATATCACCTCAACATTTGAAGTGTTAGAGAGAAGAGTCAATTGAGAAGATGGACTTCCTTCCTAAGAGAACTTATTCAGCAGCCTCTTATTACCAAGGCACGAATCTCCACATCGTGCCTGGGACCGCCTCACTGACAGCCTTTAGGAAGGCAGCTGCCACATGGTTCTGTGACGTGAAGTTGGGACCTCTGGGTTTGCATGAAGGCTGAATGATAAAGGAAAGGTGATTCAGTTTGGAACTTCAAGTGGGGTTCCAAGTCCTGAGGTCAGTTTTGGCTGCCAGTCAAAGGGTAAACATTAGCTCTCTATCATCATGAGAACGTGGAAAGAAAGTTCTCTCAGTTACTCAGTAGTATCTCAATATTAAGCTGTTGATTGGAGTATCATGTCTTAAGTGAATGATTTGTAAACAAAATATATGAACAACCACAGATGGTTGGCTAAATAAACTACCAGATTTGTGGTGCTATTAAAAAATAGGCAGTAGAAAGAAAATTAGCTGGCTTTGAAAGATGATTATGTTGTATTACTTGATGGTAGGAAGTTAAATAGCATACACCACTTTGTCCATTAAGAATGTGTCTATATGTGAGACTGCAAGCCATGAAAAGTTGTTAGGGTTATCTCTAAATGTTGAAAGTTTAAACAGATGCATTGCTATACTTTCAGCATATAAGCTTCTAACTTTAAAAGGGTGGATAGAAATGTTAGTGTTTGTTGCAAAGACAAAATCAGAGGCTGTTACTTTGCAACCTTGGGAGTTATCTGGGTGCAATCTGAAACTGGGTTTGTGGATAAAGGGCGAGGAGAAATGGAAGAAAGAGGCAGGCCACTCCAGGTTGGTAGGTGGCAGGTTTAATAAGAAAGGGAACTTACATACGAGGCTTGTCTCTGGCAGCTGCAGACAAGCAGATCTTTGCACCTGCCTGCTAAAATCTTAAAATTTCATGGAGGCCTTAATGGGGCTCAGTAACATATACTGTCCAGGTGGTATCAGTGCCACCTTACTATCTCAAGGCTGTGTCCTTGGTCGGCTTCCAGCGTGGGGAAGGCAAGCAGAGCTCACGTTCCAAGGAGAGGGGAGTGCGTGAGGGCCTCCGATTGCCTGGGTACAGCTGTGGGTCAGCTGGCAATCACACATCCTTTCAATGACCTCCTCCTACACTTTATCCCTCATTATGGGCTCTTATTTTTTTTGGGGGGGGCCACCCCGTGTGGTTTGTGGGATCTTAGTTCCCTGAACAGAGAACAAACTCGTGCCCCTACAGTGGAAGTGCGGAGCCTTAACCACTGGACTGCCAGAGAATTTCCTCATTATAGGCTCTTATAATCTTGTGTGTCCTCCTCTTCTGAATGGCCAGCAAGAGGTTTCATTAGCACGGAGGTGGCTTGTTTGGCCACTGACTGCATGGGAGGCGAGATGTAGCAACAATATAGGCACACGTAAGAGAAGACACAGATTAAGACAGTGATTCCCAGAATCAATGATGATTTTTTTTTTTAAATCAAGAGCCCCATGATCCAAGTTGTTGATTTATTAAGTCTCCTAGGCTGGGGGTTGGATCACTCAGGGCATTTGTGTTTTTATGTGATTTAATAAAGGCACTACATTAGCAGACTCATCAGGTATGAATACAACGTTCTGTTTGGATAACTGCTCAGGACCCCCCTTGTGAGGCAGTAATGATGTCCAAGCCCATCCTCTTTTGGAGGACAGTGTTGCTCATTAGACATATTTCAGTGTTTAGTAAGGACAGGCTTTGTTGGCTGTCATTTAAGGCTTGCTAGGTGAATTTAGTAAGGGCTTCTGTGTGTGTTATAACATCCTCCAGGTCAACGGAGGAAATAGTGAGGGAAGCCAAATGATTGTACCAGTGAAAAACAAAATGTGGCCCTCTGGCCTTGAGGAGAGGAAGCTGGCAATTTTTTCTGTGGGTGGCTTTTCCCCTGTGCCCAGGAGGAACCCAGAGTGCAGTGGCCCAAGCATCCAGGTGGAAACTACGGACAGAGATGTGTGCCCCATGACATGGAGTCACATGGGGTTACTCAGTAAATACCTGGGAGGTATGACAGTCACTGTACATCAGTCACTGTCCTTTAATATGATAGAATGACTACACAGTTATGATGACACCCTCTCATATTCCTGGTAGAGTTGAGTTGGTTCTCTTTAGAGCGCTTTTCCTGTTTCTAACATAGGAGTGCCAGGAGGTTCAAATGTCCCAATTCTGGGGTAAAACCCATAAAGCCATTCCAAATCTGAGCATAGCCACCCATAGCTCTAGTGGTGGTATTCCTAGGATCTTTCCAGTCAGTAGTCTGATGGACTGCCACTTGTAGTTTGATTGGCAGAAAAGAATACTGTGCCCTGTGTTATTGATGGTGTGTGCCACCAGCCAGGTTTTTGGATTAGCGTTGGTGGTAAATCAGTAGAATTGAGTCTCAGTTGTAGCTTGTTCTTCCTGACTGTACTGCTTTCAGGCTTTCCAATCCCCTTCCTGGAGCAGCGGTAGCCACCATGGCGATCCCAATGAGCTAGAGATGGGGAACTGCTCACATACCCAACAACTGGGTTGATTTCTTTGCTGGGCATTCTTTGTGGGCCACTGCAGGAAGGAATTTATATCAGGTGCCCATCCTGTGACTCAACACCATAGGAGCCACAGAAGTCTAAGGTTAAAAAGACATTACTGGGACTTCCCTGGTGGTCCAGGGGTTAAGAATCCACCTGCCAGGGTAGGGAACACGGGTTAGAGCCGGGAACTAAGATCCCACATGCCGCAGAGCAACTGAAGCCCTTGCGCCTAGAGCCCGTGCTCTGCAACAAGACAAGCCATCGCAATGAGAAGCCCATGCACTGCAACTAGAGAGAGTAGCCCTCGCCTGCCATAACTAGAGAAAGCCTGTGCAGCAACAAAGACCCAGCATAGCCAAAAAATAATAAAGAAGTAGTTAAAAAAGAGATTATTTAGTAGGAACTTGTCTGGGGAGGTCTTCCCTTCTGTAAGAATTGCACTTGTGGCCTGATCCTTAGATGTTAACGTGGCTGCACTTTGGGAACTTGACCTGGTTGTTCAAATCATATGAGTAGGTTGGCCAGCTGCAGGGGGTGGGGGAGGCAGCATTGTCAGGTGTGAAGAGGGGCAGGATATTCCAGACCAGGACCTTTACTTTCTTTCCTCTTTTGATGGCATGCGGTCCATTGCAGGTATAGTGCATTTCAGCAGGCCTAGCTTGCAGCAGGACAATGGGACCCAGTGGGTGTGAAGTAACTCACTGGGCTGATAGGATGTCCCATAGCAAACTCTAACAGGGAACTCCTTTCCCAGATGTCAAGGGGCTTGTCTTCTCAGCACCGTAACTCATGGACCCATGGTGAGAGTGGGGGAAATACCTTTCTGAACATTGATGCCTTGGTAGGGGTTTCCAGTCTGGCATATGGGACACTAGGCCACGCAGGTTAATCATTCAAATGTATTAAAGCCTGGGAAAGTACTTTAGTCCACCCAGCCAAGGTGGTTTTGAAAATGAAAGTGAAAGCCACTCAGTCATGTCTGAGTCTTGCGACCCCATGGACTATACAGTCCAGGGAATTCTTCAGGCCAGAATACTGGAGTAGGTAGCCTTTCCCTTCTCCAGGGGATCTTCCTAACCCAGGGATCAAACTCAGGTGTCCTGCATTGCAGGCAGATTCTTTACCAGCTGAGCCACAAGGGAAGCCTAACAATACTGGAGTGGGTAGCCTATCCCTTCTTCAGTGGATCTTCCTGACCCGGGGATAGAACTGGGGTCTCCTGCATTGCAGGCGGATTCTTTACCAATTGAGCTATCAGGGAAGCTCATGGTGGTTTTACCTGTTACTAATTTAATCCATTTTTGCTTTCTACCAACCCTGCTGCTTGTGTGTTAGAGGGAAGATAGAACTTCCATTCAATGTCATGTTCTTTTGTCCAGTCTTGCATGTTTGAAATGTGACCCCAATCACTGTGTATTCAATGAGAGTATCCATACATGGTACTCAGTGTGCCTGATCCCCTAATGGTGGCAGCCTGCTTTGCATGGCAACAGGGGAAAGCTTGAAGCAGTGTCTACGTAAAACAAGGCATATTTAGAACCCTCACTCTCAGGGAGGAGACCAATGTAATCAATTTGTCAACCCCTCACCTGTTGGGAATTCCACTGCATGGCCCCTGACTGCTTGGGCAATTGCCTTAGGACTTGTTGAGAATACGCAGAACATGCTGTTTCTGAATTAACCAAGTTACTGTATTTCAAGGGCAACTTAACATCCTTGTTAATACACCATTCCATGGAGGCACTGTGGTAACAGTCTTTCTAGGGGCTTCTTCTGCTATATTTACTGAAGGGTCAGTTGTAAGGGCTCATATCTGGGCTAGGGCTTCCGCTTCCTGAATCCAGGAGGTGTCAGTGACTTATGAGCTGGGATGTGGAAGATAGTGAGGATCGTTTCAGGCTCATGCAGGTGAACCCACAAGCGCTGACTCATGATCATCCACCCAACAGCCTCCTGCTGCCTAAGCCACAGGGTTCATCTATTTAAAAAGCTCTACCATCAATGCAAAGGATTAATGGCCAGGGCTCATAAGTGATCATCAACTAAACCACTCTGAGCTCAACTCATTGGCTGCTGCTGTTTGTTGCTCTTTCCATCTGGGGGTGTCATTACAGGGCTGAATAGTGTCTGCAGTCTGTGTGGACGGAGGGCTAGGCTAGCTCCATCTACACACCAGCCATCAGTGGGAATTTCCCCCATTCTTTCTTTCTAGGCTGCCCGGGCTCCCATCGGCATAGGAGCAGGGGCATCTGGAGGTCAACATATTCTACAGCGACGATCCCCAACCTTTTTGGCATCAGGGACTGGTTTCATGGAAGACAGTTTTTCCATGAAATACCAGGGGTCTGGGCGGATGGTGTTGGTTTCGCTCGCCACTCACTTCTTGCTGTGTGGCTCGGTTCGAAACATGTCACAGATTGGTTCTGGTCCGTTTCCTGAGGACCCCGTTCTACAGGGCCTAACAGCACCGGCACTTTTAGAGGCAGTGGACGGGGGGACAGGCTGCCCCTCTGCTGCACATAGGCAGGCCATGCGGTCACAGTGGAGCTTTGCACCATGGCAGAGGTGGGTTGATGGATAGGAAGGGACGTTCTTACCATGATACGCTGCTCTGCCTGGAGGTGTGCCGTGCAAGCGGTAGGAGCTGCCAGTGTGGGGTCATGTCAGCTTCCCGCCCACTTTCGGAGCTGGGGCCGAAACCCTACTGGTCCTCTCTCCCTTTGCGTCTCTGCCCCAGTGCCCTCTGCATGCCTTCCGGAGTCACAGGCGCATCAGACTCAAATGGTAGGCATGCTTCGGAGACGCCCAGAGCTTTAATCTGCTTCACTAGTGGTTTTGCCTCTCAAAGACGGCTTGCCACTTTGATCTCCCGGCCCATATGTGCTCTTTCTCTACCGGGTGGTACAAGGGATGGAGGTCCTGTGCCAGCTAGGGAATAAAATCCTCCTAAAATCAAAGTTCCTTCAAAGGCTTGCATCTCTTTCACGCTCCGAGGGGTTGATAGGCTTTCATCTTCTCAATCACACGTTCCAGGGCAACACCCTCTTAAACAAATGATTCCCTGAAACTTGGTGGCTGCCTGGGCCTGGAATTTTCTGTGGGTCCCCTGCCCAGTCTCTCCCTCACAGATGTTCCAGCAAAACCTGCAGTATCCCACAGCAGAGGCAAGTCTTCACATGTTAACATTGTTTCATCAATGTAACAGGTTCATTGTATTGAATTGAGGAAGGAGGACAGTAACAGGTCTTGGGTTATAATCCCAGGACATAAAATGGGGCTGTGCTGGTAACCTTGGGGAAGCACTTGAAATGTCCATTCTTGCACCCCCTCTTGTAAAGGCAAATTGATCTGTGACTCAGTGGCCAGGAATTTAATGAAAAAGTATTTGCACAGTATGGCACACCCCTCGGACCAAGGCCAGGGTATCTAAGATGGCAACAGTGATGGTATAGCTGCATGAATGGGGGACATTACCTTGTTCAACTGTCAGTGGTCCACTCATGATGGACCTAGCCATCTGATTTTTTTATCAGCCTTACTAGGCCAATAGTTCACTTGAGATTTCCTCCACATATGCCTTTTTCCTAAAACCCATTTCTTCTATCTCCTGGCCAGCTTGCCAATTACTGATTTGCAGACCTGGGAGCTTCCTGAGTGTAATCTAAAACTGGCCCTCATACTTGGAGGGCAGAGAGAGATGGAAGAAAGAGGCAAACCCCTTTAGATCAGTGGCAGGTTTAATAAGCAAGGGAACTTATATACAAGGCTTGTTTGGGGTGGTGCAAGATGGGTAGATCCCTGGACCTGCTCTCCAGAATCATAAACTTTATATGGAAGTCTTAACAGGGCTTAGTCACATAGACAGTCCAGCTGGTCTCCACAATACATTACTGTCTCAAGCTGTGTCCTAGGGAAGCCTCAAGTGTGTGGAAAGCAAGTGGAAGATATGCTTCAAGGGCAGAGGACTGGTGAGGAGCCCAGGTCCAGCTGGTGGGTCAACTTGCAATCACATTCTCTCAATAATCTCCACCAACAGAGGCAATAAGTCAAGGAAATGATTCTCTGGACAAATTTGCACCAGACAAAAGGATGGAGAAATTGCCTGTGATCTAGCCAACTCCCTCTCCCCATTCCCTAACCCTGGGTGCCTGGCTCAGCCTCCTGACTCCACTTTTGCTCCACCTGGTTGGAACCAAGCTACGGAACGATTGACAGGGCCTTAAACTTGACTCCTTGAAAGTGAGTCAAGGAGAGAATTAAGTAGCAATTCTAAGAGACAAAAACATTAAGAAGTATTGCCTCAGACTAAAAAATTGCCCCCAGATTTTTCTCAAGTGCAGCGGAAATGAAAGCAGAAAATTGCTCTGTGCCATTTCTGGGGCCCACTGCTATTAGAGACAGATGATAAACCTCACCAAATTGGCGCACCAGGCAACAGGCTGGAGCAGACCGACGTAGCTTGCCCTTTTTAAACGGAGCTAACATGGCAACAAGCTGATTGCAGCTAAATCAAAGCCTGCCACCGAGCTCTCTTTCTAGAGGCCACCAGTTGAAAGGAGTAAATATAAATGCGTATGTGAGAGCCGCTCGTGTTCCTTTACTTAGAGCCCTCCAAAAAGGGGCCGAAAAGAACTAAGCCGTTTAAATGTCCGCCTGCTTCATCATTTCGGATGTGGTCTCAGATTACCCGAATTTTAAGACAGATTTGGGGTTTCAGAATCTCCCTACAAGGTCCAGTATGCCTGAATTTTAACCTTAGCTCCAGTGTTGATAGCTGAGTAATCTCAGCAGCTACCTTCTTTCCCTGTTCTCAGTTTGAAGGCGAAGATTTATTTTATTGGTTTGTATTACTCTCCCTCCCTCCATTCCTGTGAACAGAGTTAGGTTTTTGCATGTTTCATTTTGTTTTTGGCAGTTGCATCTCCATTGGTAAATGTGAGAAATAGATTGAGAGGGAAAATATTGAGAGAGCACGATAAAGAGCCTAAAGTCAAGTGGAATAATAAAGAGATGAAAGAGAAAGAGGAGAATGACAGGGACTGGGGAGTTCGGGGAAGTCCTATGAGAGGGGTTGGCATGACCACAAATTTCCCGAGAATAGAAAATTGGTGGTGGGAAGGTTGATAAGTGACTGTAAATTAGGAATTTGATCCCTTTAAATATATTTTTAAGGAGATGCATGTAAAGAATGGATTCCCTTGATAATTCCTGAGTTTAGTTTTATGGCTAGGTGGCACAGAGGCTGGACCATGGTTTAAATTCAGGTTATACAAACATGAATTTGTTTTGATTTCATAGTGTTAAAACATAGGTACAGATATTTCAACTTTATATGTGATAATTCTGATATTCTGAGAGTTATATATAAATTATTCGATGAAATTATTAGGTAAGGGAGTCAGATTTTGAAACCAGGTCTATCTAAATACCAGCCCCTATTCCTTTCCATATCATGTTTCCAAGGCACCTGGATTCTGAACAGAGGTATATGACAGAAATAAATGATTGTTTTCAGTAACAGCAATTGTTGCATGAGGAAGCTTTTTGCTTTGTTAAACAGTTGGAAGGCACAGGTTCAGCTGTTGGCTTTAACTGGGTCAGATATTCATCAGTACACACATTCATTTAACCAGCAATTTTTGTTGTATGTGACACATACTGTAAGGGCCTGGGAAACAAATATAAATTAAAAAGAGGTGCGATCTCTGTTCCCATGAAGCTTATAGCTCCAGTGGGGAGATTGGCATTCATCTACTCATAAATTCATAAGTACAAATAGATGTTTGCTCCTTGAAAGAAAAGCTATGACAAACGTAGACAGCATAATTAAAAAGCAGAGACATCACTTTACTGACAAAGGTCCATATAGTAAAGCTATGATTTTTCTAGTAGTCATGTATGGATGTGATAGTTGGATCATGAAGAATGCTGAGCACTGAAGAATTGATGCTTTTGAACTGTGGTGCTGGGGAAGACTCTTGAGAGTCCCTTGGACTGCAAGGAGATCCAACCAGTCCATCCTAAAGGAAATCAGTCCTGGGTGTTCATTGGAAGGACCAATGCTGAAGCTGAAACTCCAATACTTTGGCCACCTGATGTGAAGAGCTGACTCATTGGAAAAGACCCTGATGCTGGGAAAGATTGAGGGCAGGAGGAGAAGGGGATGACAGCGGATGAGATGGTTGGATGGCATCATCGACTCAGTGGACATGAGTTTGAGCAAACTCAGGGAAATAGGGAAGGACAGGGAAGACCGGCGTGCTGCAGTTCACAGGGTCACAGATAATCGGACACCACTTGGCGACTGAACAACAACAACAAATAGACCAAGTTATTTGAAAGAAAGAAATATGGTTTTCCAAAAGCCTGTACTGAGGTAATCTATGATTGAGAATCAGAGAAAAACATTCTGTGCCTTCAAACCTTTTCAATCTGGAATGCTGCTGCATCTCTTTTGTGCTAAATACCCATTAACTGTTTACCTTGTTTACTGTATTCAGAGCCTAGAATAATGTCTGGTAAAGTCCCTGCATTGTAAAACTTACATTCAGGTAGAGGAGATGAACGATAAACAGATAAACCAATATATGACGTATTTTCAGGTGGTGACAAGGAAGCTGGAGGAAAATAAGAGGAGGAAGAGTAACCAATGGTGTTATTTTTCAATAGGATGTGGGATAACACATCTGAGAAAGTGACATTGAAGGGGAGACCTGAACAAAGGCTGGGACTGACCCATGTAACACACAGGAGAACAACATTTCACATCAAAGAAACATAAAGCACAGGTGTATTCTTGTGCTTTGTATAAGACAGGTGTATTAGTGTGCTCAAGTGACAGGGAAGCAAGGGACAAGGGGCGGATTGAGGGAAAGCTATAGAAAACACAGTAGGAGAGATGATCAAGGGTCACTTTGTAGACCTTGTTAAAGATTTCAGATCATAATGTGATAGGAAATATTTGGGTACTTTTGAGCAAGGAAGTTACCTGCTCATATATATCTTTTTTCTTTAATGGATCAGAGCAATTTATTATTGCAAACACATATATGATTTTTTCCCCTTCCTTTTTTTGGGTGTTCCTAATTTTTTTAAAATTTATTTTTGTTTTTTAAAATTTATTTTTAATTGGGGGAAAATTGCTTCACAATAGTGTGTTGGTTTCTGCTGTATCATATATATATATATTTTTGTTGCTTTTTGGGGGTGGTTATTTGTTTATGGCTGTACTGGGTCTTTGTTGCTGCCCATGGGCTTTCTCTAATTGCAGCGAGTGGGAGCTACTCTCTGGTTGTGGTGCACAGGCTCTCATTTCGGTGTGGAGCTTCTCTTGTGGAGCATGGGCTCGTGTGTAGGCTCAGCAATTGTGCCCAGGAGCTTAGTTGCCTCAAGGCATGTGGAATCTTCCCTGGTTCTCAGAAATCGAACCTGTGTCCCTTGCATTGGCAGTTGGATTCTTAACTACTGGGCCACCAGGGAAGTCCTCCATATATATCTATACACATTCATATATATGTGTGTCTATATATATCAATACACATATCTTAGATGTATCTCCTAGGAATAAAGGTGACTATTTCCATCACTGGGCACACTCTGTCAATTGGCATAAATCAAAATGTCTTAGATCAAATTCGTACCCCTCCGGCATAATGTGAATGATAAAGGGAAGGGATCTCATTTTGTCATTTTCCTTTCAAATATCAAGTTGTATTAAAGAAAACATTTTTCTCAATCACAGGTGCAGATGGGAAGAGTGAGTGACATCTTGATGTCCTCTCTTTGATAAGTCTTCTCCCTTGGCAGCTTCCAGTGTACTTTTAGGAACAAGCTTCCATTTATCTTTTACAGAGTAGATCTGTGTCTTGGAGCCAGCAGGGCTACATTTAAAAGTGTGCTTCCAGCTTGAGACTCTCAGAGGAGCAGCAAAGCAAAGAACAGAACATTGCCCTGAATGTTTGGAGAGCTCAGATGGAGGCTAAGCCATCAAATGTAGCTGTCATTATCACAAGCCCTTGCATTTAAGTTTCCAAAACACTTCTTACATTCACTCATTCATTTGATCTTTGTAACAATCCAGTGTAATCATCCAGGCAAGAATATGTACTCCAATTTTACTGGTAAAAAAGTAAAGTAAGGCTTAAAAGAAGTGAAATAAATGACTGGAAATGACGGCGCATGCATACATTTGCTGACAAAATTATACATGTCAGTGATAGGCACAGAGTCAGATCTCAGTGATTTTAATATTCTTATCCTATTGGCCATGCTATATATGTTAACATATGAATTGTTGAGGTCTTACTGGCCAATGTTTAGTGATTTAAGAGGACTTAGTCTTTTGTATTCTCTTTGGTTGTTATGCTTCAGCCTCTTTAATGTCAGCAGGCCCACTGACAGAGAATTGCTTATATTTGGGATATTTCAATAGAACCTCTAGCTTGCCCATGGCTGTGTTCCAGGTAGCAGTCTGTGAAGTGAAGAAGCTCTTGGAAAAGATAGAACTGCTGTCAACGAGGAACTCCCAGAGTTCCCAGCATTGCTGTGCTTCTCCATAGGAACAGCGATGCTGGTTCCTAAAGCATTAAGACATCCTGGGAACCTTCACAGAATTTCTGTGTAGAATATAGCCAACACCAAAATCAAGCTTCAAATATTTTAAACTCTATGTATATTCTTTTGAAAAATATGGTTTAATTATGTAAATCCATGGCTGATTCATGTCGATGTATGGCAAAAACCACTACAATATTGTAAAGTAATTAGCCTCCAACTAATAAAAAATAAATGAAAAAACAAACAAACAAAGCAAACAAACAAAAAAAAATATGGTTTAATTATACGTGAAAGGCAAAATTTCTTAGCACACTAAGTAGAATGAATACTTTTTGAAGTCTTGAGGCTTTTTGGAGCTTTTATTTGAAGGGGATGAGGGGGCAGTTTAAACTTTGAGGCTACTCAGATTTCAAACTTTCTATTTAGAATACGTTCCCTATTGTATATAGTGTAGGGGTACTTTCCATTTCTGAAACTCAAGGGTAGTTGGGTAGAGTTGAGGGTATCTTTCTTTTCTTACCAGTGTATCCAGGACGCCATTTTATGGGATTTATTATTAACAAAGACTCTTTCTCCTTGTCTTCCTCCTCTTCCCCTCTCCTCCCATTTCCTCTTTTGCCTCCTCCTTCCTTCTCTTCCTTCCTTGCCTTTTTTTTTTTTCCTACACCCTGCGGCGTGTGGGATCCTTGTTCCCTGACCAGCGATCAAACCTGAACCCCCTGCAGTGGGAACACAGAGTCTTAACCAGTGTACCACCAGGGAAGTCCCCTCCCTTCCCTTCCTCTTCTCTCCTCTCTTTCCTGCTTTTCTGTCTTTGATCCTGAGGGAGTTATCCGAATAGTAGAGAATAGTGTAGAGTTTCATAATTACAGAAGCAGAGTCAAGAGTCATTTGTAGTGACACCAGCTGTCTGCTGACTGTTCTGGTTCCATGTCAGTAGTGATCTTCAGACTCATCCTACCAAATGACCTTGACTGTGCTTTATGTTGGTCTTTCTAGGTGGTGCTAGTGGTAAAGAGTCTGCATGCCAATGTAGGAGACGTAAGAGATGTGGGTTTGATGCCTGGGTTGGGAAGAGCCCCTGGGGAGAGAAATGGCAACCCGCTCCAGTTTTCTTGCCGGGAGAGGCCCATGGACAGAGGAGCTTGGTGGGCTACAGTCCAGGGGGGTCACAAAGAGTCCAACACGTCCCTTGGTTGGCGTCCCTTGGTTCCTGCTCATTTTCCTAGCTCTATTCTCTGCTTACTGTTGATTTTATGAAGTATAGTATATCCTTTCAACAAGGTCTTTTTTTGTCCATAAATTAGAATAGGTTCCTATTACATATAATAAAAACCAGACCAGTAGATTGAGTAACAGCAGTTTCTGTACCTACCTGTCCTTATTTGACTCATTCTATAAGAACTGATTTAAATTCCAGCTCAAGTATAGCCCACCATGACTGTTTCACTTCTTCATGGGTTTTTGTGCTTTGGGAGTGTGTGTATGTGTGTGTGTGTGTGGGGGGGGGGGTCCTATACGACTTACCATTTTGTCATGTTATACTGGTAATTTTTTCTAACTGAACTAAGCTAATTTTTTTCAAATTCCTACTTCCATCAAAAGTTCCTCAAGGGCAGATTCTTTATGCATCCCACCCACTCTGATTTTCCTCTCTCCCTGGTAGAACAAGGTATGAGCTGAGCACACCAAAGGTTTGAAGGTCAGAAAATACTTGTTTTTCTTTAATTGATGTATATCTTAGTGCTCTGTTGATTAAAAAAGATTAAACCAAGCCTGTGCAACCTGTGTTGGAAAAGCCCATGGCTGTGTCTGTAGCTCATCCAAACAAGAACAGCGTTCTAGTGGGTTTGAACATGAACTCTAGAGGAGACAGACCTGGATATGGCCTTGGAAGGCTTAAAGTTTTTCCAGCTGTATAACCATGGTGGTGGTGGTTTTTTTCATTAAGTCATGTCCAACTCTTGCGACCCCATGGACCGTAGCCTGCTAGGCTCCTCTGTCCATGGGATTCTCTAGGCAAGAATACTGCAGTGGATTGCCATTTCCTTCTCCATAGACTGGCTTAAATTGGCTTACTCATAAATGGTTTGAACAACCCTTTCTTTCCAGGGTAGAAAAGAGGATTAAGAAAAGTAATAATAAAGTACCTAAAACACCTATAGAGAGCTCAGTAAAGTTTGAATGTATTTACTCTCAGTCTCTTGTGGCTTATCAGAATAATGAGTGCATAGAATGAATTAATTTAAGTAAAATATTAAAAGTGAGGGAGGTGAAAATTCCACTGTCCTTCAGCCCTTCTTGTCTACTGAAAGTAAGCATTTCTGGGGTCCTTCAGGTAGAATGTTGACAAGCTAGAACATTTTCAGGGATGAAGAACCAGGATATTGGAGGTTTTCCTGTGGAGAGTGAGCCTTCATCTGTGTTGCCCTAGATGTAAGGTCTGGAAACAACGGATTCTGTCTGAGTACAGTGAAGAAGACTGCAGTCTGATATTAGGAAACACTTTACTGTGTGATTGTGGGAACACAGAATGGCAACTGGAGATGCTCAGTTAGAAACTGCATTAACACTTGGCCAGTGTCAGGTGGGGAGGACTGAGCAGTGGAAAAGTAGGTTGTATTAAATTATCCTTAAAGATTCCTTCTACACTTTCTCTTGTTATCGTTACGGCTGTTCATCAAATAGGGTAAACATTTCCCTCGAATCACAAAATCCTGATGAGCCAACATACCTCTGGAAATGCTCCACCACCAATATTCCAAGTGTCTCTCCTTTACTTCTAGCAACATTTCCCAAACTTTTCTGATTACAGCCAGTCGTGGGTCAAGGAAGCTCGTTTGAATTATCCTGCAATGTCTTGTCCTCCCCTTCCTCTCTCAACCACATGCATTTACACAGTGATGGGCTCAGAATCCAGCCTGTAGCTCAGAGCAGTGGCTATACTTGCTTTGTTTCCTGGCATCGCTATGCATCACCGTGGAGTCTGCTATTGTCCCTGCTCAGGGCATTTTGTGAAAATTGCCAGTGAAATGGCTTGCACATCTGCTGGTGTCAACTTTTAACATGATGGAAGGAAAATTATGGCAGTACTAGAGATGCTTATTACTGTACAGTGTGAGCTGTCTGTGGATGTGGCTGATTATCTAACGCTTCCTTGTAGAGATGCTTTCTGATTCTGCTAAAACTACCTGCACTCTAAAGCAGCCTCACATAATTGCTAACTTCCTCCTTCCCTCCTCAGGATCAGACTCTCTTTGCCCATTGGCAGCAGGGACAAGAAAAGGAACTCACAATTATTGGACACTGCTTTGGTGTTTTACATTGGTTATCAAATTCTGAGCTTACTGTTGTAAGCCAGAAGCCACCCAGATAGAGTGGCTCTGTGATTCTCATTTTATAGAAGAGAAAACCAAATATCAAGGAGTTCAATAAGTTGTCAAAGACACAGATCTAGTCAACAGTTGAAGATGAGTTAATGAACTTTATGATTAAACTTATAAGAGTCAATTTTGCTTGCCACTAGGGATCCCAATCCAGGAATCAAGTCCTCTTTAAACCAAAGCTTATACCCAAGCATCAGCTCAACCTCATCACCTCTCTTTGAGATGAACCTAGTAGATGAGTCAGCCTGCTTAAAAAGATCTGAAGAGAGATACTCTTGTTCCTGAGGGCCCTGCTGAGTTATCATTTGTAGGGGAAATAAAAGATTGTGTGTGTGTGTGTGTGTAGAGTCTGCATGATTTCAAATTCAAGCTTGGTTTCTTTTTCTTAACTATTTATTTGACTGCATCAGGTCTTAGTTGCAGCACAAGGGATCATTTATTGCTGTGAATGACTCTAGTTGTGACTCTGGGGCTTAATTGCTCGGAGGCATGTGGGATCTTTTGTTTCCTGACCGGGGATCAAACTTGGATTGGGAGGTAAGTTCTTAACCAGTGGACCACCAAGGAAGTCCCCAGGCTTGATTCTTGATTAGCTATTTGAAGTTCAGAGAAATTAAGCAGCATGATCCAGGTCAGCTTTCTCATGTGAATGATGGGCGTGATATGCATCTCACCCAGATCATGAAGTGAGCCATTTGTTTAAAACACTTCTCACAAAGTAGATGTTAAAAATGTTAAAAGGTGTTAAAAATACTCACTGACATTCCTTTTTATAATGATCTTTAAGAACCTGTGTTTTCCTGATGCATGTAATATTACAAATATTACAAAGTCAACAAAACTGGGGAATAAAGCCAAGTGAAATAGGTGTCTTTATTTTTGTTGATCAAAAGTAGGTGGACATCTTCAGCCAGTTGAAATCAGGCCACCCACTGCAGAGTAGGGACAGGACTGACAGTTAAATTTCTCAGATGTGTTAGAGAGAGAGTGAAGCACTGGAAGCAGTTATGTCCCACATCAGTGTTTTTCAAAATGTTCTCAAAAGTTCTCAAAAGTTCTCTGGAAAACCTCAGGGGTGTCAGTGAGAGGAGGTGATAAGGGGAAGGAGTGGTGCATGCCTGATGCTCCATTTGAGTTCTTCATCATCTTTTAAAGTTATTGCTTGAATCATGGTGTTCAAACCAATAGACTCACTGGCCATAGTTGTTTCCTTTTCCTCCTCTTTTGTACAAAACCAGGGCTTCTGCTTTCCAGGATACTCATGTCTGTTATGTGTACCATGAAAGGAGCTGTGATTAGTCATTGGTTTCATTCACGATGAGGCTCAGGCTTGTGTGGATTCTCCATAGGCAAACTGGCCCCCTCTCCTTATCTCTGGCCTTGGGTTCATTCACAAGGACATCTGCTCCCTTTTCCAGCTCTGGTGTTGACTCCTCCTCTCTGTAGAGTTGGATGCTGGAGTCTCACAGGAGCTCAGCATGTGAGTTTAAATTCAGATGGCCAGATAACTAAGGAAGTGCTAATAGCTTATGCTCTGGTGAAATATGCTTTTTTTGTTTTCTGTACGTAATTGCTTTTGTATTTTGCTCCCCTTATCCCCAACTGACAATATTTTAATTAAAAGTTGAGGTGCGAGAACATGAGGAAGTTTGTGGAGAAGCGTGCTTGCCTTTTGTTTAATCCTATCACTCCAAAAAATATGCTTTCAGCCCTTTGGTAAGCAAGAAGAGAATTGCAAAGGGAGAAAAAGCCAGACACAATGTGTTTTTCAAAAATATCTTACTTTGTCATTTCTTATTTTTTAAAGACTCATTTCAAATGCATTTGCTCTCCCAACTCTGTATTATTGCCTTAAGAAATGATCAAGAACATTGAATCCTTTCATTCCTAAATTATATAAAAATAGACAAATCATATATCTATCCATTTATCTATCTATCTATTTATGATTTTAAATGACAAATTCAGCATAGGGCCTAGTCTAAATCAAATATGAATTCCAAACCTGAATCAAGTTGATTAAATTAAAATCAAAACTTGTTTATAAAAAGATGCTCCTATATATTATTGCTCATAGGGTTGCAGTGGGAAGAGTGCATTATTTTATTTCTTCCATTAGATGAGTTTTCTCCATTCACTTCTGCAGAAAAGTAGAAGTTGCAGGTAACAAAAAAATGAATTTATTTTTGTTCTCACTGTTGTATAACCTTCCTCACTTTTAGCTGCCCCCTCCCAGTTCTGTGTAGCCTCTCTCTAGTGTGGTCTTCTTCCTGATGTTTTCCCTGGGCTTTATTTCCAAGGGGAGAAGGGAACATACTCCTAAGCTTCTCCTAGAAGCATAGTTATTTGTCTTTTGCCACCTTTTCTTTTTCATGATGTAGGGTCAGAAAAGCAGCCTCTAGCCTAGCTTATTGTCTGCAAATGATCTTTGCAAACAAGCTGATAAGAGGTGCCAGAGGAAAATAAAGCTATTTTAGGATTTTTCCTTTTTTTGGATATGATATTGTTGAGGGCTTATTGGGTTTTTGCCATCTTCTATTATGGATACCCTGTAATTCACACAGGAAATGTTCTTCCTGCATCCACCCTGCCATAGTCTGAAGGTTTGTGTCCCCCCAAATTCATATATTGTCCTTCTCAGTGTAATGGGATTTGGAGGTGGGGTCTTTGGGAGGTGATTAGATCAGGAGAACAGAGCCCCCATAAGTGGGATTAGTGCCCTGATACATCTCATGTGCCCCTTGCCCCTTCCAGCCCGTGAGGACACTGAGATGACAACTGTCTATGAAACACAGTGAGATGAGTGCTTCTTTATCACTGTAAAGTGGTAAAGCCCCAACCCTGGGAAGCCCCAGCAGCTATCCTCACCACACACCAAATTCCCTGGTGCCTTGATCTTGGGTTTCCCAGCCTCTAGAACCAGGGGCGGGAAGTAGGGAGGTGGGGGAAGTAGGTGAAGGTGGTCAAAGAGTATGAACTTCTGGTTGTAAGAAGACTGACTTCTAGGGATCTAATGTACAGCATGATGATGGTAGGTAACAATATTGTTTATATACTTGAAAATTGCTAGGAGAGTATATCTTGAATGTTCATACCTCTTCAAAAAAAAAAGTAACCATGTAAGGTGATGGATGTGTTAACTAACTGTATTGTGTTAATCCCTTCACAGTATATACATGTATCAAATCATCACATTGTGCAACTTAAACTTATATAATGTTATATGTCAGTTATATGTCAATAGAGGAAAAGTTTTTTTTTAAGGGACCAAAATATATATATTTATAAAAAATTTCACAATTATGATTTCTGGGCTTAGACATGGGAGGCTACATGTATGTGATTTTTATAATAGTGCTTCTCATATTGATATACTTGATATTATAATATTTGTTTTATTCATTTATCCGGGGCTTCCCTGGTGGCTCAGCAGTGAAAAATCTGCCTGCAATTCAGGAGCCACAGGAGACAAAGGTTAGAACCCTGGATCAGGAAGATCCCCTGCAGCAGATCATGGCAATCCATTCCAGTATTGTTGCCTGGAGAATCCGGTGGACAGAGGAGCCTGGCGGGCTACAATCCTTGGGGTGCAAAGAGTCGGATACGACTGAAGTGACTCAGCACACATGCATGCATTGATTTATCCATCCATCAGTGCATTTGTCACGGGTCTGCACCAAAACAGAGCCCAAGGCAAGGATAAATTCTGATACAATCAGCATGTATTTACTTGACAGTTAAAAAGATAGCAAATATGAGTTGAGAGAGAGGAGAGGCATTCAAAAGACGGTTGCCACTGCTTTATAAGCCACAGCAGACACAGCTGATTGCTCAGCAGATCCAGCTACTAAAGATCACAGGGTGCTCTGGGACAGAGAAGCTGTTTTGGAATACTACTTTGAAGGGATAAAGGATAAGAGAGTTTGTCTTCTGAATTCTTATCATCCATCTTCTGTCTCTCATTGGTCAACGTTTGTCACTTTGGGAATTAGTGTCTCCAAACCTCTGGTTTGTTTTTTAAATTCTCTTTTGGCAGGCATTATAGAAGTCATTTGGGATGGCACTTCGGGTCCGAACTGATAAAAGGCAGAAATTTTATGATTAGTAATTTTGCATTCCTTTTGTAATATTTTGCTTCCAAGTCATGAAGATATTTTCTAATTTTTTTCTGGGAGCTTACTCTTTTATTATTTACTTCAACAGTTCATATAACATTGAGTTTTATATATGGTGTGAGGTAGCAGGTCAGTATTTCAATTTGCATTTTCAGTTGGCCCAGTAGCAATAAAGGCTGTTTCTCATTTTATTGTGATTTCACTTCAGGACTTAAGAAAATCTTTCACTGGTCTTTTAGTCTTTCCTTACACCAATATCCAACAGTCTAAATTGTAATTTCATAATTAAGTTCTGATTTCTAGTAGTGTAAGTGCACAGCTTTGATATTTAAAACAAAGCTTGGACTATGCCCTCCTATAAAATGTTCTTACTGACGTTAATTTATGCACATAGACACCTTTGAAATTTCTTTCAAAATTGCATAAGATCTACAGATCAGTTTAAGAAAAATTAATACCTTGAGATCACTGAGTTTTTGAACATGACTTTTCTTTCCATGTTTCTTTCCCATTTTTTCTTTCATTCCATCTTTTTATCCTTTAAATTTTTTTCTGTCAGTATTAGTTTTTAATTTTCAGCACCAAAGTCTTGCACATTGTTCTGAGATAAATTTCTGGTTATTCGATTTTTGGATGTTATTTTGATAAATATTTTTTGAAAAATAAATTTCTTTTTGTTTCTGGTGTTTATTAATGCAAATGTTTTTTGTACATTGACATTTTCATTATGAATTCTTGCTAAATTCACTTATTATGTCTAATATATTGTCCACAGAGTTGAACTATGTACACAACCATGTAGTCTGTAAATAATGACACTTTTAATTTTGCTTTTCTTTGCATTTTCAAATTCTAAAGCCTTGGCTAGGCACTTTTTCACTATTAAATGTTGGATTGAATTGATAAGCACTGACGTTGTTTTGTTATTCCTGATCTTGGGGAAATCTTTTAATATTTCACCTTTAAGTTTGAAGATTTTTTACATGAAAGCATATGAAGTATGATTTTTTTAAAAGATGTGATTTCTCAGATAAAGAAAATTCCCTGCCATTTCTAATTTGCTGAAAGTTTCATTTTGAAATAATGGAAGAGTTTTGAAGTTTATTAAATATCTTTTCTGTATCTGTGAAAATAATAGTTGATTTCCCCCCTCCTTTTATTTTCTTAATTTGATGCATTATGTTGAATTTTCAATGCTAAACTAATATTATTTAGAAGAAATGCAAGTTGGTTGTAACATGTTTTCCTATATACTGGTGAGTTTTGTTGTGTTCAGGAATGTGTGTCTATGTTCATTAAAAAATAGGTTTCTCTGATTAGATTTTGGTGGTAGCTTACCCTGGCATTATAAAATAAGTTGGAGGTTTTCTCCATACTTTCTTCTGTTTTTATGGAAGAGGTTGTATACTGTTGGGGTTCTTTCTTTCTTAAATATTTAGAAGATTTTACTAGGCAAGTTATCTGATTTGAAATTTTATTTGTGGGAAAATTTAATAATAGGTTTAATTTCTCTAAATTCAAGTATAAAACTATTTAGAAATTCCTTGTTTTTCCCTGTATTTCTTTTAAGGAGATAGTTTAAGTTGTTCTTATCTAGAAAATTTTTTGTATCATCTAATTTTTAAATTTGTTAGCACAGAGATATTGATAATCACATCTATTATCTTGTTAACATCTGTAGAATCTGTAGAAATATCC
The DNA here is from genome assembly GCF_910594005.1 of Cervus elaphus. Taxonomy (NCBI): domain Eukaryota; kingdom Metazoa; phylum Chordata; class Mammalia; order Artiodactyla; family Cervidae; genus Cervus; species Cervus elaphus. Next base: position 27,867,540 of record NC_057818.1, read on the forward strand.
CTTTGTTCTTAACTGAAATTGATGGTTTGTGCATTCCTTTTCTCTGTTTTTGTGAATCATCTTTGTTAGGAAACTGTTAATTTTTTTATCTTTTCGAAAAATTTTCAAGTTTGCAGACTTATTTGATATATTTGTCTTGTTTTGTTACTTCTTTCCCCCTGGTTCTCCAGGATTTTATTTTCTATTCTTTATTTTTAAAGATTTTTCTCTTTAAAGTGATACTTAGTCATTTCTCTTTCCTAACGCATGCATTTAAGAATAGCTTTAACTGCATTCAAATGGTGGTGGTACATTGCTCTGTTGTTGGATGTGTGTATGTGTGCATGTGCAGAGCGTCTAGTCCATTTGTGTTTACTGTTATATTAGCTGACTTAGTATTTATTCTCTGTTTATCACATTGGTCATATTCTTTTTTTCTCTCATTTCTTGCCTTTTATTGATTAATTATTAAAAGCTATTATTTCATTTCCATCACTTATTAATTGTTATTTCACTTTTCTTTTTGTGGTTTCTCTAGGCATTAAGATATGCATCCTTAATTTATTCCGGTGTTATATAATGTAGTACTTTTACTAATTCAATAAAAATTCTAGGGATGTAGGGCACTTTATTGATTTACCTCTTGCCTATACTGTTATTATTCTACACTTCTCTATGTATATTAAGTACCATAATTTATTACTATATTGTTTTGCCTAAAAAAGCCCTTTCTTTGGTCTTTATTTCATCTTCTATTCTCATATTTCCATCTGGGATCATTTTCTTTCTGGCGAACCAACACACTTTAAAAGGATGTTTACCATATTTTTTGCTAGTGTTTCTGGTTGTTTTTAGGAGCTTTTTCAGGATAACTAACCAAGTTCCAGAAATAGAAATCTGTTAGTTCTTTTCAGTGGACTTACTTTCTTTTCTGTAGAATCTCGAATTAAACTGGATGAGCTCTCAGATCTTTTTTTTGTATCCTGATATTACTTTAAATAAAAATTTAGAATTTAGTAAAGTAATTTTGGACTAATAAGCTCAATTAGACTTCATTTATTTTTTATAGCTAGATTGGCATGTAGTGTTGATGCTTAAATATGCAGGGAATTAATATCTTTTAAACTTGTTGCAAACACATGGTTGATTGAGGCTTCCTAAAACAGAAATATTTTGTATCTATATATTTTTGTCTCTATCAAATACCACCTCTACATTTTTCTGTAGTTGTGTAGTCTGGGATTGAACCTGGGCCCCCTACATTGGGTAAGTGGGGTCTTAGCCATTGTGGTATTGGAGAAGACTCTTGAGAGTCCCTTGGACTGCAAAGAGATCAAACCAGTCAATCCTAAGGGAAATCAATCTTGAATATTCATTGCAAGGACTGATGCTGAAGCTGAAACTCCAATACTTTGGCCACCTGATACGAAGAGCCGACTCATTAGAAAAGACCCTGATGCTGGGGGAGATTGAAGGCAGGAGGAGAAGGGGATGACAGAGGATGAGATGGTTGGATGGCATCACCGACTCAATGGACATGAATTTGAGCAAGCTCTGGGAGATGGTGAAGGACAGGGAAGCCTGGTGTGCTGCAGTCCTTGAGGTTGCAAAGAGCCAGACACGACTGAGCGACTGAACAACAGTGAGCCGCTGGATTGCCAGGGAAATCCCTCATTATATTTACTTTTGTATTTGATTAATTTTATCCCCTGAAACATCATGCTTTTCTGTATGGCAGCTTGGTAGTAATAGTAGTAGTAGAAATAGTTGTTATTGTTTTTATTTCCTGTTCTGTTAGAGGACAAAGAAGAGCCCAAGGAATATTGCCTGGTGAAACCCTGTTTTGAATTTGTACTAACCTTGTTTTCTTTTTGAGATAATACACACAAGGTCATGGTATCAGAAATATCCTAGATGTTAAAAATCTGTATTAGCAAAGGTCTCTTTCACAACCATAATCTATTACCTTGGAAAGCTGTTACAATGTTCCCCCCCATCGGGCTTCATTTGGGATGTGAAATTTATAAACACTGCCTTTGCCTCAGACCCAAATGTTAGAAAATTAAATGCTTTTGAAGAATCTGACAGATTCACCAAAGCCAAATTTTATTTCTATTATGAAACAAGTATTGTCTATTTGGATTTATTATCTATCATTAGGAGCTTACTAGAGTCTAATGAAGGCTGTCTGTATATCACCACTATTGCAAAAAAGTACTTTTGACAATCGATTTTTTGTGTGTAGAATAGAATTTAATTTTGTGTGTTAGAGATATTTTAGTATTCAGGGATTGTCAGACCTTTGGTTTAAGGAAGTTTGATGGGGTTACTCTGGACTTCATTGTTCAAATGAAAAGTTCAGAAAAGAGAGTATAATGGAATTTGGGATCTACTCTATCTGCTTTTGAATACAGTCTAGCTATTATATTAATACCAAGATAGATAGAACAGAGTCGGCCCTATGTGCAATTTTTCTTACTTTGAAGCAGGCTACATGAAGAATTTTTATGTTTTGTTTTTGAAAAGTAGGTAGATTATATTCTTGGTTCATCTTTGTTTTGCAGAGGTAAAATTAGAGGCCTCAGCCTCCTGCTGGCAGAACAAGCTCTCAATTTCTCACTGTCGAAATTCAATCTGATTTCTATCTTTTTCACTAAAAAGCTGTCAACAGCAAATAAGCATTCCCCATCAAAGAGCCACATTCATTTCTGAGGTATACAAATTCCTCTCATGGGAGAGGATTCAAGTAATTTAAATTGTTTCTGACTTTTAATTTCTTTTCTGGGAAATGGGAAATGATATTAGCATGGACTTTAACTGCAGTCCAAAATGAAAGAAGAAAAGACATGACCGGATACTCTTCAGTGTGACATCCCCAGTACTTTTATGCCTCAGAGTGCGGGATGCTTACAGAGCATAAAACAGTGTTTCCATCTGCATTCTTGTCTGCAGCTAGTCATCTAGTCTGAGCTATCGTTTCATGCTTTTAAGATGCATTAATACCAGCTCATTTTTTTAGAAGCAGACTTGCTGTTGGAATGTATATTGCCAACATAAAAGTAGGAAATGCCTCTGAAATAAAAAAAATATATTTTTCTTTCTTAAAAGTTAGTTTGGGAAGTGGCCTTTTCTTTAGAAAAAGATGAAGTTCTGGGCATTATCTTGTCTCCTTATTTTTACTTTTTTGGGGCCTAGTTTATTTATGGAAGATAAGCGTTTAATAGAGTGTATTGGTTTGTAGCTAAACATTTATGGTGAGCATATGCATTACTTTGGTTGCTGAACTTCTTTAAAAAGACTTGTAAAAATGTGGGCTTTTGGTTTTAAACCATAAATTTCATTGTCTTTCACTGTCGCCTGGTAGTTCATGCAAACGTTCACAATCTCAAAATCTTATGATTGGGATAAAAGGGGTAGGCGTGGTGCATGCATGCCAAGTCACTCCAGTTGTGTCCAGCTCTTTGTGACCTGTGGACTGTAACCTCCCACGCTTCTCTGTCCATGGGATTCTCCAGGCAGGAATACTGGTGTGGGTCGCCATGCCCTCCTCCAGGGGATCTTCCCGACCTGGGGATCGAACTCACGTCTCCAGCAGCTGCTGCACTGCGGGCAAATTCTTTACTGCTGGGCCACCGGGGAAGCCCAGTGAGCGTGGTACACACATACAAATAAGTAAGCTGCCTATCACAGTTAAAAGCAAAACTCCCTTTCTGTGCAAACGCATTTGACAGTATTTAGAAAGGAAAAGGCATTTAAGAAGTAGATTTAGCGTGAGCAAGATATCTACCACTCTAAGGTTGTCAGATGACTTTCAGGACTTTGAAAGTCTCCCCATTTTTATAGGAGTATTCTGATTAGTGAGGATCTCTTTAAGATGAAGATACCTAGTATCAAACTCAAAATTGCAAATGGTGTCTCATTGGCACAGGATGAAAATGCAATCTAACTGTATTTTCTGATCTAGCATCTATATATATGCGTATGTATGTCTATATTTATGTCTTTATCTGTATCATGTGTCTATCTAAATCCTGGGCTCGTTCCTTTCTTTTATTCAGTGTAATTTTTGAAGATCTACCTAGGAGGTTCCCAGCAGTGAACTAAGAACTATGCAGTCTTGACAGAGAATGAGCAAAGCGGAATCTGACAGTATGGGGCTAGGGAAGGTGCATGCTAAAACACCACTGCATGTGTGACATATTTTAACGGAGGAGTGAGAACCATTAAAGCAGTCCATAACGGGTATCCCCAGTCCCCGGCTGGGTTTAGAAGTTTGAGCAGCCTGCTAATGTAGCCACCCCTCGGCCCAGCTGGATAAGTGGAGAGCATCTGTTCAACGGGTACTTGCAGGAGAGAATGAATAGGGGAGCAGTGCTGAGACTCTCCTCACGAGGAAGTTTAGCTGCTGCAGGTTTTAGCCAGTCAGCCCCTCTGAATTTCACCCTCACCAGCAGTTCCATGGTACGTACTAGAAAGGACTCCGGTCGATTCAATTTGTCTTCTCATTTCATTTCGAGTGATCTTTCTCTACCTTTTCTAGAGGAGGACTCTGAAATGTTGGGCCTCCTGAAGTCTCCCTGAGAAATGGTGTTTAAGAGCCTCCAAGGAGGAGAAAAAACTGTGCATTTGGAGAAGGACTGGGAGAAGGAGTCTGAGAAATAAGGAGCAGTATGTGCAAGAGTGCTGGGGAGAAGGGAGCAGCTGCTGAGACCAGGAGGTCAGCGGAGATGAGAGACACCAGGGAATCAGGGAAGGGATACAGACATAAGGGAGGTTGACTTGAGATGGGGCTAGAAGGATGGGTCAACTTTATCCGTTTTATTCACTTGTGCCCACAGTTCTATTCTTTTCCCTTTTCTGCTCTATTCTGTGCTTTGCACAGTTGACCCTTGCAGATTGCCTCACTGAGACTCCCTGGCCGGAAGGCTAATTGTTGGATTTGACCAGTCAGATGCAGTGGCCGTACACTGAGGTGTGGAGGGAGAGAGGGCGGCATGTATCTCTCCAAACCCTCATCCTGCTTTGGTTCCTATCTCAGGCAAGAACTACATACCCCCAGTTTCTCTGGAGAACTCTCCTCCAAGATTCCGTCTCTCACTGGGTTCCTGGAACATCCTAGCTTTGGCTTTAGGGATATTAATGTCATCTCTTCACATTATTATTATTTTTTAAATGTATTTATTTATTTGGCTGAGCCAGGTCTTAGTTACAACACATGGGATCTTCCATCTTCATTGTGGCATGTGGGAGCTTTAGTTGTGGCATACAGGATCTTTTTTTTTTTAATTTATTTATTTATTTATTTATTTTTTTTAGGATCTTTTTTTTTTTTAGTTGCAGCATGTGGGATCAAGTTTCCTGACCAAGGATTGAATCCGGGCCCCCTGCAATGGGAATGCAGAGTCTCAGCCACTGGACTGCCAGGGAAGTTCCCACATTATTATTTCTTATTGCCCATCATCTTTGATTGTTTCCTAACTATGGCTTCCTTGGTGGCTCAGATGGTAAAATGTCTGCCTGCAATGTGGGAGACCTGGGTTTGATCCCTGGGTTGGGAAGATCTCCTGGAGAAGGAAATGGCAACCCACTCCAGTACCCTTGCCTGGAAAATGCCATGGACAGAGGAGGCTGGTAGGCTGCAGTCCATGGGGTCACAAAGAGTCGGACACGACTGAGTGACTTCACTTTCACTTTTTCTAACTATGCCTGTACTCTTGTAATTGGTCCCTAATTTAAAATATCTTCATTTGAATGACCTAGGATCAATTCTGCTTCCTGCAGGGAGCCTGACTCATTTGGGTGGGTTCTAAGGCTGTGTAGCCGAGGAAACATCATGTAAATCCAATAAAAGTACCACTTTTCTTACCTCACCCAAGATGTTTGATTCCCACATCCTAGAGACAATAAGAAGTTGGAGCCTTGGTAAATCTTAGTAACTGCTATCATGCCCCTTTCTGGTATGAACCGTATATGAGACTGGCTGAAGGCTTATCTGTAAAGTTGTGTGCATGTGTGCATGCTAAGTCACTTCAGTTGTGTCCAACTCTTTGCGACCCTGTGGACTATAGCCTACCAGACTCCTCTGTCCCTGGGATTCTCCAGGCAAGAATACTGGAGTGGGTTGCCATGCCCTCCTCCAGGGGATATTCCTGACCAGGGGATCAAACTCACGTCTGCCTACGTCTCCTCTGTTGTGGGCACCTTCTTTACCCACTGAGCTACCTGGGAATCCCATCTGTAAAGTTAGGAGGAGGGTTTTCCATACCTTCTGATTTCCTCCTCTCCCTGCCTACTTGGAAGGCCATTTCTGACCTTTCATGTTGACTGCTATTGTGTGCTAAGCTGATGAATTAAAAAAAATGATCCCAAAAGCTATACACATTTTCAGATCTGCAGCCAATACATAGGCTTTATAGATCCATGATAAAATATATATGGTTTATGATGATTTAGTAAGTTACTCCTTTCTCTAAGACAGGAATCCTGGCCATAAAAGTTTGGCTCAGAATATAGTATCTCGATATCTACCTCATTTATGATGTGGGTCACGAGTAATTTGTGACCATTCATAGTTAAGTGCTGAAGTTCACAAATATTACCTCTGGATTCATAGTTACCTTACAATAACAGAATACTTTCTTGCACAATGCTGTGCTTCTTTGAGAAACAAAAAAGCAATTAAGATACAGCTAGCATGCAGGGAATTGTATAGAAAACCCAGCCTCTTTGTCTATGTCACAGTCATGAATGGAGTGGTGATTCTGGTATTTAACCAGCACCTTGGAATAAAAAGACCGAGAACCACTTTCTTCACAGTTAACTATGACTAGAGGTATAATTTCTTATTTTGTGATGTGTGTATCCTATTTTCTTTCTGTGGGAGAGTAGATGGCAAGGAATAATAATTGCTCAAAAGCCAAGAGTGTTTGCATCCAGGATGTCAGTTTCAGGACGGTAGAGCCTTTGTTTTTTAGTGCTTTGGCCCCAGTGAGTAAGACTAATATCTGGCATATAACAGATACTCAATACATATTAGTGGAGAGGAGAGAGAATTGGACAGTTTCCTTTCTGGACACACACAGGTACTTCCTTCTCAACCTCTGTGCCTGAGATGCATTATAAGAGGGTGGTAAGAGAACAGACTTTAGAAGTCAGTAAAAATGCTTGCATGCAGAGCTGTCCTTCCTTTGGAGAGCCATCTCATGTGATTTAACCAATTTTGTGCTCTTCAATTTCTTCATCTATTCTTTTGTAAAATAAGGTACTAATATTTATGTCACTCTGTTGTAAGAGTGGTATAACATAAGGTGTGTGGAAACCTTAAACAAATGATTTATCATTATTATTCTTTTTACCATATGATATTACTTATGAGCAAACTGTTTTTTTGTAATTTCTGTGTCAGGAGAAATGGACAGATGCAAAACTGGTAGAATCTTTGGGATGGAAGAATAAATTGTTGGGGCTGACCATGCTTTACAC